>NC_065441.1:14431673-15064769 GCF_024364675.1 Aethina tumida
AACATTCAGTTCAGCTTGTTCTTCATCACCACATTTGCCTTTGAAAGAATGTAGAACATTTTATTTTCATTACAGTCATTGTATAAATACAAAAGTTTTATCCTTTAGAAACTAGATTTTCAAATTTATTGTATTATTTCAACATTTACAAAATGATATTATACTTTTTTAAAAATTCAATAGCATTTTGTTTTATTCTTGAGTTCAGGATGTTCTTCATAACCACATATGTCATTCAAATAGAAGAAAATTTAAAGCGGTTACAAGTAGATTTTAATGTTTTTATTTTGGTATTTATTTAAATGCAAAAAAATTAAAGATAAAAAATAAAAATGTTTTATTCTTTAGAAGTTTCTTCTATTTAAACATTTGGTTATCAAATCTTTTATAAAAAAGAGCCAAAGAATTCAAAAGTTATATTAAATACCTAATAAAGTATTTCACCTTTATAATGTTTAACTATAAAAAATCTTAACTTTCTGTAAAATAACAAACTAATTAGGATTATTATCAACAATTTTTTCCCAACATTCTACAAATACATTAACGAGTAAAAAATTCTAGGTTTTGAAATAGAAGGAAAAATCAACTTTATCTAAGATCCCCTTTTCAGAATTTCTGAAACTATTAATTAAGTAAAAAATTGGCTAATGTCAAAAATAAGTAATAGTGAAATCGAGATATATCTATCTGGACTATATGGTGGATTTATTGAATTTTTCAGTTTAACATTAACAAGCTTTCTTTAAATTTGTAATGCTATATGTGTTATTTATTAGTAATGCTTTTCTTTGAGTATGTTTTTTATGAATTCGGCCAATTTGAGGACACATTTGTATCAATATCTAATCTTTTGATAGTTGGTTTAAAATTCCAGGAACAGTTCAGCATATTCTTATTAAAATTTTTTAGTTAGTTCATTCAAAATAAACAGCAGAAATGTTCATTTATAACGACTTAATTTTAAAAATTTATAAATGACACCAACAAATAGTTTCTATTTCTTCTGTTTCGACTTTCTTCAAATTGTATTTTTAAATTTTTTGACGAGAAATTGTTTTTTTCTTCAATTTAATTTTAATATTTATTGGGCCTTAAATATTATCTCAATAGGTTTGTCAACTTCAAAGCATTGGCCAAACCAATGAAGAACGTCGTAATTAATAAAACGCTTATTTACATTACTTCCAACTTTTTTACTTAATTTAATTTTCAAGTTAGTTACTACTTAGTATAGATTTTATTACTATTAAATTTTATTGAAAGCTGCAAAAAATAAATACTTTAAAACCGTGCACCTTTGACTTACACAATATGTTATTAAATCCTGTGCATGTGCGAAAATGAAGTGATTAATCCATAAGCCCAAATTGGATTTATTTTAAACTCGCATACCGCCGAGCAATTACCATATTTAAGTATTATTTAATAAAATCTTTTTAATATTATGTCACGCAGATGTCGCCGTCTCGATTTTTGTTTAATAATATTGACAGGTGCGTCGTGCAGTAATTGCAGTAAGTGAAAGTGCCGAAAAAGATTTTCGGTCACCCGAATCTTTAAACGTTGCAGATACGCAAAAAGAATGTTTAATGCATCATTACCGGAAAAATTACACGTTATAAAATTTATATACTTCCATGCACCAGTTGCGAAAAGTGCTTTTTAATTCGCCAGTAACATGCTAATTGCCTGAAAAATCATTAATGTAATATTGCTTTTTATTGCTGCTAAACATAACATTAAGTCTTTAATAAACAAACATGCCCGGGGTCGAGAAAACCACTAAAATTAACCACTCATTTCATTCTAAGTGATTATGATGGTTTGGAGTAGTGATTTCAGCCACGAATTTACATGGTATGCGGCTTTCACAAGGAGAAAGCTTCGATTTTTATAAAAATATTAATTTTAATTTATCGTAGCGACAGAACGGAACACCTCCAATAATAATAAACCAAACAGAAGTCCCTTAAACCGATTTTTAGTCGTTTTGCATCTCCTTGTGACATACTGCGACCGATAAATAAAAACGACCATAATGCAATCGTGATTTACACGACAGTAATAACAAATAGGCAGTGAATAAAAACATCTCCCGGAGTAGCTTCTGCCGGTTGCCACAATATAAGCCACGTAACCGTAACCGGCTTTGCGATGATTTACGCGTACGAGCCTACGTCTAATATTTATGGTAAAGAGTTAATAAATACTGCCGGTTATAATGTAATAATCCAAACGAAAACGCGATGGTACACAATCTATGATTTTACCGGACAATGGCACCAGTTGTAATTCATTTCCACCAAACCCAGTCGATTTATTCGATGTGATTTAAACCAGCAAGTTGGTTTATGTAAATACAAATTTGCTATTGACCTACCCACTGCCATATTTCTTTCCGCAGAATGCCTTCAACAAATTACTGCACTTCTTTATTTGCAGGTGCCTTTTCGCCATGAATGTGAAGTTATGCGGTAACGATGCGGACTTAATCTAACACAACGTTTTGATAAGGGGTAAGTAGGAAACCGCACCAATGGACGGGATGAAGCCGTTGAATCCGGTCGTGTTAAACACAAAAGTGGCAGTAAATCTTGCGGTGTATAATCACCAGAAAACAACTATATCTGGACCAGCGAGACCGACTGTCAAAGTGTCTAACTCGTTCCACTGTTCACAATGCTCATTGTGTTCCTTATTTATGACTACTCATCGCGGATGAACGTGCAATCATACTACTCTAACCCGCAATTACCGGACGCTGTAAGGAAGGATCGTCTTATTATAAGCATGAGCGTTACTCTATTTGTAATCAGGTAACTGATCATTAACGCTTGATAGCTGGAATGACGCCCATTAGCAGCAATGATTTAACTTGTTCGACGAAAATGCTTTTTTTTACCAACGTCCGATATGTGTATATCGTTTGCATCGTTTATACGACTGTGGTTATTAAACGGCTAAAGTACTAATTATGGTAGCGCATCGTAATTTAATATCGTTACTAGTGTTTTACGTTTCTTGTGCACAAAAACGTGCTGATTTTGACACTACAACAGATTTATTGTTATATTATAAATATTAATCAAGGAACCTGATTTAATGTTTTTTTTTTGTTTTCTGATTCTTTTGTTTAAAAATTAAATTGCAATATTGGACTCTTAAGAGTTCATCATAAATACTTCTTTTATTCTTATTTTGTTGGGTTAAATAATAATCACTGTTGTTTCTGAAGAACAGTAAGAATTGATTGTTTTTACTGTTACTCTAAAACAATTACTTTGTTATCTTTAACAATTAATAGTTCATAAATATTTATATCTTCTTGTAACCTTTTTAAGGCCTCTTTTTCAAATTTTCGAAGTTGCCCTTAATAGTTCAGGTCTTTTAATCAATATTTCTTTTGCAATTTTCTCAAGAAAATACTAAAATATTAATTAAGGACAAATATTGAATTTATTATTGTGTATGTAATGTAAACATTAAATATTAAAGATTATATTTATCAATGTTCAAATCAATACATTCTTTCTACGATCATATACTTATATTCCTAAAATTCAGAGGTTGCTCTTAATAATTTAATTTTTTTGTCCACATTTTTTCTTTAAAGGTTGAAGGAAATTCTAAACTATTAATTAAAGACACGTTTTAAATTGATTATTCTTTGGAAATATTAAATTTTATAGATGATATTCATCAAAATTCATATCAATACATTCTTTGTTTCTTCAGGATAACCATCTTTTTCTTCTAATCCCAAATTCTAGGAGTTGCTTTTAATAATTTGATCTTTTAGTCAAATTTTTTTCTTCAAAAATTAAAGGGAATGCTAAAATACTAATTGAATTTGAAATATTAAATACTAAATATCATATTCATTAAAATTAATATATTCTTCAGAAGTACAATCATTTACTTATGTTACTAAATTCCAGAAGTTGCTCTTAGTAATTTGATTTTTAGTCAATATTTGTTGCTCAATGAAGAAAATACTTAAATATTAATTAAGGCCACATTTTAAATTGATTATTTTTTGGAAATATTAAATTTTAATGAGATATTCATCAAAATTCACATCAATACATTCTTTGTTTCTTCAGTATAACCATCTTTTCTTCTAATCCTAAATTCCAGAAGTTGCTTTTAATAATTTGTTCTTTTAGTCAATATTTTTCCTTCAAAAATTGAAGGAAATTGATTATTCTTTTGAAATATTAAAAATCATATTTATCAAAATTCAAATTAATACATTCTTCTTTGTACTATTTCTTCTGTTCTTAAATTCCATAAGTTAATCTTAATAATTCGATCTTTTATGTTTTTTTTTCTTTAAAGGTTTCCCTCAACCTTTAAAAGTTCTAAAATATTAATTGATGACACATTTTAAATTGATAAATAAATCTTTGGAAATATTAAAGATCATGTTTATTAAAATTCAAATCAATAGATATTTTGAACTTTCAAAATAACCATTATTTATACCTCTATTCTTAAAATCCAGTTGTCTTTAATAATTTTATCTTTTAGTCAATATTTCTTGAAATTTGACGTGACGTTAAAAATTTTAGAATTTTAGAAACTAGAATTATTAATTTTTAAAAGTGGTAATATTCAACAAAATTAGAATCTCTCTTGTATTATTGGTATCTTCAGAATAGTTTACTTCTCTTCCTAAATTCCAAAAGTTCAGTCTGTATTTTTTCTGGAATTGAATATTTATTACACTTCTCTTAATTATTAAATACGATGTTGAGTAATTAAATAACAACAATTTATATTAAATGTCATTAAAGCTTTCCGTATGTTCATGTTTTTGGAAAACTTTGATATATTGTTTGGATATTGGCCTGGCAATATGTCCAACCCCGATAATAAAGTCAACACCGTGCTTCTTCGCATTACGTCCCATATATTATCAGCACCTACGTAGAGAATTATAAAACCGGTATTAATGTTAAAGATAGTTTATTGTGTTCGAACGGTTTTGAACATGCACTTCCACATAAAGATTCGCACGACGACATAACTCATGCGGGAACGACGTTAATCCCCGGGACTCGTATGTTATCCGTTCGGGGCTTAAAATTTCAGCGACACATTGAAACGGGGTGCGATTTATCAAAAACTAAATCGTATGCTAACTAGATGACGGCATTATGCGACACGACGCTATATTACATGTCAAATCAGTCCGACCTTATGCACTGAATCGGCAATGGAGTTTTGGCATGGTACGTGCACATTTTTCATTCCGCCGATCAATGAGATAATAACGAGCCCCGTATGATTGCGCCAAGCTATCAAATGTTACCGAATTACTCTTCATGATTTGTCTCTTATCTTTTACGACTGATTCCAACCCTGTCGCGTTCCGCGGAATACTCTTCTACTATTGATATGTTCGACGGATCGGTCAGGCTTGTCCATAACTCATACCAACGGTGTACAGTGTTTGATTGTGTCCATTTACAACCTGTTATTACTCGAGCACTGGCCACTCAAAGTCCCACCCTTTCTATTAATTGATTTATAGAGCATCAGACTAACAAATGGCTCCCTTTGTCATTACCATCGGGCCGCGTCCCATGAATACCAACTAAATGCAATCGAGATAGATCGCGGACTAAATGATACCAGTTTATTTTACACCGTGCTGGATCGGAAATATCTCTGGTAATGAAGTCGAACTTCTCGATTCCAGTTCGGTGATTAATTATCTTATTCGTTTTGTTGAGGATCTGACTAAAATATTTTATACCTTTATTAATACACTGACAATTTTTATAATAGGATTATAATGAATTAAGCTACATTTTCAGTTCTATTAATTGTAAACATGTGACAAAACAAGTTTTAATTTAATTTGTAAAAGAATTTAATTGAGCACTGCACTAATAAGTTAATTAATAAGAATTAATATATTAATTTATTCTTAACTTTAAGCAAAATTCAGGATTTACAATGTTACAGTAGTTTTTCAGCCCGCTTTTATAAGTAAGTAATAAATTAGATTTTGTAACAAGATTAGCTAAAGTCAAGCAGTTCCCTGACCTTAATCCGCAATATTCACAACTAACCAAGCATTAATGTTGATATACTGAAAATCAGGTTACAATTATTTCACCTACAAATTACACAATTTTTTAATTATTTTCCGTCAACATTTAACCCACCAAAAAGCCGTAACATAAAAATAACAACCCATAAAAAAAATTGTAGTTAACTTTATTGGCACTAAAACAGAGACCGTTAAAATGATTTATTATAATGCGATTAATTTAAGTTTTGAAACATTTTTAATTTGGCAAGGATCCATCAAGTGGTTTCGAAATTTTGGGCACAATCCTTCAGCTAAAGATGCACCGTCGATCATGATCAATGGTTCTGTATAATGAACTGTAACGTCATCACTAGTCGCCGATTTGTATAAAGTCGAGGCCTAACAAAAATTAAACAAAACCCACTAATTAATTTATTATTTAGTTCTCTAATATTTCCTTTAAAATAATTATAGAAGGTTAACTGAGGACACAAATGTATAACATATTAAAGAGTATTGATTAGTAATAAATTTTTGATCTTTTAAAGTAGTTAGGGCCTGTATTTATTGACAGAGGCCTCTGGAACTACCAAAGACTTGCCCACAAAGCTCCATAAAGTTATTATTGGTACCTTTTGTTGAAGCTGATTAGGGCGGACTAGAATATTAAGAAAATATCATGTAATATTAAAGGTTATTATTAACTAGACATAATGATAAGGGAACGAACGTATTTTAAACAATACAAAAAGAATTTAGAATAATTTCATTCTTATCTTTAAATCCAGTAGCCCAATTGTTGCGTTTTAATTAATATTTTGTTGTTTGTCGAGCCTTTGTGAAGTAGATAAAAGGATTGTTCAATAGATAAAGATCTATAAAGATTGTAACGTTTAATATTACATTCCGATAAAAAAAGGATAATCAAAGGGAGAGAAACAAGCGGTTATTGTGTTTGTTTATTTTTGCTTCCTATTTTTATTAATTACATTCGATGAATTAGGGAATCTATTAGTTCATTAAACAAACAAATACTTTAGCACTGTGGTGGTGGTACTGAGATCAAATCAGATTTCCGTTAAATTTTTAATTAAAGTGTGGGCGAAAGAATGAAAAAAAAGTGTGTGAAAAAAACAGCGCATGTTTCTAATAAATTGTGTCAATTAATAAAGTTTAGTCAACGTCGGTAATTAGAATCGGAGTCGATTTGTGCTGGTCGTTCTACGCACGTCCGAACCGCATATCTTTTCAAAATTTACATTAATTAACACTTAAAACGGACCGGATTAAGATGTCGAATCTGGCACAATATTAGCCCATTTAAATTCAATCAAAGATTCGACTCCACTAAATGATCAACATTGAAATGTTTATCTGTCGAAACCTTAATTTAGAGAAGAATTATCTAAATTTCTTACGACTATTTCCAATAAATTAAATTCAATGGATCCGGACCGTTCACCTAACTGACGAATTAATTGTGTATGGTATTCTTTTCAATTACATAGTGTAGTTTAATACATTTTCGTTTATTGATCCGTGCTTAATTTGATTTTTATAGAGGTCTAATTGCAAGTCGTTTTGGCCGATATTGTGTTCCATCACAAGTTATTTACAATCTTGATTCGTAAAAATTACATAATGTAACGTAATTCCTTTTTTAGTTAACACATTATTCGACTTTCGATCGATTTTTTACGCACCATTTCCAAATTTTGAACGTCTGTTACAATTTGTCTGTGCTCATTTCTATATATTTATTATTCATCCACCTAAGCCTTCTGTTAAATTTATTATTATCTATTATTTAATGTAGATCTTGTGATAATAATTTGAAATTGATCCGTCCTTAATTATTATTTGTGAAGAAACCTAGTTGTAGCACTATGGTGCTAGAAAAACCAACATCGCCTTCTGGTCATTTACGAGTGGTAATCGCGTGATTTTTTAAAGATTAACATGCAACACAGGCATCCTACATTACCATTTATTAATCAAACAAGTCATAATAACTCGAGTCCCGCCCGATAAATCTCCATCACGGTGGAAAGCTCGTCCAGGGCGTGTCCCGATTTGTTACCGTTTTTTGGCCCACACACACCATTCCCGGACTAATTAATGTTGGCAATCATGCCTCGGTTAATGTGTAATTCGAGAATCGACGCGGCGGCGGCTTTGAACCAGCGCCAACTATTTAATAAACTGTTGCCTTCGGAGTGACACTAGTAATTAATTCCGATGCCCACGGATCTCCGATGATTTACGCGCGACTCTCTCGTACCCAGGGGTGGATGGGCGAAAACCCGCCACCAAACTAATAAAACCGCGTGCGTGGCCTGCCGCATTTTCGCAATTAACTGTAAAAAAATTCGTGCATACGTCGCGAATTATGTAGATTTCACACACTTCTAGCGGTACGTCCGTGTCAGATTTTTCCCACACGAACTATATGGTCGTGTCGATCGATTTCCATAAATCTACATAATCACGAAAAAGACCATAAAAACTTTAATGCTTGTCCGAGGGGACCGAATAAGATATAAAGTTTTCTTGGCGATGGACACCAGAAGAATATACGCTCCCAAAAACGTGTTACCTAATCACTACCGAATATTATGGTCCTAAATCAATCCGGCGTTATCGGTGTGTTGTTACCTTTTCTTTAATTACACACAATGGATTTCGGTTGTTGGGCAACGGTGTTGTTCACTGAACAGGTTTTTCAACCGTTTTTACTCTTCAATTGGCCTATAACGATGACTCGACCCGTGAAGATGCAAAGGCTTATCTATTTAATCAAATTGGAAGACGTATATTACAAATAAAAATAAAGAAAATATATTAAACATATAGAACACCACAGTGCTTATAGATTATTAAAGATATTTTTATATTTTTTCCCAAAAATCTTGATAATTTATTAAAGTATTTTTTGGCATTTTAATGCATTATAATAAAAATTTTATAATATTTAAATATTAATATTTATTTGTTTAATGACTTACTTCTGGTAGTAAATATTGAATCTAGACGTATATTATAAATAATAAAAAATAAATTATACATATATAGCACCATAGTGCTAATATTATTAAATATATAATAAATTATTTGCCAGAATTCTTCATAATTTATTCAATTATTTCTTGTTATTTTAAGTATTTATTTGTTTAATGACTTATTTCTAGTAATAAAAGTTAAATTTTCGATATTGTGAAAAAAATATTTTTATGGAATAGATAATGTTGGGTTAGGTTATTTTTATATTGCCTAGCTATCTTTTTAAACAAATTCTAAGACATATATTACAAATTAAATTAAAGAAAATAAATTATACATATATAGCACCGCAGTGCTAAGATTGTTAAATATATTGTAAATTAAGTATTTGTTCGTTTAATGACTTATTTCTAGTAGGAAATGTTGAATCTTCGATATAGTGAAAAAATATTTTATGAAATAAATAATGTTGAGTTAGATTATAGTAATATTGGTTGGCTATCTTTTTAAATAAAGTCGAATATTGCAAATTAAAATATTTAAAATAAATTATACATATAAAGCACCGCAGTGCTAAGATTGTTAAATATATTGAAAATTATTTGTCAAATTGTCTATAATTTATTCTATTTTTTCTTGATATTGTAATGCAGATAACCATAATAACTTTATAATATTTAAAAAATTTATTTCTAGAAGGAAATATTGAATCTTCGATAGGGTGAAAAATATTTTTATGAAATACATAATGTTGAGTTAGGTTATAGTTAATATAATCTATATATAAGGTTAGGTTATACACACATTGGTTTATTATCATTTTAAACAATTTCTAACACGTATATTACAAATTAAAATGAAGAAAATAAATTATACAAATATAGCACCATAGTGCTAAGATTATTAAATATATTGTAAATTATTTGCCAATATCTCTATAATTTATTCTATTATTTCTTGACATTTTAATGGAGATAATCATAACAACTTATATAACATAATATTTAAATGTTATTAAGTATTTATTTGTATAATGACTTATTTCTAGTAGGAAACATTGAATCTTCGATGCAGTGAAAAGATATTTTTATGAATTAAATAAGGTTGAGTTAAGTTATAGTTAATATAAGCTATATATAAATAAATTGGAAAATAGTAAATATTTTACAAATATAACAAAGAATATATAACATATCATACAAATTTAATATCATAATTATTACATTTTTCAATATCTTTGTAATATGCCGAGTTATATGTTGGTCTATTAATTGTAACAAAAAACTGGAAAACGATTTAAAAAAAAATTAAAAATTAACTTTATATTTTTTAATGTAACACAAATACTGTAGTTTATTACAGACATCTCTGAAATTTTTTTATTAAAAAACATAAATATATAGATTCTTTTGAAAATAAATTAATACATAAATAATTCTAGATAATGTATTTAAATTGATTCCTCAATTTAGATCAGACAATGATTATCACCATAGAATAGTTTAAATTGGTCTAAATTAAATACGTAACAAATCATTAACTGAATACAGAACATAATGGAATATGAATCTTTTGAAATGTACATTTAATTTTCCAAATAGGTCTGCGATCGGTTTTTGTGCACCTAATCCATTTACTAAAACGAATTTACCTGGGCCGCGTCCCAAACCGAAATATTACTCTCATTCTTTTTACGATTTATAATTAATAATAAAATTTCATGTTCAGACGGACGATGATTTCGCACTATTTTTAAACGGTCCTGGTAGCAAAAAAAAATGTTATTAACACACAATTATAACAAAGGCGATAGTTTCCACACGGCTAATTTGACGCCTTTGGTGTGAACGTTAACAAGCAATCAGCTGTCTAGTTACAATTTTGATTAATTTTCAATCGGCTCGATGATTAATTGACGTACCACGTACAAAACTACTGGCGAATCATGCCCTCCACGGGCTTTTATCGGCCTTTGCCCAACGCATCAATGGAAAAGGGTAAATAAACGGACGCCATTTTTGGGGGAGAAGTCGACGATTATTGGCCCCCCTGACAAATGTGATTACACATTTAGGAAATTAATTATGGGCGAAAACGTGCCTCGTAAATGGGGTTTTGTAATAAATTTTCCTTTTGTGGTTTGTGTGTCAAATGGTGGTTTTTATTGGAATATTGATTGGATTAGCGTTAAAACAGACATGTATGCTTGGAAACTTTTCTCACCAACTTGAGTATTAAGTGATATTGTCCTCAAGCCTTAAAGTCTTATTAATTTACTAATTATTCTTAATTAAATTTAAAAAAATAATAAATAAAATTAGTGATCATAAATGATACCACAGTGTTAAGATTATTTGCCAAAGTTTTAAAATGTTCTTAATTAATTTTTTGCCGTGTTAATGATTCTATATCCGTTAACTTTTCTCAAGAACCTGAGCTTATAATTATTACGAGACAAAGGAAAAATTGTAATTTAAACATTGTCCTCAAGCCTCAAAGATATTAATTTACCATCCACCATCAAGATAGAGTGTCCATCACATTTCTCCTCCACAAAACACATATCATCCGTTTTTTGCCTCGCAACGATTAAAGCAAAGGCTCGGTTTATGAGTGGTGGGCATCAGGAGAGCGTGTAACCTGGTAGTTAAGCAATCATGTACACATAGTCTTGAAAATTGCATTTCCAGTAGCCCTACGGAGACCGTTTGGCATGCTACCTGAATTAGCAAATAGTTTATATGCCCCGCGCACACGTCTGAATTATGCATCTGCAGCCTTATTCCACTGAAACGTGTCAAATGAGGAAGCAATCCTATTCAGGATTTGCATTCACCCCTGAGCTAGTGCATACATTAAGCGGCGAACGATGCTCATTATCATATGCATATTACACTTGTTCATTGTGCTGCATTGTGTGTAGTTCTCTCTTTTTTTTTGGTACGGTTTTTAATCGCGTCGTGTTTAATTTTTGCCGCTAATGTGTGCATTAATGTGGTGGCTTTGTTTTTGGTACCGTTCTGCCCGGTGGCATATGCCAACTGTGGTGATGTAAAGGCGAGAAATTAAATCACTGTAAGTTAAAAAAAGTACATAAATATAAACACGGTAATCTATAAAACGACAACAAAATTTTGCTTAAAATTAAGGCAGTTATTTTTTTATATGCACAAATAAATATATTGTTTTAATTAGAAATTGTAGGTACCAGAAAAAAGTAATTCACCATTTTCGTGGTTTATTTTAATAAATTTTTATATTAATATGAGTGTAATTTAAATATTGTCCTCGAGCTATTAATTAACTAATTTTTCTTAATTAAATTGGATAAATATTCAAATAAAACATAAAATGATCATATTTAGCGCTACGGAGCTAAGATTAATAAATGTTTTATTAAATATTTTCCAAAATTTTCGATCAGTTAATAATCAAAGTTATTATTTTATTTCTATAGGTACATTATTATTTTCCTATATTGTGTTTACAATAATTTTTAAGTTAAAGATGGTTTATTCAAGTGCTAAGTGAAAATTTGCTCAAAAATAAACTAAAAGTAATATAATCACATTCGTAAGGCGTTTGAAGAACACGCTGTTAGTGATGAGGTCGCACGATTTTCGTTTCGTCGGTTTTAAAATGGCATTTAAGTAATATCTCGTGCAAAATCAAGGTCAAACATTAAACTGCAATAAATCAATCATTAGAAAGAGGCTTCATGCAGTGATTTTTATCAAAAAGTTAGACAAATTTAATAAGTAAGAAGTAATCAATAGTTTGGACAATGAATTGAAGCTGATAAATCTAGAGGAACTGTATTTAAGACTTAACCCAAGAAAGATTTTAATGATTTTATGATGGGCTGAGAGTCGAATTGTAAATATTGATTACACCAGATATATAATGATCAATGTTACTGTCTATCACTCACAAATTAATTAATTAAAGTCATTATAAATTTACCTAAAAACTTCTTCAGACAATAGAAAGGATAGACGTTCTGCCTCTTCCATACAAAGCAAAGTTTTAATAGGCAAGTTTCACCTCATCCACTCTTTAGTCATTCTTGTGACTATTATTTATTTTGATCATTGTTCAATTTTTTATGTAATAAACGGTTTGATTCTGAAGAGGAAATTGACCCCGGAAGTTGTTTCTCGTAGCATAAATTTGCTTATAGTAAGTTGGCCAAAAATTATAATGCTATATTTGTTGAATAAAAATTATTTTGAATTAATTCTTTAATTAAAAATACAAAATGTATTTAACAGTAAAAATGTTTTTTTTTTTTTTAATAAATTACAAATGTAGCAATAATAAATGTAAATTTTCCACCTACCTTTTGGCTTATCACCAATGTAGTTTAATAATAAATCTTAAGCCTAAATTTTTGTAAATTAATTAACCCACTCCTAATTTATTTGACGATAATTACCACTTGTACCAAATTATAATATTCCCATTTGGCCATTTATTGATTAAATAACACTGTTTCGATAACCTGTTCCTTCACCATCGAGGCTGTTGATTGGCAACATCCAATTTATTATAATTATCCACCAAATTAATTAATATCATTGTTTCTAGGCTGGCATCTAGATAATGAGTGAGATGCATATGGGATGAAGATTGATGATGTGGATGTCAATTACTAAGAAGGAGAAAACAATACGTAATTTTACAGTAATAGATAACTGTTCTTCATAGGTGATCATAGTGTTTATTGAATAAACCAATTTTACCAACACATACTGTATCAATAAATAATAATGTAATATAACACACATTAATAGAAATAATAATAAGTTCCAGAATAAATGTTATACAGCGAATTTGATTAAAGGAGCTGTTATTAAAAAATGAGGATAGAATGACCATAAAACAATGAATGTAGATGGACGAATAATTAAAAAATTGTCAAAAAAATTAGCATGGTAATCTTGTTGACCGGTCGACGGGCCATCGAGTGCATGAAACCCATAAGAATGGGTCTAAAACATAAGTAGATGGGCGATTGAAATTGACTAACATTACAATTAAGCCCAGATACATATGAAAAGGTGTAGCGTGGTCAAGTAGGTTTCGTTCGGAGAAATGAGCAAGAAGTGCTGTTCGAAATTATTGCAAGTCAGGGTAGTCCTATTATTCCACTAGTTGATTACCAACTCAGCAGGGGTACGGCCTGTCACTCCCGAACTAAATTATAGTTAATTATAACTATAATGTAGTTTCGATTTACCCATGTAAACATTCATACGGCCCTTTACCAAATGGGAATGCCTTTTTTCAGCGTTAAAAATAAAGCTGACCGTATCAAGGGGATTAAACCGAATTTTTACTTAACAACGCACCAAAACAAAACTGTCGCGAACCCCAAGCTTTTTTATCCGCAACATAAAAACACCACAACAACGGATATTGGAGTGTAAAAGCATGTCTGTAAGTGGGTACGAAGGCCAATGATTGTCTTCAGAAGTTGTAAGTGTGGGCTAGGAACGGCATTAAATAAATTTTATTCGACGACCAAAACAAAAACCGAAAACTTTAACTGTCCCGTGCAAAAGAGAAAATTCAAATTTATTATCTCGCCGGTGCATCACTCCGAAACAATCCGACGACTAGGTTCCTCATTTTTACAGTTGGCCACGTTCGCGACGCGACCGAACACGGGCCCGAATGGAATTTCGCAATTTCGAAATAAGAGAATTAAAATAAGTTATAAAGATCGCGATTAGAGTCGTGAAATGTCCGGTTATGCAAATGGTTCGGTGTCGGACAGTGCTGGTGCCTTGTTCTGCGGGATTACGCCCCAGAAACGGGCCGATATATTGCGCTAGTGTCTCAATTCTGGTCGTCGGTCTCAAATTAGTCCCTTGAACGGCCGGATCGTGTGGCACTGCCAGCAATTCTTTAATCACTTCGATTTGCTGCTCTTTTTTATGTGTATTAAGCACTAGGCTATTTTATTTGACGTTTTTATGGGTATTTTGTTTCAGTAATGCGGGCAACCTTCGCTTATTTGCCGTTTAATTCAAAAATATTATTAAATTACGAATAATGCGCACATCAGTTTTATGATTATATTCAAAATAATAATTATAAATAATAATTTATAGCCTACATACACACATTTCAGAGTACTTTTTTAAATAAAGAATGTTTTTAATTAAGTCACATTCGAGAACTATGTTAGCAAGAAAAAGCCAGACACATTTATTCATTTACATTTATAATAATATTATATCATAAATATTTATTAAAATTATATATTTATTAGTCAATTATATAGAAAATAGTTAAAATTTATTCTTTTTATATATAAATGTTCTTGATTCTATAAATAAATTTCTTTTTTGATTTTAGTTCACGTAAATAATAAAATTTATTAATTTTAATAAAATGTCAACCAATTCTCTAAAATAAAATCAGAACATAATTAATTTTATATAATATTAGATGAAGATTTATAAATAATTTTTCTGTTTTAGTTTATAGAAATAATAAAAAATCATTATTTTTAATAAATTCTTTAAAAATTTCATACAAATAAACAATTTTATAATACAATATATACACAAGAATCGCAAATAACTTTCTTTCCCTATTTTAATTCAAAAAATGTATTACTATCACTATTTTATTATTATTTTTTAATTTACAGATAATTTAGTTTATAGATAGTTTATAAAAAATTATATAAATTTATTATATGTTTTATTTATTTATTTATTTATTTTTTTACAAACAAAATTATTACACATGAAATTTTAAATAATTTTTCACCAAAATATCAAAAAAAAAATTTACAAATAACTCTCATTCAAACTTAATTCATTAATATTATTATTATTATTTTATTATATTACTTTAATAAACAAATAAATAACTCACTTTATTTATATAATTCTTTCAACATTTTTAACTCAGACTATTACCAATTTTTACACATATTTTATTTTTTATAAAGTATAAAATAGTATATATATATATATATACTTTTTTTATTAATTTGTTAATAATTTGCGAATAATTTTATTATTAAATTTTAATTTATAAATAATACAAAATTATTATATTTAAATTTAAGTTTAAGAAAAATTCAACACAAACAAATTTTTTATAATCATATATAAAGATTTATAAATAATTTTCTGATTTTTGTTGGTATAAATAAAATAAATCGTTAATTTTAATTTAATTTTAATAAATACTTTAATATTTTTTATCCAATTTTAATTTAGAAAAATTAAATTATTAGTGATGATTAGTGAAATAGTGATTTTTAATATTTTTTCTTTTTTAATTTCATATTATTATTCACTTTTAATTTAATAAAAATAATTATTTTATATATAATATATACAAAAATTTACAGATTTTATTCTATTTCAATTCATCAAAATTTTATTATATTAATAATGTTATCATTATTTTTAATTTTATACACTTTTTTTAAATTTTATTTTAAATAATTTTATAATCCAATTTTATTATAAAAAATAGAACAAAATTATTAATTTTTAAAATTTTTAATAAATTTATAGAAATAAACAGAATATTTCCTCGCATATAATATTTTTAACAAAATAATAAAAAAATATCTACATATATATATTATATATTTTTGTAATTAGTTTTCATTATTTATATATTATATAAAATAAAATTCCGACTTTTTTTAATTTTATTAAATGTAATTTATATTATTGACACATAACTACTTTTACGTTTTCTTATTATTTATCTAAAACTTAAATTTATCTTAAAACACTTTTAAAATGTTCTGAATAATATATTTTATTGTAATATTTTTATTTATTTATTTATTTTACTTTTACTTTGCCTATTATTTTTTATACATACAAGCACTTTTTTCAAAGCAAAAATTTTCTTATACAATTTAACTTAAAAAATATATTATTAATCTTAAAATTCATTTAATATATGTAAGTTTATTAAAAGATAAAACTTTAAAATAAATAATATAAACCTTATTTTATTTAAAATTTTTTCTAAATGTTTCCAATAAAATAAAGAATCTATATATAACCAAAGGATTCATTAAAATAAAAACAATTTATAGCCATTTTTAGGAATGTGTCTTTTAAAAAGCTAATTGATTCGAAGAAAATATTTAAACAAACAATATCCATAAATCAGACACAGTTACGAATCTTGTTTTTGGCACAGAAAATGCGCAGGAAAGTCTCATAAATCCCATAATAAACAGTTAATTGAGAATAAAAATCCGTAACAATGAGAACCAATAACCGTTTCAATAAATTATGCCGAGGAATTAAGTTCGTATTGAAATAAAGTGGGTGTTTATAATCCAATTATTTTACAGCGATCATTACGTTCGTTAAGATTTTATTATAGTTTAAAGTCTGAAAAGTGCGAATAAGCGCACCGGATCCCGCTTAAAATTTATGTTTGTACGGTTTTACAAACCTGAAATAACGACTTAACGACCATCTGAGTGTTTCTGTATTGATGGTCGTTTATAAGTTGGAATAATTAGATGTTTACTTGAACACTCCTGGGAAATGTAACGCTTAAATTTCATTCTGGATCCATAAAAGCGTTCGTCCCGTCTAACTTTGTTTCGCATTTGCTCTATTTTTTTTTATTATTTTAAGTGTCGTGCCGCAAATTCATTGGTCCGAATTAAAATTGATGAATATCAATGGGCTCGACTAATAACACGTATTTAAAGACCCCCAGATTCTCGAAATTTCAAAATTAATTCCAATAATTTCGAATTTCGAAATATCAAAATATATAATTTAGATAATAACCAAAAATCGGATTCCGAAACACTTTCTTGTCTGTGAATAAAGTTTTTTGTCTTAGATGACCCAGTAAAAAAATTATTGGAAATTGCCGATAGGAAAGGCAACACGCAAACCGATTTGGTCACGAACGATATTTTAATATTTGTGTAATTTCTTCAGTGGCTATCTATGACAGACACTGATTTGTGAGCAGGTAATCTTATTAATTTTTTTCTCACAGACCAAAGGCTACCGAATTAACCGAATACCTTTGATTTTAATTTTGGGGGTTTTGTTTTTTTGTTATTATTTTGTGGTGGAGACCCGCAATTATAAAATTGTCTGGGCACAATAAATAAAACACGCACCCCGCAGTTAGTGGCTGAACAACCATTGTGTAATTATTTTAAGTCTTATGTGAGCTTTGATTGCAATTAACTCGGCCACAAAGTGACCTAAAAGCGATACGAGCAAAATAAACCAGACGATTATGATCAATTAATTTGCTTTTACGATAACTACTTAATGTCGGTAATTTTAAATGCAAATTTTAAAAATTAATAATAATACTCCTGCGTATTAATTTAATATTGCAATATCTGATACTTTGGACATTTTATTATTTATTTCACAATGTAATTTATAAATGATCACTTGAATTACTCGAAATAACACAGTTTCATAATTTTATTTTAATATTAATTCGTTTCTAATAAATTACAATAATAATTTATGTTTAGTAATACACTACAAATAATTTTTTAATAATTCTGCATAGAATGTGAGAACAAATTATTTTCAATATCAATTCATTAAAAAATTATCCTTCGTAATTAACATAGTTTGTAATATTGGTGAATTTTATACCAAATAAAAGTCATTGTCAAAAATGTTGA
The DNA here is from genome assembly GCF_024364675.1 of Aethina tumida. Classification (NCBI taxonomy): domain Eukaryota; kingdom Metazoa; phylum Arthropoda; class Insecta; order Coleoptera; family Nitidulidae; genus Aethina; species Aethina tumida. Next base: position 14,450,390 of record NC_065441.1, read on the forward strand.
TGATGAAATGATATTTTTTATATTATCATTAACGTTAAAATTACTAATTTAATTGCAAATAAAAATATTTATTTATTATTATTTTATTAATTAAAAAAAATGTTTAAATCATTAATTTATTAAATTTATAACAAATATTTCGAAAATAAGAAAAATACAATTAATAAAGTTTTAATGACAAATTATAAATTCAATTTATAACTTATTAAAATTATTTTTATAAATAAATAATTTATGTCAATTTACATCAATATATCATGAAAAATTTCAATCTAATTGTCAAAAATTATATTATATTTTATATTAATAATAATAATATAATTGTAAATTTTAAAAAAATCATATATTTTTTATATTTTTATATAAATTTATGTATTTTATTTCTAACATAAATAATTATTTCACTAAAACATTTGAAATCACACATTTGTTAAATTTAAATATATATTTTTTAAGTTAATTTTTAATTATATAATTTACCTATTTTTTTTTCGAGGCAATTATTTTGCGATGTTATTTGCTTCAAAATTAATAAATAAAATAATTCAAATACAAAAAATAAAACTTTAAAACACAGTATACAGTTTAGCCTGTGATTTAATTTATTTTTCACAACTTTACTCACTTTTCTTAACTTACAAATTTATTTAAAAGAGTTAGCTTTTATCGTAAAACAAAAAAATATAGATTTTTTAATATTATAAACAATATTTAAACTATTCGTCTACTTTATATAAGAATATTTTAATTATTTTAATAAATAATTCACTAAAATTATTAGAATTTATTATCATAATAATTGTTTTATTTGAATATTCTGTTAATTTAATAATACAAAATAATTACTGAATATTTGTATTTTTTCTGAATTTGCTTTATTTTACATATTTTAATTTTTATATTTTTAATGAGCAAAACCTTTATTAGCATATTACAAAATAATATTTTTCTGACGCAGTTAAACATTTAAATTTTTTATAAACAAATGGGATAACACAGTTATATAATATGCAAAGTCACTCGAATTTGACCACGATTATTATATACTTAAAATTCCTTCAAAAAATTAACATATCGGAAAAAAATTTGGACTCGCTTTCGGCGACAGTTAAAAAGTAAAAATGTTCGGCAATCAAATTCTGATCACGTGGACATCCGGTAGAACACTTCACCGTTTTCATTATTGATTTATCTGGGTGAATTCAAGTTTATGTAGTACCAGCACGTCTTTTATTACTTTATTTAAAATACCGATAGATTTTAACAAGCAGTCTCATTATATTAATCTAAATTACCAAAACGTATAAGATGGATACTTTCTAACATTTTTTTTATCGGGTTTATTTTGAAAATATGTAAATCACCAACCGATCTGCGTCTGATTGATTATAAAGCCAGTGGTACGAGTGAGGATGTACCTTAATTAAAGAAAAAGGTTATCAGATGCCTTTTACTATAAATTTTATTTATAACTTAACTTCTCGACACCTCCGTATAAATTTATATGGAATCAGTTTAGGTTTTTATTACGATTTAGTATAATTTTCTCATAAAAGTATATGAATAATTTGTATTTGGTTAACAGTTAAATTTTATTGAGAGAGACGTATCGGTTTGATGGATTTTATGCGGCCATTAAATCTCAATTTTTATTTACTATATTTGGTCAATCGAGGATACTATCACTACATTTTGATGATAGACTATCTCAACTCGATTTGTTTATTTTTTCAGTCACAATTTCACGAGGCATATTGTATCAGTCGCTTGGCGAGAGTTTTAAAATAAAATTGAAAATTCAATATCATGTTAACACAATAAGGAGTGTCGAAAGTGGATGGTAGCTGGGGGATTTACGATCAGAACTAATACTTGTAGGTCGATAACGTTAACATAACAAGAAACCAACGAGACGACTATAAACAACGGGCTGGGAATGCTTCTCTGCCAACGGCTTTGATGTTAAGTAAACAAAAAGTTCTTTTATTTGGTGTTAGTCATTTTGCAATTTGTGTACTATATGTTTTATACCCACATTTTTTACAATTTCTAACCTTTATACCCTTTTGTTCTTTTATAATGATTGTGAGAGAGTGAAAGACAATCTATTGATCCAAACAAAGCTTTAATTTTTTAACAAAATCCAACTTCCTTCCTTCCGTCAAAGAAATAAATAACAAATATTTTAATTACGTATATCACACCATTTTTTTTTATATAACATTGTATTCATTTCTTAAAAAAATATATACATTTATTATGTATATCTTTCATAATTAAACATAAAAATTAATAAAATATTACGTTAAAATTAATACTTTCATACATATAACATACATATATTATGTATGTCTTTAATAATTCAAATATAAAATAAATAATATATTAGTCAAGAGATTAATGTACATGATTGCTGAATAAATGTTTACTACTTTACGTACTAAGTAGTACTTATTTTAAATGATTATTTGCTTTAATCTTGCCTGAAGTGGTTAATAATTAATTTTTTAACATATATAATTAAAAAATTATACTTACGTTATTATTAAATAAATTTTGAAAATTTAATTCAAGAACTGCTTCCTGAAGTTTTAAATTTCATGTGTGTGAACGTACTTACCTTGACTTTCATCTTTTACTTCCATGTTTGAAGGTTCAACAAAAATAAAAGCCCAATTTAATTAACAGTGTGTTTAATGTTTAATAATCAGTACTAAAAAATCAGTACCTTCAATCAAAAAAAAAAAATGTACATTTCAATAAGAAACAATTTACATTAAAAATAATTTATAATTAATTATTGATCGGTTGGTAATAATTTAACTAATCTACCTAAACCTAAAGTACGTATTCGTTACAATTAAATTCTGTACATTTATAGTGCGAAGTGAGGAAAATCGTACACGGAATGTTACCTAAACTTTAATCGTCGGAACTAAAGTCTAAATAATTACACACCGCATTACATCACAACTTGAGAATAATTCAATCAAGGAACCTTAACTTGCGTCAGCTGAGCATTGCGCCCTTCCTGCTATTTACAATTACTTTGCTTTGGTTTTTATTAGAATGTTTTTGTACACTTACACTCCGTTACTGTCTATCGTGCATCGTCAGCTGAAGGGGCTGACACACCGAGGGTGGTTCCTTGGAAGGTGGATCGACCACCTCCACGGGACTCGACGACCTGGATCTGTCCTTCTCCATGTTGTCCTCAACGTCCGACTCGTCGTTCACGTTAATCTCCTCCTCGGAGTCCGAAAGGTACTCGCTCATTTGCCGCAGGTTCTCCTGCGAGTCCATCAGGGCGCTCGCGTGCAGCGCCTTGAACGCGCTATTTTCTCCCCCCATCTGGAGCAAAAGGGAGGAAGCCATGGGCCCGGAAGTGACTGGATGCGTGGAGTGCGGTGAGCCAGGGGTGGAAACGGTTTTGTAATGCGGGGACGGTGTCAATCGGCCGCCGAACATCGACGACTGGCTGCTTTGTTGACTTGGTGAAGTCTGCTTTAGCAGGTTCATCCTTTGGTGACGTCTCCACTTTGCTCGTCTGTTGGAAAACCAAACCTGATTTCAATTTATCAATTAGTTCGCGTTTAGAATGGTTAGAGTTCTCTACCTACCTGAACTCTGGCTTCGGACAGCGACGTTTTCGATGCGAGTCTCTCCCTGGTTGAGACGCAGGGATAGTGGCTTTTCTCGAACTCCTTTTCCAGTTCTTCTAGCTGATCGGGACTGAAGGTGGTACGGTTTCTTCTGAACTTTGGTTGCTCGGAACTATCCAAACTGGAGTCGTCCTTTTCGAGTAAAGCACCTGGGGGAGAGCTCAAGAGGCCTTGGTCGGGATGGGGTGAGCCCGATGATGTTGGTGAACCAGCGGCCATAACGTTGGGATTGGCGCTACCTGGAGGTTGCAGACCCAAAGGGCCGTTAGGCCATAGTGGCGAATGCCAAGGGAAGGCAGCTGCAGCTGCATAAGGATGGGGATGGTAAAGGCCGTAGCCTGCGGCTCTCGCGAATTCCGCTGCAGCTCGTTCTGCCGCTCTGTTACGTAGGATTCTGTTTATGCTGCTGACGGATGGGGCTGTTGCATTCGTACATACACCTGTAACAATAATGATACTCGTTGGAACTTTGTTGAAGTGGTCTAGTTTAATTACGGGAATAATTGTTGGTTGTGTTGAACAAAACGACCAGTTTGGTTATACATTTATTTAATTTGCTGGTCGGAATTGCATGTTTTGACGTTGTGAAATTGATATTTCTTGTGAATGTCAAAGGAATTACACGCGAATTACAGTGATTCGAGCAAATCAATTGCATACGCAGGCTAATGTTTAAAATGCTTAGCCCGGAGGCGATACCGTAATTACCGGCATTTAGATAATGGCATGATTGCGTTCATTTTTCCGGCAAAGCGGAATTCCGGCCCCAGCATTTCGGTCTGGTGCCCGAAGAATAATTGCACAACTCCGAAGTAATTAATTCGAATTTAATCTTGTAATTTGAAGCGCAGATAGTTGAAATCAATCGTGAAACTAAACTCGAAGACAAAGAATGGAAGTTCCAATATATTCGGTAATAGCGGAACTGCGGACTGTGAATTTCAGTGCGGTGGTCGAGGTGTTCGGTCGGCCACTCGGCCACCTACCGTTCGATCTACCCCAAGCCAAGTGCGACGCTAGCCGATCTTTTCCGCACCGCAGGGGTCGAGATTGCTCCCATTCGCTACCGATCCTGCGACAAATGAAATCGAGATTTCACGTTAACTAGATTGCTTAGCCGACCATTGCGACACAATGCATGTGTATGAGGTGGCAGTGTCGAGCAATTACGCCGGGACATCCGTTCCGTGGATATAATGGAGCGCATTCGAGGTGGCTTCGAGGTGGAACGTTTTCTTCGGCTTGGAGGCAATTAAGCGATTCCCAGTTCGCATTTCAGGCTCGAATCACTGATTACTCGGACGCCGATCTGGGAATTGTGGAAGTTTAAGTGTATCTCCAATCTTTAGATATCTGATCTTTTCATTTTCGTTTCGTCGAGTGTCTTTGTTATGAGTTCAATTCTAATAACAACATGGAAACAAAAGTTTTCTGACTAAAGCTTAAACAAACCATTTTTTGTTGCTGGTAATGGAGCTGACGATGTTTATAAAATATAATAAAATCGCCGAGTACTGCACAACACTTACGAAAGATGCGGATTGATTAAGCACCATTGGCGCCATAATTACGACAAATAATATTGTAATAATCCTCACAATGACATAGAGGCTCTCAACGTTCGACCGTTGTACGAACAGAAAACGATTTGTTACAATTGATCTCGCCTTTGTAGTTGATCAAAAAGTAAATGAATGACTCGGCGCAGAAACAGATACTCGTCTAATCTGTTTGGCGGGTTTTGTATCATCGAGTGTCTGGCTCGAGGGTCTCACAACAATGGGAAACGTGTTAAGCTTCATAGTTACTCGAGTGCACTCGCATACGATGAAGGGTTATTGAAAAACTAGCTTTTTGTAAACATAAAAGACACACGTAGACGATAATTGCTCACAAAGACGTTCTCGGATGTGCCTGTTAACGTCACGCCAATATTTCGATATGGTACTGAAATGTGGAGCGATTTTTTTCAAGTGGGTGTAACTGGTTTGATTTGTTCAAGAAAAGTAATACAGTTTTTGGGACAGCGTTGCGTTTTATGATGAGGAATACGAAGGCTTATAAATTCATAATTAAGCTTACACAACAAGCTTTTAATTAATAACATTTGAATTTTGACTTGTACTTTTTTAAAACTCTTGAAACACACTGAAAATATTGAAAATTTGTAAGATTATAGAGAATTACAGATAATTTTATGATAAAATTATTCAAAAATTTTCGTTTCTGGTGTTTTTCACTATGATTTTTAAAATTTCACGGTTCTACTTTTTCATAAAATTGTATAAATTTGATATTTTCAAGGATAAATATACTCAAAATTCTTCAAAAATAATTATGTAAATTTGAAATTGTGACAGAAAATTTAGGAAATAAATGTAGAGCAATATTTTCAAATATATGTTAACAGTTTCCATTTGTTCAAGAGAAATTTCAGTTCAGTTCATTTTTTGAAACAGTACTGTATTTTATAATGAGAGAAATAGGACTTATATGTCTTTAAAATGTTGAAAACTTACTAGAAAATTTGATATTTTGTAAAATTATTAAAAATTATAAGTAATTTTATGATAAAACGTCTAAAAAAGTTTTATTCTTTAGTTTTTTTCCTTTAGTTTTTGAAATTTTCAATGCTCTAAGACTATTTTTTCATAAAATTATACGAATTTAACATTTTCAAGGACTCAAAAATCTTCGAAAATAATCAAATAAAACTCAAATTCTTTCAGAAAATTTAACAAATAAATGTAGAGCAATTTTTTAAATATACCAGACTCAATTTGTTCAAAAAAAAATTCATATTGGAAAATATGAAAATTTGTAAGATTTTAAGTTATTTCTTTAACTTTTAAATTTCCAATTTTCTGAAGCTGCTTTTTGATATAATTGTCAAAACGACCTTTTTTTGGCTCAAAAATCTTCAAAAATAACCCAGTTAATTTCAAGTTTTGTCAGAATATTTAAGAAATAAATGTGCAGCAATTTTTCAAGTAGATACAATAGACTCAATCTGTTAAAGAGAAATATTTAGTTTTTAGGACAGTGTTGCGTTTTATGATAAATCAAAGTGATAATTAAGATTAAATGACAAGCGAAGACTTGGAACTAATTATGCTCAAAACATATATCTTAAGGATTAAGACGTTGGACAACTAAAATAAATTAAGAATACAATGAATATGAAACTAGTATTTGAGTAAAAATAAACTTTTAATCTATTAATCAATGTAAATGTTTTGTGTTCTATTAGATAATGGTTTTAATTACTGTGGGATCTCTACGAATATTTTGGGCATCCTTGACTTTTTATCGCTACTTAATAAAATAATTTATTCGATCTTAATGAGATTATTTTGTTGTCAACATTGTAATTAATACATTTTTAATAACACTTCACTCATCAACATTTTCTTAATGTAACTGTTCAACTACCATAAATAATGTAGTATCTGTCTCCAAGGATCGAACTACTAAACCGGTGCACATTAGAATATTAACTCCACTGAATTATCTCTATCCACAATTGGCGAGAGTGTTGGCACGCAAACAGCTCTAACAAAAAAAAAAATCAATTAAAAGCGAAGCGAGCTCACACAATCGCAGAGCCAGAATAAATGGAATGTTCATGGAACATACAGAGCATGTATCATTAAAGATTAAGAGAGAACACAATGAAAACTCTTGCACAATTGCTTTTTTAAAAAACCGTAACTAATTCCGTTTCTATTCGTGAATGCTTTTGTGTGAAGAAAAAATTGAACAAACTAATTTGATTAAATTTCTTGTTTATTATTGAATTTTTATCTAGATTTGTTCTAAATTTGTTGTTTAATTACATTGATTGCACCTGTTGTATGTGTATGAAAAGTAAAATTATTGGCAGGTGACATATTTTAGGAATGTGCAACTAAGTTTAACAATTAGTTTTATGTATACTAGAAAGCTTTCTTCCAAAACAAAGATAATAAAGCTAAGCAATTTGATTATTTGTTGCAGTATTTTCAGTCATTTTTGTACCAAACTGCTGAAACTGAAATGTAAGAACTAAGCTTTCATTATAAAGAACCTAATTTAAATTAAAATATCCCGCCAAATACCACTCAAACAACATGTAACAAAACACGTGTAATGCGAACACAAGGAAATATGGCATTGTACAAAACGCAGGCATAATTGAATGTCTGTGGTTTCTGTCCCACTTGGTTCACACACATTTACAAAATGTGTTCGTCACGGAACTAAAATGTGGCTTTTAATTTTATTTCCAGTGTCTGTCGTTGACACGCACGAAACTCGTGCAGTTGCACGTTACACGTATTTAATTTTTTTATCAAATGACAAATTTTTACCTTCTGATATCAGTCTTTCCCGGATTTCCCATGCGAATATGGTGGGGTTTTCACGCTTGTACTGTTCGATTTTCGATACCACTGCCGGAGTAGCAACTTTAGGTTTGCTGCCGCCTATTAAGCCTGGAGGCCTTAATGTACCTGCAAAAAATATTAAATATTAATAATACAGTCTTTTAACAGTACAAGCAGACAACTGACAGTGTTTGTATGCTCGAGCAACATTCTAAAAAACAATGCGATAACATTCAAACGCCCGGGGTATAAAAGAAACTGGTAATTAAGGAGCTGTTGCACCGTACTTTGGCATTGTTGGAAATTTTTAATAGTTTATTATTATATTATGTTATTAGCATCATTCAGACAAACAGCAGGACTGATATGAGGAATTTAAAGAATTCAGCTGGGTGCTAGCTGAGTTACTATTGAACATACAATTCCTATTCAAAGTATATATTATCTAATTGAATTTGCTTCTTAGATGGTTCCTATTGATGGCGACCGGTCTAATTTGATCACTTTTTTGTTACTATCAATCATTTTGGGTTGGGACAGCCTTCATAAACCTACCGGTGTTTAATAATGACAAGGTAAATTAACTGTTGACTATTGTAAAAACTCTAGAAAGTATGAAAGTTAAAATTAAAAGAAAAAATTAACAAGATGTTATATTTTGTATTTTTCAAGGACACACACACCTTTGATATTCTTAAGACATATCTGAAGATTATTGAAAATCACAAGTAATTTTAAGGAAAAAAATTTAAAAAATTTAATTTTTAGGTATTTTTTATAATTTTGAAAAATTCAAGTAAAATTGTAAAAATTTTTCATTTTCAAGGTCAAATCTACTTAAAATTCCTCAAAATTGATACTGACTGTCTGTCAGAATATTTAAAAATAATTTTGAATTAAATTTAAACCTGTATAACAAAGAAAACAATTTCAAAAAATGAAAATATTTAAAATAAAATTAAAATTTTCATATAATCACTTATTTTCTAAAATAACAATTGAAATTCTAACAGAATTTTAAAAAAATTAAATTCATTCAGAATAGAAATTTTCACAAATTTACTTATTTACTAAAATAACAATTATTTTACATATTATGAAAATTTTCAAATACAAATATACTCAACATTCTTAAAAATTGATTGAATTTTAAATTCTGTCAAATTATTTAAAAAACAAGTTTAAACCAGGATAACAATGAAAAAAATAAAATATTTGAAATAAAATTAAAATTTTCACAAAATTACTTATTTACTATAATAACAATTATTGAATTTTATATTTTTTAAAAATATCACACCATTTTAAAAAATTTCAAGGACAAATATAGTCAAAATTCTTCATAAATTTCAAATTCTGTCAGAATATTTAAGAAACTAAGGAAAAATTTAAAATAAAAATAAATAAAATATCAATAAAAAATTAGACAAAAAATAAAATTATTTTTATTATTATTTTTTTTATATATTTTTAAGAAAATATCACAAAATTTTAAATATTTATTATTTTATTTATTTATCATATTTACAGATAAAAACTTTTGTAAGAATGAAAAATGATCAAATTTGAACAAAATTGACCAAAAGGTGCATACAAATTTTATTTGTATAATATATATACATAGAGCTTATTAAAATTGTAAAAAAGAGAATTTAAATTCCAAAATAATGAAAAAATTACTTGAAAATTTAAACAACAAAGTATTTGAAAATAAAATTTCCTAAAAAATTACTATTTTAAAATCACTGTTTATCAGTTTATGAAAAAAATACAGAATTTCCAAAAATGGCCATTTTAAGGATATTTTGTAGGAGGAAAAAATGGTAAAAATAATAATCATAGAAAACATCAAGAATAAAAATTAATGAATTTATATTAATATATCCATAAAATTTTAATTATATAAATAACAAAATTGTTATTGTATTTTTTTTTCTTTTCATTTCTTTTTAAAATTTAACATTTTTGGCTTTTTATTAAAGAAATTAAACTGAAAAAAATATCAATGAAAATGACAACTTTAGGGAAAATCAACGTTTTTTGCAATGAAATTTTGCAGTAACTTTAATCAAGAAGCATTAAGAAACTTGAAATATTTAGTTAATATTAAGAAAGGTAAAAGAAAAGTTAATCGTCAATTCAATCCGTACGAATCGGACAAAAAGATGGTTAATGAAAGTATACCGCTGTACTAAATACATGTGGTTTTATAAAAATCTGTACGTCGCGACTGAAAATGGCAAGAGCATTGTTTAGTAAAACGAAACAAGAAGCGCAATAAAAACGGTGCAAAAGCTGTAAACCGAAATGACTTCGGAAAGCGTTGTAGCCTATAAATTTGTTCATGTTATACTCGATATTTATCAGCCGACAAATTCCTCTGCGTAGAGAACCGGCGGATGCCGAGTTTTTGCCACTTCTTCAGATTTCATGATGTATTCTGTTTGCAAAAGCTTTATTAGCACTATTTAAGGAAGTCATTGTATCAATGCTTAGGTTTTTCCCTTCGTTCGAAACAAGAATGTTTACCTTTAAGTAACAGTCAGCAATAAAGCTTTTTCGTTTCGACTGACGATGCACAATGCTTTTTCCTAAAACGATCACGGCACAAATAAATGTTTACATTTTACTGAAATGGAAAAATGCAAACGACTTTAACACAACCGAGTACAACAATAAAAGCTTCTCCTCGCGGATACCATTTAGAAAAACCGTACCCAGTTTTGATTACCAGCCTGTTTGAACTTCTCTACGTGTATCTTTTACGAAACTTTATTTGCCTGTAACGCCTGTTACTTTTTTTTATTTCCATGAAAATTATCTTGAATTTTAAAACAATTGTCCCCAGCTTTTTCAGTCCCTAAATACTCATTATGTCTAAAAGCTTGTCTGGGCTTATAAAAAAACTAGAGGGCATTTTCCGGCAGTGAATAATTTATGCAAATCCGCCACAATATTAATAAAATATGAGTCCGACGCGAGCATAATGAAAGGCTGATCAGCCTCAAACAGAAGTTGCTGACATAAATATATGAGCCTCCAAGTTTATATTACCCGTAAACGCGGTGCCAATGAAAGATTTATTAACCTACTCCCGTACAATAGCTAATGTAAATCAAAAAGCAGGTGGAATGTCATTCACACTTATCAAAACACAAACGAATGGACATGTACGAAGGCCTATTCTTCTCCATCGCCGGAAACTTCAACGATGCGCTAGACGACGAACACTGTTCACACACAGACAAACGCACAGTTTGATTTGGACTTTTGTAGTTAAAAAAAGTGACGATTATGCGTTACACGGTTCGTACCAGCTTGCTGTGAATTACAATTACAAAAATGGTTTTGACGCGTCATATGAAAACCGATATATTGAATAATGCAATATCAGACAGATGCCCATAAAAATAACGCTAAAAACAACCTGTAAAGTCATTTGTACAGCCTTTTCCAGCTATTAATTTCTTGTTGGGCAACGATAAAACTTGTCGTTGGGCGGGAAAAAATGGGAATATCAAATTTTATGTCTTACACTCTTTAATAAATGTGAACTGGAGCAATGTCGATAAATGTAAATTATTTAAGACAAAAATAATGGAAACTTGCTTATTTTTTAACACGATTGCAAAATTTTTATATATTTTTTTTTTACTCTTTCAAGGAAATGAATCTTTAAAATATTTGACATATGTCGGTAAAAATCAAAAACTATATAATAAATCAAAAATTGTACAATTTTAAGTTCAATATTAAACGAAAAGAAGCTAAATTAATCGGAATTCTTGAAAAAATTTATAATTTTTTAAACTTAAAATTTTTCAGTTTTTAGTTTTAGATTTTTTGAGTTTCATAAATATGTATCAAAAATTTTAAATATTTAAAGAAAATAGAAAATAATTCTAAAATTTTTATATATTTTTTTATTCCTTAAAGGAAAGAAACCATTAAAATGTTTGACAAATGTCTGTGAAAATCAAAAAATTTATAATAAATCAAAATTTGTAAAATTTTAAGATTAAATTTTAAAATTTTTCAAAAAAAAAACCTAAATTAATCAGAATTCCAGAAAAAAATTATGAAATTTTACAGTTTTTAATAGATTTTTTAATATTCATAAATATGTATCAGGCAAAACTAATGGATTTGCCAGAATTCTTGAAAAAATTATAAATTTTTTAAGTTAAAATGTTACAAATTTCAATATATTAAATTTTTTTGATTTTCATAAATATGTATAAAAAATTTTAAGGATCTAAAGAAAAATATTAATAATTTAAGACAAAAATAATGAAATTCTAAAATTTTTATATATTCTTTGAAAGAAACTTTTAAAATGTCTTGTGTCAAAAAGAGAATAATAAATCAAAAATTGTACATTTTTAAATATATTATACAATTTAAATTATTCAGAAAAAAGGTAAAGTAACGTGAATTCTTATAAAAATTATAAAATTAAATAAATTTCAAAACATCCATATTTAAAATTCATCAAAAATATTCAATTCACGTTTATTATTTGTCATCATTTGTGAAATTTGAAAATTCCTACAAAAATTTTGCTTCATTAATTATATCAAAAATATGTATTAAAATTCTGACAGAATATTTTGAAATTAAAAAAATAATTTTAAGGAATATTTAATTAAATATTCAAATTTTTGAGAAAATTTGTATCAGAATTTTACAATAAATAGTATGTCAAAATAATAAATATTTTTTTTAATAATTTTATTTCACATATGTGGTATTTTTGAGAACATAAGAATTCATTAATAATATTCATAAAAATATGAAATTCTGTAAGAAATTTGAAATTTCATATTTTTTGAAAAAATTCTTATCAAAATTTAACAATATTAAGAAAAAAAGATAAATTTCAAAACAAAGTATTCTATTTATTTTATTTGTATAGACAATGATGTAAAGAATAAAGAGAAGGGTAAGAAAGTTTGTAAATTTAAGAAATATATAAATACAAATCAATCTCTAGGGAAAATATGACAAAGATTTGTCTTTTTTGTGGGTAATTAGCATTAGAATTCAACAAAAATATCCTTGAAAAATGAAATTTTGTAATATTCCATATTTTATTAGAGAAACTTTAATTTCCAAAAAAGCCTCAGATCAAATATTCAGCTCGTTATCTCGAATTTACATTGTATAAGTAAGCACAAACAATCCATAAATTAGCAATGTACAAATACTCAGTTACCGTTAAATTGACCAAAAAAAACAGAGGCCATCACCTGCCCCCATTGTTTATATTGTCCGTTTTGTAATGAACTAATAAATCGAAATCGACACATGTCGCTGTCCGCGAGAACCCGAAGGGTACATCCATCGGCGGTCTATCGCTTCCCTCCGACTGCTCTTACGAATTCACGACACACTTGCGCATTCCATTATGTTTTCGTGTGGACCCGGCACGCCAAAAAAACCCGAATCATTAAAGTGATATAAAATTTCGTTTATGGTCATAGTATGTCAACGGGTCCGATTATGGGCCCGAAGCGTCGAGGACAATGAGAAGTAAAGCCCAACACTGATTTGTTCTTGGTTTGCGTGACAATATTTCCACCGGGCCTTAATGAAACTGGAGGATGTTGGCACTTGCGACAGTCTCTAATTGATCTTAATTAAGCGATTAATTTCGATGGATTTTTATTCGAGTACGTTTTTGTCGATGGCCAACCCAGATGTCTGGAACAAATGACTCGTTAAAGAACAACAAATATTGTTTATTTGAGGTGAAGAGTGGAACCGAAGGGTTGGATGATTTTCGCCAGTCACATGGCAACCGAGTCGCGTGGTCCAAACTGGTTGTGGAAGACGAGAGCGCCCTTCAAGGTAAATAAATCAATAAAAAAAGTGTTCAATGATTATGTTTCTTACTCTTCGTGGCACTTCCAGAAGATTGCTCAAATTGCCTTTTAGAAAGGTAACACCCTGGATGTCATAACAATATTATTCATCCGCCAGCATATTTTAGAGTCACATCTAGCCTTTGTGTGCTCTCGAAAATAGCCTTAAACTGTTTAAGCAACAACCACACGCCCAAATTAAACCTCCGCAATTACGCAAACCACCCAAACTCTATTGACTCGAACAATAATCCCAGAAAGCAATTTAATGTGGGGGTCATTTTCGGAAACCGCTCATACGCCCCGGGTCACGTTCCGATGACCGTTTCGACAATTACGGAAAAAAGCTCCGAAAGCACGGTCACATGAATGTTAAGTGTGCGGCTGCGGAGGACGACGGGACATTAAAGAATTGTCCGGGCGTTTTGCGGTGGGTTCGCGTGATAACATGCGACCGGGTAAAAAGCGAACCCACTCTTGTGTAGCCGCAACTTGACGCCCCTGGGCACATTCGGCTACTTGGAAGACTTCATGCAACCGTAATTGCTCTTTTATAATCCTTTAGGAACGTTCGTTACTCAGATCCGCGGGACATTTTCACTATGTTCCTATTATGTTATTATGCGGACCAATTTTTTACAATGCCCATATTCTAATTGCCGGACAAGCATTAGCATATTCATGTGTGTCTCGTTAAAACCTCTTCATAATCCTTATTAGCTACATAAAATCATTGTTTTTGCTCATTAAGTTGCAAACCGGATCAGAGGTGGCAGCATCAGGTACACGCCGACGGTAGGCAATCCACTTTACGTTAACAAGGCTTAAAGTAAATTGTAATGAAATACGTTGAGTGATTAATCCATAATTCAAAGTAGTAAGACGCAGGCAAGTTATTGAGAAAGATGTGTATTATTGTTCGGTTGTTGAGTGGAAGTTATCATGCCCGGAGAGTACCTATTAGTTTACATCCAAGGTTTGTCTAACATGCGATCTACAAAATGGCCGACTGTCTCGAGCATTTAATATCAGTAATAACTGGAATTATCATATCGCATTAGAATGCTATGGGGATTATTTATTTAAGCACGTTTGCCATTTGACTGTACGTCTGTAATTTTCCCCGCCAGTAATTCGATACAGAGGTATTATTTATCGGTCATATTTCACTTCTGACATTCTATTTTAAATGCACAGTAGCGGACTATACGAAAATTGGTGGTGGATAATTGTTAAACCAGTCAGTCGGTTCTAATGTCTATTGTTAGATTGTTAGGGAATCAATTATGAATTGAGATACTGCTTTAGAAACTTATAATTTAATGTATGTACTTTACATACATTTCAAGTTTCATGGTAATTTCATGTCGATAAACTTGTCAATAAATAAACAGCCATACTGATTTAGTCGCCGTTAATTATCTATTTAATTGGGTCGGATTTTCATAAATGTTTCATAACAAAAAGGGATTTACTAAACTGTTACTAACCTATTACATCAAAAATAGAGATAATTAAGAGTAATTAAAGTTTATTAATAACCGGTTTTATTAACATATGTGTATTTAAAATAGACTTCATACTCAACAACTTGAATTTTCAAGACTTAATAATGTTAAAAGTATAAAAATAAGATCTTAAAGTAACAGTTAAAATGACAAAATTAGTTGTTGCCACCAAAGTAAGGAAAAAAGATGCCTTAACACACGACTATTTCAATATTTATTTGACATGTTTGACATGATTTTTTTAATTCGATAAAAAACGTTTCTTAGAAGACTCAAAATGTATCATATATAAAAGGACTTTTAAAAAATATAATTATTTGAAGTTTATTAGATTTGCATTGAGAAACACACGTGTCACAAAATTAATTCAAGAAAATAAAAGTGACAAATTATAAACATAATTGTTGAAATTATCCACGACATCTAAAATACAAATGTTTACAAACTGATTTTTTAAGAATGGAAGAGGATAGAAGTGAATAGTTAAATAGTGGTTGATTCTGGAATTGAAGTTTTGTTCCTTAACTCGAATGTTATAGAAATATTCTTGTAAAGGAAAAAAATTAATGAGATGTCAAATTATCAACTCATTTGATGACATTGTCTTCATCATCATCCAACATACATATGTATTATAATTAGTATTGAAATTTAAAAAGATTCTTTCAGAATGGAAAAGGATAGAAGTTAATAATTAACAAAAGTTTGTTCAGGAACTGAAGTTTTGTTTCTAAATTGGGACTTCTAGACGTTTGTCTACTGTTTGTGATGTCAATCAACTTTAATTGGTAAAAATGTCTTCGATTCCACCAGGAATGTCTTTTTGAGGATTTCCCCCCGCCCTTCATTCCAAATAAATAAAAAAATTGTTTAGAAATAAAAATTTTCTTTAAGCAGTACCTAATTCCTATAGAAGCTTCAAAATTAATCTTTGTTGTCGAAGCCTTCTTGTGGAAGAAAGATTATGAAGGTAATATCAAAATTTTATCTATACCTTACATACTGTATTTGTATTTCTTATTTGTTGTTCAGCAGTCAACTTTTCTTTAAATAGTACCTAATTCCTATAGAAGCTAAAATACATTTTCAAAATTAAACTTCGTTTTTCGAGAAGAAGAATAATACTGAAGAAAGAAATGTTCAGGTTTTATTTTTTTTTTAAACATGATTAATTTTATTGATGAAATCACATGACAACATATAAAAAGGTAAAGGATACTTTAGAATAAGGTTTTGGCCAAAATTCATTTGAGAAATTGATCCTCAATCAAAAAATGAAAATGTGCCATTGTATGATGTAATAACGGAGTTAAAAATAAATTGCTATAGTTTCATTAATTAAAACCTTAAGTAAAAATTTTATGGCCTGACCTTTCGGCAGATTGAACCATTTCGTAGCTAATTTTAAGTAAACAATTGCCTTAGTCAAAAAGTTATCGCAAACATCTAACACGTGTATGGCGTTCCTTTAATGCGGCCGTTTCAAGCTCGTGACTAAAAACCGAAATAATTGACGTTATTAGGTTAAAACGGACATTTTCCTTGATTAATTGAAAAAAACATTTCCTAGAATAAAGTCATTTTGTCGGGGGCAATTTGTCTAGTTAGTATGCATGCTATTCCGCATTTAGAAGCGTATCTCTGTCGTGTTGGAGTCGGCCGTTGCAGTTTGCGTGAGCGAATACCTTCGTTATGTATGAAAATGCGAAACGTATTATAATAACCATTATCTGATTTGTTGTAATTGCAGCCTCGCGATTGTCGAGTGCAATAATTGGTGGATTATTTTAATAATTTTATTTTTATGCTTTCTAAGTGACAACGGGGCATAGGATTCCGGGAATCGCACCGGATTACGAACGGACACACATACACACATGTCGTTGCATTGTTCTCGACTCGGCTGGCAATGAAACAGATGACAAAACATAAATGTCGGAGTCACGACACGATTTTAATAATATCTAAAAAGTATGGCCTTCTGGGCGAGGGGGTGGACTGGGAATGGTGTCGTTTCACGGTTAATGAGTGTGCCGCTCGAACCGGACTATCTGATTGGTCGCGACGCAGGAAAGGACTTGTAATTGCGGTGGGTGCATGTCGGGTAATAATCTATTACCTTGCCGCGAAGGGGGCGAACGCTGCGACGGGGTGCGCAAAACGAATTTCACTTGGGAATTATTTATTGGGTTTATTATGCGGCTTATTGTTTTAGGTACGTGTGAAATTAAAAGGATGCCGATAAAAAAGAGTCTGGTCGTGTGGAAACGTGCCGTAATGTTTCTAAGAAAGCGATGACAATCCAATCTGAAACATTATGGAACTAAGCTTGATTAATCGATAAGTACTTATAAAGCCTTTTTTACTTAAAGACTTCTGCTTATTACTTTTATGTCTCTTGTTTTAGTTTTTTCAACAATTTGTGGCTTTGATGCTGCAAGAAGATAAATTATTTTTGTAATGCAGTCGTTTCTACTAACTTGAAGAAGACTTTTTGATGATTTCATGGAAATGAATACATGAATTCTCGCCCCAGTTGAAGATGTAATATGAAAATCTGGCACCAATATTTTACCTTAAAATCTAATTATTTATTACACCAAAGGACATCTTAACTTCTTTATATTAATATTTAGTAAAAATTGATGAAAGTTGAACTTTTAATTGTGACAAATTAAGTAAGTGTGGAAAAAAGTGAAATTATTTTCACAATTTGCACAAACACAGATCATCAAAATATGTAATGTTATTCTTTGAAAGGTTCCTAAGAACAGATTCCAAATTACTCTTTTAAAATTGAGGTGTGTTATAGAATTGAAGAATTATTCCTACAGTGTGAAGATTAATTTTAGAAATGCCAATTAATTTAAGTAAAGCAAAAAATTAATATATAATTTTTGTCAATATCTTTATTTTGTGTTTGTTATTTTATTATTCAAAATATTCCTTAAGATGTTCTTAATTGGTATGTTCTCAATATGTATTGTTTTGTTATTTTGATATTCAGAATATTCTTTAAGAGGTTAATTGGAAGTTAAATAACACTTTTAAAGCAGAGGTTGGTTCTAAAATTACTTAAGCAAAAAATTAATATATAATTTTTGTCAAGTATTCAAAATATTCTTTAAGAGATTTTTAATTGGAAGTTAAGAAGCACTTTTATAGCAGTTAGTTATGAAATTTAAGTTACTTAAGTAAAGTAAAAAGTTAATAATTTTTTCAATAGTTTTTTTGTTATTTTGTTATTCAAAATATTCTTTAAGAAATTCTTAATTAGAAGTTAAATTGACCTTTGGAAGCAGAGGTCGATCCTAAAATTGAAATTACTTAAGTTAAGCAAAAAATTAATGTATAATTTTTGTCAATAAGTATTTTTTGTTTTTTAGGTATTCAGAATATTTTTTAAGAGCTTCTTAATTGGACTTTTATAGCAGTGGTTGGTACTGAAATTAACGTTACTGAAGTTAAGTAAAATGTAATAAACAATTTTTTTCAATAGATATTTTGTTGTTGTTTGTAATTCAAAATATTCTTTAAGAAACTCTTAAATGGAAGTTAAACTGTACTGAAATTTAAGTTCTTAAGTTAAGCAAAAAATTAATATATAATTTTTGACAATAAGTATTTTTTTATTATTTTGGTATTCAAAATTTTCTTTAAGGCGTTCTTAATTGGAAGTTAAGTTGCACTTTTATAGCAGTAGTTGTTTCTGACATTAAAGTTATTTAAGTTTAAGTAAAAAGTTAATAAACAATTTTTTCAATAGATTTTTTTGTTGTTATGTTACTCAAAATATTCTTTAAGAAATTCTTAAATGGATGTTACATTGTTCTTTTGAAGTAGAGGTCGGTTCTGAAATAGAAGTTACTTAAATTAAGCAAAAAATTAATACATAATTTTTGTCAATAAGTATTTTTTTGTTATTTTGGTATTCAAAATATTCTTTGAGAGATTCTTAATTGAATGTTAACTTGCACTTTTATATCAGTGTTGTTTCTACAATTAAAGTTACTTAAGTTAAATAAGAAGATAATAAATAATTTTTTCAATAGTTTTTTTTTGTTTTGTTATTCAAAATATTCTTTAAGAAATTCTTAAATGGAAGTTAAATTGTACTGTCGAAGTAGAGGTCGGTTCTGAAATTAAAGTTACTTAAGTTAAACAAAATTAATATAGAATTTTTGTTAATAAGTATTTGTTTGTTATTTTGGTATTCAAAATATTCTTTAAGACGTTCTTAATTGGAAGTTAAATTGCACTTTTATAGCAATGGTTGGTTCTGAAATTAAAGACACTTAAGTTAAGTAAAAAGTTAAAAATTAATTTTTTTCAATAGTTCAGGTTTCTAATTGGGAGTTAAATTTCACTTTTAAAGTAAATATATTATTGTTTTATTACTGTGGTATTTACAATATTTTTCAGAAATTCCTAATTCAAACTGAATGAAACTTAAATTACAATTTTAAAATTGAAATCTGTTCTGGAATTCTACATTTTCAATATTAATCTCTACTTTGGAAAAAAAAATGTGTAATGTTTGATTGTCCCGTTTGTCCCGACCCAGAAACCAGACCGCAATATTCTAATACCACCGACGATTAGCAACATTACAAACTGTGTAATCATTGAAAAACGCCTAGTAATTTCGCGATATGACGGACAGGCACTCACACACGTCTATCACTTGTGATGGGCAAAATTGCTCGATCGTTTGGGTTGGTAACTCATGCTCAACTCAATTGTACATAAAGAAAAGACGAGTCCGGCCTCTGTAATTTGTGCAATTCTTAAATTCGTACCACCATTCCAGCTACCACAAGTGCTTATTTAAATGAAACTGAACTTATTGTTGTGAAATTATACATTTCACAGAGAAATGCTGCCTAAACAACAGATGTCAATACGTTCAAGGTTGTTGCCTTTGGAATTGCATGTTGTTTATTGGTAGGCCGAGTATTTTTTTCACGGTGTACAACAGCCAAGTTAATTGTCTTTAATTACCTAATGAACTGCCGATATGTTTTTTTTTCAATGCTGCACACAACATGAACATTCATTTCATTTTTTTGTTGGAAAATAATAATTACAGTGCTTTGACAATGTGGTGTCATTATAGGATTATGGCACAAATGAAAACCAAATTATGTTGAGTTTGTGTGTCAACAGCTATTCAATTATTGGGTTACTTATTATTCTTAATTTTCACAGGAATTGAACCTTGAAAAGCATTGGGTTTGGTCGCTTTTTACAAAAACATTTATTTCACAATGTATCTTCAATGTATTATTGGGAACTTCGTTCCTATCCACGATGATTAGAAGTGAATCTCTAGAAGACTCTAACTTCTAGAAGACTCTAACTCTTACAGGGTTTTTGATTCTTTAAGACAAGACATGTCTTGTGAATTTCAGTTTGCTGCAACTGGTGTTGAAACACTGGCTCTAGTTCTTTCCAAATTCAGAGTACAAATGTTTTGCATTCTCTGCGAGAGTAAAAATGTTTAGACATAAATTGCGATTGTGTTGGGCTGCGCCACAAAGAACGTGGCCGTATTTCACAGTTTATAATAGCAGAACGTGTAATTTCATTGATATTCAACAGCGAACCCATACATTCGTAAAGTACACCGGGACGTAATTACTGACTCGCTGCTTGAATTTTCAGAAGCGCGTTACGCTTTGCTTAAGAACAAACAACGGAAGACCAGATAGATGGATTAAGCCAACATAATGGTATGTTATTACAAATAATATTTCATATTTTGATCAATTCGTGCAATCTAGATGTTTTTAAGCTTCACTGGGTAATCATTCCACTTATTCAGCGTATAAATTATGGCATACCCGGTCTTTATACGGCTTGTGCGTCCGATCGCGGTGGTAGATCTGGGCCCTATTGTTTGCCGGTCCAATATACGGGTGATGATGAGTAGAATTTGCGAAAAAATTAGTATTATTGTGGGAAAAATGGGTAAACAACGTGGAGAAAGCTTTGCAATTTTAATAAAATTGCTATTCTCATTTCTATCATACTGTATTGCCATACAATTTAGGTTTTTTCATTAAATTTTGCAGTTTGGTTGTTTAATGTTTGCACATCTTTAATTATTAGTGCAACAAACATGTTCTTTGTTCAAAAGAAGTCGAAAAGTACATTTCATTCTACTGTTCTAACATATAATTCAGCTTACTGAATTAGATCTTTCTGCTTAAACAAGTGATTCTTTTGGATGTTATCCATTTGAAGAAAGGTAAGACAAAAAAATTAAACTTACCCCAAAATGTATGTATACAAATTTGGCATAGATTATCCAACTTCCAAATATTGAAACGGTTACTCTGACGTCTTAATTTCTTTTGTCTGTAAATCTTCCAAGAGAAGAAAATATTTTTAATATTATTAATAAAAGTTTATCCAGTCATGGATTATTTTATGGTAATTTAATGTAAAATGGAACAGAATTTTATAGTTAAAAATATTCTATTATTAATCTAGTAGTCAGTAATACTAAAAATTCAATTTTACTCACTGAATTAAATATTCTAGGTTAAACAAGTGAATCTGCTTTTGGAAGTTGCCCATCTGAAGAAAAATAATACAAAAACATTGAAGTTGCTTCAAAATTTAAGTATTTGGAACAGATTATTTAACTTCTAAATAATGAAACAGTCACACTGAAATTTTAATCTCTTCTGTTTGTTATCTCTTACGATTATATCAACTTTTGTGTCATGTTTTCTTTAAAAGAAGATAATATTTTTAATATTATTAGTAAAAATGTCAGTAAACTTTATCTAATCATGGATTATTTTATGGTAATTAAATGTAAAATAGAACAGAATTTTATAATTTAAAATATTCTTTTATTCTTCTATTATAGTAGTCCAATATTCCAGAATGTAATTCAATAATACTGAATATTCAGTTTTACTTAATAAAACATTAAACAAGTAAATCTCCTTTTTGTTGCCCATTTGAAAGAATAAAACAAAGAGACTGAAGTTCCAAAACTTAAGTAAACAAATTTGAAACAGATTTTCCATCTTTCAAATATTGAAACAATTACTCCAATATCTTAATCACTTTTGTTTATTATCTCTTACGATTATATTAGTCCCATTTTTTCTATAAGAGAAGAAAATATTTTTAATATTATTAATAAAGATGACAGTAAAATGTATCTTGTTATGGATTATTTTATGGCAATTTAATGTAAAATGTAACTGAATTATATAGCTTAAAATGTTTATCTAGTAGTCTAGTATTTCAGAATTTAATTCAGTAATACTAAATATTCAGTTTTACTTACTAAATTGGAGATATTAGATTAAACAAGTGAAGCTCCTTTTGGAAGTTGCCCATTTGAAAAAGAATACGATAAAATGATTGAAGTTGCTCCAAAACCTATACAAATATATATACAAATTTGACACAGATTATCCAACATCCAAATATTGAAACAATTACACTGATATCTCAATCCCTTTGTTTGTTATCTCTTACGATTATATCAGGTTTCATTAGGTCATTTTTAATACTATTAATAAAGACGCCAGTAGAGTTTATCTAGTCATGGATTTTTTTATGATAAATTAATCTAAAATGGAACAGAATTTTATAATTTAAAATATTCTTTTATTCTTCTAGTAGTCTAATATTTCAGAATTTAATTCTGTAATACTCAATATTCAGATTTACCTAATGAATTGAAGATTCTAGGTTAAACAAGTGAATCTTCTGAAAGTTACCCATTTAAAGAAAAATAAGACAAAGAGAATAAAGTTACTCCAAAACTTCAGTATACAAATTTAGAACAGATTATCCAACTTTCAAATATTGAAATAATTACTCTATCTTAATCCCTTTTGTTTGTTATCTCTTACGATTGTATCAGCTTTTGTGTCATTTTTTCTTTAAGAGAAGAAAATATTTTTAATATTATCAATAAAAATGCCAGTAGAATTTATATAATCATCGATTATTTTTTTATGGCAATTTAATAAAAAATTGAACAGAATTTTATAATTTGAAATATTTTTTTATTCTTTTAGTATCTAGAATTTAATTCAGTAATACTGAATATTCAGTTTTACTTACTGAAGTGGAGATTTTAGGTTAAACAAGTGGATCTCCTTTTGGAAGTTACTCATTTGAAGAAGGGTAAGACAAAAATATTAAAATTGGTACAGATTATCCAATTATCACTTACTGAAACTAGTACTCTGACATCTTACTTACTATTTTATTTGCAATCGCTTATAATTATGCAAAATGATAAATTATTAAAAAACTAAGTGTATAATGTCGTTGCATGAATAAGTACATACGGAGATATATCATCAAGTAACATTAATAAATTATTAACTACATGTGCTAAACAGGCAAAGGGGTTATTTAATTTAAAATGAACTAGTACGATTCTTTGATGACGTATTGTTGTAATTCATAGTTAAAACATATAATCTCGATCTTGTTAAGTCCGTACAATAACTTAATACATGACTGTTGCCACCATCTGCTTTTATGAACCTGGAGGAAATAACTCATCGATCAATAAATCACCGATTGATTAGAATACATAATTGAAGGTTGGCGAGCGTCAGCAAACGCCAACCATCTTCCCTTCGATCGGAAAAAAAATCCCCGAAGATCTTAATCGTCGGCGGTTCCGTGTAATTAAACCCGTTAACAAATCTCCGGATTACTGTTCCCCAATCCCTATCATTTATAAACGAATTACGCATATAAATAACCGCAACCCGTACCGCCGAGCATAAATCGTGGGGGCTTTTCACCAACAATTAATTCGTAATTTATGACGGTTTTTCGCCCCGCTCTCGATAACAATGATTACATATTTTAATGCGAGAGGCAACTGCTCAGTGGTCAGCCCCCAGATCACTATCGATACCATCAGATATATGCTGATTTAAGGCGATCGCTCCAAATCCCGAGGCTGTTAATAATACGCTTCGGGTCGACTTTTATGACGCGCCGACGCTGATTGGATAATTGAAATTTATTCCCGTACCATGCCCACATGCTACTCCTGCACTACTTACCCAATAGTTTGGTGACGGCGCCCTGCTGAGTCAGCATGTGCTGGGCCAGATCGTAGTGTCGCAGACCGAACCTGCTCAGCTCCAGGAAACGTTGCTGCGACACCAGGGAGGACAGCGGATGGCCGGGGGCAGCTCCCGACGCTCCGTACAGCTCACGAAGGGCCGGCCCGAGGGACGGGGGCACGCCGGACGATGTGGCCGACGCCGCCACCGACGGGGACGTTATAGTGGGGGACGAAGCGACTGCAAATAAAAAACACGTTATTTAGAAGGATTAGTTGTGCGGTTCCGAGAAGGAAAAAACTTTGGCGACTGGTTAAAGCTTATGAAAAATGACTCGATTATGAATGATGGACATGCCACGGCGAATAACTGACCCGCATAACTCCGGTTTTTTGCCGTAATCAAGAAACAATTTTCGTTCTTAAAACGCGACGATCGCGTCCGGCATATTAATAGTGTTATTATCCCGAAAACAAAACCCGTTCAATCTACATAAACGGCCTCATAATGTATGGGCTTTTAAAGATCGCAATTACACAGTCGCTTTCTTTCATCAAATAAATTTAAATTAATTAGCGCGACCAGAACAGGGGGGACCATCTGCGAATATTGAAATTTAATGAAATCTGTAACGTCTTGTTTATGTACGTAGAACACATGTCCTCATGTGTTAATTTCGTTGTAACGTAGATTACATCTTTAAAGCAAAGGGAGGAATGCACCTGTTTCTGGCGGCAGGTAGCACGCCCTAGGGGGCACCACCTTCGTACATTATGCAATGGTACCAAGTTAATGAGACCACCCCAACAAAGGATGTACGCTGTTAATTTTCTGTTCGTGATTTCAACGATCTTTCTTTCTATTAGACCTGTTCCTATTGTTGTGGTAATGGTGGTAATGTGATATTTTATTTCCGAAACTACTTTTACTGCTAAACTTTAATGCTTCTGATCTAATCTGTGTTTAGTTAAATATTAACAATAACCAGCATTTTTACTTCATTATCATTATTCCATTATTTTATCAACCAGTTTTATCCATCAAAAGTGGGTTAATTTTCGAAACGCGTTAATGACACTAACCAATTCAATATTAAAGACTTACTTGCGACCAAATCAGATATTATAAATCCCAAGTGAATTAATACTCAATAAGTCATTTCGCAAATGGAAACGGCTGAGTTTTTCTGGTAACAAACTCGCCTGTATCGCATCGAGATAATTAATATTTATACAGTGTACAATACAAAATAAGGCACGTTTCATTAGCTCCGGAACCAGAAAATCATCATAATTAATATCAATTATGAGAAAGGCCGAATCGTTGTGGAAAAAAATCCGTCGACAATTAAAATTACTCGTGCAATTATAAAAACGTCAAGACAAATTGCAGCGCCTTATAAGTATCGATTATTTTATAATTGTTGGAGTTATGGCAACTGGTAATTGCAGGAAAAAATCAATAAAATATATGCATTTAATTGATTATGGGGAATATCATTGCAGGAACGTTGCAGTTTATTAAATTAATCTTGTATGATGGTATTCCAGCTGAAACGTACAAATTGTTAATTGGTTGCATTTAAAATTTAAATTTAATTAAATCTCGTCTAATTCTTTTATGGAAATTGATTTATACTGATAATCACTACAATGCATACAAATTGTGATTTTTGTTTAAGGAAGTGTTTCTTAAAATTTGCAACAAAAACGACACAAAATTATTTAAACGAATTACATAAGTAAAAAAGAAAAATTTTATGTAAATATAAAATTAGAAAACATTATCAGAATTTTAAGATGATAATATATTTTACCTATTTATCAGTTTTTCAAAGAATATTTTGTAGAATATAAATAATGTATAATGATGCCATCTTCAATTTTCCAATTTTTAATTTACTTTAATACTTTTTAATGAAAATATTGAAAAATCTAATAAAAAGGTACTCTTAAATTAAATTAGTAACTACTACTTGTAACTGGTTAATAATTATTAAAAATTACATTCTAAATTTTTTGAACCCTTTAGTTTCTCAAATTGAAATTTTTAAAATACACAAAACATAAAATAATGTTCAAAAAATATTTTTTTTATTTATTTATTTTCTCAAATTAAATATTAAGATAAAAGAAATAAATTACATTTTAAAGTTAAATTTTTATATAGGATTTTTTAAAATATTGATTTATGATAAAGAAGTTGTATTGAATTTTTTAATTTTAATATAGAAATATTGTAAAAAGAAGCAATAATTATATATTACATATAAAAACAATAATTAGTGTAATTTTTATTAAATATTACAAAATAATATATTATAAAACTATTTTTAAACAATTTAGTTGTCCTTGTAATTTATAATTGACATAGAATAATAGAATATAGTTTTATTTTTTCATTGTTTCTGTAGTTTTATAAACAAAGTTTTATAATTTACTAATTATTACTAATTATTAAAACATGTTTACAAAGCACATTTGGTAAAATATAAATCTCATAAAAATGACTAAAATATAAGAATAATGATGTCATCTTCAATTTTCCAGTTTTCAATCCAGTTTAAAATTTGTTAAGTAAAGAAATTAATTAAATATTGAAATAAACTATGAAAAGAAGTACTCTTAAATTAAATTAATTTACTAACTACAATTAATATAAATTGTTAAATTATATTGTAAATTATTATGTATTACATATTAAAAAAAGAATATTTTCCTAAATAATTTTCTAATTTGCTTTGTAATTTATCATTCACATAAAATTATAGAATGTGCTGTCACCTTTTTTCGTTGTTTCTGTGGTTTTATAAACAAAATTTTATATCTAATAAATATTAAAAAGTCTTTACCAAGAATATTTTGTAAATAGACAAATTAATTGAATTTAAATTAAATTGTATAATAAATAAAAAATCTAATAAAAGTACTTACTAACTAGTAATATTTATAATTAATATATTTTTTTATTATATTTTAAATATTTTGTATTTTATAGTTTTTAAATCAAAAATATATTAAATATCAAACAAACTTTTAATAAATGAAATTCTAAAAATATTTTTTTATTTATTAAATTATATTATTTATACATATATAATTATCAAAATTTTCTAGTTTGTATATATATTATTTATTATTGACATAAAATTGTAGAAAATATTGTATTTATTTCTTTGTTTCTGTAGTTTATAGACAAAAAATAATATTAAAACTAAAATATAAAAATAATGATATAGTTTAATAGTTTTTAACTTAAAAATAATATTTTAATTAAATATTTTGTACTTCGTAATTTTTAAAACAAAAATATATTAAATATCGAACAAACTTTTAATAAATAAATTATAATTTTTTTTTTATTTAATAATCTAATTAAATATTAAAAATATCATTAATTTTTTATAAAGAATGCTTTTAAATATTGATTTAGAACAAAATAATATAATATAAAAATATTAAAAAAAAATCTATATTAAATTTTTTTCTAGTTGGTCATTGTAACTTATAATTGACATAAAATTATAAAATGTACTTCGATATTTTTTCGTTGTTTCTGTGGTTATTTAAACAAAATTTTGTAACGTTTATTAAATATAAGTCTTAGTACAAAAAAATAAATATTTTTAAGTTGTCAAATATAGAATATTAACTTAGTTAAAAAAAAATACTAATTAATACAAATATAAAACGTTTATTAATTTATTAAAACAAAAAATAATTATCTTTCAAATACAAATGATATGCATATGCAAAAAAAATAGAGTAAATCGTTATCACATCGATATTAAAAATGGTAAAACTGATCGATATTATCAGTCTTTCACCTGTTTCTAATAACTGGTCACAATGCAATAAAAAGTGTAAGATAATCTTAATATGAAACAAAAACGTCATATCCAGTATCAAGAAATCAATTAACAAATTTTACGATAGAAAAAAGGTAACGCCTGAGTTAATTTATGTAGTCTTTAGAGAAATAATCACAAAATAATGCAAATCCGTCTACAGTTTCCTTAAATGAGTTTATTTATGGCGAAACCATCTAAAATCGTTTGTACACATGAATATTCTAATCGGCGAGATTATGATGATATTTAAAATCAATAAAACCCAAAGCTAGTTCGAAATGGTTCCAGGTCGTAAAACTTATGTTAATTCGACAGCAATTTTTATCGATTTTGGTAAAATTTATTACGGTTTAATTGAGATGTTTTTATAAATATGCAACGGATTTGACGGTCCGAGCGTGTTGATTTGAATTGCAAAAAACCTTTTTTTCCTGGGAATTGTACAGCATTTACAAGAACTATTCCCCAATTATCATTGGCGATTGTTCCGATAGTTCAATTACGCCAAACCGTTTTTCAAAGTGTCGCGCATTTTAAATATATTGCCGCCAACTCGTAATTAATTAGAACGTGTCAACATTGATTAAGAAATTTATTGCTGTTGATATTGGCTTTGCATATTTGTAACTCGAGATATTTTTACGGGTTTGATATTTATTTATCGCGTTTACATTCTTGAGCTTAAACCAAAGAATGTTTTGATTTAAGAATTATACATGTTTAAACATTATGCATAATGTGTATTGGTGTATTATATAATAATCTGAAACCAAAAATAAATTGTTTTAAAATAACATTTTTAATTAATTAAAAATCTTTATAAATAGATACTTTTATTTAATAAAAATTGACACAACATTCATATATTCAAAAAAAGTAACAAAATGGTAAAAAAGAATTATATAAATTTTATATTTCTGATTTGTTCATTAAAAAAAATAATAATTAATATATAACTAGACAAATTTTTGTAATACATGTAATTATACAAAAAATGTATTAATACATACACATAAATGCTTTTAGTTTTTGTTCTATAAATACTTTAGTAGCTTTATATACATAGTTAGAAGATACTTTTAATAATAAATTTTGTATAAACATAAAAAATAGATTCTAAACATGTGTATGTTCATAATTGAAGCAATAAAAATCATGCACAAATATATTTCATGACAATTATCTAATTAACATATGAATTAAACATGTAGAAAACTTTGTTTAAACCTAATTAAGACTATTTATATAATAGAGTTCGTAGAAAACTTGAAAACAGAATTTCTTTTAATTAATTATTTTCAATTGATTTAAAAACACATATAATTTAATAAATAGTAATGATGAAATTAAAGAAATTAATGAACTATATACACCTATACATATTTATTTATACAAATAAATAAATTTTAGAGCAAGAATTTATACAATGCATGTAATCCAATTAAAATATTCTAAATCCTTTTTGTCTTATCTTATTAAGCATGCTCAAATTACAATAATCTGTTAAATCCACTTCCTAACATTTATAATATAAACATAAAAAAGGAACAATTCAATAATTTAGTGCTCAAACATTTAAAATTCAACAGTTAATTATTATTAGAATAAAATTTTTAAATTATCCTCTTTAACGTCAAATAAATAAATAAATAATGTCTGTCACTCTAATGAATTTATTTTTAAATACATTATATACATCGATTAAAACTAAATCGTAATTAATTAAATTATTTAAATTTAATTTTATTCTGTGATTACACAATAAATTTGTATTTCAGGAATAATTTTTTATTGAAATTTTTTTAATTAATTAAAATTTTTATTTTGAATGATTTTTTATTATTCTAGATCAATATTTATAAATCTATGGACTTTTTTTCAAATAAAAAAAGATCAAGATTTACAAAATTATTTAAATATGATTCATATATTTACAAATTAGTTGAATAATCTTTTTTTTCTGCTAAAATATGTAATAAATATATTTTGGAATTATTTTATTTCTAAAACAAGGAAGTATTAAGTAATTTTAACCAAATATCATTAAATATTGTTGTTACTTTTTTATTGTGAATTGTGAAACAAAAAAGAACAAATAAATTAGAATTTACAGAATTGTCTAAATATAATTTATATATTCACAATTTTGTTCAATAATCATTTTTTTTTTTTTTTTTTGACAAAATATGGAACAAGTTTATTTTGGGTTATTATTACTTCTGAAATCAAGGAGTAATAACCAATTTTAACCACATAACATCAAATACTTTTGCTACATTTTTATTTTATTTAAATTGTGAAATGGAAAAAATTAGTCATAATCAGAGTTTTTAAAATATGACAATTTATGTATTCAGTTTAGTTCAACAATCTTTTTTTCTGCTAAAATAGGTTATAAGTGTATTTTTGGATATTACTTAAGTTTGGTTCAATAACCATTTTTTTCTGGTTATAATAAAAAGTAAAGTAAAGTATAATTTTGGATATTATTACTTTTGAAGCAAAGAAGTATTCATTAATTTTAGCCACAAACCATTACATGTTTGTATTATTTTTTAACTTTATAATTTGGAAAGGAAAAAATGTATTCAATTATAACAATAATTATTTTTTTTTTACTGCTAAAATAATTGATAAATATATTTGGGAAATTATTACTTCTGAAGTAAGGAAGTATTCATTAATTTTAACCAAATTCCATTAATTATTTGTATTACTTTTTATATTTTGTTTAAATTTTGAAAAGGAAAAAATAAATTAGAGTTTACAGAATTATTTAAAGATGATTTATATATTCAGTTTAGTTCAATATTCTTTTTTTTTTCTCCTCAGATAGGATATAAGTCAATTTTGGGATATTATTACGTTTGAAGCAAAGAAGTATTCATTAATTTTAACCACACCACATACCATTAAATATTTGTATTACTTTCAATATTTTGTTAAAATTTTGAAAAAGAAAAAATAAATTAGAATTTACAGAATTATTTAAAGATGATTTATATATTCAGTTTAGTTTAATATTCTTTTTTTCTCCTCAGATAGGTTATAAGTCAACTTTGGGATATTATTACTTTTGAAACAAAGAAATATTTATTAATTTTAACCACACCACATACCATTAAATATTTGTATTACTTTTGATATTTTGTTTACATTTTGAACAGGACAAATAAATTAGAATTTACAGAATTATTTAAATATGATTTATATATTCCGTTTAGTTTAATATTCTTTTTTTTTCTGCTCAAATAGGTTATAAATCAATTTTGGGATATTATTACTTTTGAAGCAAAGAAGTATTCATTAATTTTAACATTTTAAACAGGACAAAATAAATTAGAATTTACAGAATTATTTAAATATGATTTATGTATTCAGTTTGTTTGAATAATCTTTTTTTTTCTGCTAAAATAGGTGATATTTTGGGATAATATTACTTCTGAAGCAAGGAAGTATTTAATAATTTTAACCACGTACCATTCAATATTTATATTAAATTTTAATTTCGTTTAAATTTTGAAAAAGAAAAAATAAATTTGATTTTTTTTTTCTGCTAAAATAGATGATAAGTATATTTTGGGATATTAGGAATTCTGAAAAAAGGAGGCATTTATTAATTTTAACCATATACCATTAAATATTTGTATTACATTTTAATTGTGTTCAAATTTTAAAAAGAAGAAAATAAATGGTAATTTACTGAATTATTTAAATACGATTCATATATTCACAATTTAGTTCAATGAGTAATTTGCTTATTTTGATATATTATTACTTCTGAAGCAAGGAAGTATTCATTAATTTTAACCACAAAATAATTAATATTCATGTTTCTTTTTTAATTTGTTTGAATGTTGTAAAAGGAAAAACAAATAAAGATACACACAATTATTTAAATATGATTTATTTATTAACAATTTAGTTTAATAATCATCAAGTTAAAATAGGTAATAAGCGTATTTTGGATATTATTATTTTCATCATTATCATAGAGCTCATTTTTTTTACTTTAATTTGTTAATGACTTTATTTGTTTCATTTTAGACTTCCTAGACTTCACTGGTTGTTGCTTTTTTTAGCACAAAAACATTCAACAATGTTTATTACTCTTAAAAAAAACACTAAATCTTCTATTCACTATTCTAGTTCCTGATATCAGCTTGAATGAGTACAACTAGTTTAATCATATCGACAAATTTAAAAAGTTTGAAATTAATCATGTCATGAGTGTTAAACTTTTCACCAATAATATTTGGAGTTTTAGCAAGTAAAAAGTTACTCATAGAAGAATCTGCAACATGTGCTAATAATGGTAGTATCACCTTCTACTTAAAGAAACTTTAACTACAACAATTTGGTCATTTAAATCTTCATTCCTCTTCAAAAACGGTTTGAAGTTGTGGTAGAAAAACGTGTAACTTACCCGTAGGAGACAAGGGAATAGCAGTGGGAAGGACGCTGGGCGCCGTGTTGGGCGTGGGCAGCCCGACCGAGTCCATCTTCCAGTTGACGATGGCGTTACGGGCGGCGGGCGTCACGGGAACGGGACAGCAGCCGGACAATGCTTGGACACTCGTGAAATCGTTGCCGCCGCTCAGAGTCGCGCTCCCGTTCGAAATTAACATCTTAGGACGAAAGTAACAGGGAGAAAGAGAAAAAAAAAGAGGAAAAACAACCAAAAACGGATCACTAAAGTCTCATCCGTTCATCTGTCCGTCAGCGGGGCAGGCACTTGACACACGGGAACGCAAACGCGACTGCGAATCGAATCGGATTATACAGGGTGGTGCACGCACGCAACGACGATGCACACGGGAACGTTTTACGATGGACTGAAGCTCACGGGTCGCAGCCACGACACTAAATGTGCGACTAGGCTACCTGACAGGTTGGCCGGTGGTAGCCCGGTTATCGAACGGTGGTTGGCTACTTGTGCTTAGTTCGTAGGCAGTCTTGAGTCGCCTTCGCTCTGCCCACTTGAGAGAGATCGATGCCATAGCGTCGGTACTGAGGAAGAAGTGGCTCCTCTACCAGCCGATCGGCGAGTTGAGGGGCACAGGCCGCGGGAATCGCCGCCACTTCATAGATCACGCAGATAATATCGGGACGATTTATTGACGTATTGCCAGCTTCCATGCCGGGATTTTTTTCACCTTTGGGCTCCTCAAACGGACTATTTACATATGCGACCGGCGAAATAATCGATTAAGACCGATCGATTAACATTTATTTATTCTGGTTCGAAATTAAATTCCTTATTCTACTCAAATAACTGGACCTATTATAATTTACTACTTTATTTTATTTTCCAGCCAATAATCAATTATTAACATTCATTTTTATTAAGTAATTAATTTAATGATTAATCTATTGTAACATTTCAAAACTAGTCAAACAGCTGTGAATTCTAAGTAAAAACATATTTCACACCAAAATCAATAATATTCATTTAATGAAAACAGTTTTTACCAACGGTAACATATAAACATAAAAAAATTTCTATATAATTTCTTTTAATATATTAATTAAGTGGATCATTTTTAGTTCAATTAATTTATTTCAGTAAAACGAATTAGATTTTTCAATAATCAATATTTTTATATTCCCACAGATTTTAATTTCATTTAATTTAACCGTTTTTTAATCTAATTTTAATATATAATTTAAAATATAATGAGATGATGTATTTGTTTTATTCATTAATTTAAAATCTTTCAAGAATAATTTAATATTTTAATATTTTATTGGTTTTTTATTATAAATAAATCTAATAAAATAAATAATAAATATTTTACAAAATAATCAAATCAATTTATTATTTATATAATATTTTTTTATTTATTTTATAATTTACATTTAGTACTAATATAATTGATTTCTTTAAAACTTTGTAAAATTTGCTTCGTAGTGGGAATCTTTTACTGTCTCTGTCATACATGATGTCTCTCTCAAAATTCTGTAGGATCAAAGGCTTTCCAATCGATATATTTTATTTATTTTATAAAAAAGTATGTTCCTAATTGACAAATGAAACATATTATTACTTAAATAAAATAAAAAATTGGTGTATTTTAAATTATATTTTATTTTATTAAAAAAAAAAACATTTTTAGATAGAAATAAATTTATGTAAATATAAAATTTAACAAACCATATCTATATCAATATTTCTAAATAATTTTACCTCAGATTTTTTTTAAACTTAATTTGAACAACCAATTTGTATTATTCATAAATTTTAAAAATTTCTTAATTTAATAATTTAATGTATTACTAGTATTATTTTTGTTATAAATTAAACCTATATACAAAATAATCTAAAATTAGTTTTGTGAGAGATATTTTTTATAAAATTTGTAGGAATTTATAATTATTGAATAAATCCTTCATTTTTTTTTTTAATTTACAATTCTTGTTTCTCTTATTTATATAATATTATATAATTGACAATAAAATATAATATGTATATCTATATTTAGCAAGACTAACTTAAAAATTTCATTTTAAATATTTATTTGATAAATTTTTCAAAAAAATGTAATTTTCATTTTAATTGTTTTTCCTAACATAAAAAATTAAACTCAAAAATTCAGTATAGAACTTTTACAATAAAAAACAAATAGTTTTTCATAATGTAATTATGAAATACATAATATTTTTTATTATTATTGTTTATAATTTTAAATTTTATATAATAAAAATTTTACATAATAAAATAAAAAGAAAAGTATTATTATTTTTTCATTAATAGTAATTTAAAAAGGTAGTTTTATAGATTAAAAATATAGATTTATTTTTTTATTTTAATTTAAAATTTAATGATAATAATATAATATTTATATAATTGACAATAAAATATAATATGTATATTTATATTTACCAAGATTATCTCAAAAATACTATTCTAAACATTTATTTTATATTATATATTATACATTTTTAGATAAGTTTTAACAAATAATTTTTTGAGACAATACTTTAACATTTGTGACCAAAATAATTTATAAATATTATCAAAATCGAAAATGTCTATATTATTATTCATTTAAAATTCAAAATATGTAATAAAATATAAAGAGTATTAATATTTTCAATTACTGTTAGTAATTTAAAAAGGTAAATTTCTGTATTAAAAATATAGATTTATATCATAAAATTATTAATTTTTAAATATACAAATTTACCAAAAAATAAAGTTTCATATTTTAATGAATGAATTAATTAATATCCATTAATTAATAATTAATAACAAAATTAACAATTAAGCATTAATTTGTACATATACGAATATTCACAAAAAATAAAAAAATATATATTTTTTTCTCAAATTACATTTCAAATAAATTTAAATTTTATGATATAAACTTTGTGCAATAATATTGTCAATTTAAATAAATTATACTTAACATTTAAGTCAGATTTAAACAAAATGTGGTTATTTATTCACATAAATATTATTTCAGGTTTTTATAAATTTAATATAAATATAACCATATTATTCATGTTGTTCTTGTCTTATTCATTTATTTAAAAGCTTTCATGAATAATTTAATAATTTAATGTCTTAATAGGATTATTTTATTGTAATTTAATTATTTATTGACACAATGACTTAGATTTATTAGTAACTACCGTATATATTCAAAATAATTAAATTAACATAAATAAATAATAATTTTACTTTTAAACAAAAGGTTTGTCTGTTTTATAAATATTTACATTTTTTTAACATATTTTTATTGTTATAATACTGGAATGACTAGAATATTACTTGAAAATATTGCTTTAATAAACAAACTGTAGAAAATATATAAATGGATGAAAAAAAATACACCAAATTTTAAATATCACATTCACCTTTTCTAAAATATCCAATTTACTAATTAACAACGGTTTATATTGAAGCATTTATTTGTATACCACATCCATTTAATTTACAGGTCAATTAACATCCATTGTTAGCCCCCAACACGTACGCCATTTATAGCATGCACGGCCTGCTTAATTTAATAAATTCACCCCTTTATGATATTTAATAAAACGAGGGTAAAACACCGCACAACCACCAATTGTAATACATGTGTGTGTATAATCAATTAAACCTTGCATGACACATATTGGTACTTTGTTCCATGTAAGAATATAAAATGGACATTTTTTTTCCAATAAATAGTGAACTAGAAAAAATTATATTAAATTATTAGATATAAACCCGTTGGAGGGGTCAAGGGGTACACTACTGGTATTACAATATAATTGTATTAACATTAATTTTTATTACAATTGTGTATAGAAATAAATAATATTATTAATTAGTATTAATTTATAATTTAAAAACGTTAATATAATAAGGAATTTTATAAAAATTTTCCTAAAATCAATAATGGCGGACACATTAGGGGGTCAAGGGGGCACTCTGGTAATTAATAGTTTCAAAATGTATTTTTTATTACAAAAAAAAATAGAAATAACTAAATAATAATAATTTGAGATAATATTTTAATATGGGCAATTTCCAAGAATAAGTAAATAAAGAAAATAATAAATTAAAAAAATATAATACATTTATATCATAAAACTGTGGATTAATTTTGTATATTTATTTAATATAATTTAAAATTATTGTGTTTTTTTAATTTTAATTAAAAAATAATTCTTAATGCTGATATATTTTACATTTTTTACCAATAAATTTTACAAATGAATTAACTATAACGAGTAAAAATAATAAAAGACATATAAAATCAATATATGTGACCACAGCAGGGGGTCAAGGGGGTAGTAGCCATTTTTAATTGACCGACGCCTTTTATTATTCGTCCCCTCAACTAATTCATAATAATTATTTGAAACAGTTCGAACATTATCTATCGATAAGTAATAGTCGAGTGTACGGATATGAATTGTAACATTCCCCCACCACTTCTGTATCTGGACGAAATAATCCATTAAAGTCCTCAAGCCCAAAACATTGAAGGCAATTGCCCATAAACCAGGCAGGATCTCGGCAAACCGGCGGGGCGGAGCTGCCAAGTCCCGCCGGCGGCCGTCCCACCGTCGCAATTGGCCGTCGCTGGGCGTTGCCATGGCTCTCGTCGGTTTATCGCGGCGATTGACCAATGGGCGTAGCCCGGCGGACCGGCGTTATCGACGATGCGGATAGAGAAAGCGTTAGCTGCCGCCGAGGAAATAAACGATATTCATGTAACTACTGGTTCTGTTGGCATGCGAACGAGTGCCGGCTTCGATGTGTTTGTGTGTAGGCGAGTTATCAATTAGGCGGGCACCGGATTGTATTGCCGGCCGTCATGACGGTGAGAACTGGCCGATTGATTTCTGGGGCGGGAGTACATTTTTCAGTTGCAAACTTGGCTTTGGGTATACTGTTTTCAGTCGACCAGACTGGTCTTTGACATTAACTTCTAAATAATTTGGGTAAAATTGAAAGATAATGAAATATCTTTGTCTCAAAAATATACCCAAAAATTTCTAATTTATTTCACTTTCGCTTACATTTAACCGGTTTGCTATAAAAAATTTTGCGATTATACAAAATAGACATTTTGTCTGAAAATACATTCATAATTTAATGGTTTACAATTGTAAAAAAAAGATTGTCAAATTTTATAGGAGTGTCCCACCTTCAGTTGGACCACACTGTGTATTAATGTAGTAAAAAATTATACATTTTGAGCGAAAATTGTAATAAATAACAATTTTAATAGCATATTATTAATCCATAGATTAATATACAAAAAAACTATATGTTTCTTAAATTCTTTAGACTATTGTTGTTATTCTTCAAATTTTTTACATTCCTTAAATTCTTTCAATTTATATTAAATCTACCAAAATTGTGCCCATTCGCAAACAGATAATATAATGAAATGATTGATGATTCTGGTAAAGTTAAATATATATTATTTCTTTATAAAGATCTTCAAGATATTTTCCAGAAACAGATGATATAAGAAAAACGTAATATTATTATGATTTTGTATTATAAAAATATTCTTAATTTTTTGAACAAAATGTAAAATAAAAAGAATAAAATAAAAAGGATATTTATTAATAAGATATTAAAAATTAATTAGATTATTAAAAATTTATTAAATTATTAAAGTTCTTTAGATTTCTTAAATTCTAAAAAACTTATATATATATATATATATATATATATATATATATATATATATATAAAAGAAATTTCTTTTTCAAGAGAAGGAATTACATATATAACAAAGATAGAAATTATTATGTTATTGAAATATGTATTCCTAGTATTTTGAACAAAAATATAATAATAAAAAATATTAATAAGTATGTTAGTTTAAAAATAGTTAGAAGTTTTAATCTTTAACTTCTTAAATTTATTAGATATTTTTAAGTTTTCAAATATGTATTAAATCTACAAAAAAAAATAAATACCAAATATTTTGAAAAACGATAATATGACAAATATTATATTATTATGTTATTAAAATTCCGAATATTTTGGACAAAAATCTAATAAAAAATATTTATAAGATATTTAAAGAAATATAATATTCTCTGGATTCATAAAATTATAAAAATTAAACATAAAACCGTCACATTCATTCATAAAATTCCTCAAATCTTTATAATCTTTAAAAAGTTTCAAAATATGTATTAATTATACAAAAAAAGAAGTACAAAATTTCTTTGAAATTTTTGCAGAAATAAATAATATAAGAAAAATATATAATCATAATCCTTAACTTCTTAAATTCATTACATCTAACTTTCAAAGTTTTCAAATATGTATATAATTATTATATTATTAAAATATTCCTAGTATTTTGAACAAAAATATAATAATAAAAAATATCAAAAAGATATTTAAAAAAATATAACATTCTCTGGATTCGTAAAATTATAAACTTTAAACTTCTTAAATTCGTCACTTTCATAAAATTTCTTAAATTCCTTAGGTTCCTAGATCCTTAAAAAGACATAAAATATGTATTAATTATACAAAAAAGAAATACAAATTTTTTTTTTTCAGAAATAAATAATATAAGTAATCTTTAACTTATTAAATTCATTAGATCATTTAAAGTTTTCAAATAAGTATTAATTCTACAAAAATATTCAAGAAGATATAACAAGAATATGATATTATTATATTATTCGAATTTTCAATTCAGCTTATTTTTTTGTATAATTTGATTGAATTGAATAAAATTTGACTATATATTTGGTTATTCCAGTGAAAGTATTTAATTTTATAATGATCATAAATAATTAATTTTATGTCTAAATATAACTAACATATTTTACTCATAAAAATTTTAAAAAATTATATTTATATGACACATTATTAAAATTTTTAATTTTCAATAAGTCTTAAACTTAAAATTAAAAACAGAATAATACAACAGATTTGATAAATTTACTTATTCATATAAAAATATAAAAAACTGAATAAGTATTATAAATATAAATTTTATAATTTATAATATTATTCTTTGCTTAAAATAAAAGTAATCAAATGAGTAAGTGTAAAAATATACTTTAGATAATAAAGTATATAATTCAGTTATATTTGTTACAAATTTGTTAAAAAAATTTTAAATTTAACATGTTTTTATTATTCAGAATAATATCTTTCTATAACTATAAATTTTATAAATTATTTACAAAAATTATATTTCTATTTATAATATAAAACCTGTTTTATTTATTCAATAATTTCGAACTAGAAACCCATTTTGCAAATTTCTTAACCCATAAATTTTAATGTCGTGTTGAA
Source organism: Aethina tumida (assembly GCF_024364675.1). Classification (NCBI taxonomy): domain Eukaryota; kingdom Metazoa; phylum Arthropoda; class Insecta; order Coleoptera; family Nitidulidae; genus Aethina; species Aethina tumida. The sequence continues at coordinate 14,490,479 of NC_065441.1, forward strand.
CTTATATTTTTTAATAATCAAATGTATTATATTTCAGATGTAAAGGGTAAAATGCGATGTGCGTGTTCTCAGGATAAAAAAAATAGTTCACCTACTTGTTAAGATTTACGACATTTAATTTTATGTTTTAAAATGCCAATGAAACGCCAAAATAATCTTAAAATTTTATTGTCAAATAGAATTTTTTAAAGAAATTATTTTCTTTATTTGGGGTACAATTAAAAAATAATATATTCTCAATATATATTGTTCTTATTGCAATAAGTTGTTAATATTTTAATATTTAAAAAATAATATTATTATTTGTACAATTATTAAAACCACATTTTGATATCGTTAGTAATTAGTTAATTTATATTATTATAAGTCTATTTTTTAATATTTAATACTTTTCTTGTTTCAAAGAATATTAAACAATTATTAACTAGATTTATTTTTTCCTGATACCATAATTATCAAAACCTAAAATATATTTTTACTATTCTCACAAAAATAATTATTTTTGTTTTATTTAGAACAGATATAAATATTTTCGATGTCACTGGAGTTTATTAATCTAATTTCGTTAGTTAAACTCTGTACAAAACCATTAAGAACATAAAATATTTATTTTTGTCGTCAGACTTCACGTTGAATATTTTATTCGTCGAAATACATATACATTTTTTAAGTAAAGAAAATTCACTTACGTTAATAATAAAATGATTCCTGCTTAGAACGAATATGAAGCACGTGTTATCAGATTTCCATTGCAGCCGGAACGTTATTTTTATAATTATCGACCATTTTCGGGTGGAAAATGTCACGAATTGCATGATTAGTCCGGTCGAGTGGAGTCCAATCCAGGGACGGAATTAGGTGGGGCCCGGGCACTCGGCAATTTCTCTTTCGTGTTCAACCTGATGGCAAATATTTTCCGTAAAGATTAGTGTAGCAAAAAGTATAAATATGCAAATCAGTTCGGAACAAGCTTATCGGTGGTGCGCCAGCTAGGTGGTGGCTACCAGTGGCTACTTACCTTACCGGCATGGGCACGCACACGATATTAACCCCGATTTATATTATTATGGAAATCAGCCCTTATCTGGCACTTATTCAAATTCTAAAATAATGTTACTGCATTCGTTTACGTGCTGTTATGATATATTGTGCAGCCATATTGGATTTTACGACACGATAACAAAAATTACTAGGACATATTTAATATTCGAACTGTGTATCAGGATAATGTAAATCACTGCTGTCCGGCTTTAAAATTTGACCATTTGCATTTTTACATTTGAATAATTATGGTGGAAAACATTGAAAACTGATGTTTTTTCTTTACTATCACCCAGAAGATCGTACACTCCATCAAAAACAATTGCAGAGGTGAGAATTCTTAGAAAAGCGTTCTTTGCATACTATTTCTTGTTATCCAATGCAGAAGTTTTATGTTTTATCTCATAATTATTTGATAGTTTGGTATTTTAGATTCATGAGATTTTTTATTTCCACATAACATACAAACATTAAACTATTACATATAAACATTCATTAGATATAATAAAATATAAATACTACATATTATTCTATATATTCTATAAATGATTCTATGAATTCTATAAATTATTTTATAAGTTTTATAAATTATTCTGTAAATTCTGTAAATTCTGTAAATTCTGTAAATTCTGTAAATTCTGTAAATTCTGTAAATTCTGTAAATTCTGTAAATTCTGTAAATTCTGTAAATTCTGTAAATTCTGTAAATTCTGTAAATTCTGTAAATTCTGTAAATTCTGTAAATTCTGTAAATTCTGTAAATTCTGTAAATTCTGTAAATTCTGTAAATTCTGTAAATTCTGTAAATTCTGTAAATTCTGTAAATTCTGTAAATTCTGTAAATTCTGTAAATTCTGTAAATTCTGTAAATTCTGTAAATTCTGTAAATTCTCTAAATTCTGTAAATTCTGTAAATTCTGTAAATTCTGTAAATTCTGTAAATTTTGTAAATTCTGTAAATTCTGTAAATTCTGTAAATTCTGTAAATTCTGTAAATTCTGTAAATTCTATAAATTCTGTAAATTCTGTAAATTCTGTAAATTCTGTAAATTCTGTAAATTCTATAAATTTTTTAAATTCTATAAATTCTCCAGATTCTTTTCCTTAAATTCTTTAGGTTCTTTACACTCTGTACGTTCTTTACATTCTTTACATTCTTTACATTCTTTACATACTTTACATTCTTTACATACTTTACATTCTTTATATTTTTTACATTCTTTACATTCTTTACATTCTTTACATTCTTTACATTCTTTACATTCTTTACATTCTTTACATTCTTTGCATTCCTTACGTTCTTTACATTCTTTGCATTCTTTACATTCTTTATTTAGATGTTTCAAATTCTTTAGATTATATCTTTTTTTTAATATTTAAATGTTTAACTCTTTAAAAATTTTAAAATTCTTTAGATTCAAATCACTTATTTAGAATCTGTAAGTTCTATAGGTTGCAAATGTTTTTTCGTTCTCTTTGTGTGAACTATTTAAATTCTTAAGAATCTTAGATATATTTTTTAGGTCTACTCAAAATTTTTAAATTATTTGTTTTTTTTTATATTCTTCACATCTTTATAATTATGTATTATGTATAATTTTTTAAATTCTCTAAAGTTAGATAAAGATACACTGTTTCGAGTTTTACAGTTTCTACTTAGATTTTTCCTTTTTTAGATCATTCAAGTTCGTTTTTTTTTTTAAAATATTTAATTACCAAAGAACGAACTTTTAGATACATGTCAAGTTCTTATTTTGCGTGGATTAATTAAAACATTTTTTACGAAACATAATACATCGAAGGTGTTGGTTGACAATAAAATAAATCATCTCATTAGTATAATTTATGGTTAAAAGTAAAAATTATCAGGCAGGCTTGCATGTAAAAATTTCGTCGCGATAGTCGATCGGTCCGGCAACCGCAACATCCCAGCCCCCATTTCGGAATTAATTACGTCGAAAATCCACGCAGATAGAGTTTTTTGTTTTGACAGCAAATTAGAGCCGAGCTCCGGACTAATTTATAATTATAGCGGCAATCGTAGCTGAGTTTTACCACGGATAAATGCAGTAAAGTGTCGATATCCTGACAAAGATTTACGCGGTGGAAATTATCTGGTTGTGTAGTCGCAGACTGAAAGCGATTGTTTATTGTATGCGAGGGATGTTTAGAGGCCAATTTGGAGTGGCGTGCCTTCCAGCCGATGCCACTGTCCGACTACTTTAAGACTTGCTCGACCAAGAGTTGTTCCCAATACTACAAACATCATCACTACATCTTCATCTTTAAAACAAAACTTTATCACTGATTTGGTGTACTTTTTTCAGCTGTAAAAATAAATGATCGTAACACTAAACTTATTTTTCATTCTTCTTTTCATCATTATCAGTTCCCTTTCCATCTCATCGACATCATACTTTTGTTATTGCTTCTTTTTTTCATAATAAGTGGTTGATCAATCAATGTAATCAATTTTTATGTGAAGATCAAGCTCAATAAGTGGGTGTACTTGCTTTTTATTTATCTTATTCATTGATTCTCCTTCAGTTCCTTGATTAATTTAATTAATTTCTTTTCTCTTATGGCCCTTCTCATGTTCATTAAATTTCTGCCATAAAAAGTGTTTTGATGTTGAATGTTTTATTTGCATTCAGGGGTGGATGATGTCTGAAGAAACGATCAAACTCAATTAGTTCCAGGTGTCATTGGTTGCTGTTTAAGTCTTACATTATTCTTTCTTCGCCACCAAATGGTTACGAAGAGAATTAAGTCGAAGAAACCCATTAGTAATTGGAACGTCTCTCCACCAACATACTCTTTCCTTAGCCAACCGAAGCCACAATCACACAGACAAACCGGACCGATCTCCGTGAACCTCCATCGGCGAGAAAACCAATGTTTCGTCCAGTGTAAACGCAATCGTCAAGCCGTACCTGCAGTGATTTACGGTGCATCCGCGGACAGGCGATTAGGCCAAATGTTTCCAAACTCTTCGGGGCCGTTATCGACGTATCTGGTTGGAAAAAGGAAACAGCGACACCCTCGTCCGACACGTCTAACATTTTTAACCTGATGACTCTATTAGTCTGCCTACTTTCAGTGATTTTATTGCCCTGCTCGATTCCCAGATCTCTTAATCTGTGAGCCTAATGAACAAACTGGATTCCCCAACAAATCATTCCGCTTCCTGTGCGACATTGATTGAATATTTTAATGGGCGGCGATCTCAAAACGAAAACGAATTTAATCACACCATTGCCACTTCTTGAACATCGAGAGTCTATTGTACAATTTATTGTCTGTTTTAATTGCAAGTGTATTATAAGTACGTAAAGAAGGGTATTATTCAAATGCGTTAAATTGCTCGGAAAAATATATTATTAAATAACAGAAGATCTGGAGTAGATAGCGGCACAAGAATTAATTATCATTAAGTGTGTATTAAAATGTGAACGTCCTCCTTTGTTATAATAAATACAAACTTAAGCCAAGTGTAAACAACTAATAAATATTTATGAGCCGTAATTAACCAATTAAAACACGGGTTCGGTTGGTGAAAACGGTGGATGTAACACGAATGGAGAAATTGTTCGGGATAATGAAAAGGTTGAGGCTGTGATTTGTATCAATATTTTACTTGAACGTGGGGATTTACTGGTCTGATACATTATCTCGACGATGGCATCGGATTGTTATAATTGGATTCGACGGATTGGGTAAACAAGTGTTATATTTGTCTTTAACTTATTTAAACCTACATCTCATTTAATTTTTATATCAGATTTTATATAAGATACTAATTTGTTTTAGATTAATTTTTATTAAGGTTTGTTAACTTGTCTTACGTGGAATTTAAAAGTTAAATAAATTTTAATTACAATTTAGCAAATAAAAAAATTAAAATAAAGAAAATAATTTGAATTTTTTGTTATATTTATAAGAACAAATATACTTTTTATTATTTTATTATTACGTATAAATTTACTTTACGATTTTTGTAATACTATGAAATATTAAACTATTAATATAATTTTTGGAATTTCCTTTCATCTTTATCAATTTCAAATACATTTGATTTATTTAAATACTTCTCAATTTAATCCATAAAATTATTTTTGAAAGACAAATCTAAATATATTACTTTCCAACATGATGTAAAAATTAAAAATAAAATTTTTAAGTATATATTAAGATTTTTTCTTCTTTTTTAATTTTGCATAAACAATTAAATTCTTAAAAAATTAAGCACTATTAAATATCATACAATGTTTAAGAAGTAATATAAAGTTAAGAAAGATTTTTTTTATTTTTGAATTTTTTAAAACTTAATCACACTTTTTATAAGAAAAAGTATTTTTTTAGTATTTTATTATTATGTATAAATTTACATTATAATTTTTGTAATACTATAAAATATTAATATAATTTTTGGATTTTACTTTTTTTAGACATTTCATAAAATTCATTCACTTTTATTAATTTTAAATATATTTGATTTATTTAAATACTGATCAATTTAATCCATAAAAGTATTTATAACATAGTACAAAACAATATTATTACAAATACTATTTAAATTTTAAAAATTTGTATTATTAAATTTTTAATTATTTGTTAAATTAAATTTAAATATTCAAAGACAAATAATTATATAATATATTAATTTCAAACATGGTATGTAATAATTAAAAATACATATTTTAATAATTTATTAAGATTATTTATTTTTTTATTTTTATTTTTATTTATTTTTGTTCTTTTTTAATTAAAATAAAACACTATATTATACTAAGCTACAAAATCGTCAATCCATTACTTATATTTAAGAACCCTTTATAAAAACTAAAACTAATTATGATACCAATTTTTAAACATACTTCTTTTTAGCTCTCAAATATTAATTGTGATTAACCAACTTCAGAACATGTTAAGAGATCAAAAATTTAAATATAGAAAATAAAAATAATATTTCTTGTTACATATTTAAATTTTTTATTTTTAGCAATATTTTCAATAAATTCATAAAAAAATTAATTGTTGCCAGATTTAAATTGTATTGTGTATTAAAAGAATTAAAATTATTTTTCTTAATAATTTATCAAGATTTTTTCTATTAGCTTTAATATAATCAAAATTGTTATTGTTTTATTTTAATATTGGAAATTTGAAAAAACAATATTATTTTTCTCCAGGATTTTATGTATCAAAAAATAATAAAGAAATTAAAATAATATATTTTTTCATTTGTAATATATGTAGTGTAACTTAAAAACAGTGAGACATAAAATTTTTATTTACATTATTATTTTTGTTAAAACAATTTCATCTGTGCAATAATAAAAACATTAAAAAAATTTATATATTTTTAAAGGGTTAGATAATAATCACTGTTTTTCTATCTTAAAATTTCAATTAATTTAAAAACTAGAACTATATAAAGTTTAAAAAACTCAGTCAGTCCATTAGATTAATTTAAGCACATTTTTAATAGATTATAGATAATTATTAATGCCAATTTTTATACTTTTTGTCTATTTTGTCTAATTTTCTGTAATGATTGTCATTTTTACTAAATAAAATAATAAAATCTGTTTCAAAAACATTAAAAAAATGAAATTCGTCGACAAATTAGTCTTATTTTCGATAATCTTTTTATGGTTAAAAATTGCAATAGTTTAGTAAATTGGCTATCACCATTATTAAAACACAATTAATTAAATTAAAAACCTGTACACAGGAAATAGATAATAAAAAGTAAAATAAATTAGCCGGCAGTATCTTTTTACAATGTGATTATCCCAAACCAATGTAAAGATAAAATTCGAACCAATCCTCTCCAGATAATCAACCAATACCTCATTAAAAGAGCTCAGAGCGGTATCAGGCGATAATCTACTAAAACGCTGATAAAAAACGAATAGTTTGGCCCGAAGGGACAGTGGACCTGATTATCCGCTCGTGTGTGTCATAATGAGCAATTTTATGGACACTTATTGTCCGACGAAAAACAAAAATGGAAAAACAAAAACAAAAAAGGATGGACGGATAAAAGAATTGTGATTGCATTGTTCGTAACAAAAGAAAATGCAAGTTAATATAAGCTGTCTACAAATAATTAAATATTGAATGAGATTCAGGCAGACATGTGTGGTATTATACTAGCAACATTACAGTGCACCTCTAAAGAGCATTTATCAGATCGCTTGTTAACATTGTGTTATTGAATATTACCGTGTTGGAGATAATTATAGTAATGAAATAGGAAGTTATATTAAATGCGCTTATATAGAGGCTACTTTAAAAACACTTAAGACCGCATCATCCATAATGAAATAGGCGTTAAGTGAATATAATGTAAATTCACTCTATATGTGTGTTTAATTTCATTTTTTTTTTGGTCCTGGCTTGCAGTGTATAATTATAAATAGATATATTTAAAGAGCAGGTTGTTAGAATTTCGGGCCTAACTGACAACTCCGGGAACAGTCGGACCATATCGAGACAAGATGCCACATTTTCGCCGTTTAAATAATTAAAATTATAATTACGGGTTGGGATGAATCAGAGGAAATTGTGTAACACGGATTCTATGAACGAGAAGATCAGTTTCATGAGTCGATAATTGGACTATTATTAAGGACAGTAATGAGTAATAATGAGATGAACATTTGTCTTTTGAGGTTGAAATGACAAAGTTCAAATAAGAAAAGAAACAGATGAATTAAGTCAACTTCAACTCATTTTCTACAAAACATTTGGTATTAATAAATTGAATAAAGAAGAAAGAAGAGAAAGGAGACAACCTCAGGATTCGCTGAAATGGGTCTTTTAAAAATTAAATAAATATATTTAAAAAAGAATGATTTAAATCAATAAAAGAAATTTCAAAAGTAATTATAAATTTGTTACTTTAACCATTAATATTTATGTAATAACAAAAATGATAATATATACAGTATGGCCAATTTGGAAGCGGGACACCCCTATAAATTTATACATATATATAAATATAAAAGTGCCTACAGTTAATAGTAACAACTACTGCCCTCTGTAAGAGAATAGATCAAAGATATTTCCTTTCAATTATTTATTTTGATTTTTTTGAAGTAGAATTTATTAGAATGGCCCTTTTAAACGGGCCGCATTGTATATAATAATACAAAAAATGTAATCATTCAAAATAATAAAAAAATAATTAAATTAATTACTTTATATACACAAATGTAAAAATAATATATTAACTTAAAAGTGAAGGTTCTCTTGTTTTCGTTTTCGTTGACCACATTTTCTCAACAAATCTCCAATATTTTGTACGGCCACACTTCAACCGGCTAATTTACCATCCCTAACATCAGAAAACGTAATTTTTCATGGCCCCGTGTATGTTGCGAGCTGCCAGAAAATTATAGGGACATTATAATAAATAAATAGTGGGTTATTGTACTGTATATAATTAACTTACTTTACAACAGATGCCGCGCAACAGACTCATCCTTCATTATTCTTGATCTTTTTTTTTCTTCTAGTCGTCGTTTAACCTGCAATTAGTGAAATACGTTCTTTTTCTTTCACGAACATATGCACAGCCTATAAGTTTCAATACTCAATGATTTATTTTCAGGTGTTTGTACACAATATGTTCGGGGTCTTTTTACGAAAAAAATACACACGTACAGAACGCTAGACACAATGAAATATTCAATTAAAATATGTTCGGTCGGTTGGGTATGTGGTTTCCAATTGTCCTTCGTAACAAATGTTGATCCGGATTGTCCGTGTGTTGGTGCGGCGGATTCGGCAAGAATAACAATTAAAATAATTAATTAAATGCCGCGATCCTTAGGAGATTAACTGTTCCTTTAGAATTGACGGTTGGACCGCTATACATGTGTGAAACGAATTTAAAAGATTATATGCGATTAGCGAAATAAAAGAGTTGTAGTTTATTTGTGTGCGTATAATAGAAATGTAGTTTAGAAATTCTTTTTGCGGCACACAAATAGACTTTAAAAGTAGACACTTTAAACACCTTTAAACGCTTATAAATTTGTTCTGCCTGTCCGACACTTAAACACTATCTTTACCTTTACCTTGTGGGGACTAAAAGGCCATTTCGGTATTATTCACTTAATCACTGTGTTTATAGACATATAAACCAAAACATTTTTATACAACAAAGAATTTGATAACGCATGGTAAAGTTATAGTACCATGAAAGGTGCATTTTTGTTCAACTTGATTATATTGTAGAACGAATCCCCCTTTTGATAGAATAAAACTATTACTAATGCAATAGAAAAAGAATTTAAAACCCTTAATTATTCAAACCGAAATTATAGCTCGGAAATTTAAACTGTAACCGAGCATTGATCTGTTCAGGACCCGGCAAAAGGAAATTCGTGAGAACCCTATAATTAAAAACTATTTTTTAAACCACGACAGGAAGAAATCCTTGATTAATAAGGATTATTAATTTTTTTGAAGTGGTTTAAATCGGAAGTGGTTCGGGGCAAGTATGTTAATAATTTAAACAAGAGTTGGGGATGACGTATTGATTTTAATTTTTCTACATTCATCAAGTTTAAGAAATTCTTATTTTATTATTATTTTATTTTGTTAAATAGTTTCTACTTGCATACATTTTTATACAAATTTAAGAAATAAAATTCTTATTTTTTATATTCTGATGACATTTTTATATTGAATTATTTCCATTACGTATTAATAAATATTTAAGGATAATTAGTTTAGTATTATTAAATAAATTTTAACAAATTAAGAAACTAAATTAGTTTTCAAATATTTCTTTTATTATCTTAAATATTTTACGATGCTTTATAAAAAATTGTTCTAATACATTTATTGAGTCATTGAAAATTAAAGTTCTGTCCTTTTTATTTTAAATAATTATTAACAAATTTAAAAGGTTTATTAATTTCATTTTTTGTATGTATTAACTAACAAGTTGGTTTATATATATTTACCACCAATTCAATATTATTTCTATAAAAATATACATTTTTATTATAAAAAATACATTTTTATTATATACATATAAATATAATAAGATAAAAATTTTAGTTTTTTTTTAGTTTTAGCATACGAGAGTTTTTAATTAGTTATTTAAGTATGATAAAAATTCAAAAATTTTATATAATATATATAGATAAAACTTGGATATTTTTAGTATGTCTAAAAAAAAGAAGGCATGTTATTTATATAAAAATATACATATATTATATAATGTTATTTGTAACATATTTAAAAAATAAACTTTAACAAGCTTTAAAAAAATGAATGACGTGAAATAAAAAAGTTTTTTATTTTAAAAATTCAAAAATTTTATAAAATTTATATACACGATAAAATTTGGATATTTCTAACACTCCTAAAATATTTAAAAAAAAATAAATGTTATTAGATTATTTATTATATACACATATAATGGCGTTTTTAACATAATGAATGAAGTGAAATGAAAAATTTTAATTAGTATTTAAAAATAGGATACAAATTTTAGTTTTTTCCTTTTTTTAACATGATTTATGTGAGATTTTTCAAAAATTTGTAAAATATATATACTAGATAAATTTTTTATCCTATTATATATATATATATATATATATATATATATATATATATATATATATATATATATATATATATATATATAAAATTGTGTTTCTAACATATTTAAAAAATATACTTTAAAAAGTTAAAAAAAATAATGAAATGAAACAAAAAAATTTAATTAATTGTTTAAAAAAAGGATAAAAAATTGTTTTTTTTATCTTAAAATTGAAAAATTTTATAATATATATATATATATATATATACTAGATAAAAATTATAAATATAAAAGTTCTATTTTTCTTTCTATATTTTAGATTTTAATTATAATTAAATATAAATACATACATAGTTTTTTTATAAAAATTGTTTTAAAAAATATTTAGTTATTTAGTTGCTGGGAAACAGGACAATCACTCTATTCTATCATTCTATTTATTTATATAACATTAGTTTTGAGATTTTCTGATGGTTTAGTATTAAATAATATATAGTATAATTTTATGAAAAAGTTAAAAAAATATTTTATTACAAACAATTGTTACAGACAAGCTATCTCATTTATTTAATTAGTTATTTGTCTTTGATTATCAAAAGAGTCTACTTCACATTCAATAACAGAGGATAATGAAAATAGGTTTTTCCCTAAATGAACAGTTGACAATAATGATTGCAATTAGACCACGGTTCGGATTATTTTGCAGGGCCCCTAACACACACACACATACAGATACACACACACATACACAGGGTCTCATGAATATTAACGTTTACATTTCTGTATAATTAGCTCCACCATTACTGCAATCTGCATACGGCAATCATCATTATGGCCGCCTTGTCTATGTAATTAGAAACAAAAACCTATCGTGACTGCATTCGATTTTCAACTGTTTTCAACTAGCGCAAACGTCATTAAATTGTATCAATGTGAAAACTATTATAACTACTGTGTTATGCAATGCCACATAAGCATCGTGTGTCGAGCATAGAGAGCCAGGGAACAATTATCTTTTGCTTTACTTGAACTGTTATTTTGTATTTGTTCCATTCAATCGCACGCACTCAAACCATTCTCACCGATTTCAGCGGTTCAAACGAAATTGTCTTCGTTTAGCATCAAGATAACTCCGTATAACGTGCTGACTACAAATTTTCTTGTATAAGAGTTAAATGCTTTGTGATAATGAAATAAAATTGCCTCGTTTTTAATAAATTTTTAATCCAATTCAGTTCAATAATCCACATAATATATTCCCAAACTTTCGATTCGCCCTATTTTTCTCAATGTCACTACATTGTAATTTGTGATTCATACAACAAAAGTACATTTCTCTATTTATACTTAAAAAAAAATGTAATTATTCAATTAAATATCCAGTTAAAATCGATTTTGGTCTATTTAAACGTGAATTTTATGAATAATCTATAACATAAATTAGTTTAGTTGAAGTTGCGTCGTTACCAGTTTATATTTTTCAATGAAAAACATTGTAATCGATTGAGAAATAATCGTAGATAAACTTTACAATTTTCCAATTATAAAATATTTATGATATTCATAGAGGGAAATTATTTCATATTTTAGTAATACGTGGTTAAAGGAAACATGTAATCTGCACCAAATTATACGGTTTGTTTTACTTATAGATTCTATATTTTCTTTGAATATTAAATATCTAGTTTCATATTGAATATGTTAACTTTGTTTTCAATAATCGTTTAAGAGTACCTATTAATTATCAAGCTGATAAAAATGTATTAAAATATCAATTATTCATTGAAGAGTTTAGTCATCCTTTGTGATTATTTCAATTGATTCGTCATTGAAAGTAAATTAGCTCATCAATTTTCTTTGTCCTTATGTTAGATAAAACAATTGTTTCTAATTGTAACCCTAGCGAAGATAAATTAATAACTCAACATAAGTAAATGATTTTTTAGATTGTAATAAACATATTAAGTATGTTCAACTGCTTGAAATTGGAGAAATATTTCAAAAGCTTAATCCATTATCACATCATATTTAAACAAATTATTTTCTGGTCCATAAAATTTAATTTACTACATTTAATTAATTAAAACATTTAAAAACAAAACAGTTTCAGAAAAATGTCTTGTAGATAATTTTATAACTTGCTGAAACCTCTTAATTAATAGTTTAAGTTGAAAGTTGAATGTTATTACAAAAATTATTTTTTTGCAAGTTGTTACGGGTTTTGCAGGAGCACACGAACCGGGACCTTGTATGTATTTTTAATGGCAATTAGGTATTCCAGAAAGTATAATGCGGCCGGCATTAATAAACCCATGAATAATTTAGGCTGGCGTGCGGTAATTAACATGGCGTTCCGTGGCGCGGAATCAGAGAGAAAGCTCGTTAAAGCTCGCCGTCTGAAGGTGGGTAGGTGCGCAAGCGCACCTAGTGGGCACTAGCGACCAAGCACGGGCCGGGGGAATTGTTCTGCTTCCTTCCTCGGGCATAAAATCAGCATTTATTAACCGCCATTTTACTGAAATCCAGATCCTTATCTAGGTACACTGATTCATTTATAGACGCTGGCCACGATAACAAAGGCCTATTTATCATTTCGGTTTTTCACTACTTTAAACTCGACTGCGGCGCGGATTCATGCATTCCCACAGCTTTCGTGCGGATTCTTTCTCATTATTATATGGTAATTGCGACGTTGTTGCTCTTTTCCAATGGCGGCTTATGCAATTCCTAACGGGGAAATTGAAATACTTCGACGTAAACGTAAAAAAATTCCTCAACATTATCACATTTTATATTTACTTAATATGAATAACATTCATGGTGTTTTGTTATGTGCTTTAAAGTTGAAGCTTCTAATTTTAAAAGCTTCCTCTTGACATAAATATAAAATTAGTCTTCCCATTTTGATTCAAGTTTATGTGACTTGCTTCTAGTTTTAAAAGCTTCATTTAACAGTTCTTGCTATAAATAAATAAAAACACTTATACATTCAGTTTACATTGAACAAAATTGTTTACAATACATGTAAAAGTTAAATGAAACATGGAGACTTATTTAAAAAAAGTTTGACTTTGTTTAATTTCTTAAAACACGTTTGAAGTTCTAGTGAGTTTCAAGTTTTTAATTTTTATTGGTAAAACTGTAGTTCTAGATATCAGGGTTTCATTTCTTCAAAGAAATTAAAAAATCCCCTTTGATTCTTGTCACAAAAAAAAATTAAGCAATCAAAACATATTGTGTTTGTTTAATTTCACATAAAATTTAAATTTGGTGATGTTAAAGTTCGAGCAAGTTTTTAATTTTTATTGGTTCGTGTTTTAAAAACTGAAGGTCTAGATATAAGGACTCCATTTATCATTTCTTCAAAGAATTTAAAACATCTTTTCTGTTTATTGTCTCAAAAAATGAATTAATCTTTTACAGATTTAAATTTGGATATGCACTTTTCAAGTTCAAGTCAATCTCAAGTTTTTAATTTTGTTGGTTGGTGTTTTAAAATTGATGCTGCTGATTTTAAAAGCCTCATTCATCAGTTCTTCAGAGAAATTGGGATATTTCTCTTGTATCTTACCATAAATAAATAAAAACGTTTCTACATTATCTTATATTTCAATTTACATTGGACAAAATTATTTACAATACATATGTAAAAGCTAAATGAAACAAGAAGACTCTTATTTATAAAAAAGCCTGCCTTTGTTTAATTTCACATAAAATTTAAATTTAGAGAATTAATTTTAAAGTTCTAGTGATTCTCACGTTTTTTATTGATTCGTATTTTAAAACTGAAGTTTTAGATGTAAGCGTTTCATTTATCATTTTTTTAAATAAATTAAAATATCCTTTGTTTCTTGTTCCAAAAATTTTATTAATTCTTTACATATTTAAATTTGGATATCCACTTTTCAAGACAATCTCAAGTTTTTAATTTTGTTGGTTGGTGCTGGTTTTAAGAGCTTCATTCATTAGTTCTTCAGAGAAATTGATATATTTCAATTGTCTTGCCAAAAATAAATAAAAACGTTTCTATATTATTTTATATTTCAATTTACATTGAACATAATTATTTACAATACATATGTAAAAGTTAAATGAAACAAGAAGACTCTTATTTATAAAAATGTTTGTGTTTGTTTAATTTCACATAAAATTTAAATTTAGAGATTTAGTTTTAAAGTTCTAGTGAGTATTAAGTTTTTAATATTTATTGATTCGTATTTTAAAACTGAAGTTGTAGATGTAAGGCCTTCATTTATCATTTCTTCAAAAGAATTAAAATATCTTTTTTGTTTCTTGTTCCAAAAAATTAATTAATCCTTCACAGATTTACATTTAGATATCCACTTTTCAAGTTTAAGTCAATCTCAAGTTTTTAATTTTGTTAGTTGGTGTTTTAAAATTGATGCTGATTTTAAGAGCTTCGTTCATCATTTCTTCAGAGAAATTTGGATATTTCACTTGTCTTGCCAAATAAAAACGTTTCTACATTATCTTATATTTCAATTTACATTGAACAAAATTATTTACAATACATATATAAAGTTACATACAAACAAAAGGACTCTTATTTATAGAGAAGTTTGTCTTTAAGATTTATGTATGGAGATGTAGTTCTAGTGAGTTTTTAGTTTTTAATTTTTATTGATTCGTGTTTTAAAATTGATAGTTCTAGTTGTATGGACTTCATTTATGAGTTCTTCAAAGATAATGGCATATTTCAAATGTGTCCTGTTATAAAAAAGTTCGTCTTTCTTTAATATCCTGAAATATTTAGTTTGGAGACTCAGTTTTGAAGATCCAATGAATATTACTTTTTTATTTTATTATTATTTTTCTTTTGTTCATGTCTTAATGTTGATGGTCCCAATTTTAAATTTAATATCTTGTCATAAATAAATAAATTAATTATTATTTAATTTCTGAATTCTTGCACATTATTATTTGTAGCTTTTAGAGTTTCATTTATCAGTTCTTCAGATTACTATATATCAGTTGTTTAATCCCACAAATAACGTAAACTTTTCTACTTTATCATGTTTAAACTTTAAATTGAACTTTATTAGTTATAAATAAATTAATTAATTATTATTTAATTTTTGAAGTCTTGCCCATTATTAAATAGTAGCTTTTAGAATTTCATTTATCAGTTCTTCAGATTAGTATATATCAATTATTTATTTCCACGAATAACGTAAACTTGTCTACATTATCACGTTTAAACTTTAAATCGAACTTTAGTACTAAATAAAATATGTAACAAATTAACGGGCGACTATAATCATTTAATCGTTTTATTAAAAAAAAAAACACTTGGGAAAAACGCCATTTGTGCAAGTTTATAATTTATAAAGTTGCTCTTGGAATAACACAAAAGTATAAGTATTTCATTTTATCGTATTAAATATTTAACTTTTCGCATTTGCATACCGCAACGTAGAAAACCGTTTCGAATAACAAAACAAATATTCCATTTGTTTCACACAATCCGACCATATAAATAGTTTTATGTGGCTTACCCACAAATAAATATGTGGCCGTGTCACGCCAACATAAAATATTCCTTACCTGATTCTCACTTGTGTCGGTATTCAGGTCGCCCTGTATTTATAAAATTTCATTTAGAAAAATCCTATAATTTTTACACTATCCTTAAACGATTTTAACACGTAACCAAAAACGCCGCCTGGGAAACGATCAACTATATTAAAAACTTTTTTGTCATATTCAATTAGAACCGTAATTGATGGTTGCATTGCATCAAAACGAAATCCGACTCAGGTTAAGCAAGTTTGCGGTCACGAGAGATTATTTAATTATATTTTTCAATTTTTATCATTTTCGTACCGTAATTGAATTAATGGCGAGGCAGAAAACAAATAATTCTATCTAATGTGGGGTTTAGCACATGTTTTTTGCCATAGTCGTGCCATATTTTACAAAATTAATTGATAGAAAATTACATATAAATAAATATAAAGTATAAATCACATGATTGTTAACTATAATCATTGTTTATACAATGTATAATCATTGTAACTGTTTATATAATCAAAAAAAATTAACAATTTAAGAAGGACTGATCAGAAAAAAAATTTGGTTTAATTTGTAAGGAGAACAAATTCATGTCCTAGAGGATTTTGACTTTTACTGACTTCAACTAAACCATTTTTAATTTATTGTCTATTTAAATAATATTTTTGGATGAGGAAGGAGATGCATCAAAAAAAAAAATTGTTAATAATACTAATTAGTTTATGCTAATTTTTAAAATTTACTTACAATAAAAGTATATAAAGTAATCCAATTAAACGTTTTCAACAAACACACTTTAGCACTGACCCCAACAACCATTTTACTGGACTCTGGAAAATCTTTCACTTGAAAAAATTGATTTAAACACCCTCAAACCAAGACCCCACCCATCCAAACTGCAGTTAATTTATGGCAACTTCCGGTCGAATTGACAGGCTTACATTGTCGTAGCGTCTAAACAGATGTACTTATTAGTCCTGTTATCTTGATCGAAGATCCGACAACGTGAATGTCATCATATTTAAATTAGCGAAACTGGATATTATAAATTTTTAGATCTGTAGATTGTGCCGGCCATATGGCAGTCTTCAACCCCCTTGTGTTTTTTTACGGAGGTATTTAATTGTCTTAATTAACATTTCGTTTTGGTATTATCAAAATATTGATGTGTATCTTCGTCGTTTCTTAATAGGGTGTTTAATTGACTGTATATCTTAAGTTGTGCGAGGAAGAAAAATCGTTTCGTTTCCTGTTTTACGTTATTACATCCTAATTATTTTAAACATTCTTACACGACGGGTGGATCTTCTTATAAATATTCATTGAAATATGTAGATTTATTAGTTGGTGTAACACATTAATTATTTAATTTCTTTGTTGAAACAAGTTATTTGAATTAATTTATTGCCATATAAATCCACATGTGACAAACAGTGTTTGTTGGAGGAAATGGAAGATCAGGCAGAAGTAAAGCAAAATTGATATTCAGTTACTGTGCAAAGTAATGAAAGTTTCATGAAACAAAAACCTTTTCCCAGGATTAATTTAGTTAATGGAGAAAATCCCATTGTGTTGTTGAATATGACCGTTCCAATCCAATTTTAGGAACAATTAAGGTGCCTGCATATACAGTTAATGTCACGAATAATCTTTAATATTCATAAACTATTCGGCTATTATGTCGACATTTTCGTATTGTGCGCGACTGGAAGCACTTTATTATGCAAATAAGCAGTTATGGTCGTCCACTTATATAATTACCGAAGAGCCCGAATTATGGCGGACCAATGAGGAGACAAAACAATACCTTGACTAAACTACACATTGATCATTTTTTTTACCGGACGGAGTCGCTGTTGAAAAATTTATTCGATCGAATTGTAATTGTGTTGGACCACGTGGAATATTGAGCGAATTGGAACAAACCAATTGGAATTTTTAAATACGTAAATTCACCTTCAGGATTTAAACGAAGTAAAAAACACTTACACAAGGATTATAAAAATTTGATTTTGTTGTTTGTCTGTCTTCAAACTTATTGAACTTATAATATTGAAGAATTAATATCTAATTCATTTTTCAAGTAGCAAAATTTATCAAACTTGAAATGTTTTTCATACAAAAGAATTCTAATATTTAATTTTGTTGACCATATCTTCAAAGTTTAAGACAATTTCATTTCAAAAACTGACAGAAATAATAACTAGATTAAATGTTGAGGAAGAAATTGGAAAAAATTAAATGGAAATTTTAAATTGTTGAATTCATCCAGTTAAATGTAAAATTAGTCAAACTTGAAATATTTTTCAGTCGAAATAATTCTTATTTTTAACTTTGTCTGTCTATTAAGGAAAAAATTGTAAAAAATTAATTGAAAATTATAAATTCTTGAATTCATTCTGTTGTATGTAAAATTTGACAAACTTGCTTTTCAGACGAAAGAATTCTAATATTTAATTTTGTTGACCACGTTTTCAAAGTTTAAGAAAATTTCACAAAATAATCTGCCAGAATTAATAAATACATGGAATGTTGAGAAAAGATTGGAAAAAACTAATTGGAACTTTTAAATTCTTGAATTTCTCCTGTTTGATGTAAAATTAGTAAAACCTTGAAATGTTTTTTAGACGAAAGAATTCTAATATTTAATTTTTGTTGACCACGTCTTCAAAGTTTAAGAAAATTTCATAAAAGAAACTGCCACAATTAATAAATGCATGGAATTTTGAGAAAAAAATTGGAAAAAACTAATTGGAACTTTTAAATTCTTGAATTCTTCCTATTAGATGTAAAATTAGTAAAACTTGGAATACTTTTCAGAAGAAAGAATTCTAATATTTAGTTTTGTTGACCATGTTTTCAAAGTTTAAGAAAATTTCATAAAATAAACTGCCAAAATTAATAACTACATGGAATGTTGAGGAAAAAATTGGAAAAAACCAATCAGAACTAGATGATGTAAAATTAATAAAACTTGGAATGTTTTTCAGACGAAAGAATTCTAATATTTAATTTTGTTGATCATGTCTTCAAAGTTTAAGAAAATTTTATAAAAGAAACAGTCAGAATTAATAACTACATGGAATGTTAAGAAAAAATTGGAAAAAACTAATTGGAACTTTTAAATTCTTGAATTCATTTTGTTAGATGTAAAATTAGTAAAACTTGGAATGTTATTCAGACGAAAGAATTCTATTATTTAATTTTGTTGACCACGTCTTCAAAATTTTGAGATAATTTCATTAGAGAAACTGTTAGAATTAATATCTAGGTGGGATATTGAGGAAAGAATTGTAAAAAATTAATTGGAAATTTTAAATTCTTGAATTCATCATGTTGGATGTAGAATTTGTCAAACTTGGAATGTTTTTCAGACAAAAGAACTCTAATATATAATTTTATTGACCACGTTTTTAAAGTTTAAAATAATTTTATTGGAGGAACTAAAAGAATTAATAACTAGGTAGAATGTTGAGGAGAAATTTGGAAAAAACTAATGGAAAATTTTAAATTCTTGAATTCATCCTGTTGAATGTAAAATTAGTCAAAATTGGAAGTCGAAAGAATTCTTATATTTAATTTTATTGACCACGTCTTCAAAATTCAAATAATTTTATTAGAGAAACTATCAGAAATTATATTGGAATATTGAGGAAAAAATTATAAAAAATTAATTAGACATTCTAATATTTAATATTGTTGACTATGTCTTGTTAAGAGAATTTCATAAAAGAAACTGCCAGAATTAATAACTAGGTAGAATGTACAGAAAAAAAATTGGAAATTTTAAATTCTTGAATTCATTCTGTTAAATGTAAAATTTGTCAGATAAAAGAAATCTAATATTTAATTTATTTTTTAATATTCATCCTGTCAAATGTTGGAAACACTGATGGAATTAATAACTAGGTGGAACATTGAAGAGAAAATTGGGAAAAGCTACTTGGAAATGTTAAATTCATGCATTCCTCTTGCTGGATGTATTGTAATATTTAATATTGTTGGTCATGTCTTCAAAGTTTAAAGGAATTTCGTTGGAACAAATGACAGATTTAATAATTAGCCTCTTTTTTCCTTTAATTCAAGTTAACTTGTGGAAAGATATTTCGAAATATTATTATATAATTTCTCAAAAGTTTGTTTAACAATAGCGTTTAAAAGTAATTTGCTGCGTTAATCGTCTTATGCTAATAAAATGAGATAAGTGAAGATATTCACTATTTGAAAACATTTGTGATATTAGTTAATCTCATTTCAATAATAGTCCAAGTCAGAAAAAGTTATCGCCTTAATTTGTAAGATGGCACCTCGTTAAAATAGATGGAACCAGTGACAGTGAATAAACTTTTATTGTAAATATGAGAAACTCATCCAGATAAGCGGGCAACTCCGGCCCGATTGGCTTGGATTGGTTCGAACGCGTCCGATTACGGGGACATTAAAGCCACATATCAGAGGTGAATAAAAATAAATAAGGCCGGTTTAATGGCGCGTTTGGACCTATTCTAAGGCGTCGATCAATTAATTGGGGGGAAATAAATGCACGTGTGAACCACTTTCCGAACGGAGCGCGGTATTTAACATCTGTGTTTGAGCCGCGATAAGTCCACGGACATACGCCTCTGCAAACGTTGTCAACCGTTCGAGAGGCGACCAAATTAAAACAACTTTATGGATTCCATTAGGTCGGACATGTGTGACGCAATCGGCTTGTTATCGGGGTACCGGGCAAGAAGCGGTGCTGATCGGGATTGTGTTGGTAAACTTGTTCTATGGGACGTGATGGTCGTGTTCAATGGCTTCTACATGTTCTCAAACGCTTATGTGGGCATATTTATCGCGTTATTAGCTGCACCTCGTTACTACATGTGGGAAATAGATCACGACGCCTCAAAAATCCACTCGTGTACGAGCAATTACAACATCCTCATTATTTTCTTCCACACTCAAGACTCATCAAAGCCATTACTATCACCAACTTGTAAACCACACAGCTAAAATAATTTTGGTACTGTTTTCTCACACTAAGTTAACCCAAGACAAAAAATACAAATAAATAGACTCAATCCCACAACTGTCATCTTTTATGGAAGCCGTAACAACGTATAAACAATAAATTTACCTAAACCAAGTACAACTAGTAATTAAATTCTCCTGCCCTAATTATACGTTGAAATTTATTGTTTAACGTTACTGTTAACATTTGAATATCTAAAATCTAGATTATATTAATTATTGATAGACAGGAAAGGTGTGAATTGGAATATATATAAGGAAGGCTGTAATCAGTGGCGATTCATCGGGAAGTTGATAAAATCAAGTCCTCTGGCCAAATTTATAATAAATGTTTTACAACATGCAATTACCTTTTTAAATTTTAAATTATTCGGGACGATATAAATTATTGTTGGGTTGTTTGTCATTGTGAGGGACAAGATTATAATTGAAAATTTGTGCACCATCCATATGTGGAATAAAATAAATATAATATGATTCATGTGTTTGTGCAGTCGTTAAATTTATTAATGCTGAAAATATTGATTTGATTTTTAAATTGTTTCTGGTTATAATGGTTATAATGCAATAAATAACATTGTTATTAAATTCTTGTCCATAAATAAATTCAGAATTTTCAGTGTAGTGTTTCAGTATTTAATTATTTGTAGGGGGTTGCTATGGTATTAAAATTAAAAGGTTTTTTTATTTTACGTAAATGTCTTTTGCACTAATCTTTCACAATTAAAAAACACTAAGGAACAAATTTAATGTAATCTTGGTTGTCTATAGTAAAATGTGACAATGTGCTGCCCTCTTCAATGTGATTTTAGAGTTATTTTTAATTATAGAAACCATTTTATAAAATTGTATGTCTGAAACCTTAATAGCAACACATTTTTTCAAAATAATTTTAATTTTATAATTACACTCAATATATTTTGTGAATAAAATTCAAAATAGTCAGTTCCAAATTAATTATTATGTATGATACAATCAAATAATATAATGTATTGATATTGTAAGATTGTAGTAATTGAACAGACCAATTTCTTATCATCAATCATTGAAGACGTATAATTTTCAATTTTATTCACGCCCATTGATAAAACGTTGAGATCATCGCGTAAAATTGTATTAAATTTGCATTAGAACATGCGAACCACGGGATTTTCATAATTTGACGTTTCGAGCGTTCGGTAAACAAATAATTGCAAATTGCAACGATTCAACGTCTGCATAAGGATGTTACTGATTTACGGCGTACATTTAAAACTCTAGTTTATTTTCCTGCAATTGTATAATTTACGTGCCGCCAGGAAACTAGTTTGCGCAGTGGCGTATTCGTGGAATTCGTGCCCGTACCCGCGCTCCGATGCTGGGGCCATCAATAAACGTGGAATTTTAACTAATATTAATAACATCATCCTTGGGTATTTAAATAGTGGCCGCCGAAACGAAAAATTAATCGCAACGATAACCAGACTAATTGATTGTGGAATGCGTTAACCATGTTCCATCGGCAGCTTTGTAAGCATTCTTGTACAATTCGCGGTCCAATTTGTCAGCGGCTTATAATATTGCATTTATTTAAATTCGGAAAGTGATCTGATAAAGGGGACCGGATTGATGGTGTTTGGCGAGAGGACTGGCCTTATGGATGCTCATGGGCTTCACTGGATTAATCGCACATTCCATTTTTATAATCTTTTACTTTTGAACAATTTTGTATACTACAAAACTTTAGTCTAGTAAAGGTATTAAATAAATGCGTAGGTGGTTGCCTACAGTTAATAGTAACAACTGCTGCCCTCTATGATAGAATAGATCAAAGATATTTCCTTTGAATTATTTATTTTTATTTTCTAGATGTACAGTAGTAGCCATAATTATGGCAATTTATTAAAATATGAGCTGTACTATTAAAATTGAAATTATGTTGTCTAGGTAATATGCAAGTGGTCAATCTAATATTAATCTTTAAAAAATATTTACTTTTGTATTTTTTAATGGACAAAATTGTAGCAACTTTTTACTTTATGGTGTCCTATTGTTCTCTGTGAATTTAAATCGATTATTTACTTATTGTTGCTTACTATAATCAAATCATTGGTCGAAGTGAATCTTTAAAAAATATATATTTTAGCGTTACCAAGACAGAGAGAAGAAGTCAATCGTTTTCCATTTTATTAAAGAGAAATTTGAGTTTGAAAACTTGAAAGAAAGTGGATGGGGTTTGATCCCTATAGTGGAGATGATTAGTTTTTAATGACTAATCTAAATTTAACTCAAAAAAAATCATCATAGTGACAAAACTACACAAAAAGTTTTATTATACCCACAGTGAAACGTGGTGACGATTCAATTAATCTACAACAATTAGTGGAATAGTTGGTTGCCTATGGTAAATAGTCCCAAGTGCTGCCATCTTTGTTGCAATAGGTAAATAGTATTTCCTTTATATTATCTTTTCCAATTTCAACTAAAGGAGTGAAATTTAATAAAAATTCCGACACGTATAGTGTCATTTAGAAAGCAAACTAATTTGTCGAAAATTTATTCACATCACAGTATTCAATTACCAATAATTGGTACTAGAGGTGTCAATTTGCCCTAATTTCCTCGCCGATCAAAATTCGGCGTGAAAGCGTAAAACAGTCGGCAACGATTTAATTAGGGACGTCGGGGGGCGAACCCGGAGCGTTTTTTATGCCGCACCATGCACATTAAAAAGGTTGATTGTGAAAAATTGATAGTTGCACAATCCGTGGTGCAGTGGTCCCGTACATAAATTTTAAAAACACCTAATTAGAGCAAGTGTCGGATTGTGCACGGTGGTTTGTGATTAAATTCACGACCGAAATAATTTCGACGGTGCCGCCGGGCAAAATCGGAGAGACGTGCATAATATCAACTTTACTCGTGCCTTAATGTGCAAGGTGATTTATTTATTACACGCGGAAATGAGCGCTTAAATTACAATGTTTTCGGGATGGGGACTGTTTCATTAAATTTTACGCGATACATTTCAATATACGGAGAATTCCCTAAAAAAAGGTCCGATATTTTGTCAATGGGGAATTTATCCGTCTAATCTTATCGGGATCTTAATTGCGGTACACGCCTCTCGGTCTTTTCATTAATGAAAGGCCACGGAACCACATCAAAATACGGTTACCAGTCTTGGCCGTTTTGACGCCTTCGCACCGATACAGGGCTAATTGGGTGAAACTAATAGAAACATTAGTCCCCAGGTGTTGATTTATTTCCTTCGGAATTTGTAGACGAAACGGGAAACATCCCGGAGATAAGCTTCCCGCCTCTCAATCGCAACATAAACTTGGAAATTGTTTTCTTCAACGTTAAAGTACATTTTCAATTCATTTTAATTTGTCTCCTAGCCGTTGCGTGTGTTGGTTTCTAACATCGATGTCTTCTGTCAATTACCGGCAACATTTCCAATCGTTTCCTGCAAGTGATGCGCGCATCTTCGACGTGTTTGTCATATTAAATATGAAAAATTCGTCTCTAAAACCGTGAGAAGTGGCTCCCCTGACCCTAACGCCGGCACGACATCGCGTGCAACAAATATTACAAACTGACCTGTATCTTCAGGCATGAACATCGCTTAAAGTACCATATCTCCATTATGATATTTTTATTATGTATTATGTTCACAGAGTTTTACTTTTGTCAGACGTTTCAATGGCATTTCTTTCGATCATTAGCCAAATTCAGTTTCTTTTCGTATTTTGTATTTGTTCATTAGTCCACTCGACTTGAATAATGACCGGAATAAATTAAGCGTCGGTTCGGGAAAGCTCACCCCGCACTCTTCACTGTGACTTAAACAAACTGCCATTGATTTACATTTCAATTTCTTATACTAAATGTTAACTACACCATCAGAAACATTAATTCACATACTGGCTGGTGATGGATGTCGGATCATATTTCTAACAAAATAATAAGGTGTCAGTAATCAAGAAAGGTATTATATGGACGGAGAACACACAACCATCCACAGTCCTATAAATATTCAAAACATGTAAGCCTTTCATTTTTCATATATATTTATGTATTTGAACAAAAATTTGTTTTAAAAAATAGACACAATAATATATAACTAAAAACCTATAACTAGTTAGATTTGTTTGAGTACAAAATAATTTATTAGTAAAATTTTTATTTTTTACTTTGTACATTTGTGCGTTGATTCTTTGATCACTACTACATTCCACGCTATGGTCACATAATTAGGCAATGTTTAAGACACACCTAGAACGTGTCAAGATTCAATATAACTATTCTTTGATAAATAGCAATCATCTTAGTTATATGAATAAATTATTAGTATTTATACACAAATCAATAACGTCAGTTACTACTATAGAGGATTATCTGGCCGTGAATACATATAGAGTAGTCTATTATAGTGTCGGGCTAAATTATGGCATCTACATTGTTTGCAGAACGCTTGAATAATTAATGGCGTCTATCACGTCTATTTGGTTTTGAAATTTCGACAGATAATGGCAATGTAATAAGAGAAAATGGTGACTTAATCCTTATTCTTTGTTTGCAGCAGTGGAATCTTTTTAAAATTAGGTGAAAATATATTCAAAGTATGAGCCACACCTGGAAATATTTTTAATTTTCTATTAATTTCTTACAATTCGACAGAATTTATTCATTAAACTTGGTATAAAGGGAATGATGATTGTCTATATCAATCCCTACGAAGTGCTGCCCTCCATAATTTGGAGTTATATTATAACGTCTAAATAATATTCATGAAATTAGAAGAATAATTTTATTAATAAAGTATATTAGGAATATTTTAATGCATTTCTATATTTTCAACTGAAACACAAACTCTTATCTGTTTCATTAAAACTGATTTATCATCCCCATTTTCTTTTTAATTATCACTCGTTTTGATGGAAAAATGTTACCGCAAAATAGCCCAAAGGTTTAATGTATCTCATATATCCATTTCCCATATATTACAACACTACATGGAAAGTGGTGACCATTCTAGCAGATCAGGTCAGGGAAGATAATTCAACTCTGTATCAGTCAAATGAAAGATATGCTCAAAGTAACTTCGTAAATGACCACTTTATTTGACAGCTTAATGCTGAATGTTACATTTTGGACAATCTAGAAGAACATGGGTTACCATTATGCCCCTATTAAAGGTTCAATCTTTTTAATAATGCACGATAATCAATGACCACAACTGGCCATGTTCTCCTAAATTATCTTGCTAATGTTGGGATTAATCCTATGACCTGGCCAGCTCGTAGCACAAAACCTTAACCCATTGGGAGACGTTTAAGGGACCATCCTAACCGTCAGAATAACTTAAAGGATGTGAAGCGTCTTCTACTAAAAATATTGGAGAATTTGGACGAAAATGAAATTCAAACCTAGATTTTGAGCATGAACAAAAGATGATGTGATACTGTCATTCGTAGTAGAGGTAGAAGTCAAATTTTTAATTTTTATAAACATCAAATTTTATTAATTTTTATTTATATATATTTTTTTGGGAGAACAATACTTTTTGACATATTTTTTGACAATAATAAATAAAAACCTAATATTTAAATAAGTATACAAAGAGTGTATCCGTTTATTTTTTCCGTTTTCAAAAAATATTAATAATAATCAATAATTAATTATTGGTGAAGAGTATTTTAATTCTCATCACAAATGTTGAATATTTTACTATTTAAGTAATTTTAATTAATTCAAATAGTCTACCGTTACAATTTACAAAATGTTATGGTCAACAAGTGAACGAGGCACCAGTACAACACTTCCTCTGATTATGACGAACGGGGCAGGTGAAGGGAGGACATGAAAAAGATTGATGTTCATAAGGTGGCCTGCACCGGATCAACATCCCGCACTATTTAATTAATATCACTCATTATATAATTTTATGCCACTTTTTGTTTGAGCCGTTTATGCATTATTAAGATTTCATAATGATAAATTACTTTTTTATTAGTCACATTTCGATGGTAATTTATTCGGGGAAGATTTTTATCGATCCTTTTACGCTGAAAGTTTTGAACTTTTCCGTCCGCATTTGAATCTATCCAATAAAATGATGAATTATTCGTGGTCGCACGAAACCCGACAAATACGAGTAGAAATTGATCCTGGTAAATTACAGTCCGGCTGAGGACGATAATATATTTATCGTAATTTGCCTCAATTATAGTGAAATAATCCCAAACAACATCGAAACGAGAGAGGCCGTCCAATCCGATAATTGTCTAGTTAATTAAAATGCAGGTGCAATTCACAATATTGTCAGCATAACAATAAACACGTGTTCTATCATTTACTAAACGGAATGGTTATAAGAAAACGCTGGCTCTGTCTATGCGGAAGTCTGGAGGTGTCACGAACGTCGTGTCCACAAATTGTACATTTCCTTCGGAGAACACCAATTATGTACCTTTCTGGCATGGTCTATTTGCCTGAAATTGTTCTTAGTAGTTAATTATTTTTAATTTCAATAGTTGTCGCACAACACGAGTGGCCGGTGTTGATTTGCACATGCACTTGTGCAATGCTGGAAAGCGTTGTGACAACACTACCATAAACACCCCGTAGTGACGAACGGTATTTCGATAAACGCAGACATTAGAGTCGTTCCAAACGGCGGGGCAGGTGCAACGGGGAATCCGATAGTCAAGCACGACCCGCTAATTTGTGGAGAGGCGAAAATAACACACCAATTACCATATCAGACCCCATCGCATCATCTAACAGCAGATTACACACTTACACTTCACCGGCTTCACAGTCAACACCGGAGGTACTTTGGCTATTATTTATTGGTTTTCCAGTTTCGGGGCCCATTATAGCTGCCCTACACTTTCTTTCACACCCTGTGGTTTAGATTTTAATAAAACTGTCATAAATCATAGTCTTAAGGGTAAGTTTCAGGCAATATGGGATGGCCACAATTTCTCTTATTTCCAGTTGTTTATACATACTAATTGTAAATAAAAAAGAAACAACTTTAATTAAAGTTTTAGAACACTTTTACTTTTTACCAAGTTATTTCTCAAAGAAGTAGCTACATTATTAATTAAGCTAATTATAAAGTAACTCTTTAATTAGATTTGGCTATTATTTATAGGTTTTCCACTTTCAGAACCTATTACAGTTGAACTACACTCTCTTCCTTCACACCCCATTTAATAATTAATATAAATGTTTTAAAGCACTGGATGGGACGAATAAGTCTCAGCGACAATATAAGTTACATACATTAAATTGAACTGATCTTTAAAGTTCTAAAACATTTCCAGCTACTAAACAAAGAAGAAGTAATATTTAGTACAACTGATGGGATACTTTATTAATCAAATTATGTTCAAGAAATTATTTCATTAACTTTGTACATTGTTTATTAATCTGCATATAGATGGCCTATGATTTGCTCTTACTTACCAGTTATACTTTATTTTAATAAAATGGATATCAATAATTGTTTTAAGAGTTTAGATATGTTAATCAAGTATTAACAGTAATATGGATTAATTAGATATTTTCTTACACATGCATTATACCTCTTTCCAAATCAAAAAGAGCAGCTTCATTGATTTAAAAAATTTGGGTGAGATGGACTAGCTATAATAACAATATGATTTCATTAGGAATTATCGTATCTTAATTGCTTGTCTTACTTCGCATTCATATTATTAGAAATTGAAAAATAGAAATGAAAAAGATGTAGGGTTTCTCAAGGGTTTTCTAGGTATTAACCAAAGGAGTAGCAATATTTAGTAGAACTGAATGGGAACTTTATTAATCAAATTATGTTCAACAAGCTATTTGATTAACTTTGTACATTGTTTATTGATCTGCATATAGACGGCCTATGATTTGCTCTTACTTACCAGTTATCTTTCATTTTAATAAAATAGATATCAATAATTGTTTTAAGAGTTTAGATATGTTAATCAAGTATTAACAGTAATATGGATTAGTTAGATATTTTCTTCCACATGCATTATACCTCTTTCCAAATAAAAAAGATATAACCTTCATTGATTTAAAAATTTTGGATGAGATGGACAAGCTATAATAACAATATGAATTGATTAGAAATTATTGTATCTAAGTTGCTTGTCTTACTTCGTATTCATATTATTACAATTTAAAAATAGAAATGAAAAAGATGTAGTGTTTCTCAGGGGTTTCTAGGCATTAACCAAAGGAGTAGCAATATTTAGTAGAACTGAATGGGTACTTTAATAATCAAATTATGTTCAAGAAGATATTTCATTAACTTTGTACATTATTTATTGGTCTGCATATATATAGATGGCCTATAATTTGCTCTTACTTACCAGTTATATTTCATTTTAATAAAATGGATATCAATAATTGTTTTAAGAGTTTAGATATGTTAATCAAGTATTAACAGCAATATGGATTAACTAGATATTTTCTTCCATATGCATTATACCTCTTTCCAAATCAAAAAAAATATAAGCTTCATTGATTTAAAAAATTTGGATGATATGGACAAGCTATAATAACAATATGAACTGATCAGGAATTACCTTCTCTTAGTTGCTTGAATTTGAAGAATTTAAATGAAAAGGATATAGGGTTTCTCAAGGGTTTTCTAGTCATTAACCAAAGGAGTAGCGATATTTAGTAGAACTGAATGAGTACTTTATTAATCAAATTATGTTCAAAAAGCTATTTCATCAACTTTGTACACTGTTTATTGGTCTGCATATAGATGGCCTATGATTTGCTCTTACTTACCAGTTATATTTCATTTTAATAAAATGGATATCAATAATTGTTTTAAGAGTTTAGATATGACAATCAAGTATTAACAGCAACATGGATTAATTAGATGTTTCTCCCACATGCATTATACCTCTTTCCCAATCAAAAAGATATATGCTTCATTGATTTAAAAAATTTGGATGTTGCTTGAATTTCAAAGAATTGAAATGAAAAAGTTTCTCAAGGGTTTTCCAGGCATTAACCAAAGGAATAGCAATATTTAGTAGAACTGAAGGGTTATACCACTAATTAAGATAAGATATAGAGAAGCTATTTGATTACATTGTCATCACATCGTGAGTGCTGAATCACGCTTTTGCTTGGACATGAAGGATGATCATGTGTTAGTAAGAAGGTAACGTGCAGAAAGACGTGATTGCTTTGCTGTGGAGAATCATATTCATAACACAATGGGTTTAATTGTGTTGAGTGCTATTGCTTATGGTAACTGGTCATCTTCAGTTTTTATTAGTGGCAATATGATATTCCAGCGATATGTGGATGACGTTTTGGAGTCTTATTTTCATTCTTACATAAGAAAAGATCTCAGTCTAATTTTTCATCAAGATAATGCCCGTCCGCATATTGCCAGGAATACATTAAACTTACTAAAAGCCTTTCATGTGAATTCCTTAACCACCCAGATCTTCAGACTTTTCCCCAATTGAACATATGTGGGATATGATGGGGCGACGCTCATGGAATTTACAACGTCCTCCACGGAAGATTTTTATTTAATTTTTTAATTAATTATTATTCTGAAACAAGTTAATATTTTTCTAAAAGAAATTTGCAATAAAGCAATGATATTTACGTGTTTTTTTTTTGCACCCAGTATATTATCCAGTTTCGGGAAAAAGTGATCTTCATTAACGACTTCCAGTACTTTCAGTTTCCAAACAAAGAAGAAGCAATATTTAGTACAACGGAAAACTTTCATAATTCATATACAACTAATTATAAAGAAACCATTCGATTATCTTTCACTTAAATAGCCACCAATCTCCATCAAATCGGGACACTTCCAGTAGCGGCATTGTTTAACATGCGGCCGCCCCGACTGAAAAACCCATTTAATTTAATCCAGTTAGCGTTGTTCAAAGCGGCAATTCTATGAATAATTTACACATGTCACTCCGATTATAATCCGCCGGGTAATTCGACGGAATATAAAATTCGGTCCAAACGCCCGTCTTCCATCAATCTTGGTTCTGCCTCCCGCTGCGCGACTCCGGTCACCTTTATTTATTTATTTTTTTCACTCCCTTTAATTCTAATCAAAATGCGAACGTTTGCTGGAATCCGACCGAGGCGTTTTTTTCACGTACCATGCGACCCGAATGAATAATTTATCCGGTGGTTAGCTGCGAAACGCCCGCGACACGCAATTGTGCGATTTTTTCTAAGGGTCGTGAAGGTGGTTTAATAACTCAATCTCGGGCAAGGAACTGTTTTAACCAACGGATCCATTTTGTTTGTGTTTTGTAAAATAGTAACCGGGAAACGTTTTGGAATACGAAACTGTTATTACATAAAATTGATGATATTTAGGTGTATTTATCCAAAATAGTGCACATGACCGTATAAAACTACCCATGTAAGGAAATTCGTCGGTTTTCGGTAGTGGCCCATGACTGTCAACGACCATATAATAATTATCCATTGAATTAAACCGTAATTTTAATAATGATATGCATGTCGAACAAAGTAGGTTGGGAACTAGTTTGTAAAGTACACGGTTTTGTTTAGATTTTCGACATCTGAAATATTATTACATTAAACGGTCTATTCCGAAGTTTTTTTATTTGATTACACTAAATTATAGGGTTATTAGCAATAACATACTAACTAAACGGTAATCCGTTATATAATTTTCCTAATGGTAATAAATAGTGGCTCCAATTTCTTTCTCTATTGAAAATTATTACACAGTTAAGGAATTATTTAGAAAACGGAAAAAATTATGTTTCACCTGAACCTCATCATGTATTTTTCAAGTAAATTAATCATGTAATCGATCCACCGAAATTTTGTAAAGTGAAAACAATCAACAATTTTAAAAATATACGTATTTCTGTAAGCAGATATTATATTGATTCGTTAACAATTTTACGTTATTTATATTTATTTTAATAGCTAATTGAAAGTGAAATGTTTATTCAAATTATTCAATGATTAAGAATTTACCAGTTTCTTTAGGTACATTAAGTTTATAGTTTTAATAATATTTAACTCTTGATTTTATCTATAATTTTATTATTAATTTTAACTCAACTTTTTGTGATGAAATATATTAATATATTGTACATTCTTAAACTAACAATTTTTATAAAAATAATTCATTTTCAAACAAGAAATTTATTAATTGAACTAGCTACAAACATAATCGTGGTTGCCTATATAAGTCTACATAAATTGCTGCCCTCTCTAGTTAGATTTTAGGATCATATATGTTTAGTAGTTAATTGAAAGTGGTATTTATTTAAAAAAATTATGTACGTATTAAAATTATTAAAAGACTAATTATTTAAACAAAGAACTTTTAATAACTTCAAAATTATTATTATTCATTAATTAAAAATTAAACACTTTATTTGGACACATATTAAAATTATTATTTTAATAATTTTTAATTCTTTATTTTATGTATAATTTTATAAATTAATTTTATTTTTAATTTTAACTCAACTTTTTGTCATAAAATATATCATAATAATTTAATACAATTTTTGAATATACTTAAACTAACAATTTTGCGTTATTTATATTTTTATGAAAACAATTAATTCACAAACGAGAAATTTATTAATTAAATTAGCTATACATCGTTGCCTATATAAGACTACATGAAGTGCTGCCCTCTCTAGTTAGATTATAGGATTCTATTTGTTTTAACACTAATTCTTTAAACAAAGAACTTTTTAATATTTTCAAAATTATTCATTAATTAATAATTGTATACAAATTTATACACATATTAAAACTATTGTTTTAATAAATTTTAACTCTCGATTTTATCTATATATATATATATATATATATATATATATATATACATATATATACATATATATATATATATATATATATATATATATATATATATATATATATATATATATATATCTGAAAATAATTAATTCACAGACGAGAAATTTATTATTTAAATTAATATACTATAATACTTGGTTGTTTATATATCTTAAAGTGCTGCCTTTTCTAATTAGATTTTAGGATTTTTTTTAATTTAATACTTATTTTAAACTGAAATGTTTATTCAAAATAATTTAAGTACATACTAAAAAATTAAGAGACTAATTATTTAAACAAAGAATTTTTTTAATAAGTATAATTTTAAAAATTAATTTTATTTCTAATTTTAACTCAACTTTATGTCATGAAATATATCATAACAATTTAATATTTTTTTTTGTATATACTTAAACTAACTATTTTATATTATTTACATTTTTATAAAAACAATTAAATATTATAGACATATTTATTAATTAAAATAAACAAACTAATAGTTGGTTGCCTATGTAAAACTACATAAAGTGCTGCCCTCTCTGAAGTGACAAGTATATTTAAAATAGATTAAAAGTCTAATTATTTAAATTTTAAAATTATAATGATGATGAATATGATGAAGATGATAGTAAATATTACTAATCCAAGAAATTTGGAATATGATGATATTGTTGAAAACATTTCAAATCTGAATTTTCATGAATTTGGCCAAATTGAAATCAGTCTAGGTGTAAATCTTATAGATTAAATAAATGTATTTGCTTTAATACAGTGTAGAAGTTGTATAAATAAACCCGATTTAAATCGCCCTGTGACAGAAAAATGTTAGAATGTGAACAGTTCCCAAAGTGATCAGTAAGCAAGTGAAGAATCCGGGCCGGGATTTAATTTATGAACAAGCAGCCGACACGAACATATTATCTCGCCCGGTGTAAAACACATACGCGGATAATCTTGTTAGAGGTTATGCAGGCAATTTAAATGGGCAATTACTGTGCAATTTCGCGTTGTGTGCGTCGTTTTATTTTGGCCGCGGTCCGCGCACTCAAAAAGACCACCGCTATTGATGACAAATTGGAAAAATTCAGCTGCACAACGTGTGTATCTACTAACCGGCACTCGAATTCCACACCACGACACTGACAAATCATTGAACATAATACCACGCTTTATTCGTTTGCGATTAAAAAATAAGCAAATTAAAATCGACGCAGTTTGAATCACTCGGTCATCGGTCATTCCTCGTTTCGTCGCATTTCGCGCTTTCATTGACCATGTTTAGGTTGATGGCGGCGATTTGTCATGCGGACTTTTGCGACGGACGACACACACCGAAATGGTATTATTAACTGTCATAGTTGTTCGAATATATTAAAGGAATTAACAGATTATCAGGAGCAATTAGTTTTACCTTCCTAGTTGGACTTTTACTAATTGTCACCGCATATGCTTAGGTTGCAACTATGATTAACTAAACTAGGAATTAGTATAGAGACTTGTTTGTACCGATTTCTTCGTATTCTAGAAGGAGAACATTAAGACAATAAGAATATGGTCAGAGCTTCTAAAAGAACCAAAGTAAATTATTCACATGAAAAAAAAAGAAAAAAATATTCTAGAAGATTAAGCAGATAACACAAAAAAAATGTTAGACAAGTGATTACAAATTAATTGGAATAAACAAAGCAAACCACCACTAGAAAACTAAGAACCCAAAATACAGAGCAACTTTTGATTACCTCTCATTGAGACAATAAAAAAGGAGTTCCAAGACAAAACTGAAGAAAGTAAAGATCGAAATAAAGAGGAAATTTTAATAAGTGCTTAAACAATTGAAGATAAACCGTTATATGTAACCCAATATTACAGAAAACAGAGTTAATATTGATTTCTTCACATTCAAGAAGATAAAAGTCAAAAAGGAAGGAAAAACGATAAATGTTGTTAAATATTACTATGGAAAATTAAAAATCGAAATAAAGAGAAAATTTTAATAATTGCTAGAACAATTGAAGATAAACCGTTACATAAAAACCAATATTACAGAAATCAGAGTGTATATTGATTTTTTCACATTCAAGAAAAGAAATTCAAGGCGAAAAGCAAGGAAAAACGATAAACGTTGTTAAAGATTATTACGGAAAACGAAACAAGTCTCCACTTGAAAACTAAAAGTACAAAATACAGAATAACTTTTGATTACCTCTCATTAAGACAACAAAAAGGAGTAATAAGACAAGAATGAAGAAAGTAAATATAGAAATAAAGAGGAAATTTTATTAATTGCTTAAACAATTGATGATAAACCGTTACATGAAAACAGAGTTAGTATTGATTTCTTCACATTCAAGAAGAAAAAATCAAGGCAAAAAGGAAGGAAAAAATATAAATGTTGTTAAATATTACTATGGAAAGTGAAACAAGTCTCCACTCGAAAACTAAGAATACAAAATACAGAACAACTTTAAATTTACTCCCATTGAAACAATAAGGGAGTTCCAAGACAAAAATGAAGAAAGTAAAGATCGAAATAAAGAGGAAATTTTAATAATTGCTTAAACAATTGAAGATAAACCGTTACATGAAAACCAATATTACAGAAAACAGTTAGTATTGATTTCTTCATATTCAAGAAGAAAAAATCAAGGCAAAAAGGAAGGAAAATCGATAAATGTTGTTAAAGATTACTACTGTAAAACGAAAGAAGTCTCCACTTGAGAACTAAGAATACGAAATACAGAACAACTTTTGATTTACTCCCATTGAGACAATAAAGGAGTACCAAGACAAAAATGAAGAAAATAAAGATCGAAGTAAAGTGGAAATTTTAATAATTGCTTAAACAACTGAAGATAAACTTTTACGTAAAACCAATATTACAGAAAACATAGTGAATATTGATTTCTTCACATTCAAGAAGAAAAAATCAAGAGAAAAAGGAAAGAAAAACGATAAATGTTGATAAAGATTACTACGAAAAAATGAAACAAGTCTTCACTTGGAAACTAGGAACACAAAATTCAGAACAACTTTTGATTTACTCCCATTGAGACAATAATGGAGTACCAAGACAAAAATGAAGAAAGTAAAAATCGAAATAAAGAGGAAATTTTAATAATTGCTTAAACAATTGAAGATAAACGGTTACATAAAAACAGAAACATTACAGAAAACAGAGTTAGTATTGAAATCAATGAAAAAATTTCACATACAAAAAGAAAAAATCACAGCAATAAGGAAGGAAAAACGATAAATATTGATAAATATTACTACGAAAAAAGTCTCCACTTGGAAACTAGGAATACAAAATACAGAACAACTTTTGAAGGAATAACAATACAAAAATTAAGTAAATGAGGGAAAAAAGAAGAAATTTTAATAATTGCTGGATCATCTGAAGATAAACCGTCACATAAAAATTAAAATTTCAAAAAGCAGATTGAGTATTGGTTTCTTTATATTCGAGAAGAAAAAATTAAGTTGGAAAGAAAATGGAAATTAGAAATCTTGTTAAAAATTAGTAGAAAGAAACAAATCAAATCTTCCCATGAAAACTAATATATAGAGTAACTTTTGGTTTTTTGAAAAAAAAAATATAATAAGAAGAGATAACAAGGCAGATTGTTGGCAGACGATTGATGACTTCGACAAGGAAGAAGAAATACAAAAAGTTTCTAGAATGAAATTAATTAAAGGGTGAATATACAAAATATAATGTTGAATTCTTCATATTTCGGAAGAAAAATAAGTACGACAATGACAGGATTAGCAATATGATAATTGCGAGGAAATGCAGTCTACTTTAGAAAATGTAGAAAGACAGAATGAGAGACAAAGCGGAACAGAAAAAACACCTAAACTTCCTTTAAGTTTTTGGAATCACATCACATAAGTGAAAGTAATAGGAAGAAATTAAGACAAGCTTTGTTAATTTATAAAAATCTACCAAAAGGGTCAAATCACAAGTGCATCGAAAAGGATTGTTGTCCGCGTCCACGATTCCATGACATTCCACTCGTTGCCCTGGCTACCAGGAACACCAAATTCCCCGTAACATTTTTCTCTGGTGTCACGGACCAGCATAATACTGTACATAAAAAGAAGCCCAACTTTTCACATCGATTAGATCGTGGCCCGTCGACTCCGGCCCGGACAAATCGGGCAGAAAAGCTCGGCACCTTTGAGGACCGGTCATCGCTACCATTGTAATGCTAAACTTAAATACACATGTGAACAAACAAGATCGGATCCCGAATATTAAATGCGATGGACGGTGATTTTTTTCTCCTTATTAAAAAAAAATAAATTACGAGGGAGCCGATGCGTTTTTAATCTAATAATTGGTACATACCTCTTTTAATTCGCTTTTGACGGTGTCCAGGCATGGGTGCTTTGATATTTAATATCGGGTGACATCGATTCATTTGGCCAAGCTTTACCGGAGCTTTTATTTTATTTTGGATACCGATCTTTTACTATTGTAGTTTCACTTATTCATGATTTAATGATGTTGTATTTTTAACGGTTAACTGCTGGCTAAATGTGAAAAAAAAACGGAGTAAAGCGCAATAATGTATTCAAACGTCTTTATAATAATATGTTCGCTTTCCTAGCATAACATTTTTATTGGAATATTAAGTCCCATATCTGCGAGAGAGATCTGCTTTGCAAATGGGTTGGAAAAGGCTGAAAAAGGATTTTAATAATAAAGAGCGCTATTGTTAAAAACTGATTTACATGAATATTTACAGCTGCTCGCTTTAATATACGCCATTGTTCTGCTTCGGTATTCTTGGAAATTAAGCGGCTCGAGGAAGAGCACTGTTTTATTGAAATCCACTTAGCGATCAGGAAGTACCGCTTTAATATTATTATGTATTTGCATATAAAGCAAAATTAAGAAGAAACATTTTATTGTTCTTGATTCTCCCGCGATGGTGGCATGCATAAACAAGAGAAAGGTGGCAATTACGGAAGAACGATGAGAGAAAGGCGATTAGGCGGACTTCTTAAGTAGGAGTGTTTGTTTGTTCACGGTAATCCGCCACAATAGCTTTTCTAAGTGAAATGGCCGTTCTTTTTACACCCATTTTTTACACATTAACAAACACACTTATTGGTCCACATTTCTCCACTAAATAAATACACTGTTTAAACCAATAAAATTTGATGTTTATTAAAAATAAAAATTTGAACTTAATATGGGACACTTCCACCTCGACTAAGAAAGAAATTGAAGATCGAAATAAAGAGGAAATTTTAATAATTGCTAAAACAATTGAAGATAAACCCTTACATAAAAACCAATATTACAGAAAACAGAGTTAGTATGATTTCTTCACATTCAAGAAGAAAAAATCAAGGCGAAAAGGAAGGAAAAACGTTAAATGTTGTTAAAAATAACTAAGGAAAAACAAAACAAGTCTCCTCTTGAAAACAAAAAATACATAATATAGACAACATATGATTTCCTTCCATTAAGACAATAAAAAGGAGTAACAAGACAAAAACGAAGAAAATAAAGGTCGAAATAAAGAGGAAATTTGAATAATTGTTAAAATAATTGAAAATAAACCGT
Source organism: Aethina tumida (assembly GCF_024364675.1). NCBI lineage: Eukaryota > Metazoa > Arthropoda > Insecta > Coleoptera > Nitidulidae > Aethina > Aethina tumida. The sequence continues at coordinate 14,529,058 of NC_065441.1, forward strand.
TATATAAAAACCAATATTACAAAAAACAGAGTTAGTTTTGATATTTTCACATTAAAGAAGAACAAATCAAGGCAAAAAAGAAGAAAAAACGATCAATGTTGTTAAAGATTACTGCCAAAAAACGAAACAAGTATCCACTCGAAAACTAAGAATACAAAATACAGAACAAATTTTAATTTCCTCCCATTGAGACAATAAAGGAGTAACAAGACAAAAATGAAGAAAGTAAAGGTCGAAATAAAGAGGAAATTTTAATAATTGCTAAAACAATTGAAGATAAACCGTTACATAAAAACCAATATTACAGAAAACATAGTTAGTATTGATTTCTTCACATTCAAGATGAAAAAATCAAGGCAAAAAAGAAGGAAAACGATACATATTGTTAAAGATTACTACGGAAAAACGAAACAAGTCTCCACTCGAAAACTAAGAATACAAAATACAGAACAGCTTTTGATTTCTTCCCATTGAGACAATAAAGGAGTACCAAGATAAAAATGAAGAAAGTAAAGATCGAAATAAAGAGGAAATTTTAATAATTGCTTAAATAATTGAAGATAAACCGTTACATAAAAACCAATATTTCAGAAAGCAGAGTTAGTATTGGTTTCTTCACATTCAGGAAGAAAAAAACAAGACGAAAAGGAAGGAAAAACGATAATTATTGTTAAAGATTATTACGAAAAAACGAAACAAGCTTCCACTCGAAATCTAAGAATACAAAATACAGAGCAACTTTTGATTTCCTCCCTTTGAGAAAACAAAGGAGTACCAAGACAAAAATTAAGAAAGTAAAAATCGAACTAAAGAGGAAATTTTAATAATTGCTTAAACAAATGAAAATAAACCGTTACACAAAAACCAATATTACAGAAAACAGAGTTAGTATTGATTTCTTCCCCATTAAGACAATAAAAAAGGAGTCATGAGACAAAAATGAAGAAATTAAAATTGAAATAAAGAGTAAATTTTCAAATTTCATATTGGTCCAAATTCTCCCAAATTTCAAGTAGATGACGCTCCACATCATCTAGGTTATTCGGACGGTTAAGATGATCCCTTAAACGTCTCCCAAGAATGTCTCAGATATGTTCTATTGCGTTAAGCTATGAAAGGCAATTTGGCCAGGCCACAGCAACGTTAGCAAGATAATTTCGTACAACATGGGCTGTATGTGGACCTATAAAAGGGGCAAATAGTACGTCATGTGATTTTTGAATGTCTAATATGTACACTCAGCATTAAGATTCCCATTATTTATCACCACCAAGTCGGTACGTACTGTTAAAGAAATGTCTCTTTCTACAAACACCAGTCTGTATTTGACTTAAAGAAAAGAAGAGTTTTTGATGGGCAATTCTCGCAACCAAAAAATCACAATTTTAATGAATGCAAGTTACAAAATCCGTTGTCAATTTACCTGATTATCTCATACCAAAACCGCACCTGTGCGGCGCAATCTGCATTAATCATTTGCGTTTTCCATGTCTTTATGCTAATACATTTTTTGATAAAATAAAATCGTGGTGTCGTTTAAATTAACGTCGACACATTTTGAACCATCTGCATTGACGCCATGTGTCCCGATACGTGAATATAGGTCAGTTACGGATAATTAAAATTAAAATATGTAATACATTTTTTTCCACGCAGGCCTTAAATTTTTATGGCGATAATTCTTGCAGCGGAATTATTACTGCGGCTCATCGAAACCGAAAGTAATTCCCTGCGATATTATATTGGCCACCGCACCTGCTCAATCGTTTACTCTAGATGGTTTTTATTAATTTTTAATGAGGACGACTTGTTTTTACTGCCAACCGTAAAATCGCAAGTGTTTATCACGTACGTATAATAAATAATGCATTCAATTAAAAAATGATAAAAGGGAAAGCGGTCTAATTACAATGTTATGAATTGTCTATACTCCAAACAAAACCCCCAAGTAAAAACCAAAATCAAACAGTTGATAATCGGTTCCGCCTTATCGATGGAATGGAAATGCGAAAATTATTCAAAATCCAGCCATAATAGATATTACCTCGTGAACCGCCGAAAACCCCTTAAATTACAGCCTTATAATGGGGTGTGATCTACAATTCCTATAAACAACGTATCTGCACCATAATCGCATCACTTAACATCCATAATAACCATAGAACCACGGGCGAAATTCAATTCACCTGCCTGGACTAGCATCAAGAAATTATAAAAAAATTCACCTGTCCCACACCACCAATTCCTAGATTACCCGGTATTTTTTTGGTCGGGCCGCTTGCAAATTTTGACCATTAAGAAAATATTTGTTTTTCTGCTATTGCTTTATTAGCGCCGAACATCTTTTCATCTTTTGTCCGGTCCCCGCTGCGGAATTTCAATTTGAATTGTAGATTTTATGTTTATTGGGCTCGCTGCTGCGACTCGAACAGTGAGAATGATTAAGTCGTAATTGTAATTGTTGTCGTTCAGGTGCTAATTTCAACGGGAATTGATTTAAATTTGTGATCTGAGGTAACACAAAAAAAAAACAGTTTTGTTACTGGTACATTATGGTACCGATGAAATACATTTTACAATTTTTAAAACCAGGATATTAAGTTTGGGTCACAACAAAAATGGGACACAAATTTAAGTTAAGTTGTTAGATTAGTAGCTTCAAATCCACATTTGGTACCATTAGATAATGACACGATTAAATTTGTTATAGAATGAAAAATTGGAAACAAAACAAATTAAATGATAGAGAGACTTCACGAACCATGTAATAACAAACTGGTTCTTTATAGTAAAGTAAAAAAGTAAAATAAATCATAAAGAACATCAAACACTCATATAAAATTTAAGTAACTTCTAAAATGTCATAAAATTAAATGAAAATAGGTAGAACCCAATAAGTATTAAGGAGCAGTGATGAATATTTTGATAAATATATAAAACTTATTAAAATTATGAAAAAGTACTGCTTCAATACTCTATAAATTATATGAAGGGTATTACATTCAGATGTATGTTCCTAATATATGTTTATTAAATTCAAATCTGTATTTGGAACAATTTGATAATAACTAGTAAATTTATTCCAAAGAGAACAATTGGAAACAAAAAAATTTAAATTAAACAAAGTCCTAGAACCATGTAATAACAAACTACATTTTCAGTACTGGTACTTTTTAATTTAGAAAATGTAAAAAAGTATGTCAAACAATTTTTTTAATCAAAATGATCAGATACACATATCATATTTAGGCTACTACTAAAATGAGACAAAATTAAGTCAAGATAGATAAAATCCAATAAGGATTAAGGAACAGAGATGAATATTTTGATAAACATGTAGTCAAGTGAATTACAGATTCTGGAACTGATTAACATAATGAAAAACAACAAGTGCTATTTCACTATCCTAAAAATTATGTGAAGGGTATCAAGAATTCATTTCAGGTGTGCATTTTAGTATATGTTTATTAGGTTCAGGTCCGTATTTAGAACCATTAGATGACAACATTACCAAAACCAAATTTGATAGAGACACATATTGAAAACGAAGCAAACAAACATTACAAAAGATATAGTATGTAACAACAAATAATAATACTACTTTGTAAGTCTAAAAATCATTTAATTCGAATGAGACAAGATTACTTCATAAATTCATGAAAAATCTTCAGATTAAAGATTAAAACGTAAGCCCCAGCGACCGATAGATGAAAAACAATATAAACTAATCAAAGATCTTAATTCCCTTTATAACATATGATTAAATTTTTAATTTTAAATCCGCATCTGTATGATTCTCGACAGGGTGCATCGAAGAACTAACCCAGCATCAGATCTTTCGCTCGACTGATCGATCTGTCACCTCCGCTTTGCTACTGTTTGCTTTTACATACCTCGTACCCACTTGTTTCATAAAACAGGCCTTCGTTGTTTCGTTCACGTCGAGAGACGATCAAGATTTTGACATCTCCACCATTCCCATGCATATTTGATTTCACTCACTCCTCATTCGTTTGATCGTCCAATTCCACTTGTATCATGATCATTAAATCATTGGTATTTATGGAATATTTTTTTATGGTTACAAACATTTTAATTACACAACATTGTACATACAAGGATTGTTCAAAGCTGACACATAAGTTTCCAGTTACCTATCGAAAAAATCAAACCGGATTTTGAAAGCGGTCCAGCTTTTATTATTTATTACGAGTCGGGCCATCGTCAATAACTAATAATAGGGCGATTGAAAATGTGCTTTATTTTTGTTGCTATTGTATTATCAAGAGGCACGTGTTATTGGGCGTGTTAACACGATAACTAGCCATATGATATTCAGTATAAGGCAAGCGTTAACATTAACGATTGGCAGCAGCATTATTCTAATTGTTTTTCGTGTACTGTATTCAAGTGGACAACAAAAGTAGGTCCATTATTCAATTGTCTTTAGTTGTGGAAATTTTTGATTACGTCAATCGCTGGTCAGAAAAAAAACGGATATATTTTACTGTTGTTGTTTTAAGATAACAGTAAATGAAGTTTCTTGTAATCTTAAGAACTGAACAAAAATCAATTTTTAAGAGGATGTACAGTAGTTAGGAATTGCATTGCTACAAACAACATTGATAACAAACACCTGTAGATGAGATATCCAGTTACAACATCTTACAAATTCGTTTTAACACGGATTAGGCCGCTCAATTACAGAGTCAGTATCTAACATTGGGTCCCAAACGGTCTGAATAAATTACCAGGAAATTAATATCACAATCCGAGTAACGACATCCGGTGGTAGACATTTCTGCAACTGTAGTGAATAAACAGAGGCACCCACCTGCGATTCACCATTCGCTTTAAATGACCACTTAATTTAGAAATTTCATGAATGAATCTCATACACTTTATGGTTGGATTAACACCGATCATCGCGACGAAATGATGAAAAAAAAACCTAATGAAGTGACAGTTTAGTTGGGCATTATTCGTTTTCATCTGACCGAGACTCGGCATAAACTTGTTACAAACAGACGTTGTGGTTTTTTGCACTTTATCGGCTGGTTCCTGTATAATGAAAAAAATCGACAGTTATGAGCACGATGTATGGGTGGTCTGTGTACCTACGGCAAATAGAAGCTTGACTATGGCAAATTGAATCTAATCACTGCTTTTTGATGGCTTAATAAAATTTTAATGTCCGAAACCATGAAAAGGTTGCTTATTTTTTTAATACTGTATACGATTTTTTAGAAATATGTGGTATCCGGATTTCGAATTAATCATAAAAATAGTACCTTATTATTTATTTACAAACATTTTTGTATAAGTTATGTTATGTTATCACATGAATGATTTTTTTTTTCAATTCTTCTTGAACTTAATATAAAACATAACTCACACAATTTTTCACAAATTGTTTTTAACATATCAAATCAACATGTTAATAGTTTTTTTGACACTAGGATTATAAATAAATAGGAAATAATTCAATACTTTTTTTGTACATTTTTATTGTCTATATTTAAGTTATTTCACTTATTAAAAAATGATTCTTCTTAGAAACTTGTTGATACTCGTATACATTATTCACAATTTTAATGGATTTGTTGTGTATATGTAATTGTATAAAGTAAAGTATTTAATTCCTTATTTATTTAATTATATATTGTATAATTTATTTAGTAAATGTGAAATATTGGCCTTATTTTATTTTTATTAATACAAGTAATTTATTATTTATTGTAACATAAACATTCGCTAAAAATTTCAAAAATATAAAATTTTGACAAACAAATTTGATTTGCTAACTGAAACTATACTGTTTTTTATTAGAAATTGTGTTCTGATTCAATATCATTTTATAATTTTAACTATTAAATATAATGCGCCATCTAATAATGGGTACTTGAAGTTGTTAATTAATAAAAATTAGTTTTCTTCCTGCACAGATTATGGCACCATCTCTACATGTTGCAGTATATTCCTTATTTCTTCAACACTAATTAAAATTTTCTGCAACAGTGTCATCTACTGGTGATTTTCTGGATTAAAATAGGTTATTGATTATTGGCCATACTTGCACAGAGATATTTCTAGATATCTCTCTTATTTAAATATGTTTAGTTTATTACTATATTTAGAGATGGCACTTTCATTTTTTGAAGAAAATTTTAGATAGTAAAAATAAAAATGAAATGTTTCTATGTATCAATTTTAACGTCTGCTCTCTCCAACAATCACAACAAATATATTAAATTGTTATTGTTGCAAAAAATTATTGTTATAATAATTAAATAAATTTTGAGGTCTTAAGGATATTCTTTGGCTTCAGACCATGCTTAAGTATGATTTAAACATTTTATGATTTCTTTTGGCACAACATAAATTTAATATTTGAAAATAAAACAAGTTTTTTCAGTTACATAATAGCGCAATTTAGATTTCTGTATTGAAGAAATTATGATTGGGCTACTTGTTAAAAGGTGGCGTTGATGGTGCGACATAGAAATAAAGAAATAAAAATTGCAGGTGGCCACCGTCGGATGTCGCCATTGGTAGTCCGATTATTGAATGCGCTATAGTGCCGTTGTTCGGGTGCAGTCGTGTAGGTCATATGCAACGTGATTGGTTACGACGCGAGCCGAACGGGTCAATGTCTGAGCTTGAGAAAATTAATGGTGAGGTGATGCCCGTTCCGATTTAACCATGGTTTAATGGGAATATCAGAGGGAATTAGTATAATGTGTATGTGTCCGCAATAAGTGTCGTCCAGTTTTCGTGTACGTAAGTGTTTGGTGAGTGTTCGACTATACGGAACATTTATACGTCTAAATGTCCGCTTGAGAGGTGCAAAGGGGACAGCGATTTCTTTATTGAAAGAAGGGTGTCAGCAAGAAATGTGATAGGACCACGAATCAGGACGGGACTGTTTTTTTGTTTGTAGAAGAACATGAGCGGGCGACCCAGAACTACCTCCTTCGCCGAGGGCAACAAGCAGCCACTGAATCCTCCCCTGGGAGGACTGAAAATTAGCAGTAAGTGTGCACCTCCGATCACTTGTCCCCCAAGTCTAGTGACGTCTACCATCGTGTAGAGACCGTTGCAAGGCAAAAGCTCCCGCGATGTTTCGCCGTCCGCGGCCCGACCTATGCGGCGTAGTCGCCGACGACGGCCCACAACTCTCGTCACTAGGTGTTCAATATGGCTGCTGGCTCGCAGTCGTCGCCGAGCCGTGTCCCGACCCGTCTCTGATCCCACAACCACCGTCTCTCCATCCGTCCATCCCGTCCGTCCCGTCTTTCGCCTCGTTTTCTCCACCGTCGAATCGATACGCGATTTCTTTGCCTCGTTAGCCGAGGTACGTGCGGACGGCGCTCCGCCTCGCATTCGGCCTGACCGTTTAGTCGGGTGCATGCACTCCTGCACCTGTTCCGTGGGTTTTTTCGGCCATACCCGAATAATCGCCACCGCCTACTGAACAATTCCCGTCGAGATCGTGCGGTGTCAATGCCTGGCCGGCGTTCCCGAGGGCGATCCCATCGATTTTTTTGACAGATGCAAGGTGAATCGTCGAGTCGAGTGCCTGGCAAAAACAACGTTCCTATCGATTCCATCGACTCGCTTCTGACGCGTATAGGTTAGGATAAATAAAAAATTTCTAATCGTTCGTTATATGCGTCACGAGGAACGGGTCAAAATGCGGCCGTAGATGCGGCCGCACATTTTGCTCTCTCGCGCTGCATCTCGCTGATTAACCGAACTGGACTCTAGTCGTTTTTTAACATGACAACAGGTAAAAAACAGCTGTTTGTGCTTAATTGCTTTTTTCCACCGCCTACGAATTGAGTAACGAATCGGCGGTTCGTTTCCTACTTACCTACGTTCATTAAACGAGCTGTTTATCGATTTTTAACGATTTTACTGTTGGTTTGTTCGTTCACAGGTCTGTTACTAAGCCGTTCAAACTTATCATTGTACTTTTTTGTCAATATAATGAGATAATGGTTATTTATTTTTTATGTATAATTAGTGAGGATCCTGACTGATTATGAAATGCAATCAGCTGTTCAAATGGTTATACGTAACAATGAATTTGATTGAAATTTAAAAGCTTTACTTAAAAGAATGTGACATTGCTCAATGTCAAGAATAAATTTATAAATAGTGAAGCTTTAACAGAAAAAAATATAAAATATTTGTACTATTTTTAATAAAATATTTTATTTGTGTTAAAAAATAAAAACAGAATCAAATTTAATATGATTAATAACAAATAACTAAAAAAATAATAATAATATAATATATAATTTCGAAAAACTACAAAAAAGTTAAGTGTATATTTTGTATTTTCATCAATAAATTTGTAATATTAATGAAAATGCAATATTATAATTTTTCCATACAAGTTTTTATATCATAAATATTTATTTTATATCATAAATATATATTTGATCAAAAAGCTTTCAAGAATACACATAAAACCAAAGATTTTAAGCAAAGAAATGATGATGAAGAAGATAACAAAATGCACTGCGCTCAAGAGGATTTTTGTTTGTTTAGCTAGAAAAGGAATTGAATTCTTCGATTCTGTAACACATATTTATTAAAAAATATGCAGTGTGACCCATTTGAAAACGAATCACTTCCCTTAAATTCGTATTTTTACCGATTTTAATAACCTTTTTTCTTCTTGTAAAACATGGAAATATGTGCTTATAAATAAATGCCCAAATGCAAAAAATACAGGGTAATTTTTAAGCAAGAAAATTAAAGAAATCATACAAGGAAATTTTTTTTTAGAAAATCTAACTACACTACTATATTAAGCTCCTGAAATGGATATATACTATATTCATAATTCTGTAGGAAAATTAAAAATCATTTTTTTTTTAAATTATATTTTTAATCAAGTAGTCTATAGAATAAACTATAGACAATAGCGCAAAAGATCATATTTTTCAACATAATCGGAATATTATTAGTACTCTGAAATTTCAAATTTTTGTAAGTTCGTGATATAATTAATGCATCATGTATGGAAATTACACCAGAATAATTGGGAAATATAACCACGGACTTACCAAAACAATATAATAATTGAATTGAACGGTAGAAGAAAATAAAATTTGTTTATTAAGAGTGTTAGTTTAAGTATAGTTTTATTAGTGAAATATTCTAATAATCTAATGATTTGTGCTATTTTTGACATTTTATATCATAGACTATTTATTTTTATTTTTGAGAAAATAAATTTTAATATGAATGTATATTAAGTTTATAAAACTTAAAGTATGTAAGCAAGTTTAAAAATCACATTTTTCTAATTATTTTATCATAAGATATCAGACAAACCATGGAAATAAAATGAAAAAAATATTATATACCATGATTCAGTTAGATAAGACAATTCATAAGAAAATCGTGTTTTTAATTCTGACTTGACTTATTAATATGCAAATTTAGAAGATCCTAAATTTAAAAAAAATGCTCTAATTAATTTTCCTTATTTTTTCTTATTAAAAATGATATATTAGACCTTCGTGTTTTTTATGGCCTCCCTAGGGTATTTTATTGCCTACCTTTTAGTCTATTATTCAATAAAATTAAGTTACAAATAAAATATGTTACAGGGATAAAGTCTAAATAAATAAGAGAAAGAAAATTTATCACGTTATTTCCATGGTAAAATGGAGAGTGTGCAGATTATTTATTTATAAATCCATTGCTAATTTTTTTTGTTTTTTAGTGTGTGACGATTAAAAAAACATCTGCTGCGTCTGTTTTGCCAGTTTTTATTAGTTAACCTGATAATCCCGATAAAAATTACAAACTTTATAACAGTATCAGCTAGTTTATCATAGTGATAAAACATCAGATGAAGCGTGTTTGTATGTTTAGTAATTAAACGATGTAGAATATCGTCTAGACAATGATTGCGGCCTTCTATCAGCTACGCAATAAAATCATCTATTAAACATCGAATTTAATTGATTATTTGCTGCTCAATTCATATTGAAGAAAATGGAATGTTTATGATTTGACTGAAAGTGAATTGGTTTTGGACCTGTGTTTTACATCACAACAGGTAAAAACAGCTGCTTTGTAGTTTGCTGTTTATGAATATCCGACGATTGTTCAATGGATCTTGGAGCAATAACGAAAATTGACGTAATAAAAACCTGACAGTAAAATAACAAATGTGAATAAAGATATATAATAAATGTTCTTTCAAATTGCGTTTATTTTTTGCTTAAACATCTTAATGATTAATAATATTGCACAAAAAACTGGCGATTAAAAAAGTATAATTTTAATTATACCATTGAGACTAAAAATGACTTGTGTATGTTCTCTTAATAAAACATTATTTTTAGCCATTACGCGATTGATTTAAAGCTAACAACGTATACTAATATTGAGGCAATTTAAATATCCAAAATGCATTTTTCCAATATTAATCGACAAGACGATTTAGTAATTTATAGTACAATAAAATTTAAAGACCTATTAAACATTTAAGTTTTATTATTGATAATATAATACGATAAAGAAACCATATTTAATGGTCTGAAAATGTTTTCTGTCCAGTTTTATTGTAACTACGAAAAATTATTGATGTTTTATTAGTTAAACAAACATAAAGTACGTGATATTTGTCATGAAATATTGTTAGTTATTACTGACGACTAATACACACATCATTAATAATTTATTATTCAATAAAATTAATATTCTGATTAAGAATCGAACTTTTCTTTCAACGTTAATCGTTATAATTAAAAAAAAGTTTTTGATTAAAACTAGACATAAATTTACAATTCGTCCTATTTTGTTACTGACCTCAACTATAATTACAAACTGAATCGATACTTGCGTGCGACTTATCGAGGATTTTAGCACAATTTACGTGTATCAAAGTTACACAAAGCCATAAAACGGGTTAAATTTGAACGTTGGATCTCCGTCTTTGTCTAAAATCGTCGAATTTATTTACACAATATTAATAAAAAGGACGAACTAAAGTTACCGTTTCAATTTAATTAAAAGCCGCAGATGTAAAGTGTGTAATTAGCATAATTTTAGTTTCACTACGTTATTTTAATAACTCAGGTTCAATTATAAGAGATTACAATAACTATCATTGTATTTAGCGTGTTAATTATTAGAAACGTCCTATTTTAAAATGGAAGCAGAGCAGTGAAATGTACGCAAATCAGCTGTAATTTCTCTTTAATTTTGTTCACCACTAAAAGTTTAAACGCTTGTTTTTTGTTGCAATTTTAATAAACGGACTAATAATAAAGTGTATTGCATAATATAGACAAAAATAACTTGATTCATCGGTGTAACATTTAGAATTCTTGACGTGATAAATTTTAATGTGACCATTTTATCTGTTCCCCGTCATTAATATAAATTAATTATATAATAATCAGAGAAAAAATAACTCTGAATAATTAATGCGATGGAGCTGATAGGGAATCATTTAAATTGACATTCCTTTCGATATGCGATTGCGATACCAATATGCTTATGAAAATATGTCGTGGAATAAAGCGCATTGTTCTTTTCGAAATTTTGAAATTACGGTGTTTGCAATGAAGGATCATTTAATTAAAACAACAGGTAAAACTTCAACCGTCTTCGTTCGGTTTGCCGTTCAATGCCGAATTGCTAATTTCGTGCCGTAAACGTTTGAATGGCCTACAATTAATTCGGGTCTATGTCAATAATTAGTTATCCTTGAAATTTAAACTTTGCAATAAAAAACTAATGTGAAATATAACAGTTATTAAGTGCATTATTTATGTTCACAATCTCTTGTAATATCTTATCAGTTTTTGATAAAATTAGATCGGTTAACACGAAAATTCCAGTTTCTGACGGATTATCGAACAGTGCACAGTAACGCGAGTAAGTTTTCAATATGCCGGCAATAAATATTTCCTGTTTGTCTCAATGAAACTGCTACTTTAGTCAAAACCGTTCGATGCGCTAACGTAATCATAAACCTTAACCACAAACCGATGGAGGCTGACTGGAATTTCACGTCGAATTACAATTAAGTATTTTCCCAGTAATTTGTATTAAAGTGTTTTACTCACTGTAATTATTTTAATAAGCTTTAGGAATAGAACAGAAATAATCAATTATTCATATTCAGCTCCCACTTATCAGCTGTTACAATGTTAACTAATCGATTAGTAACAAACACTGGGCCAGATTTAGGTCGGATATCACATTGATTATCAGCTAAATCTTTATTATGTATAAAATCAATTGTGCTACTATGGAATAGTTTTATTTTACATATATGTTGTTTTTTTTGTAATTCATGTGTGTTAATGTGGCGATAATTGTTTAAATAACCACTAAAGATCACAAATATTAAAAAACATAAGTACATAAAAATGTAAGGTAAGTTAACATTGGAAATTACAGAAATGTTTCTCTGAATAATTTATTTGGGAATTTTTACTTGTTCTATTATTGTTATTTTTTTCTGTTCAAAGATTGAATTATACTTTTTTTGAATTAAGACAATTTAAGAACTTTATATTTTTTTTTTTCAAAATTTAACTTTGAAATAGTTACTTTCAGTCTAGATTTTGCTTATTTTTTTGAGATATTTTTGTTAATTCATATTTTTGAATATTGATTGAACTTTTATCAGTCATTTTTTTTTTAATTTCAAATTATTTTTCAAAAAAAATTACTTTATTTGAAAAATGATTTATATTACTTTTGTTTATTAACTCATATTTTTAAAGGTTTTTTTTTGTCAGTGAATTTTAAAAAATATGGAAAAGTTTATTAATTAATAAATTTAAATTAAGCTTTTAAACGTTTAAAAATAAAAAACGTCAAATATTCTACTACTGTTTTTTACTTTTACAATAAAACAAAAACAGTTATGTCTGACCTAAATTTTATAAAAATTCTTATTTATTTTCAAATTTCATTCTTTTTTGTTTTTAAAAATGTAATAAAAATATCTTTATTAATCAGTTAATTAATATTTAAAATTAAAATTTTCAAAATTCAAATATTTAAATATTTTACTAAAGTTTTTTTATTGAAAAATGGGACAAGAAAACAAAAATTAGGTTTAATCCAAATTTTATAAAAAATTCTTATTTATTTTTGAATTTCAAATTTTTTTGTTTGTAAAAATTTAATTGAGAAAAATGTGGAAAAATGATTTATTAATATTTTAAATTATTTTTTTAAAAATTCAAATATTCAACTACAGTTTTTTTATTAAAAAAATAAGGTATGAAAAAAATTTTTTGACCAAATTTTATGAAAATTATTTTTAAATTTCAATGTTTTGTTTGTAAAAATTTAATGAAGAAAAATATGGGAAGTTTATTATTAAATAATATTTTAGATTAAGCTTTTAAAAATTCAAATTTTCAACTACAGTTTTTTATTGAAAAATAGAACAAGAAAAATTAGATTTAATCCAAATATTATAAAAATTCTAATTTAAGTTAATAAGGAAACATCTGTTTAAAGTATATTTTTATTTATATTTAAAAGAAATAAAATACTGAATTAAGCTATTTTATTAATAATAAAAACTTGAAAAGTTATATTGAATAAAAAATGAGACGAAAACAGACAACTTTTAATTTAAATTTTTGTCTTTTTTTAAATATCATGTAATTTTGACTGAAAAAATTTACTAATATAAATAAATTAGTAAAAATATAGAATGAACATCAAACATCCAGTCATAATTTTTTAATAAAATAAAAATAAGACAACAAAATGTATCTCTAGTTCATTAATTTTATAAAAATTCTTTTTTATTAAAAAGAGTAATTTTTCCATTTTTGTTAATTAATGAAAAATTTAAATGAATTTATAAAACATAAAACGTACATTTTTGTTTGTACTTGTCCTAATAAGCCTTTTCAACTAAGCAGTATAAAAATGTAGAAACTAATTAAAATGCAGTTCTTTTATTATTTGTACTACCGTTATTAGTGAGACTTCATTAAAATATGATAAACGTTACGAGAACTAATTGTGGGATTAAATAAACTCGTAACGCAGACAATAAAAATAATATCTCCACTAGAACAACATAAAGAACATTCTTTTACGTTACATTACCAAGCCTTAAAAAGGTTTTATTGGTGGGCCAAAGATACAGTTACTTCTTCAAATTCAAACGTAAACAAACACCGGTTGAATCAGTAGGTCAACGAATGTGACGACGAAAGAGAACGTCCGTTTCGTTAGTGCAAGTGCTTGTCCAACGAATTTTTCAATTACGCCCGAAATCCGTTTCAACGTCCCCACGACCGGGTTTATCACATAATTACATCAATCGTCCGATTATCAACTCTCTCGTCTGTTTCCCTCCCGTTTTTTTTATTATTATTCGCACGTTAAGTAGCCGCTTAATGAGATAAATAGGAAATATCTGCGCGTCACAGACGTGTGTGTGTTTGTAAGCCGGTTTGACATTGAAACTCTCGTGTACCTCAACTGTTTTTGTAGAATGTTCCGCGACACCGTTCACGATGTAGTTCTAGACGTGTGAGGTGCAAGATGACGCAGAACGAACAATCGAACAGGTTGACCAGCAAGGATCTGGACTTCTTGCGGTCCGTGGCGAACAATCCGGAAACGGAGACGATGACCAGTGACAAGCTCCGGTCTCAGTCCTGCGGCGACTTGAGGTCGGAGAAGAGGAAGAAGTTCGGTTCAGTGGCGACTGTGAACAGTGAACGCGTCGAGAGTAAAAAGTTCGATTTCGGATTGATCGCATGTTGGAGAAGGCTGAAGGTGGCTTTCAGAGGCCACGATAAAAGTACGTCGACGAAATAACAAATTTTTATTTATTGTTATTGTTAAACGCTTGTTTAAGGTTTTGATGTTGAAAACAAAAAAATTGTGCCAATACAATAAACAGTTTTAAAATGCGGTGACCCGGTTTAGTCAGATGCTAAATATTGTGTATTTATACGATTTAACTCGCATGATCTTGCATATGTTTTTGGATCATTGCCCTGTTTATATTTTATGTTCATTGATACAGTGTTTTGTTGCCCTATCAAACTAATCGTCTTATTTTGCCTTCGGCAACATAATTTCTTTAGGATTGATCTTCCAATTAATGGACAAATCCATCGACTGCGCCAGTTAATAGATAACGTCGTGTCAAATTTGAGTAGTTATTGAATTAATCATTGTGTTCACTAATGATCGTCATTAAAATTGATGTCACAAATTTACTTTATTAATTACCAAATACAATTAGTAGACAAGCATCGAAGACGTGAAGAATAAAGCATAATTTTAAAAAGAAAATGCGTAGAATTCAATAGAGGTCATTAAGATATCGACCATTTAATACAACTACGGATAGTTAACTCTTATCTTTCAAGCTTTGCTCAGTCAGTTCCGTTAAACAATAAGTTTGTTTAATAAATACAAATAAAACACATTAGAATTATTACCTTGAGGAATGGTTTTCGATGATATTTTGGTCACGAAATGGATGCTGGATGTTTACCTGTGTAGCCAAACTCGTAACCCGCTCAAGACCCCGCCTATTTCTTTTAAAGGTCATGGTTTATGTAACTAATGGCGTTATCTTGCCGGAGATAAATACGTACGTTTATTATTTAATCGTTTACATTGAAGATTGCATCTACCAAACGTAGCTTTGTGACGTTATTGACGGGTACTCATTGTTCCAATTGATGACACCATGAATAAGTAACATTTTGCTTCTTAATAAAAAACTTTCCTTAACAAACAATACACCTGGTAACAATAATTGTTGAGACACTGTTGCCGGTTCGAAATTTTATTGTCCTAAACAGTCTTCAATGTTTAAAAACGGAATTATCGCAAAACTAAACAATTATCGTGTCTAACCTTTAAACTTGGAAGGTTATGAAAATTGCAAAATCCACAAAAACCACGTGTATTAATAGTTAGCGTTATTAAGACGTCTGTGTTAATTCAGCTCGTCTTATCATCTAATCTTACCGTTCTGGTTTCTACTAGGTTATGCTTAAAAATAATTTTAATTGATTTACAAGCACGTCCACAAAACACATTAGCAATTACTTCAAAAACCAGTAGTAATTTCTTCGCTAGTTTTAGTTACGCATGTGTGTGTGTGACTCTGTGTGGTGACATCATCTTTATATAATGGACTCAAAATTAATATCATGTCTGAAATAAATAAAGCGTGGTCGACACAAAACAACTCTGCTTCTACTGAACGAATTTATAAATACTTATTTTTATTTCTTTCATTAAGCTTACTCAATAATTGTATTTAGATTTGTCGCGTGAATTGTTGGATAAAAATACTTTTGTTTTCATTCCTTCGTGTCAATTGTATTTGTAATTATCGAGAGACGTATTTAAGTTCTATATTTATAAATGTTTCTATTGATATAATATTGATTTTATATTTTTGTTTCGTTAAGATGGCAAACATTATTTAATTACAGTATCAATATTGATGTTAATTGTAAGAACAATGAGAATTTAGCTTTTCCATAAGCTCATCTCCCAAAAAAGGCTGGAAACTCTGTTTTGTTTAAAATTCTTTACAAAAATATCAATTATCATGATTTTTATTCATTTTCATGATTCATATTCATAAATTTTTATTTTTATTGATAAAAAATTACAAATTTTATAATTTTAATTTTTTGATAACTTTTGATCTTAAAAATTTGAACATATAAATATATTTTATATATAACCATGATTTTGTCCCATATGCTTTTTGTCCTGAAAAATTACTTTCTACTTTAATTTTATGATTTTTACTGTGTAAATTAAAAAATTTTGAATTTTATAAAGTATTATGATTTTAATAATTATCAATTTTTAGTTTTTTTCCTTTTTATTTTCAAATATGTATAAATTTTTAATTCCTTGCACAAGAAAAACATCAAATGAGATCAGATATATCATTTGAATAGGCAAACAATAATTTTTTTAAATTTAAATTTTTATAATTTTATCCCAAATAACCTTAAATATCTTACATTTTATAATTTAGGTTTGAAAATTTCAAAATTTCAAGTTTAATTTTACAATTTCTACTATTTTTATTTTTATTGGTAAAAACTTTGACCTTAAAAATTTGAACACAAGTATATTATTTCAATCATGATTTTTTCTCATTAATATTTTTTATTATATTCAAAGATGATTTTTAGCCTTAAAAATTACTTTTTACTTTAATTTTATGATTTTTGCTGTTAAATATATAAAATATATTTGAATTTTGTAAAGTAATATATTTTAATAATTATCTTCAAATTGTCAATTTTCAATTTTTTTCTCTCTTTTTTTCAAATATGTATAAATTTTCACGTAAAATTTTACGTTTTTATTATTATAAAATTATCTAATTTTTATAAAAATATTACATTTTATATTTTTATTTTTTTATATAAAATTTCCTATTCTAATTTTCTAATTTCAAGATTAAAATTAATATTTTACACAAAAAAAACATGAAATGAGAGCAGATATATCATTTGAATGGGCAAACAATACTTCTTTTACTTTCAATTTTTTATAATTTAGTCCCAAAAATCCAATTTCTATAAGGTTTATTACGATTATTTTTAATATTAAAAATTAATTAAATATTAATTAATATTATTATTACAAAATTTTAATAATTTATGGATTTTATGCAAATTTTGAAATGGCCTAATTATATTTTCATGATTTATGACTTTTACACAACGTTCATAAAAATGTCGAAATGGTTTTAGATTTATAATTTGAATTAAAGACAGACAACAATGCTTTTTTTCATTTGTAAAAAGTGTTTTAAATTTGTATCTCTGGGAACTCCCAAGATTAAAGTAGCGAAACGAAAAATGAATTCAATTCTGTCTTCTTAACAAAAAAATAAATCAATGTATATGAATAATACAGGAGTTAATAATAAAATCTGAAAAAAAACACTTTGCTTTCGTGAACCCTTTCGACATTAAAAGTAAGTAAAAACGTACGAAACAACTTTAAAACAAAAAATTATAATGTCTACTATTTCAAGGAACCAATAGGTATACAAAACATAGAAAAAGTCTTAATTTACTGGATGAAAAAATATCACTGACAGATGATTGATTAGACCTGTCATTTTAACCTTTTTACCCCTTTTCAAGAAGTTTCATGTTTCAAGTCCTGTTCCTTACTGTTGTTAGTGCATCAAGTATCAAAATTAATAATCCATAAAAACTATGGACAAAAAGATGGCGACTAAAAAATCGAAAGACAAAGACTCACTGGTGAAAAATAAATTGCTGGAAGAATCGAACATTACGATCAATAATAATAGTAAAAGAGGCAGTGATAAAAAACCAGGTAACGCTTCCTTTCATATCAATTTACTAACCTCCTAAACGTGTCGTACGTATAAAAAACTAAACGGCGGATTTGAAGAAGTTTCAGAGGGATAATCTGCGGATGAAGCCGGATCCGGTGAATTAATGCACGGCGCCGCGTCGCAAGAGCGCACGACTATTTTTTCGCTTTTTCCACAAACTAAAATTGAGCCGTGTTGTATTGTGAGCGACAACAAAAGATTATGTGCCGCACGTAATTGAAAAGTCGTCTCGAATGGGTTTTTCGTTGGCGGAAAAAGCAACTCAATTTAACCGCGATCGAGATTTTTATGAACATGCTATTCTTGTCGATTTTCTTCACTGTGGTAAGGGCAATTTTCCTCGGCTTTACGGGCCGTAATTGACCTTAACATCGTAAAATAAAATAACGGGAGAAAGTCGTAGTGTTGAATATTTATTTGGACAAAATTTACGATAATAAATTATATCGTGAAAGCAACAAAGGTTTAATAAATATTAAATACGTGTGGGTAATGTTTAAATATACCAAATTATGAAGTTAAAATAAACAATAACATGGTTTGGGAACTTTTTTCCTAATTATAATGTTAAAATATTTTTGTTGTTTTATTGTTAACTAAAGATGTATAATTAGTCAAGTACTAATGCATTTAATTTAAATTATTATTATTATTAATATTTCGAGAGTGGATATTAATACATATTTGGTTAGTAACAGTATAATATGTAATAAATGATTAATTCAATTTTTTTTAATATGGTGACACTTTTAGATTGTTTGGAACTTTCGAGTTCAATTTTTGTGATTTTTGATTTGATACAATGTTAAATACTTAATTTTTCTCAATTTTATAAAAATATGTAATTTTTAACTTAAAATTTCCTATTTATTAACCGTTAAAACTATATAAATAAATAAATTTATCATTCAGTTTAATGTTAAAATTTCATATTTTATATATTTTTTTATTTGGACGTTTCCAAGAATTACTTATTTTATTTTTCCCAAATTTCTTAAAAATTCATATGTTTTAATTCAAATTTTCTTGATTTTTATTTTTAAAAATGTTAGTTATAAAAAATTTCAAAAAGTCAAAATTTTATCATTTATGATTTATTTAGCTCAAAATTAATAAAAAAAATTGCAAGTTTAAAGTTTTTTTTTTGAAAAATTTATACATTTTAATTTAAATTTACTTGATTTTTATCTTTATAAATGTTGTTTACTTTTATTTTTCAAATATTTCAATCATTTTTTATTTATTTAAATCATTTCATGATTTATATATGATAGATTAGCGACTGTTAATCTGTCTTTTTAGTTTGATTAAAACACTAAATTCACAATAATACGCTTTATTACAACAGACGTAGTTTAACCCTCGACATCTAAAGCTTGACTGCCTGGTTCTTTCTTAAGAACTGCCCCGAATATTAAATGTAAACAAATACTTCAGATTTGCTTATAAAACAAAAGTAGTCTAAATAGATGTGAGCACGTCGCATCGGTCCATCGGTAAAGGTGATGACGTAAGCTAACATATATAATTTTTTAATATTAAAAAAAAGATAATTTTTTTTACATTTATTAATAATCTTCAACAACATTTTCAAATATTATTTATTATTCAATTTAATTGAAAAATGTATAAATTTATTATACTATTTTATTTAAATTTTTTTGACTTACTCTTATTTTAATTTTTTAAATGTTTTTCAATATTCAAAATTTTCAAATTAAAATATTATATTTTATAAGTAATTCAAATTAAATTTTAAATGAAAACACTAGCTTTAAAGTTAGTGTTTTATAATTTATATACCCTTTTTTAATTTTTAAATGTCAAATATATCAAATTTTCAATTTTTGTAAAATTTCAAATCTTCAAGTTAAAATTATAGTTTTAATTTATTGACAAATAGTGGTAATTTTTATTATACAGGATGATTTAAGATATATTATGTGTTAATATTACTGCATACATTATTTTAAAATGTCATTTATTTTAATTTATTTAAACAAAACTCTTTCTTTTAGTTATATTTAAGTTGTTATATTAATTTTAATTACTGTGACAGTAATAAAATTAAATCTGTAAGAGAAATATAAAAAAATGAGAAAATGTGCAAGAATATCGTAAAAATGAGTTAGTATATTAGCCTGATAATTAAATTATAAATAAAATGATCTGCACATGTTTACGTAATTAAAACACGACAACCATTAAAGCAATCAATTGCGATTATTCCGACTGACATCTCAAATCTACTGACAATCAAACCACTAAATTTCCCGATCAAGATTCCCCACATTCCGTTCAATTTCCGAACAAAGGAAAATCAATGGGGTCGGCAACGCCGCAGCCAAATCGGAATTAATAATGCGAACAGATAATTCCGACCTTGACGCGAAACTACGCGTCTATGATGTAACACGTAACAGCGACGGAGATGAGAGCCGGAGGAACGCCGCAGAAACGCCGCAGGATTTGGGTCAGTGTGATTTCTTTAACCGGAAACCGTTTTTGTCTCCGACGAATCGAAATGGCTTTACGAATTTCCTTTGTGCAGTGACACGGCCCGTTTGTTACCGAACTAATTTTAATATAAAGTCCCGAACCCGGTAACGCGGGAGGAAGGAACGATGAAATGTGGCCGCGACGCACGCAACCCGAAACTCTTGTAATACACCGAGAGGCTCAGTTTAATTAGCGACCGTTTAATAAGGTTTATTTTTGGAGTCATCAAGTTGGCGCTCGCGGCCACTGCGGGTACGGATTTTTTGGTCTTCTTCGGGTTCATCGACTTTTGGGCGCCCGGCGATTAGATTGTGTTTGACACGGATTATCTCATTTTATTCATATTCCGTAATGTTTCGAGTTTATTTTTAAAAATGCAAAAAATATACGGTATATTTTATCAGAAAAATACATTAATTTGATTCACAGTGTCACTCATTTAAATGAGAAGCACCCTCTTAACTGTTTTTATTTATAACTGGTTTTTAACGAAAATTAACTCAAACTATATACAATAAAAAATTAAAATGAAGGCCATTTTCAATCTTCCATCAGAGGTCTATTATAATTCTGCTTAATAACATTCTTTGTTGTTTTTATTTATCTTCTGACATTATTCATTAAAATTGCAAATAAAAATGCTCCATAATATTTCAATCTTAAATGAGCTACACTGTATAAATGGAATTGTAATTACCATTGTACGAATTTATAGAAAAATGCTGTATCAGAGGATATAAAAAAAGACAGAGAAAAACAAGAACTTTTAAATAATGTCTTTCAATTTTTCAATTTCATTCATGTCTTATTTTGGGTTAATTTAGTTTCTTTGTGATAAAAAGGTTTTAGTTAAACTAGTTTAAACTGATTTAACACTAATTACGACTCAAATTTCAGCAGTTTTAGTATTACTTTCCATAATCCAATATTATTTTATTAAGAATAAATGTGACTCACACGATATTAACCTACAAACTAGATAGATAAAGACAACGAACATATCTGTAAATTCTTAAATGTAGTAATATATCTTGAAAATGTTCCATTGTTTACTATATTTCAACAATAAACCATTTTAATATAATCTTTTTATTACATACTTTGTAGAAAATTAGGGCCATTAGGTTAATGAGTTTTCCACGTAATGACAGATTAATGTATTAAATCAATATTTTTTCCAGGAACGTGCATTTTATCGATTTTCAACAATTGCACGTTTTTAAATCATTCTTTTTAATACTTAAATTTAAAGTACACGTCATAAGTTAGGAAAAATTTTAATGATTCTTGACTTTTAAATTTATTGTCACCTTAACAACTTTACCACAATGCATTAATTTCAAATTTCATTTAAAAATGTTTGATTTGACAAATTTCCATAATTAACCACCAAAATTTTCGATTTTTATGATTTGTCTTAAAATTGTTATACTCTTGACAATATTACATTTTAAGACAATTTAATTAACTAATTTAAAACTATCTTGACTTTTAAATTTATCATCACCTTAAAAACTTCTGATTTAGCAAATTTCCATAATTATCAACTTTTCTACTTTTATGAGAGTTATAGTTAGTTTTCAGTTAAATTTTAACCATGTCTTTTAAATCACCTTAACAACTTGCCACATTTTATGAATTTCAATTTTCACTTAAAAATCTCAGATTTGGTTATTTTTCATAATTATCGAGAAAAAAATTATGTGATTTATCACAAAATTGTGATGTCCTTGACAATTTTATTAATATTTAAATTAATTAAAGTACAAATACAATTGTGATGTGAAATAATAACTTGGTACATTTCAATTTTCATTTAAAAATGACATATTTGGCAAGTTTTCATAATTATCAAGAAAAAAATTAAAATTATTTTGTTTTAAATTATTTAGTTAATATTTAAATTAATTAAGGTACACATTTCTTTTTAACAGTATAGTTATAGTGTGTAGATAATTTTCCAGTATTTCACAAATTTTACAATTATTTAAAATTTCCCTTAAAATATCTGATTTGGCAAATTTCTATAATTATGAACTAAAAATTTTCGATTTTTATGATTTGTTTTAAAATTAATATTTCTTTGTCAATTTTGTTTTATATTGTTTTATTAATATTTAAATTTAAAGTACACATTCCATTTTTTTTAAGAGTACAATTATCATGTTTAACTAATTTTCCAGTCTTTCACAAACTTAACAATTATTTAGTTATAAAATTACAAAATTTCCTGTTAAATTTTATGATTCTTGACTTAATTTATCGCCACCTTAATAAATTGCAATATTTAATGAATTTTAACTTTCACTTAAAAAAGTCAAATTTGGCAATTTCCCATAATTCTCAAGATTTTTGTGATTTATCTCAAAATTGTTATGTCCTTGACAATTCTGTTTTAAATTGTTTAATAAATATTTAAATTAATTAAAGTGTACATTACATTTTAAAAGTATAATTGTAATATATAACTAATTTTCCAGTCTTTCACAAATTTCACAATTATTTAGAACAAAAGTTCGAATTTTCCTGTTTAATTTTAATAACTCTTGAGTTTTAAATTTGTCTGCATCTTAAAAACCTGCTATAATTTATGAATTTCATTAACATTTGTTGAATCATCTTTTTTTCAAACAAACAAATTATTATAATTATTATAACTACTTAAATAGACAAACAGTGTGATATTAATTATGGAATTGATAATAGGCAATAATATTTATATTCATATTACAAATATAATAAGTAAATACATAATTACTTTGTATATACTGTATAAATTGTTTCAACTATTTAAAATAACCCCACCACAATCCACATCCGGTAATTAAAATTGTTTTCTTTCTTTGAATATTCCGTAATTTATGTTTAAATTTATAATAATACTGTCACACTGATATTCACAAAATTATCTTGTCTGCATAGTTCCAAAGTGACAGACTGTAAAAAATTGCAATCCAATTATATCAAGCTAACTTTGTGTACATGTCGCTGTCACACACGACGAAAAGTTGAACTCGTAATCCGTTTCCATATCGATTATGTGGCCCGAACTCGATACTTATAAATAGAACTTCACATCTTTTAAATTGGTTTAATCATTTTAAATTGATTTGTCAGTCGGTGGAAAAACGCACGTTGAATTTAGTATAATGAACAAAATATATTATGGTCTTGTTAGCGATCAGAGACTGTTGCCGCAATAAATTACGAGTGGTCGTCAGTCGCACATAAATCATAAATTCACCACTCCACCAATATATTTATTATATCCGTGCGTCGATAAATTTCATCTTATTGCCCTGCAACGATCTCTATTTTATTAATAGCACAATTGGCCGCAGGAATGTTATGAATTCCTAGTGATTCAATCACGGTCAATTGTAATATGTATGTTAACGTGGTGTAAATCATTTTTTAATAATTGGTCTTTGTTTCACCCCTGCTGGCGGTTACATAGGCAAGGACGGCAGTAAGGTGACGACGGTGGTGGCCACGCCCGGCCAGGGTCCAGACAGGCCGCAGGAAGTCAGCTACACCGACACCAAGGTGATTGGCAATGGCAGCTTCGGCGTCGTGTACCAGGCGCGGCTGTGCGAGAACAACGAACTGGTTGCCATCAAGAAGGTGCTGCAGGACAAGAGGTTTAAGGTTAGTGGACACTTTTTCAAAAATTTGATTCTTACTTTCTTAAGGTTTCACGAAGTTCCGGTACTCAAAAGCAAAGAGGAATATTACAGTTTGAATCAATCATTCTTTATTCAAAAATTCACTTGGAACAAGCGATTAATTATTTGTTGATTAGCACCAATTATTTATTGGAATAAATATATTCAAAATTCACGAGTACATGAAGTCTACAGTTATTGATTGACCTTACCCAGATTTTGATTCATTTAAACATTATATAAAATTTACAAGCAAATAAACTAAAATTTCAATTTCAATTTAATATAATATGATTTATAATATTCAAATTTCAGTTTCAATTAATTAAATTAATTATTCAGTTTAAAATTTCAAAAATTCTTCTTTAATTTTAGTGATTCTTGAATTTAACCATAAAAGCTTGCCACAATTTATGAATTTTAATTTTTATTTAAAAATTTCAGACTTGGCTATTTTCCATAATTATCAAAAAAAAAAAAAAATAGAATTTTTGTGATTTATCTCCTCGACAAATTTATTCTAAATTGTTTAGTTAATATTTAAATTAATTAAAGTACACATTATATTTTAAGAGTACAATTGTAATGTGTAACTAATTTTCCAGACTTTCGCAAATTTCACAGTTATTTAGAACAAAATTTCAAATTTTCCTGTATAATTTTAATGATTCTTGAGTTTTAAAATTCTCGATAAAATTTCAGTTTCGAATAATTAAAATAATGAACTTTTTCTAAATTTTGTTTAGATGGAAATTCATATAAAATGTTCAAGGAAATAAAGTGGAGTTTCAGTTTCAATTCATCGAAATAAATGTTTAAATCTACAATTACCGATTTATATTTTTTCCAGATTTTAATTAGTTTGAAATTTATATAAAAATGACAAGCAAATAAAGAGAAATTTCAGTTTTAAGTAATGAAAATCATTATGATTAAATCTACTACTAGTTCAATTAGTTGAAAACGTATAAAAGCTTTCCTGGGATATTTCAGTTTCAATTAATTAAAATAATTTTGTTTAAATTCTGCAATTATATCAATTAAATTGGGATTATATTTAGTCTATTTTCAATAATTTGCTCAGCACTAATAATTTCAACTTCGAATGCATTCCATGAAACGTGTACAAGGTTCCAACCTTGACCTGCGATTTTCCATTTCAAATTTACGAATAGTAATCAGACCACGTCGAAAAATCATATTACTATATAAAATTTCTTCTGTCAGATTTATCTGGTCAATATTAATTTATTAAACAAAGAAAAACATAAAAGGGGATTTAAAAACTCAATTTGGACGAGTCGAATTGTATTTCGCTTCAGCCACAGAAAACTACTTTGCAAATTCAGTTTGTTTTATCCACTTTGTAATATCGTACGAGTGATAAATTCGATTTTGTCATACCTATATTCGTATTCGTATACTGTCCAACTTTGTCTCGCTTAAATAAATTGGTTTTTTTAATTCTATTACGTTTTATCATTAAATGACATTTTAGTGAATACATGTTAGAAATTATTAAAAATATATAAATTGTTTGGATTATTAAATGGAATCAATTAATATTCAATATTGCTTTTTATTATCAAATCAGTAAGACTAATTTGGCTTATTATCATCACGACTGTAATTTAATGGTCATAAACCATGTTTTACCGGTTCACTTGTGATTAACCAAACGGTTCGATTAGTGAGACAAATTACCCTTCGAACACAATTGTCACAAATTAATTCTGAATTTCAGAATTCATATGCCACAAATCATGATTTGCCTATTCAGTGAATAGATGATTATGGATAAAAATTAGAATTTCTCGTTCCAACCCTGAAATATGTTACCGGTTTAAATTCACCACCTGCATAGTTCCCTCGGTATTTACTTCACCCAGCTTTTTCTTAATTAACTTAAGACGCCCCTGTTTACCGTCCCCTTTCTCTCATTTATTCATAATCCACCCTTGTTGCTAATTATTCGCAAAATCTGCGATTAAAATAAAACGTCGATTTAAAATGGGGTATTTTTAGCATGAATTTATTCGAAGAAAAGGTCGCCAAGTACATAAATGTTTAGATACTAACCTAGCGAGTGCACGAAAGTGAATTGAGCGATGATGAATAACCTTACTTACGTGGGACAATTTAATTATAGTAGCCAAGTTGTTCATACACAATTATGTGCAGCTGATTCACCGACTCGATACGTCGATTGCAATGTCACGGTTTCACGTTTATGAATGTCGATCATCTCGGCAATAAATTATTAAAACGACCGATGTTCTACAACGCTTAATAAGTTTCGAAAACGTGTCGTTACAATTGTCGCGTTCACAATCGGAACACATTCGTGGTTTTGTTTCAGTTTCGTACAAACTTTCTAGGCTCTCCGCAAATTAATACATCCACTAACGGAGTAAGCCGCCGTGCCACTTACCTATCTAATTGCCACTAATTTTCTAAATTAGCTGCATGATTAATGTTAATGTCCCAAGTAGAAGCAGATTGTTTATTAAGCAGTCCGTGTACTAGATTAATTGGTTAATAAACGCCTGATATTTCGCTGCACTGCTGGCAATTTATTCATTCCTGCAACGTTTTTAATCCTGCCAGAACGTTTATCCTTTCCATTATGGAATAAAAAATGTGCAAAGGAAAATTAAAAAATCACTCTCTCTTCAGTCCCCCAAAATTACAGGCAGTGTACTGTGTTGAAAAGTCACACATCACGTCACAATTTTTGTATGTTGTAGCAATTTACATTTTACATTGGTGGAGAGTATTAATCTCAAAAGCTTCAAGTTTTAAGTGTATTTGTTTGGCACCTTCTCTGAGAATTTTATTTTGAACATGAAAAGGCTGTGAACGAAATGGACCGCAAATGAACAAAAAATGGCGTTGTGAGGACGTTTGAATCGAGTGTTTGGCCTCGTTTCATCGCAATGAAGCCGAATTTTAGCATCGATTCATAATAATGGACGAAACATGGGTCCACCGTTTCATACCTGAGTCGAAAAAAGAGTCAAAACAATGGATTACAAAGGGGAAAACCGGCTCTACAGACGGCAAAATCGATGAATTAAAATTCGAATTGTTTCCTTTCTCACTCTATTCGTCCAAGGACTATTTTCTGATAGCAAACTGGAAAAAATGGTCTTGCGGTAATAGATTTTTCAACAATAAGGCCCTGGAGTGTATGGTTGATGGCTATCTTGAAAAACTCGATGTTTCTCTCTATAAACAGGCCATCGGAGCTATTGAACGCCGTAAAAAGGGTACGGGGCTAAAAGGAGACTGTATAAAGAAAAAGAAAGTTTTCTTTGTTATGTCACCTTTAGAATAAGAAATTTAAGAAAAAATTGTTTATTCAATGTAAATAAAACAATAAATCACTTTCTTAATTACCTTATTAATGTTTAGTATATTTTTAAAATGTAAAAAATTAAGTTGAAGGTCAATAAAAATTAAATTAATGTTGTGAGTATTACATTAAATAGCTTAATATGTTTTTAATCCTACTGGAACGTTTATCGTTCAACATCCCATCAAACAAAAAAGCCAAGATCTAATCTACTCCTTAGGGAGTCTGGATGTGTGCTGAACATAAAATAATGTATGTTTAGACATGCTATTTTTAGGCTCGTGTACTGGAACTTCTGAACCGTCTGGATATATCGTAGTATAACCTAACTAACAAAATGTTTTTGTCTGTTTACAGAATCGGGAACTTCAAATTATGAGAAAATTAGAACATTGTAATATAGTTAAACTTAAATATTTCTTTTACTCCAGTGGTGATAAGGTAAGTAAATATTCGTTTGAGCTGGCTCACTTGCTGATGCAACATCAAAGCTTTGCTTTTTAACCGGTGTATCGAAAGTCAATCGATAAATATAATAAAGATAGAATTTCTATGTTGCATCAGCAAATTTCATTTAGCATATTTGTTATGACACTGATGTGAGTACGCCTATATAAAAAATACGATCGATGCAATATAATCGTGTTTATGGCTTCGAGACCGAAATATAAATTTAGATTATTTTAATAATTGAAAATAATTCGCACAGCAACAAGCTTATTTTACTATTTTATTTAGCGGCTAATATTAAGTGAAACTAAATGAAGTTCTCCGTATTATCAACCAGTAAATAATATTGTTTTAATAAACATTTTTACAATTTAAGTAAATGATTCATTTTAAACCGTGTTGAAATGAATGTTTATTCACCGTGATTTAGAGAGAGCGAAAAACAAATTACAATCTGCAAAATGAAATATTTGTTGTTTCGTAGGAATTTTTTTAAACACACTAATAAAACAGTTATTGAACATTTCAATTGAGTGCTTTTATTTAAAAAATAATATTTGCGTAGTGGCAAATTTTAATTAAGCTTCTGAATGTATTTTAGTTTGATGAACATGTCATGTACATGTTTATTGATTCCCATTTCGTATATAGTTTCATTATAACCATCGTAATGTGCAACTAAGTTTATTTACATTTTTAATAATAATATTAACAAATTTTACGCAATTATTTTTTAAATGAATTTTAAATCATAATTTGATTAAATTAAAAATTGTATTATACTGCAGTGTGTTTGTATTTTAGTTTCATGAGAATTTATATGTAATTATATTGTGCGTATTTACTGATTCGTATATCAATTTAGTAAATTGATTAAATATCCGACAAATACGATTGAATTATGTTTGCCTTTGTTACATTTACATTTCTTGTTTGTTGGAAATCTAGTTTTAATTTTACTACGGAATTAAATTATACACAAAACGAGAAATTGTTACTGTTTATTTTGTGTAAGTTTTAGGTAAACATATTTTATATATTTTATAATTACATATTGCGTTTAATTTTATCATCAATGCAAATGTATTAAAACATAAAGATAAAACGTTACAATAGAATGTTGCTAATTAGCAATCTTCCATGAAAGTATTTTTATTAATTTGGTTTTATATCAAGTGATATTTTAAACATATATTCAAAAATTGCAAAATTTAATAACCGAAATAATAGATAATGAAAAACTGTATTTTTATTACCTTTAATAACCAATAAATGCACATTTTTATGGTCCAATATTGACCATAGTAAAATGTGATTGGTTTTTACAATAATTTTCTTAATAATTTATAATTTTTTTTAAAAATTTGTTGAAAATTATTTTACATATTTAGTGGTATATTTAATAAAAATATGTATTTTATTTTTTTATATTTTATTTAATTTGTCAAATATTATTTTCATCAAGATACACTTTATTTTTTGAATTTTTTTATATAATAATATTTAAATTATTATTGTTATTCAATATAAATTTGTAAATTATTTATAAATTTTTATGAAAATTTGGATTTTTTTAATTATACACTTAGTTAATAAAAATATCCATTATATTCTGTTTATTACTGAGTATGTAATAAATAAAACTATATTAATAAATTTTGCAATATTTATGAGAAATTACGTTAGAAAACTATTACTAATTATTAATGTAAAGTATTTACACTTCAAGGATTTTTTATTAAAAACTTGTTTAATTATGAATATGTTTTTATCTTTTTGTAAATTTGAAAATATTTAGTAAAACGACATATTCATCAAATCATTTAATTCACCGGCTGACAATTTTAAAGACCAAGCGTAAATTAAGTTATACAAAAAAATTACTGTTTATTTCATAGATAAATCTATATTATATATTTTATAATTATGTATTCAGTTTAATTTTATCATCAATGGAATTCTAAATGAAATAACACACATTAAGATAAATTTGAACGTTACAATATAATATTGATAATTAAACAAACTTTCATTAAAAAATTCATTTAAAAATTACAATATTTTTAATAATCGAAGTAATGATAGAATAATTGTTTCTTTTAAAAATTATTTTACAATTTCTAGTAGTGATTTTAAAATTTAGATGTATATTTAATAATATACGTTGTGCAATAAAATTTTATTAATGTACATATAATTGAGAATTAATGTTTTGAAAATTTATATAGCAAATTAAAACAGTAATTAGTATTATTTATAATTATATCGTTATGGTTATTTAATGTAAAATGGTTAATTATTTATGATTTTTTATCGAAAAGTCGTTTTTTGGTCCTTTATGTATCTAATAAAACTATATATTAGATTTTGTTTATTATTTAATTTGCACAGTTTTGAATACATTAAAATAAATATATTAAAAAATTTCAATACAAGACAGTAATTAGGATTATATATTATTATATTGTTATTGTTGTTATTCAATGTTGGTTAACTAATTGTGTTTATTAATAGAAAACTTTTTTTTAATTGATAGTGTTTATTTATTAAATCCCATATCTTCATAATCAAAGCATCGAATACACCTGCTGACATTTTTAAATTTCAAATTCAATTGTAACGTGAGTATTTTTTAAAAAGAATAACTGACCGCTTTTGTCCGAGTTAATTATCGCTGTCACGCACAATTTTCCTCCATAAACGAGTGACATTCGCATCCGGAATGTGATAAATTTATTGTCCGAAATTTTATGCAAATTTTTAATTAATTTATTAGCACAACTAATTTTAATTATTGCTTTCTACAAGTTAATTAACTAATTTGTCTTAATCGCTTGAAATAAAACAGGTGGTTGGACGTGGTAATTGAATGACAATAAAAAATTTGTTTCTGTTTTATTTGTTTCTAGACAAATGAACGGGTAAGGCCTCGATCCAGACGCGACAGAGACGAAACGGTGATTTTTTTATCAAAATTTGCGCATTGACATTTGGCTTTTGGAAAATCGATTGAAAGTTAACATGCACAACCCATTTCAATTTTACTCACCCAGTGCCAAAGCAAACAACTGTCCAAATATTATTCGAGCCGCAGAAATTGTGGAAACTGGAACTCGGCATGAATAAATCACGTTGTCAAGGCGTCGTATTGATTCAATTCAAATTAGTCCTCCTCCATTACAATTTACCTAAATGCAGGCGAAATTACGTATATAACTAACGAATTTATATCGTTAATTCGGGGGTTGATCGTTGGGTTGTGCATGGTGACAATGTTTATCGCTAATGACGCTCACTATCTATAGTGTGACAGTAAAGCATGTTTATCGGGTCGGAAAATGCAGTTAATATGCCCCCGGCCGTCGAATGTTTAATAAAAATGTTTACGGAACGAATGGTCGGATTTAAAGTTGCCGCATAAAAATCCTGTGCGGAAAATATGCCGTTTCTCACGCCTGGAAACGAACAAATATTGGAAATTCAATGTTGGTTTTTCATTACTGGTGTTTAGTATGTACATAAACAGTTTAGTAAGTGTAAAATGCTGGCTTATTGATGGACTTTAATGGGATATTTCACTATCCGAGAAGAACCAGAAAATTTGTAATTTTTATGTTAGTATATTCATATTAGAATAAAACTTTTTATAGTTTTCTACTATAATTGGCAAATAAAAGTTGACGTCAATTTTTGCAGTAATCAACATAAAACATGTTATCGTATGTTCTTTTATTTTTATTGGCACACTATAATATTGAGCTTGGATCAGGGATGGATAATCATGGAAAATTTAAATTTATTTGTCAAATACTAACACGACTAATATTTACACGTTAATCAGTGTTTATATTGATCTAATAATAATAATTTACGTTAAAAAGTGTTTGTAACTTTTCAATTTTAAATATATTTTCTGACTAATCTTTTTGTTTTAAAATATGTTTTTTAATGTTTAATTATTATTATATTAATAAAGTAATTTAAAATAAATTTATATATGAAATAATATATTTAACTCTTCTATAGTTTCTCCAGAATCTCAGTTGTTCTATAATAAAAAATTTGTAATTTTATTTCATTAACATTTTTAAAATATTACTATTAACAAACAAGGCGGAATTAAAATATATTGAAAAAAATAAAAGCTGATAAAACAATGGTTAAATAAGTAATGCTGTTAAAATTTAAAATTATATATAAAATATTAATTTTAAATATTATTTTCAATATTTGTTTGCATATTTTAGGTTTTTTTTATAAATTAACAAAACAAAAATATTTTTATCTGCGTCTGTGTCTGTGTTGAATTCAATCTTAGCATTTATAAAATGTCAAAAATATTTATTAAAATGAATAAAAATAATATGTATAATATGTACTATGAGATTAATTAAATTTATGATTGAAATATTGCAAAATTCGAATATTCTTTATATTATTTAATCGAGTTTAAAATTAACTATCAATTTTTACTAATTGAATGATCCCACATCAAAATTCTTTTAGATTATAAAATAAAATAACTTTATTTCCTTACAGTCTATAGGAAGATATTTAAATTAAAAAATTGTCTAAAATAAAGTATAAATAAAACCTAATAAAAATTATTAAATAAGTCGTGAAGGTACAATTAGAAATTATTGTCTAAAAATATTATTTTCATTATTTAATTGTATATTTTACTGTTTTTTTGTATAATTGAACCAAAAAGAAATAATACTTAATAATTGAATTCAATTTTAATTTTCAAAAAAATTCAAAAATATAGAAAAATAATATAAAATATGTACAAATAAAATTTAAAATGATATTTTTTTAATTTTATTACCAATTTTTTAATATGGAATTCAATTATTTACAATTTTCACTAAATAGAAATAATTTTTGACAATTTAAAAGTTTAACAAAAGATTAAAAATTATGATAAATGATATTATAATCTAACCTAGCCTAACCTAATCTAACATACAATTATAGTCTATAGGAAGAGATTAAATTAAAAAAATATTTAAAATAAAGCATAAATAAAACCTAATAAAAATTATTAAATAAATGATGAAGGTACAATTAGAAATTATTGTTTAAAAATATTATATTCACTATTTAATTGTATATTTTACTGTCTTTTATATAATTTAACCAAAAAGTGTATTTTGAATTCAATTTTTAATATTAAAAAAGATAATATATAACAATTATATAAAATATGACAGATAAAATTTAAAATGACATTTTTTTTATTTTATTACCAATTTTTTAATATGGGAAATACAATTATTTACAATTTTCACTAATTAGAAGTCATATTTAACAAATTAAAAGATTAATTGATTGATAAAAATTATAAGTCTATAAGAAGAGATTAAAAAAATGTTTAAAATAAGGTTAAATAAAACCTAATAAAAATTACTGGGTGGTGAATGTAAAATTAGAAATTATTGTCTAAAAATATTATTTTCAAAATTTAATTCTATATTTTACTATGTTTTATATAATTTAACCAAAAAGTACATTACGTATATTGAAATCTTAATATTCAAAAATATAAAAAAATATAAAATATGTACAGATAAAATTTAAAATGACATTTTTTGATTTTATTATCAATTTTTTAATATGGGAAATACAATTATTTTCAATTTTCACTAATTTATTGTAATTTTTAAGCAAATTGTTTTGAAAAATCAAAAATTAATGAAAAAAAGTACAAATTACAATTTATTTAATATTTATACTAAATTGGTTAAAAAATATTGAAAAAATTATTATATCTCTACAAAATTAGAATAAATATTTATAACGAAATAAACTAACTTACGTTTGAAATAGTAAAATATTTCTTTTCTAACCAAAATAATTTTGAAATTTTTAAACAATATTTTGTACATTATTCAACCATTTATTTTAAATTATTATTCAAATTAGCGTATTTACAATATAAAATGTGTATATCACGAACCTTGAAAAAGTAATTGTGTTTACACATACATCCCGAAAAAGTGGGTTTATGGCTCGCCTTCGCCGCACTTTGAATACTCGCGAAACGGCGAAACTAAAGCAACTTTGTTGCGCAAACCCATAACTCTATTAATTGTTAAAAGTTTTTTCGCACGCGCTCCCAACAACATAAAATTTCATCTTAACGACGCCGCAATAAAATTTTCGTATACTCGTGTGCATCAAAGCACATATTTGGGTCAAATCGATACCGTACCCGACTTCAATCGAATTACGAATAACTAACTGTGTCTGCTGTGGCGTTACTAAAAATTGTTTCGTATCGTTGTCGTTAAAGCCAAAACACCCGATTATATTGGATGGAATTAGAATCAACATATCATCATCCCATGGTACTATTTTTTTTTAGTTTGTTTCAATTGTTTTTCTATATATAGCAGACTGAAGTTCCGTTTGATATGTCCATATTATTGGCTACCAGTATGCAGGTATGACCGACCTGCTTTGTAACAGTTTTAATAATTTTAATTTGTTCCTGTAGACAATTTACTCCCGGTTTTTAGTTTATTATTTTTATTTATTTGGCTTTTTGGTACCCTGTTGATCGCTAGTTGGGCACAACTTTACTTCGCAGGGTAATTTTTAAGTTGGTATATTTATTTTAGCATCTCACAAAATAAACATGTATGTCGATTTAAAAATTACCTTGTCAAGCTATATGGAAAAATGTTCTTTGAAGTCGAACTTAATGTGCACAAGTTTTAGCGGGGACACGACACGCGAAACTTGGACGACTTCATGCCACTTTGAAGTTTTGCAGTTTTGCATCTCAACGACTTTCGCCCGCAACGGGCTTAAGAGCTTATAACCGCGACTAACTAGGAAACGAGCCACGTACATTCGCCGATCACGATCCCTTTCAACCACTCATCCAGTTCGTGGTAAAAAATTCTCGTCTCCCGCATTTTGGCTACGTTTCACGGTCTCGCCTCGGCGTCGAACTCGAAAAACAACGACCATTATCCGCATTGTGGCTCTGCCAAAACAATATTCGGGGTTGTTTTCTTTTTGCGTTGGGTTGCCGCGTGGAAAACAGTCGCCACCCCGTTGTGTCCAAGACGCACACACACACACACACCAGACGGTCGTATCGATTCGCTGGGCTCCACCCAACGGAATGTGCACGTTATGTGGGTTGTGGACGAATTTGAGTTTTTAGCGTTTTAGTTGGTTAGACTTTAGTTTCACGATCTTGAACTTGTGCCACGGCATAATATTATAAACGAAATTGACGCGGAGAGGTTGTCACGCTTGTTTTAACTTAATTTACACAAACATTAAGAATAAATAATAACAGATATAACATATCTATAGGCATATTAATAGAAAATAATCGTTGAACATTTATCTCAAAACATTTTTTTAATATTTTTCCGATTTGATAATAATTATACTATTAAGTTAAAAACTAAAAAACAATATAAATTTATTAAAAATTTAATGCTGTATCAGTAATAATAAATCTAATTAATCTAATTAGATTAGAAACTTGTTTAAATAAAATTATATTTTCCTCGAATAAAAATAAATTAATCTAATTATAAGACAAATTATTCAAATTAATTCATATATTCGTATTTATAAAACTATTATAATATCTTATACTTGTTTATATATTTATATTTTTTATATAGTTTCTTATCAAAAAATGAATTCTAAGGAGTAGCCAAAAATAAATTACAAAAAGTCACAGTCGTTAGTTACAGTATAGTTTCAAATATCGCATGAAAAGTATTTAAATTACGAATCAAGATTTTCTTTTCTAAAAATGCATTATTATATAATAATATAATTATGTATAATAATAATTATAATTATACATAAATTTGAAATTAAGTAGGTTAATTAAAGAAAAAAATAACAAAAAGTATTTTTTTCCTAATTAAATGAAGATTCAAAATAAACTTAAAATTTATTTTTACATTTTATTTATAGTTAACTAGTTTTTTCATCAAAGGTATAATTCTATAAAAAAATAGGTGTGAATAAACAAATTATATTAAAAAATTAGGAGTCGTAAGATTTTAAACCAATAATATAGTTTTAATTATATAATGAAATATATTTAAATTACCAATCAAGACTTCAAAAAAAAAAATCAACATCTGTTAATTCATATTTTTAAAATATTTAAAGAAGTTTTAATATTTTCCAAAATAAAAGGTGAACAAAATTCTATAGAAGTAGATATAAAAAATAAATCAACTGTTAATTTTTTAATGAATACAAAATTTATGTAAAATTTTTTCAACTTAAAATTATTACTAATTTTAAAAAATAAATTTACTATGAAACTTATCAAATTAAAATAGTTTTTTTTCTAATTATTTATTTGTAATATTTGTTCTAATTTTTCATCAAAAGCTTTAATTCTATAAAGAATAGTAAATATTTTTAACCTATAATGTTTTAATTAATGAATGACAAATATTTAATTCACTAATCAAGATAAAAAAATCAAGAAAAATATTATCCAAATCAAATATATAAATTAAATCACAAATTTCTTATCTTGTTTTTTTTTTGAAAGAATCTTTATAAATATAATTACTGAATTTTTAAAGAATCAATAAAATAACTAATAAAAGAAAAAAAATATTGGCACTTATCATATTTCAAAAGTTAATATCGTTAAAAATATATTATTTAAACATTGAAATTCAGAAAATCTAAATGTTTAGTAAAAACTTAAATTAAAGAGTATAAATTGAAACCTTTCAATTTTTTTACTTACAAAATATTAATTTTATTCATATTTACATTTGAAAATCATTCAGTAAACATTTCTATAGAATTAGAAATAAAAAAAATAAATCAAATGATGCTTAATGATTACAAAATTTATGTAAAATTTTCCCAAGTAAAAATTATTATTACTAATTTTGAAAAATATTTATATGAATTTATTATGAAACTTAAAATTAAAATAATTTAATTAAATAATAAAAATTATAAAATTAATAAAAATATATTTTTTTAAATTTATTTATTTTGAAAAAATAAGTTTATTATGAAACTTAAAATTAAAATAGGTTAATTAAATGATAAAAATATATATATAAAGCTTTAATTCTATAAAAAATAGTAAAGATTTCGTAATGTTTTAATTATTGAATAAAAAATATTTAAATCACAAATCATGATTAAAAAAATCAAGAAAAATATGTTCCTTATCAAATGTATAAAATAAATGTTAACATTTATAATATTTATAATTTGCTTTGTTCTTGTTTTTCTTCAACGAATGATTCAAAATTTTTACAAAAATAATTGCTGCATTTTTAAAGAATCAATTAAATAACTAATAAATGAAAAAGAAACAAGACATGATAAAAAAGAGTTAAGAGGTTAGTAAAAATTAAAAAAATATATTTCAACATATGTTATACGTAGGTACATCTGAAAATAAAATAAATTAAATGTATAAATTATAGTAGTAGTTTATATCTTTTGTAAAAGAATAAATGTTTCTTCAAAATTCTAATAAATAATAATATAATAATTAAATGTAAATTATATATCTTCTATATAAAATGTATGTAAAAGTAGAAGCAAACATGCTTTTAATACCTTACCTTCTTAATAAACACAAATTGCAAAATTTTTCTAAATTGGACTTTAATATTAGAAATGTTTAAACAAAGTTCTATATAGTTTATTTCACTTTTATACATTATATTAATTAAATATATAATATAATTAAATGTTAATAAATTCTACAAATTACCATTAACATATTTTTTTATGACTACATAATAAAATATTAATTTTTAGTTCTAATTTCTTGCACATTAGGAAAACAACTAAAATCTTGTACATTTCGCCATGAATTTACATAATTACTGTCTGCTCGAGTAGATAATTAATTTCCATTAGTTTCGATAGCAATGCATGTTAGTGAATATTGATAATGATATTAGTATATAATTTTGTAATATAATCTGAAGTAAAGCGATCAATTTAATATAATGGTCGATTTAATTAATTTTTCCCGACTTCAAATCAAATAAGCGATTTACATTAAAAATTACTAACAGTTGCCGAGCATATTAAATTAATATACAGCACGTACAAAACGAATGCCGGGCGTGCAACTTTCCGTGAAATTTCTTCTGATGCATCTATTCCACGGTGAATCCATGCCGCTTTCACTAAAACATAAGTTCCGACCGTCCATGCATAATTCCACAATCATCGGAGGTTAAAAACTAATCCGCAAACCGTTATAGATATTAGAAACTCGTAATAATAATTACGGCCAGTTTTAATCGAGTCCCAGTTTAGTTGAACATTTCGTACCGGACTTATCCACATTTTCAATTAAAATACACGCACGGAATCCCTAATGGAACTTGTATGGCCGTCGGGATTACGGTTCCCGTTGAAGGGGCCTTGTTGTACTGGTAGATTTGTGATCCCGACTCTTCAATACGACACATTAACCTCTAACATGTATTTTTTGAATAGGCGTTTTCATTTTTAGGGATATAAGGCTCGGTCTTTTTTTATTTTAAGTTTTGTAACGCTCTAACTTATACTAATTGACCCGATACCGTTGGTCCAATTAATAAATTTGTTGTCTTGATTTTTTTTGCAGAAGGATGAGGTGTACCTGAATTTGGTTTTGGAATATATCCCTGAAACAGTATATAAGGTAGCGAGGCATTATAGTAAATCTAAACAGACCATACCCATCAGCTTTATTAAGGTAAGTTCTATCTTATTATATTTTGGCAGGTTCTAACTTAAAAGAATTATTTTACTTTAAACTAGGGATGATTTCAGTTCTTTAGATTTTGTTTTTCTGTTCATTCACAGTGAGTTTTTTAATAGAACGTGAAATTTATTTAATTTTCAATATTATCAAAAGTTTCGAGCTTTTTAGAATCATGGATTGGTTTCCTCAAAATTTTGATTCTACAGCACTTTATTTTAATTGACCCAAAAATAATAAGGAATAAATATAGATATTTAAACAGTAAAAGATGTTAGTTAAATCATAGATTATGTTAACTAGGCAAAGGTACAAAGCGTAGAACTTGAAATTAAAAAAGATATCCCATAAAATATTTTGAAAAACGTTATAAAATTTATTCACCTTTTAAGCCATGAAAACAAGGCAAAAAGAGCAAGAATTTTGAAGATGTTAATGTTAATAAATATTTAAAAATAAAAACAATTAATTGTCAGAATCATGACTGTAAACAATTCTAACCAATATCAATGTTATGGTAGTTAAAAATAATATTTTAAGTTAATAAAAGCTGGCAGTAGTTTCACAAAATCTAAAAAGCTTCTGCAAGCTTTTTAAGTGGCTTTTATACTAAACCAGATATAAGTTATGAAAAATTTGACTTTACGATTTATTTTAAATTAATTAATTTCATAAAAACATATTAAAAACAAAATTTATTCATTGTTATTTGGCATAAACATGAATTCCTCGAATTATCTGATCCTGCTATAAATATTGTAACTCCGTTGTTTTGAATAATTTGATCCGTCTTCCACGTAATCCATTAAGAGATTGTTTTCCATAAGTAAATGTTTTTCGGTGTATATTCTTAAAATTAAATCCTAAGTGGATTATAATAATATTTAACCAAATAAAATACTTATTGTGATGGATTTTGTTACATAATACATATTTTTTAAAAATATCAAGGATTTTTGCTATTACCTCCGTAAAATCGACCAGATAATTAATGGTTCGAGTCCCGAAACTTAACTGACCTCGTCCAACGCGATAAATCAAACGCAATTGGGACGAAAAAAAGGCCTCACGATTCCCTCAGGAGGTCCATTAGCTGGGCGAAGAGTTTCAGGCCAAGAGAGCCTTCTCGTCGCAGTCGAAAGCTTTCAAACAAATAGTCCATCGATCGGCCATTAGACCGATTAAAGCGCTCTGCGCCTCCGCCCCTCGCCTTTCGCTTTTATGAATGTGTTTATCGGCGAGTCGTGCAAAAACCCGAAATGCTTCGTTGGAAGTTTTTACATTAATTATTTTTGGACCGGTAATACGGGAAAAAATCGGATTTTTAAAGAGTTTAAGGAGGCAGCAGAAGCTTTTTCGACTGTGAATGTTAAAAATAACAGTTACTTTAATCTAAAAACACTTACGTTCCTTTCAAAACGAAAAAGTACAGCTAAATTTAGCATAAGAAGTCACAGAATTATAAAAGAACTTTTATGAACAAAGATTTAAATATTCTGAAGTATTCGAGGCAAGAAGTCCCACTGCGTAAAAACATTTTATCATTTCGTTCCCTTTCGCTTCTGGTGCGAATCCGGAGTGAAAGTAAATAACATTCTGAAGGGTTCGTAATGACAAATTGATGGCGAAAGTTGCGAAAATTTAAGCTCGCCCCGAAGTTATATTTCATGTGCTTGTAAACTTATTTTAAAACTTGTAGACAACTTTCCAATCTTTGACTCGATAACCATTCAGAAGTCAGAATTAAAAATAAAGATACTCATCATTCATAAAACGACACGAATGTTTCGCAGCGCAATTTTTCTTCTCGGCTTTATCAAAATCAGCATCGTTGACCTTTGGTACCTCCACCGACGTATCGCGCCGCCAGAATCGGCAACAACGTGCGCCTCGACGCACGAGAGGATTGATTTAGCTCAGGCCTGGCAGCACGCCTCGTGTCCAACGCATTAATATGCGTTCGGCATATTTCCGCGAACAATTACAAGCGTTCCCATGGGCGAGATATTGCAACAGAAAAATTATCCGGTCCTGACGAACAAAAGCCTTTCTTGACCAGTGCCAGTTGGTGATTTGTTTCAAATTAGCCCCGCTGTTACGAAAAAATTAGCTTTCAATCATAACTGGACGCGGGAGCTTTAATTATTCGATAATGGCTCAATTATGAGGTTACTGGTGAAGTTCACTCATACTTCCCGTAAATGCATTTCGGTTTCGCATTCCGTTCATTGTTTGAATTGATAAAATCTTCGAGTCCGTCGAAAACTTTCGCAATTTAAACTTGAAATTGTGTTTAATAGGAAATTATATCACGAACTCCCAGCCAGGTATTTTTTAACCAGTGCCAATTTCTGCTGAAATTAAAACAAAACATTTCAAGTTCTGGAAATGAATTCACTCCATAATTATACTATTATCAGCCCCAAATGTGAAATGAAAACTTTCCCATCTGCCTCAGTAACAAGTCTACGGTCTTTGATTTGCAAAACTTTTTACTTTAAGTTCAAGTTGATGGATAAGTTTATTCGACATATTGGCTGTCAAGCGCTGGTTTTCTTGAAAGCAGCAATATAACAATATTAAGGTGTTAAAGCATTTCGAAATGTTTCCTGGAATATGGATATGACAATCGAATTTTTATACAATGGAGATATAAAAGCCCATTTATAAAATAATGCAGAAATAGAATTTTATTGAGTTGTATAGAAAATACATAAAACAAAAAGCATTTTTGCCTGGAAACAAATTTTATCAACATTCATGGTTCATATTTTTACATGAATGCTTTTGAAATGGCCAGTTTACATGAAATTCGTCACGGAAAACATTTCAAGTTTTCGACTTTATATCATAATTATACAATTATCATCCCCAAATTTGGAATAAAAACTTTTTCCCCAACATTTGATTTTTACAAGACTTTTTACTTTAGTCCAAACCCATAGATAAATTTATTCGACATATTGACGTCAGACACGAGATTCTCGGAGGCATCAATACAACAAGTTTTTTAAGTTTCGCAAAATGTGTCTTGTAAATAAAAATGTGAAAAAATCAAATTTTTATACAAAGGGATTATATAAACCGATTCGTAAAATAATGCAAAAATAAAATAATAATTTTATTAAGTTAAACAGAAAATACATAATACAAAAAGCTCATTTTTGCCTCGAAATATTTTATATCAACAATCGTGGTTATATAGTATTGTTAAGCTTTTGAAATGACTTCACATCATAATCATACTATTCTCAGCCTCCAATTCTAAGCCTAAAGATCATAAAATCAAATCCAAAATTCAAAGAATGGAAATATAAATACCATTCATAGAATAATGCAAAAATAAAATAATAATTTTAAATAGGAAATACAGCTCATATTTGTCTAGGAATAATTTTTATCAACAATCGTTGTTATAGATTTTTACAATTAAACTTTTAAAAAGACGAGCTTATATAAAATCATCATACTTGTACAATTAATAGTCCCAAATTTGAAATAAAAACATTTCCATCTGTCCGAATAACAATTCTACCCGCCAACATTTGATTTACAAGTCTTTTTACTTTACATTCAAAGTGATGGATAAATTTATTCGACATATTGGCTGACAGGCACGAGTTTCTTGAGGGCAATACAACAAGCTTAAAGTTTTTTATTCCACGCAAAATGTTTCTTGGAATAAGGATATGGCAAAATCAAATTTCCGTACAATAGAAATATAAAACCCGATTCATAAAATAACTCAGAAATAAAATAAGAATTTTATTGAGTTATATGGATGCAAATAAAAGCTCATTTTTGGTCGGAAATCTTTAATTTTCATGAAATTCGTCATAGAACACATTACAGGTTCTCCAAATGAATTCACGTCACAATTATTCTTCTGTCACCTCCAAATTTGGGAAAAAGAATTTTACCGACTACTATTTGATAACAAAACATTTTATTTTACGTTTTAACTGATGTATAAATGTATTACGTATATTTTGCTGTCGTATGCAGCTTTTTTTGAAGCCAACAATATAATAAGCTTACATTGTTTTAAGCTTTGCCCAATGTTTCCTGAAACAAATCGAATTTTCAAACAATATATAATCCGAGTTGTTACATAATGTAAAAACAATATAATGAGTTTAATGAATTTTATGGTAAATTAATTATACAAAAAGGCTTATTTTTGCCCGAGAATAATTTTATCAGTAATCCTATTTATTTGTTTTTACATTTAAACTCTGGAAATGACAAGTTTACATGAAATTCTCATGAAATTTATTTCAACTCAAACGGTTATTAACCCCAAATTTGGAATGAAAACGTTTCTGTCTAGCTCAATAACAACTCTAGACACAAACATTTAATTTACAAAACTTTTTACCTTTTACTTTACGTTCAATGGGTTAAATTTATTCGATATATTGGCTGTCAGACGCAGGTTTTCATGAAGACAGTGGTATAACAAAGTTTTTAAGCTTCACAAAATGTTTCCTATAATAAGCATATGGCAAATTTTAATTTTTCTACAAGGAAAATATAAACACCGATACATAAAATAAAATAAGGGTTTTATATTACGTGAAATTCGTCTAAAAATATATTGAAGTCAAGTGTAAAATAAAATTTATCATGTGTAGCTTATGACTTAAGTATGTTATTTTAGACCAATGTAATTTTACTACTTAATATTTTCCTTCTTGCAACTTAATTTAATAATCAAAGAGAAGTCGTATCCATAAATAATTCAAAATTGGTTGGAAATTACTGCTGAATTACATAAAACTGCGTGGGTGTTGAACACAGTTTCCTGGCAATTAAACTGTTTCGTTTAAACTTTAACAATTCCACAATTATGTAATTCCATTGAAAACATCTCCGTCGTATAAATATAATCAAACGTAACTTTCAACTCTTAACTGAAGTTCCAACTGGGAATAAGTGACGCATTTGAATTTGGTTCGATAGTTTTATCAACTTTCTTAAAAGTTTCCCAGTTTATTAAAGTAAATTTCGAATTCCAATAAGACATCATCCTTTGGTGCCGGTTACAAAA
Source organism: Aethina tumida (assembly GCF_024364675.1). NCBI lineage: Eukaryota > Metazoa > Arthropoda > Insecta > Coleoptera > Nitidulidae > Aethina > Aethina tumida. Next base: position 14,573,197 of record NC_065441.1, read on the forward strand.
TTCATCACTATGCAATTAGCCGACTATTAAATTTTATTTTACTATTCGCCTCAGTTTAAGCTTCGATTATGACGAGCCAAGTTCATTTTCAACTCATCTAAAATAAATTTAGAATTCCTATAAAACAAAAGTAGCGTACAGTTTACGACATACTTCGTACTGAAAGATAAATTTACACCGCGTACTTGTCATGTAAATCGTTTTTATCGGGAGCAAAAATACCTTTGGAACGTAACCCGGCTTTTCAGCATCAGGAAATGTGTGACTCGGTGAAATGGGGTTGCAAAATCAAATTATAAATGAATAAATAAATCCACATCTTGTGTCACAATTTAAATTAATTTCTCCTGAAATTACGCACCACACCCAATTTGGAAATCGTCACTGGGAAAATGTTGCTTTATGACATTTTCATCCAGTCTGAGGTTACAGTAATGACGACGCAATTAACTCGATTTCAATTGTTTTCAACTTGAAGTAAACCGATTTATTACAACATCGCATCGTCTGTAATAAGTTTACTCCCAATCGCTGTCAAGTACTTGAAATGTGTTCGATTTACTGGAGAAATGTCTCCAGAAGTAGGCGGGCTGCTAAATCAATTTCCGCATCAAATTTAATTTCGTACGAAGCGAAATAAACTTAAATAAAAGTGCAGAAATAATTTCCAGCTTTTATTATTACATTTCGTCTGACCTTTCAGATTAAATAATTCGATTCGCCACAATAATTTTTCAGTCGTATTTGCATTGGCAATATTCTCGGTTTTAGCCCGTCTAATCGCATTTATTTTTAATTTAATGTCGTCGTCCCGTTTTCGACCATTCGTTAAGAAACAAAACATCACCTTGACCCAATATTGCACGATTTAAACGATTGCAAATTTGATTAATCTATGGTTTTTTTTATTATGCGAATGTGACAGCTATTTCGGTCCGCTTGGATTTTCGCTAGCAGGAAAACCCAACAACTATTTTTAATGTAGTAAACAAAATTAAAATTTTAAAAATATCAATCCACTTAATAGCATTCGGCTTTGCCAACAAGATTTTTCCCCCGATTTATTGCTGTGATAATATTAATCACGTTTTTAATTAAGATCTTTGCTGTTTCAAAAAGACAATTACAAGTCTCTTTTCTTTGAAATTTGCTGTTTCAATTAGTATAGTGGAAAAAGCAAAAACTGTATTAAAGGAACGTTCATTATTGAAGTCCGCATTAAAACAAAACGAGTTTTGTAATTTTCGGAGAACAGAAGGATTTAATTGCAAGCCGGGCGAATGAGAAATTTTAAAAGTCCACAGAGAAAGTGAGGGAAAAAAGCTGTCGGGAATATTTTTTTGGGAGAGCTTTATTAACTCATTTGCAATCTATTTTTCAGCTTAATATTTTCACAGTACAGTATTCAAATGAATTTCCACATTTAATACATTAATAAGGGAAGATTTCTAAAAAGAACCCTATATTAAAGATTAATGTCTGTCATAAAAAAGTCAAGAAATTAATATACGTCTGCTTCTCTGTCATATTACTAAATAAAAGAAATTTTTATAGAAAGTACTAGACAATAAATAACATCATTAAATAAAATACGAGTACTTATTCGAATGTCTCTGGGTTACCATAAAAGTTATTTAAAATATATATTTATTTTCTATAAAATGACAATTCTTTCATCTTCTCCAGGTGCTTGAACCAGTTTTCAACATTCGTTAAAAGTTCCTAATTTTATATAAATCCTGACAAAGTTGTTTTAATGAGTGGTTTCTGTTTTTGTATGTAAAAATGTTTAAACGTCTAAGTCTTCATTATTATTAATGAATAAAAGAAACCTTTATAGGGTTTTTATTAACAAATTCATCAAATAAAATGTATTTGTAATTTGAACAAATTCTCCAAATCATATAAATTCTGAATTAAGACAATGTCCGTCTTGGTTTTCAGCTGTACATGTACCAGCTGTTCCGCTCGCTGGCTTACATCCACTCGCTGGGCATCTGTCACAGGGACATCAAACCGCAGAACCTGCTCCTCGATCCGGACACCGGCGTGCTGAAGCTGTGCGACTTCGGCAGCGCGAAGCACCTCGTCAAGGGCGAGCCGAACGTCTCCTACATCTGCAGCCGGTACTATCGCGCCCCGGAGCTGATCTTCGGCGCCATCGATTACACGACGAAGATCGACGTGTGGAGTGCCGGGTGCGTATTGGCCGAGCTGTTGCTCAGCCAGCCAATATTCCCCGGGGATTCCGGTGTTGACCAGCTAGTTGAAATTATCAAGGTGAGTCCACGTAATCCTGTTCGAAACTGAAGATAATGACGGTTTTTGTGTGTTTTAGGTGCTAGGTACCCCGACAAAGGAACAGATCAAAGAAATGAATCCCAATTACACCGAGTTCAAGTTCCCTCAGATTAAATCACATCCTTGGCAACAGGTAACGTACACAGGCAGAGGAAATCAATTTGTCCGCAATTTGTGTCGTTAGTTGTCGGCGTTAATTAATCCTTTTGGTTGTATGTAATTCTGTTTAAATTAGTGTTCAAACGGTACACCAGCGACCTACATTGTATGTAGTACCTCAAATGCATCATTATCATCATTTTAATTACTAATCCTGACTGCATTCATCATTATTATCGTATTATGGCCACAAGACAACAACTATGCTATAATTCTGCATCGCTTTGATCGAACGGCTTGGGAAAGAGAATTTCAGAGCTGCTAACAGCACTGCTAATTTTACAAAGCTTTTATGCAGAGATTATATGGCGGTATAATTAAAATCGTCCCTGGTTGCGGATTTGTCGGGACAAAGTGCAGGTGCGACGCCGTAAAGCCTGGGGCTTTATTTTGCATTGATTTCGTGTTCAGTTCGAGGCAATTGGGAAAAAGTGGGCTTTAACGTTTGTTTGAATTACTAATTAATATCGGCAGAACTAAAACTAAATTCATAGTGTCTTGATAGGGTGTTACAGGTGATTATAAAAGCTGTTAGCAGAATAATTGTTTGTGACGCTGCAAGATGTTTTTAAATTTATTTTATCTTAGGTATTTATTTTTATGAAGAGGATTCTTATCTTAGATATTGAAGTATCAGGAGCAGTTACTAGAAAAGTATTTATAAAATAAAAGATAATTTTACAATGTGTTGCTGATAGCAACTATTATTTTGTAAATTAATTAGACTGTTACCGAGGTCCGAAAACGTCATGATAATTGCCATCACTCCATTAAAATTAAAACGTCATCTCTAATGGAATCGTTTCAATTCAAAGGTTGTCCCAATCGATAAGGACGTCTTCTGATTTCTCTGGCGGACACAGCTGTGGATTTTTCACGGATTGTCTTTTAAATCTGGTGCTAACCATAAATGTGAAACATGAAATGACAATTAATAAATTAAAATCCAAACATTTTTATAATTGAACACATGAACAAGATACATGGGGAGAAGTTAGTTCAAACTTTCTTTGACCTCAACATATATCTGTTTTAATGGAACAATGATGAATTAATAAACTCCGTTAATACAAAGACAGCTCGTGTCGAAACTTTGAACATTCTGGATATTACGTTCATTTAACTACGTAATTATTACCACAAGAATTTGTATGTAGCAACTGCAATGTATGCATTTGGGTTTACACTAAAATTTAAATTATATAATAACTATGAAAACAATTCATAAACTAAGTTAAATTTTAGAGTAATTTCAGCATTGTATTTATGAAAATATTAGGTTTACTCTCCTATTGAATCCCACCTATTGTTGTGTTTGTAACTACAGCTTATTAATCATATCAAAAACTTAACCCTTATTAACATATAAAATGGCTGAAAGTCACCAACCCAGTTTTCATTTTCTGTGATGGTTTAACCTGAAGTACCGACGTTTTTTGTAGTTAATGCTGACAAAAATGTCAATGCCACGTTGTAGCACCCAACACCAGCGAATCCGTGTAAGTGAGTGAGATTGATGGCTGCCATTCCGACTAAAACACATAAATATCGGCTCGGCCCACCCTTAACCACGTTTCTAATGACTAATACGCAGGTTTTTTTATTTGAGACACTACAGACGAGGATTTCAATGAGTTTGACTAACCACTAACTTCAATAACTCGCATGGCCGGTTATTGAATAGTCGACGATAAATTCCATTTACTACGCAAAAGTGTTTATGTACCGCGACAAAATTAATCGACACCCTTGTCGTAGGTTTAGGTTGCGCAACTTGTAAATGTTCTGTTTTTTCGTTGTTGCAGGTATTCAGGGCTAGAACACCACCAGAAGCCATCGACTTGGTGGCCCGTCTGTTGGAATACACCCCTTCGTCGCGCATCAGCCCCTTGCAGGCTTGTGCGCATCCGTTCTTCAATGAACTAAGGGAACCGAACACTCGCCTACCGAACGGAAACGAACTCCCTCCCCTATTCAACTTCACAGAGCACGGTACGTAACGTAAAATGTTACTTATGCATCAAACTTCATCGAATTCTTGATGTTTTTTACTAACTATAACTTTTTTGTTTTAGAACTAGGTATTCAGCCCACGCTGAACAACGTGCTGATACCGAGAGTGAGCCAGGACACCACAGGTAGTCCGCAGGATGGCGTCGCCGCCTCATCGGCCGTATCGGCGTCCAGTGACGCCGACGCATCCGGTATACCTTAGGCGGTCGAAGACACGGACGACAGAACTCTAACCCACACACGCCCCCCCCCAATCAATACTCCCCCGCAACAACAACATAAATAAATAAAAAAAAAACTAATCTAAATTTGCCCGCAACCAAGAGACGCCGCCCGACAGCTCGGCGGCACCTCCTGGCCGGAACGGTGGTCCCCACAAAAAAAAAAATACATAATACTACTACCCACACGCTACTTTTCTAGTGTGATTGGGACAGCTGTACTATAGATTTATTATAATATACGTGCATTGTACAGATTGTTTGTAGACGGCATTTTGTATTTAATGCCCCCTCAATTGTTTTTATTATGTTTCTTTCGCCCGACCGTTTTTTGGGGCGCCCAGAGTGAGGGCGGATCAGAACCGAGGGCGGGAACAATGAACCACGTCTGTTACTCAGTAGTTAATGTGATCTCATGTGTGAAACGCCGAAACGTGGAGAGACACTTGGGGTTTTGCGTCGAAAACATAAAATAATCAACCAACGTATGTGGTATAAGGCAATAATCGGGTTACGGCGATATTTCTACGAGGGGAACGTCCATCGGTTTTAAGACATGACCAAATTTTGCTTTGGTTCAAGTGGCGTAAACACCGTTAGGGACTGGCCCTCGGGCGGAAATTGATAACGTATTTAGTTCTGACTCGTCCTGTCCCGCACTGGACGGCCGAAAAAACGGCTCGCATTGAAAAATCTGGTGTAGAGCCACAAAGTGTCCACCTTGAATTCTTAGACGACCTTGTATATATATTTTTGTGTCTCTGTCATTGAGTAGATACATTTCCAATGAATGTATGAAGAGTGATTTTTTCATTTCAATTAAGTGTCGCCCCTTGTGTGTAAGTAGGGAATTGTAAGCCAGGTTTTTCAATTGCAGCATAGATTATAATTATTTATATTGTTAATCTCGAGAAAAATTTACATGATTTTAACATGAGAAATTATAAGTTATTAAAATAGAACTTTTATTACTTATTTACACTGTTGTATATTATATAATATAGTAAGTCATTTTTAACCTATTCAATTTATAAAATTCATTTGGTGTTAAATAATTTAAGGTTATTGTTTTCTGGTATGTAAGTTGTTATTGTGTAATATGGTAAAAAATGAAACTTGAAAATAGTACCCTCTTCTTGTGTCGAAGGTAATGTTATCTTCGTATCCATACCTGGTTTTGCAAACATTTCATTTTCACATACACTGAACCAAAAAACTGACAATCACTCATTATAATTTTACACAGTCGGCTTGGAAAACGGCAGACAAATGCAATAGTCGCTCTAAGTTCACTGCTTCGTAAGTTTTTTCATGGGACCGCTGTTTGAGATTACAATGATTGGAACAATGTGTTAATTATAGTCTTTATATTCCTTTGGTTCAGTGTATTTAACGATTAGTAAAATTTCTTATAGATGAAGTAAACACAGTCATTTCTTCAACTGAAACAGACCACAGATGTGATTTGTGTCGTTTAGAAAACTTCGATCTAAAAGAAATTCCCGACGCTATTTTTTTTTATCATGATGTTCGGCACCGCTTTGTGATAGTGGCTAAAGAGAAAACTGCAGACCTTGAGTTAGCTCAATTATAAACTGTAAAATTATCCCCTTTTTCTGTTCCGTTCCAAGTTCCAGATTTTATGAAAAGACTGTTTGTTATGTCGTTGTATATTTTAAAGGACGAGTTGACAATGTTCGAACCAAGAGCCCGACAAACCGATAAATTGAGTATTGTGGTACATTTTATAACTAAAGAGTGTGGAAGTTTTCCGGATTGACAGTCACGCATTCTTGTTTTTAAATTATTCAGCACGTAATTATCGTTAAAATGCTCATTTTTAGATTGAAACTCAATTATCAATTTTTTTTAGGCAAACTTGGTTGTGTTTGTTAACAACTTGAGTTTACTTTAACGATGGTTAAGTAAAGTTTATGGCAAGTGAAATTCATTTGTGATACAGCTTTCGAACACTTCCGGGATTGCGATCCTATCCTTGTCAATTTTTTTGACATAATTGTGAAGAGAAATCAGGGAGATGGTGTAAAAATACTATTTCAAAGGGTGTGTGATATGGATATAAAGAGCTATTATTCAAGAGTAATTCTGTACTTTTAGCTTATGCTTTAGAGAACTGAATGAAATAAAAAAATATTAGAATTGTTATTGCTTTTGAAGTGCAATGCAAATTAAAGACATTGTCACATTTCAACAACACCTTCACGTCACTTTGCCTCCAAAAGTGACTTAGATCAATTTTCCATTTAATAAGTGCACAAAAAGTACAGGTTGAATTGATCAATTTTTTGAAAAAGAAATTGTATATTATCTTTTGTGTGTAAAGTGTGTTATTCTAATAAATAATCGTATTATTTAGTATAACAGAAATTTTTATCAGATTTAATTTTAAGACTTCTACACTAGTAGTATTTTCGATGCCTTTAAATTTTAAAATGCAGCCCTTCTCATTGAATGTATTGCTAGGTAATATATTTATATTTTAATTGTACATAATATATATCTTATTTAAATGACATTTGTATAAATTAACTTTGTGTTTCAAATAAATGCTCTAGAGTAGAAAGTCAAATATATAACATATCAAATACTTTGTTTTTCATTTTAGTTACGTTTGATTATTATTTACTTGAATTTTATTATTCTAGTTGATATTAAGTAATATTTTTTGTTGTGAATGGGATGTGACAATAAATGTCAGGATGATCTTGAATTAAATCAGTTAAAACAGTTCAGTGTAATAGTTAATACAAAAATAAAGCTCCATTTAAATACGAATTTTAGGTTTCTTTTGTAATTACAATTTTTTCCCATAACAATTCCTTTAAGATTCTTTTCTTTTCAATATTTTGTGGAAGAGGTAAGTAATTAATTTTAGTTTTTGGAGCAACTACAATAAAAGTACTATAATACTTTCACACATTTATTTTGAAATGGGTGTTTTGTAAAGTAACTAAAAGGATGACGAAAAAAGCAGCCTTAGGGTATTTGAAAGGCACCTAGAAGGCAAAGGGTAAATTTTAACAAAATATATTAATATTGGAGTACATATAAAAATAATGAACTAGTATTCAATTATACAAATTACATACAAAAACAATAGTTGCATTACTAGTTGATAATAAATAGTATTGTTAACTTTGGTTACAAAACATGAGTAACCATTTTAATAAGGCTCTATGAGCAAGACGAAATATATTACTTCATAAATAAAAAATAAACTTTATAAAACCTAATAATAAAAACAAGAAGTCTAAACAATAAACGTATAATAGGTACATTGTTAAAAAAAATTATACTATAGTTGAAAACTTTTTGTAATAATACGGTTCGCTTCTGTTAACATGCATGTTTTAACTATAATTTTAGGAAATTAGGAAGAAGCTAATTGTAAGGTAAGACTAATATAAAAATGCATAACGTAAATACCGAAAATCAAACAAATAAATTATAAAACGAACGATTCACGCCACTTGCATAATCAGAAATTTTTACACAACCAATTGCAAGGATATAATTCTATATCTAATTAAACATAAGATTACGTCAATAATAAATGTTGTAAATTATTAAGTAAGTTAATAAATTATGTACGAATTAAATAAAATATCTTATATAAAAGGTGCAAGAATATTTTATTTTAAACTGCTGTCAATATATAAACTAATATATTTTTAATTTTACCTTTCAAAATATGTGTAAGGATATTTGTATGAAATAAATAAAAAATGATAAAACACTTTAATGAGAAAATATACAATCAGTTTTTGGTGTTTATAATTAATTGTTTCAAAAAGTGTAACATTTATGAACACTACTAAATATAATAATTTGAAATATTTCACTTGAAAACAATTTCATTTTTTGCTAAATTAATTACTCTAATTTTATAAGCAACGATTTTCATTAAAATAAGTTTAGTGTAAATAAAATAATCATAAAATTAGAATTCCAAACAATTTAATTACACTTTGAACAATAATATAAATATATATTTGATATAACAAAATTTGTTTATTTAGAAAATAAATTATGAATATATTAAATGTGGTGTTTGTGGTTTTTAAGAGAAAACAATTAACAATTTGACTTAGAATTAAATTATCAACATTTAAAGATTCTCGGTATAATTAAATAAATGTTAATGCAGCGAATATTTGTCGTTTTAAATAATTTTTAAAAGTTAAAACCATACTTCATATTTATCAAAATATGCATATCATATTAAAATTAATAATTCTAATACTGATTACTTTGTTTGTAAGAAAGATTGTGTAAAATTTTCCTAGTTTTATAATTTTTGGAAGAATTTCAAAGCAGTGGCCTAACTCGAACGGTGAATTGTACTCTTTTTGTATTTTAAATATTAAAATTTAGCACATTTGTCTACTTTATAATATTATAAAAGATTTAATAGATAACATTGACAAAATACTACTACAATCTAAAAAAGCACACACACCATGTACACAGCTTTCTAACACTAAAATTTGTAATACATTTTTATGTTAAATATATATCTCTATTTTCTATACATATGATAACGCTATTTTCCTTATAGTACATGTTCCCTTATACAACAATATGTATACTATATATTTACTTGATGTTTTTCTTAATTTTTTTTGGAAAACCTTATATACAAAACGTTTTTAACACAATCACTATATAACCTGACTTTTGGAATATTAAATATATATTAAAAACTATATTTGATTTGCAGTTAAATAGGCGGCACTGTATCTATAAAATACTAACCGCAATGTATAAACTACATTTCAACTTTGTTGAAAATATATTTAACGAACAACGATCTTTTTCAAACAGAAAATATAAATATATAACTGAAACAAGAACCTAACGGATAACGCAAGTAGAAAACAAAGTAATTATGTTGGATTTTTGACCATCCTCTTTTGCCTGAAGTCGTACACCCTGCGGCAGAAGAACACCATCTCGGGAGATATCCTCAGAGGATCGGGAGGCTGGCGGTTCTCACGGGGATATGATTCCAAACTTGGCATGCACGACTTCGGCTCCGTCACGCCCTCCTCCAATCTTCTAAACTCCTTCCGATACCTGTAAATTGTTTTCTTAATAGTTTTATTTGAATTGAAGATAATTATGTATGACGTACCTGCAGTATTCGTTGAACGTCAGCACGTAGCACTTGTCGTCAATGCACGCGACACTGTTGGAGTCCTTGTGTCTCGACGCGAAAACTTCGTCGGGACAGTCGGCGGGTCCTCTTCCTTGTTCCGTGTGTTCCGGTCTGTAGTACCACAACAGGGACATCATCATCTCACCTAAAATAAAAATATAGTTGTTCCATAAACATCCTTAACGTAAATAACAATGGATTTAGCTATTACCGTCTTCAGGATTCTTCCAAAGGGCAGCTATTTTAGCCACGTACGGCAGTTCCGTTCTCCTAGGTCCCGCTTTTAAAAGGACGCAGTCCTTTGGCTGGAGGAGGTCACCGCTGGTGTGTCTTATTGCTGGGTAACACAGACGTTGCACTATTGTTTCATCGCTCTGAAAATAAACCAATAAATTTTATAATTCACTAACAAACACAAAAACCATTTCAAGAAACTTTAAATATTTGTGGTGCATCAGGCTTAAGTAAATAGTGAATGAAAAATGTTCGTGTGTTATTTGACTCATATGATTACAATCAGTTGCGCTTCGTTTCAAATTCAGCATCCATTCGCATAAAATTCATTCACGAATTTTTATCCATATATATGTCTGCTGACTTGGCACATATTACATATTATTATTTGGCACGATATAATGAAATTTTATTCTTGATTTATTTTACTACAAAGTATTAAATAGTTTTTTTTATTTTTATGTTGATGGATTTAGACTCGAATTCTACTAATTATAAATTTTTGGTTTCGATTTTGTTAAAAAAAATATTTTTCCAAACACAGGAATTATAATTAGTAATCTTAAAAAAATATTCAAGTGTTTAATTTACACAAATATTAAAGCTTACATTTACGATATATATTCTAAATGTTCTATTTAGATATTAGCGAAAATTAAGATTAAAGTTTCGTAGTTAATATTTGAATCAAATTCTCTATAAAGATTATCTAAACATATTCAAATGACAGATTTACGTAAAATACATAAGAAAACAATATAACTTACATTTAGGAAAACTTTTCCTTCGTAAGGTTCTCCTTCGAACGTCCACCCGTTGGACCACTTCGGAAGCACGGACGATCTCCTGGGTATCTTCTGGATGACTTCAGGTACCACTTCCTTGCTCTTCGACCTCTTCTTGGGCGCTGCCGCTGCCTTCTTCACTTCAATCTTCGTTTTACCCTTTTCCGTCTTGACAGGCTCCGGCGGTGACTCCTCGGTTTTTACTTGTACTTTCGTCTTTTTGACATTTGTACCGCGCCTGACTGCTGGTTCCTTCTTCAGTTTTTGGACGCCACACTTCTTGAATGTCCTCGACTCGCACACGACACTTTCAATGACTTCGTCGACACTGTTCCTCTTGGAAGGCTTGTCACACAATGCCTCCTCTGACTTAGAATATATTTTAGAATTGACTTGGTTCTTTTTCTGCTTGGTTCTCTTGACTTCTGCATCGGCGGGTTCCGCCTTGACACGGTTCCTAGCGCCCACCCTAGCTTTGGGTTTCGCTTTGACTTTGACTTGTTTTCGGACTTTGGTCCTGCGCACGTTGGACGTCAACAGCTTCTTTTTGCCATTGGTGATCTTGACTTTGGCCGGATCCTTCTTTATGAAGCTCTTGTAGGCGCTTAACGAAGGCTCCGGCTTGATCTTCTTGGGTTCAGGTACACATTCACTAGATAACGACATCTTTCTTTTCATGTTTTTCACCTTCACATTTTCCGCTACTGTGGATATGCACGGCTGCAGTGGTTCAGGTGTTGATTCTTTCGGAGTGGGCACTCGCACCAGTTCCTTCTCCTCCTTCAGTTCCGGGACGAGTCGATGGTTGTCGTTGACGTCGTTTTCCGGCGTTTCGATCGGAAGAACAGATACTTTGGTTTCCTCCGGTTCCGGACATTCCGGACACTCCTTCTGTTCTTCTACGATTGGCTCGACCTTTTCCTGTGGACTTTCGATTTCCCGTTTGACGTCGTTCACTGGATTACACATTAGAAGTGTGGTATTCATCCTCATATCGTTCCTGACCATCGCTTTTCCTATGATAAGATGAGACAATATTATCAACTGATACGATAAAAATGAATGAATTATAGTACCTATCCTCGCTTTTCGTTTCTCTTCCTTCTTTCCCACTCCATCAACTTGTTGGCTTCCCTCAATTGTGCCGCCGTCTCTGGCCTCCTCCTTGGGGGCGGCGGGCGCCGTAACAGGCGGCGTCTGATAAGTGGCGCCCGCCGGTGATGGAGGTGGCGGCATGCCAGCGGAGCCGCGTGCCGGTGACGGCGGGCCGGTTGCACTGGCCGGTTCCAAAGGAAGGGCCAGCGCGACCGGCGGAAGCGGCATCGAGTCCTTGGTGATGTTCGACGACCTCTTACCGTCACCAGTAAGAGGCCCAGTAAGTACGTTTTTTGGACACGACTGCATTGGACAGGGACAGCTCTGATATGTGGCGTCTGAAACGAAGGAAGACAGATAGCGTTGTAATAATCGTTTGTGTGTGCATTTGCTATCAGAATAAGGAAATACCTATTTAACGATTAAGATTTCAATACAAACTGACTTCATATATTATTTTTAAAAAATGAATTCAATGTATTTTAGTTATCGCAGTTTCTAATGAGAGATTATTTTAATCGATAAGTATTATATATAGTATATTTTAATAATAATGTTGATAAGGTTCTGAAAATTCAAATAGGTATGAATAATACGTAAACATTTTAAGTATATGACTAACACCCACAACACTTGAATATTTGTAAATTCAGGACTTCCTTTTGAAGTTTTAACAATTTGAAATTGATAAAATATTCTGATTATTTACTTTTGTTTGTTTTTTAATTATAAGTTTCTGAAATTGAGAAAATTTTCTAGTTTTTTTTTGCAACGGATTAATTTAACTTTTTTTTGAAGTTATAAGCTTAAGAAGGTGACAAAATCTTCTGATTATTTATTTCGTTGCAGTTATTAGCTTCTTAGAATTGACAAAGTCTTCTGATTATTTATTTATTCCGCTGTAATAAGTTAATTTATTCTCCTTTTGAAATTATAGGCCTCTCAAGTGACAAGCTTTTGAAGTTGAGAAAACCTTTAGATTATTTATTTCTTCCAATGTTACGGATTAATTTAACTTGCTGTTTCTTTTGAAGTTATAAGTTTAAGAAGTTGACAAAATCTTCTGATTATTTATTTATTTCGTTGCAAAACAGATTAATTTAATTTCTCTCTTTATTGAAGTTATAAGCTTCTGAAGTGACAAAGTCTTTTGATTATGTATTTATTTCAATGCATCAGATTAATTTAATTTCTATCTTTATTGAAGTTGTAGCTTCTGAAAAGACAAAGTCATTTGATTATTTATTTATTTCGTTGCAAAACTGATAAGCTTCTGAAGTGATAAAGTCTTTTATTTATTTATTTATTTATTTTGTTGTTATGGAATAATTTAACTTGTTCTTTCTTTTAAAATTATAAGTTCCTAAAGTTGGCAAAATATTTGGATTATATATTTATTTTGTAGCAACAAATTAATTTAATTTCTCTTCCTTCTGAAGTTATTAGCCTTTAGCAACAGGTTAATTTGTTCTCCTTTTGAAATTATAAGCCTCTCAAGTGACAAAATTTTCTGATTATTTATTTATTCCGTTGCTTCTTTTGAAGTTACAAGATTCTGAAGTTGAGAAAATCTTCTGATTATTTATTTATTTCGTTGCAACAGATTAAATTAATTTCTCTCTTTATTGAAGTTATAAGCTTCTGAAGTGACAAAGTCTTTTGATTATGTATTTATTTCAATGCAGCAGATTAATTTAATTTCTATCTTTATTGATGTTATATCTTCTGAAAAGACAAAGTCATATGATTATTTATTTATTTCGTTGCAAAACAGATTAATTTAATTTCTCTCTTTATTGAAGTTATAAGCTTCTGAAGTGATAAAGTCTTTTGATTATTTATTTATTTATTTTGTTGTTATGGAATAATTTAACTTGTTCTTTCTTTTAAAGTTATATTCCTAAAGTTGGCAAAATCTTTGGATTATATATTTATTCTGTTGCAACAAATTAATTTAATTTCTCCTCCTCTTGAAGTTATTATCCTCTAGAATTGACAAAGTCTTCTGATTATTTATTTATTCTGCTGCAAAAGGTTAGTTTGTTCTCCTTTTGAAATTATAAGACTCTCAAGTGACAAAGTTTTCTGATTATTTATTTATTCCGTTGTTTCTTTTGAAGTTACAAGCTTCTGAAGTTGAGAAAATTTTTAGATTAATTATTTCTTCCAATGTTACGGATTAATTTAACTTTTTTTTCCTTTTGAAGTTTCTGAAGTTGACAAAATCCTTTAATTATTTAATTAGTCCATTGGAACAGATTCATTCAATTTTATTTCCTTAGGTGTTAACAAATTTTGCCAAAGTTTAAAAAAAAAATATTAATTTAATTTGAGGTTTAAGAATTAATTATTTCCATTATTTTTAACTTTTAAGAATAAGCATTAACAGATTGTTGAGCCTGACTTTACATTTAAAAACCTAGAAAAACACAGTTATGTGATAAAACAACTCGAAAATTCGAAGCGGCATTCCGAACAAAATAATCTTGTATAGAGAAACCACCCCAAATACGAGCAACTACACAACCTCATTAACTTAACAAAACCCAAGTCGTGGCAGGTTTCAAAGTGAACGGGATAAATAGAATAAATCCGAGCCCGAAAGTGATTACATTTACAGCGTATCACTTAACGTCATCAACTTCAGCCCATTGTTCATAACTAGGTTTTAATAAATGGGAATGCCGACGATTAATGTACGCCGCAGTGGAGCACAAACAAACTGTTATTTATTTTTAGATTAAGTCATTCTCTGTGCCGTGCATCCAGATGTAAATTGAGCGGTTGAAAAACGTTTCACCTATATGTATGTTTAGTTTAGTTGGATTAGTTCGTTTTTTTCCTTTTTGTTGATCACTATCTGCAGCTTGACAAAGTTCACCTGTTGGTAAAAAGTTATAGGTAATTGTATGGAAATTATGAAAAATAATAGAAGACCGCAGAAATGCACCGGTTTTCCTTAGTCGCCGACTGCATAATGAGTTAGAGGAAAATTGTTTGCCACATGATTAATGAGTGACGTGCGAATTAAATTTCGTTGCATATTAACTATAAACTTTTATCTTTTATCGCAGCGTCGCGTCACGGGACTGGAATAATATATTTTGTAATTCGTTCGTTTTATAACTAAATCCAAACTCCACAATAACAGAAATATCAACAACTGTTTCGTATAAACTTTTACGCCCGGTTATTAAATCCAAATAACTTAAAATAGCTGTTGTCCGAAACCATGCACTTGCGAAAAACATCACCTCACAACCAGATAAATTTGTCGTTCACAATGGGAACGTCGGAGGGAGGCCGTTAAAGCCCAGCTCACTTATTCCGGAATGGAATTTTATAACCCGATATGAGACTAAAATTACTGAAATAAAATTGTTTCTCGGACGAAAACTGAGCGACGTCGTTTTTCAGCCGCAACGAAAACCTAATCATGTCGCCGTATTACCACTGGACATTTTATATCGCGTATCGTTCACACTTCATAACTGGCAGTCCGGCTTCTTTTTTAACTTTTTATTTTCGCCGGCGATATATCCACCGTAAATCGCGTTAGCTGGCACTCGTTTTATAAACGTGGATGTTTGGGGAGTAAATGGGTTCGGTTAATTGAAAACGTCAGTATTTATGTTTCGGTTGCGGAATCGCTTCGTGCTTCGTTATTAGGATTGAGACGTGTGTTTTCGGATTTGCTTAAGTGACGGTTCGATAGGTTTTATTAGTTTCGAAGGTCCTGTAAAAGTGTGGATGCTGTAAGAGGTGTTAATTATGCATTGCCAGAAAATGGAATGTCCATTAACATGAATATTGTTTGAAATACTGATTTATTAGCTTTCATTACACTGGTTTAAAAACCAAGCCGGGGAAAATGTAAATGTTTCGAGTCGAAGCCCTTTACACGTTTTAAATGAATGAAAAATAGAGGTCCACTATAACTTGAAATGTTTATATATATAATTAAAAACGTATAACATGAGATAATGGAATTAATTGTAGTTGAAAAAATTACTTAAATGTCGAAAATAATTTAATATCGTCAAGAATTACAGATAATTTATCTTTCATAAGCTATAAACTTAATTATTTTTCATTTGATCGATACAAATTGACTATCACCAGTCCGGTAATTTAATCGCCTTTCTAAGGAAATATAATTTGTCTGAATCCAGATTGTCGTTCATTACGGGCTCCACTTAAAAAAAAATTATGAAATGAAAACGAACTTAGATAATTCGAATTGTAATTTTCCAGGAAAAAGTTCAAGTAGTAGTAACAAAATTATCAGGAACATACAGGATGTCCAAAGAGTGGATCATGATATATGATAAATCACTAATCTAAAAAGTGTAGACAAAATATTACTAATAAAATGACGTTGAAAAAATTAAACATACCAACAATCAAAAGTTTTTGCCTGTGCCGTTCCCTTGAAAATTGATGACGGTAAAAATACTCTGCTACTTTCATATATCCAACTTGATATCACAAAATACCTCTACACACCAAGTAATGTCACATCTGACGTTTTCTGAATGTATGAATGTATTGAAGATAATAATAATAATGCCAAACTCGTAATAGTATTTACTTTTGTGTTGTTAAATTATTATTGATGATTATTGGTTAAT
Organism: Aethina tumida; assembly: GCF_024364675.1. Classification (NCBI taxonomy): domain Eukaryota; kingdom Metazoa; phylum Arthropoda; class Insecta; order Coleoptera; family Nitidulidae; genus Aethina; species Aethina tumida. Next base: position 14,589,815 of record NC_065441.1, read on the forward strand.
GATTCACAAAACTTAGTCAAAACAGAATAACGTTGTCGTTACGTCTGTACCATTACTAAATAGCAGAATTCCCAAAGAATCACCAACGATGATTTGAAAAAAGATTAGATAAGAACCACTGCGGAAAGTAGGTTTTTTCCAGACAATCATTTTTGAGAGCATCTTGTTTTTAAGTTTCTAAAATGCCACCCGGAGACCTAACACCAGTAATAAGATCAATTTTCTATTTTACCAATTACAGGTGCATTTAAATATTTGATTATTTGTCACATCTCTTAAAATCAAGTGGTTGTAACACTTTAGCTTCATTTAGCTAAACAAAAGTAATAAAAGTAATAAAATAAATTAAATAAATAAATAAATAAATAAATTTAGCCTCAAAAGAAAGAGGTTTCTCTTGTTTTATATCATTTTTGTATTAAAATTATATTAATATAACCACTGTATAAAATTGACATATTTTGCGTTGATAATTTCTAAGTTATCTTCCAAACAATTTAAAAACATTTTTTCTAAAGAATGTAAGCTTTTTTTAATTATACAACACAGATAGTCATTGAAATACATTGAAGTAGGAATTTCCCCTAAAAAAATCGATTCTTCGAATATATTTCTAAATATTATGTTTGTATTATCAAAATATTCAAGATATCAAATAAAAAGTACACGTAATTCTTACTTTTGATATTTTTGTCAACAAATTTGTAAGGGAAAGTTTGTATACAAGGTGATTTAGAAGATTACTGAGACCTGAAAAATTTTAACACAAAAGAGTGACTAACCAAAATAACTTTTTTGCCAAGAATTGTTACGTCTAAAACTTTGTTTTTCGTATTCAGTTAATAAAAATGACATGTTAAGAATTAGTAGTATTTCAAAATTTCACTGATACTGACACTGTTAGTAATAAATTAACTTTTCGAATTTAATGCTAAATATTGTTTGAATTAACAAAAAACTCAAGTATCAAATAAAAATTACACGTAATTCTCACTCTTGAAGCTATTGCCAACAAATTTCATTCCAGTCATCAAATTGAACTACTCTATAAAAATCTAATAGGGGTGATTCAGAAGTAAATATAGAACTAAAAATGATGTAAAATTTTTACATATAGAGTGACTAACTAAAAGGACCCTATTGCCAAAAATTATAATGTTAAAAGCTTTGTTTTTCGTGTACATGTTAATATAAATGTCATGTCAAAATTTAACTGGTGCTGACACTGAAAGTCATGAAAATCCATCGAACGATTAACAAGCGAATTAGGGATTTACCCCAAAAATTTGATTATTTCAATTTGGGTCAAATATTTGAATTATTAAAAATATAAAAAAGTTATCAAGTAAGAATTATTAGGTGAGAAAAGCTGCACCCCGCACTTCGCCAAAACGGTATAACAGTTACATGGGAATTTCGGGCTCATTTTAGGCTAATTTCGGCCCAAAAGTAAAAATTTTGGACTCGAAAAATAACCGCTTTATTTTTTAATTTTAAAGTGCGGGGTGTAGCTTTACCGTAAAGCTACACCCCGCACTGAGTTTCAAAGGCTGGGGCTATCGAATCAAAAAAATTTGCATGCAGGAATTTCGGGCTCTTTATGGGCTCACGAATGATCAAAAGAAAAAAAATGTAGCTCAAAAAATAATGGGTAATAAAATTTTAAGATTTCTACGTACTTGCACTTTTCTCATTGATATTACACGGTTAATTCTGTCGATTCCGAAGTGTTCTTGGTACTGAAATTTCGGGCTTTTTATGGGTTAATTTCGATTCAAAATTAAAAATTTTGGGCTCCAAAAATCGATTTTTTATTTAATTGTTAATTAAGTTTGTGTGTAAGTCTACTTATTGACAATATGCAGTTGGATACGGTGATTTCACGCTTTTTATATACTAAATAATGTTCATAAGTAAAAAATTTAGGCAGTTGTCTTGTATGAATTACCGTTTTGGTAAGGGCTAACTTTTTTATATTTTATATAACTTTATGTTATGCAGTCTCGTTGTTTTAAATTTGTTGTTTAAATAATTGTACCTTTCAGATCAGATGTTTTGAATAAAAGTTAAAATTTAAAAAATCACCCGTTACTTTTTGAGCTACATTTTTTTTCTTTTGACCATTCGTGAGCCCATAAAGAGCCCGAAATTAATGTATGTAAAATATTTTGATTCGATAACCCCAGCCCTTGAAAATCAGTGCGGGATGTAGCTTTACGGTAAACCTACACCCCGCACTTTAAAATAAAAAAAAGCGGTTATTTTTCGAGCCCAAAATTTTTACTTTTGGGACAAATTTCACACTGGTTATTAATACATCAGGAGCTAAAATTGCTCTAAAAAATGTCTAAAAAAGAGGGAATTTAAAAACAGGATTATTCAAAAGTTTACATCAAATTTTTTGCCATGTTAAAAGCTTTTTTTTTGGTATACACGTTAACAAAATTATCCTGTCAAGAGTAATTAATAGTATTTGTTAATTGTACTGAGACTTTAAATATAAATAAATTTCTTATTTTAAATTTTCATTGCATTTACTTCATTATTCAAATATCATAGTATTCTTCATTATGACAGACAAATGAATGTAGAAAAACGAATCCCATTGCAATAAAGATTTAATTAGAATTAAAACATTTACAGGTTCTATTTGAAAAAGCAAAATTAAGCACTAAAAATACACGATTTCTCTTTTAGTCTTCACAAGCTACTAACGAATCAGTTGGTTGAATGACCCTGTATTTTCTCCGCAAACCAGAATTACATATTTAAATTACTGCAAAAATGCACAATACATTACTCACTTATGTAGGGTATGGCCCTGGATGGGGAGTGCGTGTAGCATGAGGGCGGAGGCGGCGGGGGCGGCCCGTACGCCGATGCGTAATAGTGCGGCGGCGGCGGGGGCGGCTGGTACGTTTCGACGAGGGCGGGCGGAGGCGGACCGGAATACGTCTCGATTATCGTCGGCGGGGGCGGCTGTGGGGCGCCGCTTCCCACAGACTGGAAACCGCTGCCGCCTGACGAGGCCGTCGACGCCGAAACCACCTGAAACAATATTAAATAAGTTAACTCCATCGGTATTTACTCGCTTTGGCATGCCCTATTATTTATCGGGTTATCCCGCTAACATGTGTAGGTATTTTCCTGGTAATAGCCCAGAAAAAATGTGTATTTCCGAAAACATAAAAAATAAAATAAAAATATTTTACGAGATTTATTTTTCACATTAGGAAATTCCAAGTTGAACAAGCTTAACATAATATTACCATTTATATGAACCGTACATTTAAATTTGTTGTGTCGTAAATACAAAATTATTGTAAATAAAAATTGTTTTGTTTACAATTTCACATTAAAAATTGTGTAATAACTTAACCATAATGCATACATATTATTACAATTAAAAGCATAGTCGCGATCCAACACGATTTAATTAAAATCGTTCAAATTCCTTTTTTAAATTATAAAAGTTGATATGTTCATTTTCTCTTCAATGTTTTGCTTTTGTTTGTTTAATTACTACTGCAATTAATTACATGTGTGTATAAACGTATTTATTTTTCTATTTTTTGGCCACTTTTGTAACCATTATTTTCACATTTACCAGTTAATTATATTTTGAAAACATGAGTACGTGGAAAATGGCAGTGTATTTAAGTTTTATAACCTTCGTATTTTATGTGATTTATTTACATACCACTGAAGTTATTAACCGTTAACGCATTATTATTTTTATTATTACTATTATTACAGATCATAAATAAGTCATTTTTATAAATATTGATGTTATTTCGACATATGCATATTTTATTAATAGTTTCCTAAGGAAATTATTATATTTTATGATTAAATAATGTTCATTTGCTCATAAAAATAGTATCTAAAACATTTTAATTTTCAAGAAGTTGTATGATACTGGCTCATAAATTTCGTCTGTTAAAGTTTGAGTATTATACTCAACAATAAATAATTTCAGTTTTTAACTGATAACTTATTGAATTGTAAACATTTTAAGACCTTGCAGACGAAAATCGGATAAAAAATGAAAATGTTATATGAAGAATAAGAAGACAATGTAAGTTTACTATCGAAGTTAAAAATTTCATTTATATATACAGGGTAAACCGGAGGAAAAATATTTAAATAGTATTTGCTTCATGAAAATATTATGAAAAGATTCAATTGAAGTTTTTTGGGACAATACAAATGTCTCCAATTGCGTCAAAGCATTGCTACATCCCTGTTGATATGTACGAGTCCCAATTTTTCAATTAATTTTCAGACATATCCATACCAAAATATTCAATTTCGATTTTGAGGTTCAAATAATACAATTAAGATTCATTTTATTTTTAGTCATTTAGTTTACTTCCTGAAAAATCAAGAATAAACAAGGTGAAAGGTTTTACCAACACTTGATAGAAATAGTAAGAAAAATATCAAAATTTCAGGGATGAACAAATGATTTTCCTAGACGAAATCCGACCGATAGAAAATGTAGGAGTTAAAATTTTTTACATACTTCAAAGAGACGAAACATAGAAATAATGCAGCAATAAATTGAAATATTCGTTTATTTCCTTTCCATCATAACATTTTCATTTCTTATTTGATCTTGGTCTACCAAGGCAACGCTTGTAATTGAATAAACGATTAAAATTGTAAAACTCAGAATTATTTATTGTTTCATGTTGGCTAGAAATTGCATGAAGTAGTAATTCAGTTATTTTTCTTCCGATCAAAACAAATTCGGCACCTTCGGATGCATAATTCACTCCTCTATTAATCTCTATCGAGTTGTTTATTCTGTTTGGTTCATTAAGTAAAGCCAGAGATGAAAAAATTATATTATTTTGAATTCAACGAAATAAATAAGAGAAAAGTTTATACATTTTTAATAGTGTAATGCAATTAAACATATAAGTTATAAAACATTTTGAGCATAGAATAAAAACGAGATTATTGAAAACGAATATTAATTTATCATCTGTAATTTTAGCAGTGTAAATAAAATTATGTTTATTTACTGTTTTAATTATTTCACTCAGACCAAAGGTTCTGCTTTAAAATTTATTACGATGATAATTTATATTTATTTTCATATTTATAAACATGTTTTATTTCAGTTAATTTCCAATGCGAAGGATTTAACCATATTCCCATGTGTTTAATTAACACTTTATAAATACTTTTTATGAAATGGTATTTAATTTTATTTAACGGTACTTGAAAATTAATGCCTCAATTTGATAAATAATTAATGCAACTGCTGAAAATATAATTTATTAACTGGAAATTGTATTTAACAAACGTAATCTGAAAACAAGGAAGAATAATTCAAAAATTCAGTTAATCATATAATTCATTTCTATTTATGAATGAATATGAACATGAACATTTACCTAAAAAACAGTAAATTAAAAATATTAATCGATGATTTTCTGATATGCACAATTACTTGCACGTTTCCACGAAATACAACTATAAAACAAAACACTAACCTGCTGTGTGGTTTGGGCGCTGGAGCCGGCCGGGGGCGGCGGATACACATCGGGCGGATTCGCCGTGTAGTATGAGGTGCTGGGCAGGTAGCGTCGGTAGGCAGCCGCCGGCGGCGGCGGATACTTGTGGTGCAGGTAGGGATTTGTGTAGCATAGGTCGTGGTGGGCGTAGGGCGGCGTGGGTGGAGGCGGCGTCGGATAGGGGTATGGGGAATAGCTGTACGCGTAGCTGGGCGGCGTCGACGGGTACTGCTGGAAGCGGAAGGAGGCGGCGGGTGGCGCCGGCGGCAACGCGTCCTTCGCCATCGTCACCGACGTTATTATCACCTGGAACAAAAGGAAAGGTATTTTACTATAAAATTGAGGTCAAGACGTTCCTGAGAGTTCCGTAATCGGGAAAAGTAACATGGAGAGTTCAGGAGTGAATTTTAAGATAACTTATAGTAAAAATTTAAAATAATTTTAATATATCTATAACAGTAACTTTGAATATAAAATGGAAATTTTGAATATAAACATAAATAATATATTTTTTTTTCTGATTTTACAGAAAATCTATTGACATTTTGAAATAAAATGATTAAATTTATATTTCATAAAGTCTGAAGGAAACTTCAGAATACAAATAAGTTTTTATATTTTTGCCAAGTGTAATACAGATTAAATATATGAATTATAAAAGACTTTTATAGTAGTTTTATAAAGTTATCAATTTATTTTCAAGATAACAAAGAAAGTTCAGAGTGTAAATAAATCTTTGAATATGAAAACACATTAAAAAGTTTAATTAGAATAGTTGAAATAACTGTAATATTGTATAAACATTTTTGCACAGGATGCAATTCTTTAAAATAATTGAGTTATTATAACATTTTTTCTGATTTTACTGATCGAAATAATTGAAACACATATTGTAAAATAATCATTGTATAAGGATCAAACACTTTAAATCTTATATTTACCCTTTTATATTAATTTTATGTAAGATATATTTTGATACAACACTTTTTAAATAAAGTATACTAGAATAATTTAAATAAATTATGTGTCTAAAAAAGTCATTATTTATAAAAATCAGTTGACAAAAAAATAATCTCTTAAATAATCATTTAAATGTAAAAATAACTATTTTTATCGAAAAAGTTTAATTATAATATTGTAATATATACAACGTTTTTGCAGTTAATATATTTCACTGCTGAATGTTTAAATATTCTAAAACTTATATGTAAATACAAAAAATGATACATTTATACTTAATTATACATTTTAGAAAACTTCTTTTTTTAATAATTATAAAAATATTGAATACTTTAAATTTTTTTTATTTAATATGTTTAAATGATGTATTTTAAAATAATTTTTACAATATTTAATCTAAAAATTGGTTGAGTCATTATTTTATTTATAAAAATCAAATTTGGAAATTAATGTATTCTTTTAATGTTTTCTCTTTAATATGTTTAAATAATGTATTTTAAAATAATTTTCCACATATTAAATTTTAAAAAAATTTGAAAATTATATATTATCCTTTTAAATTAATTTCATATAAGAGATATTTTTTAGTACAGCATTTTATTAAATAAATAAGTACACTAGAATAAATTTGTTAATATCAAGTTATTTCTAAGAGTTATCATATAGAATCATATGAATATGGAAAGAATTTTTTCATGGTAAAAATGTAATATTTAATTATATTAATGATATTTATATTAAAAATATATTTAAGTGAATGTTGTAAGTATTAACATTTTTACATTAAATTATAATTGTAAAAACAAACCAGCTGATTTAATAACATCAGTTTTTCTTATTTAACTGATGAAAATTATTGAAATATAACATGTTATATTGTAAAATAATTTTTATACAAACATTGGAAAATACTCAAATATTTTACAATTTATAAGTAAATACAAAAATTGATAAATATGTACTTAATTATATATTTTAGAAAGCTTTTATATTATTATTTATATTAAAATAATTATAAACATTTCTTTTCATATTTCATATTTTAATATATTTTAATTAAATTTAATTAAATCTTAAAATTATTAAAATTTTTGTAATTATATATATTTATCCTTCCAAATTAATTTTATATAAGATACATTTTTTACTATAACAACATAAATAAAAAAAATAATAAATGTATACTTAATTATATATTTTTGATACTGTTTTTATATTACATTAAAAAAAACATATTATTATAAATAATTTAAATAATCATTTGAATATGAAACTTGTTTTTTTCATTTACAAACTTTAATTGATATACTTAATATATATATATATATATATATATATATATATATATATATATATATATATATATATATATAATATTTGCATTACATGTAAGTCTTACAAATAAAGAAGATATTCAAATAAGATATTTTTTTCTGATTCGAAAGAGAAATTGGGCCGCTTTCCATACGAGAGCCGAGCACGATTTCTTCAAACGAGCCATCACGGGATTAAAATCCAAATTGCAAGAAATCCAATTAGATTAAAACAAGTAGTTGTGGTACAGGAGTGTAAACAGTTAAAACCTCAATTACCCCGATCCAAAACGCCTCACCTTGAGATGATAAAATCAATGATACCTAACGCTTACAAACAATGTTAACTACCTTTTAGCAACCATGATTTTCAATTAATTAATTGATCTAAATTCGATAGCAGTATTATCAATTAAATCGCGTAACAATTCAATTCGCAAATAGGCTGTTTCGAGTGCATTTTGTGACTAAATCCATCTTAATTAATGATCCTCGTTGCCATTAAATAATTCCTGCTGGCTTTGTTTGAGGTATTAATTAGTTATGTTGTGTAATAATGCGGAACATTAATGCCGCTCTCAACGGTCTAGCCGCTCTCAATGAAACAATTCGGTTCAAGGGTTGCTTTACATTTTTTGTTCATTTACAATCGGGCAATTTCATAAATATTGAAACAGTTGTAAAATGTATGTGCTCAAAAAACCTATGTGTAGTTACATTAAATTTGCATTAAAAAACAGTGTGGAAATTGATATTTTCTACGTTTTAACAACACAAACGCTCACACCAATAAACAATATTAAATTGAAATTGAGAATTTTCAAATTTATTACCGAATTTAATTTTTAACATGCTTATTTACGACGGAATGAATTGAATGACAATAGAACAAACACAAATTTGTCATTGAACTTGATTAATTATTGCCACTTGTCTGTTAACTAAATCGTAGCAAATCAAGCAACTGAGTAAACCTTCATTAATTAGTTCCTTGAAACAAATTAATTAATTTCGACCGCATCGAAACACATTGGTTCGAACTGATTAATTAATCCGTTTATTTCTAAATACAAATCCAATAAATGTATTGGAATTAAATATTGATGTTTATTGATAATTTTATCTGGATATTGAAACAAGTGTGAGTCACGTCCGGTTTTGCATTAAGATATTATTAAATTAGTTTTTGCCACGTTTCAGGTGAATTATCCGTTTTTAATCGGAAACTGTACGATTGGATTTATTGGAGGTCAGCTCGTACGACCTCCTTTTGTAGAAAAGTTCATTGTCTGTTAAAAGGTCCCATCATATATTATAATAATACAAAATGATTAAATTATGCAACGGAATTTAATTATAGTCAATATTGCGTGGAAATATAATTATTGGCGAATGAAATTAATCGTGTATACATATTGGTAATGTTAATTGAGATGTAATAAATTAACATTAAACAAATAATAAAGTGTGATTCAACAAATCTTCTATAAATATAATATAATGTGAACAATGTACATCAAATTTATTAAATCGTTGACTGCAAATGGCATTTCCATTTTATATTTATGAAAGCAATTATTTATTTGAATAAGTATAATAATAACAATAAATTTTAATTTTATTTCATAAATAATAAAATAAGTTTTAGAACTTTAAATTTCGAGATTAATTTAATATTTAACTCTATTTTATAGTCAAATTAATTTTGAAAAAAATATATATAATTGTAAAATGAGGTATTTTAAAATATTGTTTTATTAAATTATAATGATGATATAAACAAATATAAGTATCTAATATTTCCATAAACTTTTTTAGATGTTATTGAAATTGATAATTTTATATATTTTAATGAATACAAAATAATTTAAAATATTTTTAAAATCTTCAAATGATTAAAAATTATGAAAATTATTTGTATAATCCTTCAAAATTTACTTTATATAAGATTTTGAAGGATTTTTGTACTTTATTGTGTAAAATAATTCATTATTTTGAAAAAATATTTTTTTTTATTTTGTGAAAATATATTTGTTTATATTTCAAAATAAAAAATAATTGTAATAAACGAATTCAAAATGATTTTTGTATTTGATTGAAATTTGGATTGAAAAATAAATAATTATTTTAAAATATTTATTTAATTATTGTGTAGTTTAAAAACATACTATAAACATATAAATTTATATAAAATATAATTGTAATTTCAAAATATATGAGAAACATTCTTATTTATATAAAATAAATCAAAATTTTGATATTTTCTTGTTTTCTTTATTCTGCAAAAATATGTTAAACTTTCAAAATAAATAATAAAAAATATTGTAATAAACGAGTTTAAAATGATTTTTTTTTTATTTTAATAAGTGTAATTATTAAAAAATAATGTTTGTGCTTTATTAAACAATTTTACATTAAATTTACAATTTATAAAAATTAACATTTAAATATTAAAATTAAAATTTGTTAATTTCAATAACTATACATACCATAAACGAGAATACTATAAAAATTTTTTAATAAAACAAAAATGGCCATGATTTTTTATTTAAATTTTTTAAACGCATCGATAATTCGAATTCCAGTACCAGAAAATCATGTTTACTGAAAATTTTTCAGGTAAAATATTCCAGTTTCAACTCAATTATTTTTTAAATACTACTAAAATGTCGAACTAAAATCCCTAAAAAAAGCAGATCATATTGTTGAGAGCAACATTGAGCAAATACCCATCAAATTATATATTTTTTCATACACGCTGCACCACTTGGACCACATACACGTCAATTTATTTATCAAAATAATTCTGCGGTAATCTAGTTATCCATTTTGCTCAATATTTTTTATTTTCACTGGAAAATCATTTTCAATGAATGTTTTTTATGTAAAATATTCCGGATTACATTCGCAATTATATTTTAAATCCGCACAAAATACCGGCTCATATTATTGAGAGCAATATTCAGCAAATGCCCATTATCAAATTCTACATTTTTCCACCATTTGTACAACGTGGAGGATAGTTTAGTAATATAAATCATTCAATGATAGTCGGTCTATTTGCTGATCCACTCTTAAGCCCGAAGCAGCAAACCGGTCATTACGAATAGGAAATTGATTTTGTACATTCTTTCAGTCGCTTCTAATTACGATATTACTCCAACGCATGCCATGTTAATAACACGGGTACCGTGCATAACAAGATGCTAATTGGTTCATTGGATGCGATTATACGTCCTGTAATTTGCACCCGGAGGTCCAAATTGTTTTGACACACAATAGGGTGGCTACGACGTTTAGGATGGAACGTATTACCTTCAGGAAATAATAAGACAGCACAAACCTAAATTGCTGGTGAAACAGATTGCCATCATTGAAGAAGAAACGTGGAAGAGCCTCTTTGTCAGACAACAAATTGTTTCGAATATTCGTAGAAGTCAACAAGAGGGAAGACGTGAAGAGTGTGTTAGCAACACGCGACTGTTTCAACGCCATATTCTTATGCAAAGCCACCGTCAGATTATACGCGGACGAAAAAACTGTCGTAGGAAGTGTTTATTGTTACGTCACGGGGTGAGCGAACGTTTTCCGTGGACGCGGAATGAATTCGTTATCGGGGGAAGTTTCCGAGAGCGTGTGGGCGGCTGCGGAGCCTGTGTGGGAGCCGCTATCTGGAAAACGTTGTGCACTGCAAGCCGCCAAATTTAATCACATCGAAACAGTGCGCACGGCATATTGATATTAACTGGCGTAATTAAGGGGCGCTGATCATTTTAGCCCCGGTCTGTTGTTAATTCTGCACCGCATTAGCGAACAAAACTGTTTCGCAATTAGATGATGATAGTCGGTAGCTGATCTCGTCTCGTTAAGCCTCGGAAAATAACTGTTGTTGATAATGTTATTCGTCTCACCGAAGCCACTTAAACTGTAAGACTGGCAGGACGTGTGTGGCAAAAGTGCCAATATATCGTTCGCAATTAACAGTTGGCACAACCGGATCTTGGATTGGCATCATAAATCCCCTCGGTTTTAGCGAAGATATTTTCTGCAGCTCCGCCACCTGTTGCGGGACGAACTCTAATGTTTTGTTTGGACATGTTATTGCTGTTGGGGGGGAAAGTGATCTAAAACACACCCGATTATGGCTTCCTAAATTTGATTTATTTACTTGAAACGTATCGCGATTTCGTTCATTCCATTGGGCTGCTTTCGGCTAAGCTATTTTGTAAATTATTATGGGCGTTCACACCTATTTTGTACGGGTAAATGGATACTGGTGTTAAACAGCCTTTTCAAACACGGAAGATAAATGTGAATTGTGTTGAAATAAGATTTATGAAAATTAAACAATGGAATTAACTTCTATAACACCAAAGGTGCTTAAAATAATTAATAGATAAAATACTGCACTTTATATTCACATTTTTCAGTTAAAAAGAAACCCTGTTTATGTTCTTAAACAGCGTCCTTATGATGAAAAGTATTATTTAAAGTTACTAATTGTTGTTGTTTTAATATTAAAAATATATTTTTATTATTGAGAAAATAATATTCACTTACTTACATTTTCCCCAGTTATGTCATTATTAAATTGCTTAAAGATTTTTAATAGTGAAATGCTGAACGCCTATGTTTATTTTTTAAGCTCCTTATAGCAAGAGTATCTTCATCAATGAAGAAGAAAACAGCTACGTGTATAACCATACCTTTTAATGTTGTAACCATGTTAATCCAATAGTGTTTTCCCGTTTTTGATTAACGTCTATAATATAATAAAACCAAATATTGTTTTATTTAATTGTAAGAAGTTTTTTTATCAATGAAGAAGAAATCATATCAATAAGTTTTGCAGATTAAAAATTGCGATTTTGAAATAATAAGACATGAACTTTTTATGTTGCCTTTATATTAAAAGTATGTTATCAGTAAAGAAAATGAAAAAAAACATTTTTTTTTTCAGTTTAAGCAGTCTCACTGTTATAATAAGTATAAAATTGTTCATAAGACTTTTAATTGTTATAAAATAAATTTTTTATTCATTTTTTAATGTTGTCTTTTCATTAATTTCATTCATTAGTGTATATTTTTATCAAAATATAAGAAAACAATCGATTTAAATTCTTTTCAATTTAAAAAGTCGGACAATTAACAATGAGACCAAATTTGTTTGAAGATTTTTATGTTACCTTGACATTACACGTGTATATTTTTATCAAGAAAGAAGAAAACAAGATAATCTATCTAAGTTCTTTTCAATTTAAAGAGTCTGTATATTAATAATGAGATAAATAAAGATTTTCAATTATTAGAAAATTACCTTTTTATATTTCTTTATATTTTTTTATCAATGAATGAGTTCCTTTCAGTTTAAAGAGTCTGACTATCATAGTGAGACTAAAATTTTTAAGATTTTTAATTGTTAATTGAACTTTTTATACATTTTTTATGTTGTATATTTTTATCAATCATAAAGAGAAGTTAATACATTTAAGCTCTTCTCAGTTTAAAGAGTCTGACTATTACAATAAGACAAAATTTATTTAACGATTTTCAATTATTAGGAAATGAACTTTTTATAATTTTTTAATGTTGCCTTTATATTACAAGTGCATATTTTTATCAAGAAAGAAGAAAACACATATTCCTTTTAAGTTCTTTTTAGTTTAAAGAGTCTAACTATTAAAATGAAATGTTTAAAAGATTCTTAATTGTTAGAAAATGAACGAATATTTTTTACGTTGCCTTGACATTACTAGTTTTATATTAAATAATATAATAAAGAAGAAAATAAGATAATCCATGTAAGTTCTTTTCAGTTTAAAGAGTTTTACTATTATATTGAGATCAAAATTGTTCAAAAATTTTTAATTGTTAGAAAATTATCTTTTTATATATATTTTCTTGTCTTGATTTAACATGTGTATATTGTTATTAATGACGAAGAGAACCTTTTGACTCTTATAATGAGACCAAAATTGTTTAAAAATGTTTAATTGTTAGAAAAAGAACTTTTCATACATTTTTTAAGTTGCCTTGACATTACAAATGTATATTTTTTCAATGAAGAAGATAATAAGATAATCCATAAATGTTTTTTTCAATGTAAAATTGTTTAAAGATTTTTAATTGTTAGAAAATGAACTAAATAAATATTTTGATATTGTCTTTAAATTTCAAGAATATACTTTTATCAATAAAGAAAGCACATTGATTTAAGCTTTTTTCAGATGAAACAGTATTATTTTAAATAATAAAATTTATTTAAATTAAGAACACATATTTTTATCGAAGGAATAGAAAATATATTAATCAATTTTTTTCAGTTTAAACTTATAAGCTTGTAAAAATAGAACTGTTCATTTTTAATCTTGTCTATATATTAAGAATAAATTTTTGTCAATGAAAAAGAGTTCAGTTTTATTCAGTTTAAACAGTAAGTTAAATAGTTAAACATGTTTAAAATTAACTTTTTATGTTTAATTATGTTGTTAGTTATACTAAGAGTACCATCCATTTCAGTTATTCAGTTTGCATATAATCATTTATTAAAATAAGTAAATTATAACATTTATTTATTTATAGAGTTCTCTTCACATACGAACTTGTTTCTTGCTGCTAAGTTGATAGTAGTTTGACGCCAGCCCAAAGAATAATTTTCTCAGCTTATTAAATAAAATTATTTTCACCGTTAAAATAAAAATTAATTCATTCAAAAAGACGTCTAGACTTCACGATGTGATTAGTAGTTAACACACAAAGTTTATTACACATATCGGCTGAATATTGCGGTGCGTAATCGTTAAAATAATGATTACCATCTCCGCACGCTTTTTTATTTTGCAACCTTAAACATGCAGGAATTAACAAATCCAGAAACGTATTAATTGCGAACCACTAACGCATTTACATAAAAATGAGATAACCATATTTTAGTTAAATAAAGCAGTTTAATTATGTCAACGAGAAATTGATGTCATTAAATGAGAAACATTCACATGCGTTTTTAATATGTCCTAATGAAGCAATTCTAATAAAATTTATGGATTTAATCATTTGTTTAAATTATTATTATTTACTATTAAAATATTTAATTTTAGACCATTCATATATAAAATGTCTAGACTAGGTATGCACAAGGTTTATTATGCCTGTTAGAATATTGAAGTACATTATCGTAAAAATAATTACTTCATCTCCTTTACCTTAAACTTGTTAACAAATTAATTGCAAACTGGTTCTTATATAAAAAAATAAGCTCATTAAAATTGATTTCAAAATTAGGTGCGTTATTAAAAGTACTCATAAACGATTGCAATATAAATCCGAAAAAGCTCATTTAAGATCTAAAATATCTGGAAAGAAATAGGTAAATATGAAATTAAAAACTTGTCAAGTGGTTAATTGGAAATTTATTACTTTTTTGCCTCTTCCAATCTGTTTTATATAAATAAATTTATTTAATAAGCACACTTAGTTTCCTTATCTATAGTTGTACGGATTTATAGTTTCATTTTTGAATAACATAAAAAGATAAAAGTGCAGTAAGTATTTGAAACCGGCACTTATCCGATCGAAATGCTTTTATTGAATAATAAACCCCGTTGATGTAAAAAAGTACGTGTTGTTTGCTTTTGAATCGCTTGAAAAATATTTTCTTCGATAACGTATAGTATTGGAAAACGGCAAATATCCAATATACCTACAATCAAATATGCGTTGGAGCGTAAACGGCTTTATTTAGATGTCGACAAAGGGAAATCTCTATTTTATATACACATTTTAATTCAATGTGGGAAATGTTAAAACCGCCGATGGTAAAAGGTTCACATAATAAAATTATTAAAATACGAGTAAACCATTGTAATTAAAAGCGGTTTGTTTGTCAAAATTACAATAAAACGGGCACAAATGCATGTAAAAACCTCAAGGGGGAAAATATACAAACGATTTTATTATTTTTAATTATGTCGATTTAACCAGACGCAGATTATTCCATAATTAGTAGCAAAACAAAATAATTTAAAATACGTAAATTACTTACCTCACTGTCGGATGAGTCGCCGTTGGACGAAGGAGGCGCCGGGGGCGGCAGATGCGTGGAGGCGGATGGCGGGGGCGGTGAACTGGAGTTGGGCGACGCGTCACTCAGCGGCGCACTTTTGGTTATCTGCACTGGGGGCGGCTGGGGGCCGCCTGCGCCCCCGTGCGCGTGCGGCGGCACTGTTATCAGCGGTCCGGCCGGCTGATAATAACCTGAAAAATTAAATGAAACGGTCATGTTCGCACGTAAGTTGTAATAAGTTTTACGATGGGGCGAGTAAACGAGATTAGGGTTATTCCAAGAAATTTGATGGAACTATTCGGCTAAAGTTTTGTTTATTATGATGAGTTTGTGTATCCATTAAAGTTTTAAAAGCTATTGTTACTTTCGCAATATCCTAAGATATTCACGTATAAATTAGACATAAATCGGAGTTTCATGGGGATAGAAAAATCCGGTTGATTCGGTTAATTGGAGGAATTATAGCAGCTAAATTTTTAAAAACATTAAAATTAATTAATATAATAATATATCAAGCAAAGAAAAACTTTTTCTGAGATAGAGCTTCGACTGCCTTTACTGTTAAACTCTTTAATGTATCTAATATCATAATATTATAAACAAGGAAATGTTTGTACTTTTTATAAATTATGTTTTATTTCTTTAAAAATTAGTTTTACCTGTTTCAAACATTGATAAAATAAAATAAGAAAACTTTAGAATGGCATAATTTATGTGCCCTTTATGGACCGTAAAAACAAAACCAGTTGCATGCAAGTATTTTTGTAGTACGTGCATATGTCACTTTAGAAACATTTACAGTTCCTCAACCCAATGGAAACAAAATCGTAAAGTCAAAACATCATTTACAAAAAGTTTCTCGCCTCTCGTTTCGACAACGACCATCATTAAGTTTCATAATCATCATCAACATAGTGCCGAAAGTCCCGTTACAAGTAACACATACACACATACGCGTAACGTTTCAAATACGTCTCTCCCAACACCTTGAAAATTTGCACAATTTAATCCTCGCGACGCCCGCAAGATTAGATTAGATTCGTCGTCTAAATTCGAGTGGGCGAGGTCCATAACAAATGACAGTCTGTTTGCGGAGCAGCTGCTCTTCTTGTGCTGAATAATTTTCAGATAAATTCAACGCGACCTTGGGTCGCAGTCGTGGCTTCCTATTTACACTTTTTTGGGACCTGGCAGCCACAACAATTTCATATGGTTGTTAAAAATAATCTAACTAACCGATTACTGGTATTTGTGTGGTTTCTCTGAGTCAATATTTACACACAACTGCAACAATCTGATATTATACTGTAAAGGAGCATCTTTGTGCTTAAAAAAAATTCTTTCTAGTTTTTTCTTATCACAAATTCATCTCTTGTCTTCGAACAAATCCGATGCTTCCACTATTTCATTAATGGTTGGTTTAACTTTTGCTACATCATCTTTCATTAGCCGACCCCAAAATTAATCCAATTAGAATTTAATTTACTAACAAATTACTGATATTTTTAGAGGTTTCTGTTTTACATTCAAAGTAACAATCTGTTAATTTAGAGAAAAGATGTATTTTTTTTCTTTGAAAAAATAAATTTTTATTTTTTTCTTGTCACCACCAATTTACGTCTTGCCTTAAAACAAATCCGACACCTCTGTTAAATCAGTTATTGTTTGTTTAAATTTTGCTACATCATCTTTTTTTCTCAAATCCATAAGTAATTAGAATAACCCATCATTTCATGTGGGTGTAAATGATGATAATCTTACTAACGCATTGCTGATATTTTATGCAGTTTCTGTGAATCAATATTTACATTGAATAACAACAATTTGGTCTCACGTTTCTCTTTAAATCATTTGGAATCATTCTTTTCATATGAGTGTTATAAGCTTACTCATGGATTACCGATACTTTTTGAGGTTTATGTGAAACAGTGTTTAATATCAGGAATTTATTTAATCATTTACTGCAAAAAAACCGCTTTGACTTTCAAAATTAATGCTATTGCAATTTAGTTTATTACTAAATTACTGATATTTTCTCTGTTCAATATTTACATTTAAAGCAACAATCTGATAATTTACAGAAAAAATGCATCTTTGTCTTTGAAAAAAATAATTTTTTAATTTTTTTTGTCACCAATTTATGTCTTGTCTTAAAACAAACTTGACACTTCTACTAAATCAGTAAATGTTTGTTTAAATTTTGCTAAATCATCTTCTTTTTCTCGAGTTCAAAAGTAATCAAATTAGAACACATTTCGTGTGAGTGTAAATGATGATAATTTTACTAACGGATTATTGATATTTTTTATAGTTTCTATGAATCAATATTTATATTCAATAACGACAATTTTGTGGTTTACACTAAAGAAGCACTTTAATCTTTAAATCATTTGGCATCATTCTTTTCATATGAGGTTTATGCGACATAATGTTAAATTCAATACCAGTAAATAATCATTTACAGCAAAAAAAAAAACAGGTTTTTTTCACCATTTATTGGTAGTTTAGTGAATTAATTTTTATATCGATTGGCAACAATTTTTCTCATTATTTAAAGGCTTTTGGAGATATATATTTGAGTAAGATTATCAATTTACATAAAAAAAATAAAAATTTAACATATTTGACGGTTTAAATTTTGCTGGATCATCTTTCTTTCATCGTGCCTAAAATTAATCTAATCAGAATCAAGAATCTCAATAATGGATTATCAATATTTTTTAAGGTTCCGAAGAAAGTAAGTTAATACGTTCAGTAACAATATTAATTTTTTGTTTCATGCTGCTGTCACTAAAGTGACTTTAAATTTTGCTATTCATTTTTCTTTCGCCGAGTGTTCAATTAATCCACATAGTGCGAACTATTACATCGCTAATTGTGAATCGGGATCAACAGTGAATCAATTAATTAATCAACATGCGAACAGGGATACTGCAGGCTTCAAAGGATTCTTACACAATACGATCATGTAGCCGGAACATTTTGGACCCACACAAAGACCGTCGGCTGCAAAACCGAAACACATGGTATCGATGGCGACACCGACAGGCCTAATGAAATTATTGAGGGTGTCCTTTGTACGCACACCCGTAAATCAAAGTGTCCGTAGGTCGTTGCGATTATCCTTGTAAACAGAGACTGTAAATGGCGTTAAACCGAACCGACTGCAGTCGGCTTAATTAACTTTGGCCGGACCGTTTTGATTGCTCAATTGTCGCTGCAATACGGGACGAGACGAATTAATTCGGTTAAGAACTGTTCGACTCTTTCATGTTTTCGCTGTGTAAATTGAATGCAGAGTTGCTTTTTTAAGATTTCCTCGTTAAGTTGTGACGAACAATTATGAAGAGTGCAACAGAAAGGCGAGGATTATCGTCCTGTCGGCCTCAATAACGTCGTCCGGTTTATCGAGGCCCCCGTCCTGTTCCGAGGTTGACGCGACACCTTTTTTTAATCTCAATCGAGCCCGGCATAAGTTCATGTCCATTAATCATTAATCGCGTTAAATGTGGATCGGAGGCGCTGATACCGACAATAATTGTTTTATGGATGGGCTCGTCGAACAAAGATACGATAATTGGGTCACTGTTAACAAAAAATAAAGTCGAAAAAAAAAAAATTATCAATACATTTCATGTATGACATTGTATTGAGTTTGTCACTAAATAATATTCATTAACTATAATTAGCATTATCCAAAACGGTTTAATTTAAATGATGCATTTAAATCAGAACATAATAATACTGATTTTATAATTGACACTTGCGTAATTATATCTTTTCTTCTCTGTAAAATACAATCGCAGATAAAGTGGACAAGTATTGACAATATAAGTGATCAATTTCTATAATAGAGTAATGCGGTTTTAAGTTTAAACGAATGAACTTAATCGTCGGTTCATGTTGGGAATTGTAGTAATTTTTGTGATGATATGAGAATGTCGTTAAAATTGATTTATTGTTTTAGACATTTCAATATTGAGGCTTAAATAATATATAAGAACATTATATAAAATCATTAATTTTATTTAATGTTAACACATGTTTTCTATTGAAATAATGCTAAATGTTACCTAAAACTGTGACTTTGATTGGTCATTTGTAAAGTCAACAAACAGTTTAATATCTCAATTATTTTAATAGTTAATGTTTGAATAATAGTAATATAATTATTTACCTACTTACATTCAATATTTTTCATTTAAATATTTATTAATTTTAGTTAACATTTAAATAAAATTATATAAATATAATAAACATTTCTATTTGCCTCATCTTACCTCAGCACCAATGTTTACAGGGATACAGGGGGTCAAAGTTAATAATTTATATCCAATTTTCTTTATTTTGTATTGATAGAAAGGGGTCAATGTTACAAAACTTGGTATACAAGAGTTTTTAAGGTGAAAAATTCAAATTTATTAACAAATTTGACGTATGATGTACAGAGGTAACTCCAAATTTATTAACTTTTATACTAAGGCAAATCGATCTACATTTTTAGTAAAATCTTTGTTAATATTCATTTTATACTTAAGGAATGCTTATACTTATATTGATATTTAAAAACGTACAAAATTTAAGCTAAATAACGAACACTCTGTATAAAAGTGGAGTATTAATAATAGCAATTTAAAATGAATTTGCTAGCATCAAAATTGTCGGTTTTACAGACACTTTAGTTAGTCCATCAATGTGGACCCAAATTTATTGGGTTTAGGTATAAGACATGGTATAGCCGTTTTATTTACAATTACATGTTGAATTTAAACACTACTATACATGGTAATACACTGAAAGTTGATGTTACTTCCGGCAAAACTG
Organism: Aethina tumida; assembly: GCF_024364675.1. Classification (NCBI taxonomy): domain Eukaryota; kingdom Metazoa; phylum Arthropoda; class Insecta; order Coleoptera; family Nitidulidae; genus Aethina; species Aethina tumida. The sequence continues at coordinate 14,610,499 of NC_065441.1, forward strand.
GAAATTTTGCTGAAAATAAATTAGAAAATTAGTTCCAACCATATTATACCTAATTGCTATCAAATTTCAAATGAATATCTTTCTCCATTCTTCATAAACTAATCTAATGAATAAGTTAGGTGAATCATCCTGTATATAAGGGAGGGCCAAAAAAAAATCGACTATTTTTATTAACTGAAGACACCTTTAAATATGCTCTCCAAAGATGAGCTTCTAATTTTAATAGGAAGGTTCTCTTCATCTCAGTTTTCCATTTCTTCTCATATGGCAAATTCCATATCTCGTCATTAGTTGATCGTATAAAAAATTACTATTTACATTTTTTGTAGGAAATTGAACCCTCTACAAAATGGTATCTACAATTTTTCATAACTCTTACCATTTAGAAGATATCTGAGGTCAAAGGTTGAAGAATTGAACAAAAATTTCTTTTTTGCTTCTAAATTTTATGAAATTTATAACATAACATTGAACTCAAATATGGGACTAAAGAAAAAATGGAAAACTGAGATGAGGACTTTTCTATTAAAATTAAAAGTGCATCTTTGGAAAGCATTTTTTAAAGTGGCTGTGGAGGTGGTGTCGGGAGGTAAAAAAGGTTTGGCCCACACTACTGTATGTAGTAAACCAATATAAAATTTTGTTGTAATATATTATTAAGTATATAATATTTACAATTACAAGTTTAAATATTAAAAATTTCATTTATTTTAATCATTATTAAAGATTGCTGTACCCAATCAATTTCACGTAATATCGTTTATTGAAAGTCGTTATATTTTAATGAAAAAATATTCTGCTTACAGGAAATAGTTTATTTATAGTAATTAATCTGAATCAATGAATTTTATAGCTTCTATAAATTTTTATATGCATAAACGCATTTTATCGTCAATTTAATTTATCACAACAAAACTAGGGTTTATAATTTTATAACCCCTTTTTGTAAATGCCCTAAATGAACCAAAACACAAAATAAAGTTAATATTGGGTTTTTGTAATCTTAAACTTAATCATTTAATGATGTAAATAGGATTAAAAAGAAATCCTAAAGTATTAATGAGATTTCCGCTGATTCCATGAAGTTACTGTAAAAGTTTTAGTGATTGAAAGTAATTACTAAATTTATATTAAGATTTACAAGCTGTAAGTCTAAATTTAAATTTCAATGTAATTAGGTATATATTCTTAACTAGGTTCTTAACTAATGATAATTTGCTGAAAGATTATAGTGTAGTATGTAGTTATCTTGTTAGTTTACGTGTGAAAGTAACTTATACCTTAATTATTGCTGAAACACATCTATCTTTGATACGCCCCGCATTAGAACATACACCATCATTATTTGAAGAAACAGATGAAACATTTAACTGACTGACTTAAATAATTACGTTTATTCGTTGCGTTGTGGATGAAATAAAAATTGGAAACGTCGTCATCGGGCATTCGTCGTCTGGTAAGCAACGGCAAGGCACGGCAAGGCCACACGGCCAGCCGCTAGAATCCAATAATAATTGGTAAAATTGTAGACGGCTTTTAATGAGGTGCGCTGTTTGTCTTGGCTCGCTACAACTGAACAGTGAAATTCCACCGTTAAATTAATTCCGTCGAGCTAACTAAGCGCGAATAGAAAAAGCTCTTAAATATTCGATAACGGGCGACTCTCGTCGCCATGCTGCCTTGTTCGCTACTTCCTAATAAAGAAGACCTTCATTGTTAGAGGAACGTGTTCCGTGGAGGTGACACGGCAGTTTATTTTATATTATGCAAATTGATCGGAAAATAAGCGACTTGTAAACACACGGTAACTACTTTAATGGGCGACTTTTACCTTTTGGTTCGGGCCATTTTAATTTTAGCTTTCAACGGGAAAATTAAACGCCGTAAATATATTTGCCTTTCACGTTGGCACTTTTCCTAAATGGGATTCCAGTTTTTTTTAAGAAATCCTTATTCTGTTTACAAGAAAGTTGTCATTTTACGTAAAAAGACGACTGGAAATTTATTAATAATTTACGAAACTTTTCTTTTAGAGTTAATTTTTTGATAGCATAAAACGATCAATTTAATTGATCGTTTTATGCTATTATTTTTTGTAAATTCTAATCTCTAATCTTTATTTATATAATTTGAAACAACATAAGATTAAGAAGATTTTAAGGTTTTTTTCTGTTTTTAATAAAATACAATATTAATATTATCTAGAAAGGAATATATTTATTACACTATTTTCCCTTTGATTTAACAAAAATCATTATGTAATAAAGTGAATGTTATGTTTGCCACTTTGTAGAGAATTTTATCAAATATTTTTTATTTCTATTTATATATTAATTCTTCTGTTATTTTATTGCTTGTACATTACAACATAAATTATTATGACTAGAAATTATAATAATTGTCTTCTACTAGATTTTTTTATTAAGTTATTGTAAATTGGTGTTTTCAATTGAATTGAATTTTGAATTAAAATCTTTGGTGGGTATTTTCTTCTGAAAATTTTCATAAACTGTGAACTGTTTTATATTGATTATATCAAATAATTGCAGCATATTATGCTATACAATTTCCAAGGTTATTTGAGAAGATTATACATAAAATATATAATTTTTTGTTCATCAGAACAGTTAAATTTTATTAATGAATGAATCCATTAAAGAAAAACTTCGTTCTTTACGTATTTTTGCAGTTTATTAATTTTTTTATAATTTATATATTAAATTTTCACTTAATTCCTGAAATTTTTTATTAACCTTTTCCCTTGTTTTTATGAGCCGGAGATGAAAACAATCAAATAATTTATGATAATGATAAGAATTCGTGTTAAACTCCAATTTATTAAATATTTCAAATACATACATAAAATGATTTATAAATAAAGTTATTATAAACTTATATTTTTAATTGTTTCTGATGTATATTTGAAAAAAAAATATCATACTTTATTATCATTGTTTGTTTTCTTCTTAAGTTTTTTTTTGTTAAATTTGTCAATTTGGTTACAGTTAAAGGACAATTAAACTTTCTTAATTATTAAATTATATTCAACAAAAACTTCGTTCTTTACGTATTTTTGCAGTTTATTAATTTTTTTTATAATTATACATTAAATTTTCATTTAATTCCTGAAATGTTTTCTTTTAGCCTTTCCACCCGACTTTATGACTAGGAGATAAATAAAAAATATAATTAAATAATTTTTTAATTCAATTTTAGAAGAATTTCTATAGTTAATTATATATAAATTAAACTTAATAATAATTGTGTCGGATGTTTTCTTTATCATATTTAAGTACATTTATTTGTTTTCTTCTGAAATCTTATGTTAAATTTGTCATTTGGACTATTTTAAATTTTTTTGATTAGAAACATTCTAAATTAATTCATCATCAATATTATTGAATTTCTTAATATTTATCATTTTTTACAAAATATGCTGCTAAATTTGCCATAAAATTTCCAGCGCATATTTGGGAAGGTTATCCTGTATATATTTTACTTTTTTTCCATAATTAGGACGTTTGAATTCTTAATTAAAAAAATTCATTCGATAAAAACTTCGTTCTTCAGGTATTTTTGCAGCATCTTAATTTTTTATAATTATAAATTAAATTATTTTTTCCTCAATTTTAGTACAAAATAATTTATGATATCCTTGTTAATATTTATTTAATTTTTTTTTAACGTAAAAAGGCCAGTCATTTTTGTGCTAACTAATTAAACCAACGAGTTAGTTGTTGTTTCAAAACATTGGATTTAGCATCATTATTTTTGCCTTTGATATTTTTTAATATAGGTGCATACTGAAATTTCTCAGTTTGTAAAACAAAATGTTTTAAATAACAAACTTTGTGACGTTTTCCACTAAATATGACTAAAATTAGTTTGCATTTGGTCGTTCTTTTGATGTTTCCATGATACGTTCCATTGATTGCAAATCCAATTGATCAGCCCGATCCGGTTCACAAAAATATATTAACAATAACACAATAATCCACGTAAACACGGGAAAAAGTGAATAAAATTTTATATTTACTATTTTTAAATAAAGCTTGAATTTGTTTTTAACTAAGTCATATTTTTCCTACTTTTTTGTATTTAAAATATGTTTGCAGTTGGAAATGGTTTATTCAACTTAATAAACTTAAAAGAACAGAAGTTTGGTTTCGTCTGTTGTGGAAATGAATGCATTGAACAACCATCATCTTGAAACCTGAAGCAACGAAATAATTGGGCAATATCTCGTATAAGATGTTTGGAAATAGGCCAATCATTAAATTACCATGGATTAGAAAGAGGCTTCGTGCAAAGACTTTTGACAAAAAGTTTGACAAACAGATACGACATCATTGACCTCATTCTGCATGAAATATGCTAAATTGGAAATATAATCCAGATATTCCTCCATTTATTTTTATCACTGTCCAATTTTTTATATAATAAATGGTTTAATTTTTATATTGATCAAAACTGAGGTTTATCTTTTCCTGAATTCCAAAAACTGAGAATTAAATTATCGTGACACGAATTCAAACATTAAAAACATAAATTTCTTTCTATGGTTCCTATCTAATATTATCGTTCTACGTCACCTTAAAATACTCGTCTTGTGTTTTATTCCAGGCAAATTGATTAACTGACGTTTTATCTAACGAAGGGTCGAAGTTTAACCCGCTTTTGGTACATTTATTTCCCGGGGAGGCAATAAAATTCACGTCAGACTTTATTGTGGAGCTTGTTGAACGGCCGGTAAATAATCGATTAATTACACCGAAAACTAGAGCACGACGAAAGGAACGACTTTTATTAAATTAGTCGAAAACAGTAATTAAAATTAAATATTCAATAATGAATTAAAAGGATATTAAAAGATTGGGAATTTCAGCAACTTGGTCGCTACAACCACAAATTATTATTTTTATTTTGCGGTTCAAACTTTAGTTACAAAGAAGACTTTGTTTGCATACTTTGTTTGTTGCCTTATTAATTTTTGAAACAACGCAAATTTCACACAATTTCAGCTTGTTTGCTGTCACTTTACGATTATGACGTCAAATTATTCTCGCGCCTCTTTAACCGACCATTATCCGGTTCTGTTTATCCACACCCGACGTACATCATCGATCCGGCACAATCAAATATCGATTCTTCTTCACCCGACGACGTTGTATATTCAAACGCAGTTTCCGGGACGGTGACGTGATGTCATCTTGGCGAATCCCGATTCCAACACGTGGCGCACGGATTATACGGTTTTTTCGGCCAATTATTTCGTACGATAAACATGCGTTCCGATCCCAAGTCCGTCCGGTCTGGCTGTTTGTCATGCACGTCTATTTTTGAACCAGGCGCCGCCGCACTTTATTTACAGTCTCTTCGACGTTACACAATTTCACGTCGTAATTATATATTGCTCTTTGGCAAACACCACGGGCTGTTTAATCCGGGGTGGAGGTTGTTTTAAATTGTTGTCAAGCTTTAATTTGCCAGAGGGTGGCAATAATATCGAAGTGTTAACATTTTATTTGTACAATTATTTAACAAGCGGTGTAATGATGGTTATTGCTCACTGAAGATGACATGTAATCATCCTGGTGGGTAACAGCCATTTAATTTACATTTTTACCTAATTTAATATCGACACTATGTTATATTACGATGTAACATTATTAACATGTTGTAAACATTAACAATTAACTCAGAAAATTTATATACTTTTCAAATAGGAAAAATCAATGAAAGTTATTATTCTTAATAACAGGAATTGATAAAATAATTCAGTTTAAAAACTGTTCTGAAATAGATGCATTATTTAGTAGTTGTAGATTCAATTATTGACTTATAAAATTTATTTGTAACAGAACGCTGAAATTAAAGCAATAATTTTTAATTCAAATGATTTGAATTGATTTGATTTGATTGAATGAATTCCTTAATTTTTAAAAAGGATTTTTTGTAATTTAAGACATCTCAAACATCAAATCAATTGATGTTAATTTGAAAATGTAATTAAGAAAGTTGGCAATTTAATGCTGAAATATATCAGTTTAAGTTTATAATTTAGACAAAATAATTTCTTAGTTTTTATAGACTTGATCTTATCTACAAAATAAAGATTTGCCATTCAATTTTATTTATTGTATAAAATTATCATTATATTATTGATGTACAAACTTATTTACAATTTTCAATTTTGAAAGTTGATAATATAAAAATGTATTTAAGAATCTAATAATTAAATATTTTAGTCTAATTTTATGATGGCCTGGTCAGCTGGCAGTCCAGACCTTATCTCAATAGAACATATCTGGGACATTCTTGGGAGACATTTAAGTGCCCATCTTAATCGTTTAATTAATTTAATTTAGAGGACGTGGAGCGTTTTCTAGTCGAAATTTGAAAGAATTTGGACAAAAATAAAATTCTAACTCACATTTTAAGTATGAACACATTATGAGTATGTAGTAGTACAGATTTTCTATTTAAAATATTTCACTCCATTAACAAGTAATATTAATTAATCGGACTGTAAGTATAATTGAGTATCAAATTATTATTAAATTAGTGACATGTTTTTTAAATTTCTAAAGTTAATAATCTAAAAGTCTAATTAGGGGGGTAAGAAATTTTATAATGAATTATTTTAGTTAACAATTTTAAAATATCAACAAAATAAAGATTTACCTTTCAAATTTTACTGTCGAATTAAGTAATTCAGTCACCTTGTCAGTAATTTTCAGAATATATATTAAAATCTAATTAGCAAGTTGTTAATTTTACAATTCTAATTTTTCAGTGTCTGGAAAATCTGTCTCAACTATTGACAAAGTACACATTTACTAATCAAATTTAAGTCGATTAAATCATAATCAATATGTGAATTTAGTTAATAATAACTATTATATTTATCTTTTTTTACATTTAATTTCCAAAGTAGATAATTTAAAAATCTAATAAAGTTATAGTTATAAACTTCACACTGTAATACTTCAGACTAATTTTCCAATTTAGATAAAGAAATTTCTCAATTTTTGTTTAGTTGGTAATTTAAAAATTTAAATAGAAATGTTGCAAATTTAATAAGGAAATAATTTCCCAGTTTCTGGAGATTTTGTCTATTAGGATAGCTTATAAATATTAACAAACTATTCAACGTTTTTTTGCAAGTAATTAATAATATAAAAATTTAATTAAAAAGATCGTATATTTAAGAATGAAATATTCCAATTTATTTTTTACTTAATGAGACAAAGAACTTTTCCAATATTTTAAGAGTTACTATTAATAACTGTTTTATAATTGTATTTTATTGTTATATAAAAAATTATTGACGTACAATCTCTATTATAACTAATTAGTGATTAAACCGAAGTTAAATAAAACATTAAAACTGTTGAATTGATTGTTTGAATTTCGAAAGTTGATGATTTAAACATCTAATTAAGAACGTTTAGTAAAGAAGTATTAAACGTAGTTTTATATTATTGACATTAATTACGGATAATTATATTAACAGTATATGTACTCCATAAGACTTTTTCTTTTTTGGGTTGACTGACCCAACACGACTGTTTTCTTATAATAATCTACAAATGTTTCACCTCAGGTTATTTACTAAATACTTCCTGGGTAATATTTTAGAGTAATTTTTGTTGATAACTTGTTACAATGACCACAACAAGGTATAATTTATTGAGTACATAAATAAAAATGCCATATAATATTTTTACATAATAAAACCATAATCAGACTGAGTGTACAGGTGTGTAAAAGCTGTGACTTCTAATTTAATTTCAAGCAATGATTTGCAAAAGAAATAAGTTCGGTAAACTCATGAAAATAAATCTAGATTAAAAAACGCCATTCAGGTTTCTTCGAATTAACATCAATGAGTTGTCGAAGTTACATTTGAATTTATGTTTTGAGATTTGTGGTAAAATTATTATCAGTCTATTAACTCAATTTGTTATACATAGAAAAAGAACCAAGTTGATTAGAGAAAAGGCTATTAAAACTGCCTTTAATTGTACTATAGTTGATTAGGGAAAAGACTATTAAAACTACTTTTAATTGTACGATATTTATACCATTTGTGTTGATTATTTATGCAGGATCTTATCAAAATGTTATGTCAGTTTGTTCCACAGAATAGCTGTAAAATTGAAAAGCTAAAAATAATTATAAAAACAACAGTTCAGCTCAATTCTAATTATAAAATAGTTGTGGTAATAAATAAAGGAAAATCCACGAAGAAAAACCTTTCTATCGTGATAAAACTGATTTAGTACTTACGATAGTAAGCAAGTAAACTAAATAAAATCCCTCCCTGTATAAGCAACTCAAGGTAACCGAAGTGGTGTCGGGGATGAAACCTTTTCTGTGGCAAAGGTATATTGATTTTAACATAAATCTCTTATCTATAACACGATGTGCGTTTAACTTCACTATAAAATTAAAGGTAAATTACCGAGAGCATAAACCAACGTCAAGTCAAGTACATGTGACGTAAAATACATCAGTTTTATGACAAAGAATCCATTATTAATTTGTTGTTGTTGACATTTTAACACAAACAATCATCCATGAACTGATGTGGAAATGGACTGAAGCATTTCCATGCATTATGAAAATTTGTTGACTGCAATTATGTGTGTACGGCTTTCGCAATAAAATTTACATAATAACAAAATACCATGGATTTTACTGTCACAGCTTAAACCATCAGCGCAAAAGATGCGGTAATAACTTCACGACCCATAAAATACATCATGGTTAATGATAACTGTATAATCAAAATTTGATAATCTATAAATACGCTTGGCCGGCCACCAAACTTTTAATATTACTACCAGACACAACAGGAAGGTGATAAAGTTATTGTTTGTAACCCGATACTTTTATCTCGTGTCACATTAAACATTCCCGATTACGAAACGTTCGAATAAATCATAATTTACATCGTTGATGCGTACGAGCTTAAAAAAAATATATGAAAATGTCATCTTCAATTAGCCAGAGCCGAGTTTAAAAAGCCATTCGATGCTTCCGCATATTCAATTATGTAACATATACGGCACAACGATGCATTAATAAACAAACCTGTTCTGTTTATGAAAAGCACTTTTTGGTGTCTTGTTTTCGATGCGGAATGAAAACATCTGTTTGTCCCGTGTTTTTTAAACAGCTGCTTCATCGGATAGCAAAACATGTTTTCGATTTTAAGGCATAAAACGTTGGAAAACAATTGTTAATGAAGTCGGGATACGTGTACAAACTGGGAATTATGACAATTTTGCCTGTTTTGAAATCGTAGCTGAAGTTGTTTTTGCATTTGGGTTGGCAGCCATAAACGTATTTTGAGTGTGAAGTATTTCTCTAAGAAATTGTGTAGTAAATTAGATGATGTACTTATCTAGAAGTGCTCCTTCAAAACAAGTAAACAAAACAGATAATGCAATCAAGATAGAACTGAAAATTATTTAAGCAGCTATTAAGGTAAATTAAAGTGGAAGCAATTTGTAAAAATTGTAAAGAGACGTAAATAAATTTGACCTCAGAATAACTTCTCCCCTGTTTATTTCCATTAAGCTCCCATCTGATATAAAACAATGAGTTAGTAAAGTTTATTCGTCCAAAGTAAGGAATGTACACTGTTCCAAGCACTACCCATAATTTTGTAAATATTTTTTTCTATTTAAGTAGATAGTACATTGTTTGTAATAGCTTTTACAAGGTGTTTAGTTTTTTTGTTATTTGAAATATACAGAAAAATAATGGGAACCTTAATGCTGAGCGTAAATTTTGGACATTCTAGAGGAACATATGCCCCTTTTGTAGGTCATTTTTTTACTAATGCATGATAATGCACAACCACATACAACCTATGTTGTCCTAATTTATCTTGCTAACGTTGGAATTAATGCTATGCCCTGACCAGCTCACAGACCAGACCTTAACCCAATATATATCTTGTCTAACCCTCCGAATAACTGAGAGGATGTGGAGCATCTTCTTGAAATTTGGGAGAATTTGGACCAAAATGAAATTCGAACCCAGATTTTGAGTATAAATAGAAGATGTGAGGCTTTTTAAGACTTTTTGTAATAATTATGAATAAAAACCCATTTTAAATAAATATGCAAAGAGTCTATACGTTTATTTTTCCCGTTTTCAGAAAATATTAATAACAAATAACCAATTATTATTGGAACAGTGTATTTGAATAGTACACAAGCAACATTTTACGAGCCATAATTTTAATACACTAACCCCATTGATTCGTAACACTAACCCCTAACCAATTTGTGGCGGTGGATGATCACGTGTACAACCCGATTTTATCGCTCGTAAAACAGAGAATCATTGTCGAATGATTTAAAACCGATACCGGTTATATTTCCCGTAATGCGAACGCATGATATGGTAATGAATAATAATAATAATATTACGATGGCAGTGAAACAAAAGCCCGCACGGCAACGGTGAATTAAATGGGCTGACACGTGCGATGTTCCGGACTCGCGCGAACTACAGGGTGAATTATTCAGTGGTCGTGTAAAAGTGATATTTTGACTGGCTCTAAAAATACATACTGCATGGGTAAATTTCACGTCGGGACGATGTCACTGCAGTGTCGTGAATTATTGGACCACCAATCTTAATGGATAATTGATTTTTATCTATATTACGATACAGACCTTAAAATTTTAAATGAGTTTTTTACTCAGTTAAAAATCAAAAACGAAACATCTGAGTTTAGTTTATGACTAGTAATATTAAAATATAGATTAAGAAATCTGAGCAGTTTAAGAAGATAATGACAGGGTTTGCTTTCAATAGAAACAACCCTTTGTATTTGTTAATATCATTATATCTATACAACACTAACAAATTTCAAAATGATAAGAAGGAAGTAATAAGATATCTGTAATAATCTTTAATTATTTGTTGTTGTGGAAATAAAAATAATTTCTTCTAGGCAATTCCTGTCTAAAATTAGATATAAACAACTACTGTTGTACATATATTTGAAAGTTAAGAATGTTTTTAATTAAGAAAGACAACAAAGAAACGTTAGAAAGTAACAAGATATCTGTAAAAATCTTTAATTATTTGTAGTTATAGAAATAAATATGTCTTTTAGACAATTTCTGTCTAAATACTTATAAAAACAACTTATTAACAACTTATGTTTGTCAAGGGAAGAAATAAGTGCTGTTGTACATATTTTTTAAAATTAAGTGCGTTTTTATTAAACAAAGACAACAAAGAAACGTTAGAAAGTAATAATATATCTGTAATAATCTTTAATTATTTGTAGTTGTGGAAATAAACATAATTTCTTCTAGAAAATTTCTGCCTAAATATAGATATAAACAATATATTTTGCCAAAGGAAAAAAGAACTGCTGTTGTACGTATATTTGAAAGTTAAGAATGTTTTTAATTAAGAAAGACAACAAAGAAACTTTAGAAAGTAATAATATATGTGTAATAATCTTTAATTTTTTTGTAGTTGTAGAAATAAATATAATTTCTTTTAGATAATTTCTGTCTAAATACAGAAAAACAACTTACGTTTGTTAAGGGAAGAAATAAGTGTTGTTGTACATATATTTGTAAATTAAGTACTATTTTAATAAAGAAAGACAACAAAGAAACGTTAGAAAGTAATAAGATATCTATAATAATCTTTAATTATTTGTAGTTGTGGAAATAAAGAAAATTTCTTCTAGACAATTCCTGCCTAAATATAGATATAAATAATTTATGTTTGCCAAAGGAAAAAAGAACTGCTGTTGTACGTATATTTGAAAGTTAAAAGTGTTTTTAGTTAAAAAAGACAACAAAGAAACGTTGGAAAGTAATAAGATATCTGCAATAATCTTTAATTTTTTGTTGACGTGGAAATAAATAATAATTTCTTCTAGTCAATTTCTGTCTAAATACATATAAAAACAACTTATAGTTGTCAAGGAAAGAAATAAGTGCCGTTGTACATATATTTGAAAATTAACTACGTTTTTAATAAATAAAGTCAACAAAAAAAAGTTAGAAAGTAATAAGATATAAATAACAATATTTAATTATTTGTAGTTGTGGAAATAAAGGAAATTTATTCTAGACAATTGCTTCCTAAATATAGATATAAACAATTTATGTTTGCCAAAGGAAAAAAGAACTGCTGTTGTACGTATATTTGAAAATTAAGAATGTTTTTAATTAAGAAAGACAACAAAGAAACGTTAGTAAGTAACGAGATATCTAATAATCTTTAATTTTTTGTAGTTGTAGAAATAAATATGATTTCTTTTCGATAATTTCTGTCTAAATACAGATAAAAACAACTTATGTTTGTTAAGGGAAGAAATAAGTGCTGTTGTACGTATATTTGAAAATTAAGTAAGTTATAATCAAGAAAGACAACAAAGAAGCGTTAAAAAGTAATAAGATATGTGTAATAATCTATAATTTTATAGTTGCAGAAAAAAAGATAATTTCTTCTAGACAATTCCTGCCTAAATATAGATATAAACAACAAAGAAACATTGGAAAGTAATAAGATATCTGTAATAATCTTTAATTTTTTGTAGTTGTAGAAATAATGATAATTTCATCTAGACAATTTCTATCTAAATACAAATATAAGCAACTTACGTTTATCAAGGAAAGAAGGAACTGTTGTTTTACGTATATTTGAAAATTAGTGTGTTTTTAATTAATAAAGATAATAAATAAACGTTAGAAAGTAATAAGATATCTGTAATAATATTTTATAGTTGAGGAAAGAAAAATAAGACCTTGTAAACTGTTCCTGTCTAAATAAAGATACACACAACTTATGTTTAATAACAAAAGAAAGAAGTGTTGTTGCACCGATGTTTTGAAAGTAAGTACCAACAGTGTTGTTCATAAATAAACCGATTACCCAAACCACCAGAACCAACCCACACTCGGCGAACTTTCGCACGCAAATCGAAAGCGATGTATTTATTCGTCGCTCACGAAAAGTCCACACGATTAGGAGAAAAGGTCGCATCCGCACACGAGACCGAGAAAACGTCTTGTGTGCCGGTTAATTGAGTTGCGGGGAATAAATCAAAATGGCTTTGGATAAAATCGGTGGTATATGAAATGGGTTGGCGCTCGCTGAACATGTTTATCGAACTTGGGAGACGCCCGACTTTATGATTGTCGTTTTCCTTGTTAATTTCGAGAGATGAGTTCCGAGCGAACGAAAATGAAATATGCTCGTGTGTTTTGCTCGTTTTCAGATTTTTACATTTGAATGTTTCTACATAGTTTAAGGCGACCGGGACGTTCATTTTGTTCAAGACTTTATATCTACGAATTTCGTCACAGTTTAAAGATAAAACATGTTAATATTTGAACAATTTTCAATTTATTGCTTGTCGCTAAACCAGCTTAAAACAACACAATTTGTCTGTACATTTAATAAATAAACAAGTAAAGCGAATTAATAAACGGATATTCGAAATAATGTACACGGGCAAAATCTATCAATACTTAAAACGCTTTGCAACCACTTACCGATAAACAAACCCCTGAGGCTTGTGCTTTTTTTCTTGTTGCCTGAGTTTATTTGAAAGAGAGAAATTCCTGTTAGTTGTAAACAAATTACTTTGCTGCTTAGAGGCTGTTTGTTAAGGAAACAACGGACAATTATCCAAACATTTATGAGGCAATAAATAGCGTAAGCAAATGAGAGAGATGTTTTCTTATGTTTGACTGATTGCCGATTATTTAATCTTTTATGTTTAACGCCGATAGTAAATATTTTTTGTTGGATATATCATGTGTGTGTGTACACAGGACTTTTATTTTTAGAATTTTTACACTTAGATAATATGTTAGATAAAAGAAAAATTACAACAATTATGATAAACAGAACAAAATAATAAATATTTTTACATAAAATTTTGGTGGATTTTTGGATATTTAGATAACAGAAAAAATAAATATGACAATGTTTTAATGAACTTTTCATTTTTTATCTATGTTCCTTATAAAACATGTACTTGTAATTTATAGAATAATTTTTGATTAATATTTTAAAACATTTTTAGATATTTTTCACTACATGTTCCTTATAAAATAACTAATTTATTTTTACACAATTTTTACACAGTTTTAGAATTTCAATTTCAAACTCAAGATAGAAAAAAATTCAAACAACTTATTTATTCAAAAATCTAATTGAAAAATAAAAATTGAAACATTTTAAAACATTATTGAGCATTTTTCATTTAAGGCTCTTTATAAAATAACTATTAATAATTATTTATTCAAAAATCTAATTGAAAAATAAAACTTTTCAACACTATAAAACATTTTTAAGCATTTTTCATTTAAGGTTTCTTATAAAATAGCTAGTTAATTATTTATATTAAAAATTTAATTGAAAAATAAAAATTTTCAATATTTTAAAACATTTTTGAGTTTTTTTTGTTTAAAGTTATTTATGAGATAATTAGTTTATTTTTATAAAAACGTTTTAGAATTTTAGAAATTGAAGACAAAAAAATCTAAATGGAAAATAAAAATGTTCAACATCTTAAAAAAATTTTGAGCATTTTTCCTTAAGATTTCTTATAAAATAGGTATTTTAATTCTACAGAAACATTTTAGAATTTAGAATTCAATTTTAAATTGAAAATACAAAAAAATCCAAACAAATTATTTATTCAAAAATGTAATTGAAAAATAAAAATGTTCAAGATTTTAAAACATTTTTGATCATTTTTCATTAAGGTTCCTTATAAAATAGCCAGTTTATTTTTAAAGAAATGTTTTAGAATTTCAATTTCAAATTGAATTTACAAAAAAATCCAAACAAATTATTTATTCAAAAATCCAATTAAAAAATAAAATTGTTCAACATTTTAAAACATTTTTGAGCATTTTTCATTAAGGTTCCTTATAAAATAGCCAGTTTAATTTTAAAGAAATGTTTTAGAATTTCAATATCAATTGAATTTACAAAAAAATCCAAACAAATTATTTATTTAAAAATCTAACTGAAAAATAAAAATTTTCAACATTTTAAAACATTTTTGAGCATTTTTCATGAAGGTTCCTTATAAAATAGCCAGTTTATTTTTACAGAAATGTTTTAGATTTTCTATTTCAAATTGAATTTACAAAAAAATCCAAACAAATTATTTATTCAAAAATTTAATTCAAAAATAAAATTGTTCAACATTTTAAAACATTTTTGAGCATTTTTCATTAAGATTTCTTATAAAATAGCCAGTTTATTTTTAAACAAATGTTTTAGAATTTCAATTTCAAATTGAATTTACAAAAAAATCCAAACAAATTATTTATTTAAAGATCTAATTGAAAAATTTTCAACACTTTAAAACATTTTTCATAAAGGTTCCTTATAAAATAGCCAGTTTATTTTTAAAGAAATGTTTTAGAATTTCAATTTCAAATTGAATTTACAAAAAAATCCAAATAAGTTTTTTATTAAAAAATCTAATTAAAAAGTAAAAATTTTCAACATTTTAAAAGGTTGTTGTGCATTTTTCATTAAGTTTTCTTATAAAATAACCAGTTTTTTTACAGAAACCCTTTAAAATTTGAATTTCAAAGTTATTTATTTTAATTTTAATTGAAAAATAAAAATTTTCAAAATTTTTGAGTATTTTTCCTTAAAATATCTAGATTATTTTTACAGAAACGTTATAGAATTCCAATTTCAAATTCAAGATTATCTAACTGGAAAATATACATCTTAAAACATTTTTCATTTTAGATTCCTTATAAAAGAGAAGCTTATCTTTAAAGAAACAATTTGAACTAAACAATATAAACAACTGTTAAATTTTCATAGAATTAAAAATACCACATTGTGGAATAATTCGAGTAGATTGTTAATTCAATTTAAGCCGAGCGGCGAGATTGGAACAATTAAAATAAGCGGATTTGTGTTAAATAGTCCTTATTAAAATCAACGCGTGAAATTAGCGCGACATTTATGTTGTTGTAACGTGTCAAGAGCATGCGAGAAAATTTTACGGCGGAACGGATGTGAATAAAATTACGATTTAATAAATGACCGACTTGCCCTTACCAGCATACGTTTTATTAATAATAAAAGCCCGTCATCTATCCAATCGTTTTTTATTCGATAACTTCATTCGTTGGAAATTGCTTTTCCTAATATTGATTGATCGCGATGCGAGTCTGCGGTTTTGTTTGGGACGTGAGGCCGCGTATTAATATGTTACGATGCATGTTTCTGCGATTGAATAAAGTGTTATCTATTTTCTGCGGTCTTGGCACAGGACCCCGATGCCAGGAGACCCGATATATCTGCATTCGCAGCGGGAATCAATACGATGTGATTACCGTCACATTGCTCACTAAATTTCGGTCACGATGCCATAAAACATTCGGTTTTAATTGTTACGCCAACAATTGTTTTAATCGACCCGATTAAAATCTGATTGTAAGTTTTCCGCAAAACAGGCTAATTATTGTGTATGTACGTGTGAATCTGTACGCAATAATTGAAGACCAACAGTCGACAAATGATCTCATTAATAAACAACAATTCGGAACCAATCGCTCCCCTTTCACGCTAATCGAGTAGATGACGAGATTGATATTGTATATGTGTGTTCATTTAATATTGATTTAAACCATTATTAGTAAACGATATTTGTGTATTGTTATGTTATTATCATTAGGTGTCAAAAACAACGTTTTCCACACTTGATGGATTATAATCAATGTTAATAACCACATTGTCGATTCGACTATTTATGTATTATTTATATTGTTATATTCACATTAACCTATTAAAGCAAACAAATACTTTTATTGTTAATGTTGTCAATGTTTTTTAAAGAGAAATACAATATTTATATACAAAATATCTCTCAATTAAATCGACTTAGGCAATTGATATTATAATATTATAATAAAATACATGATAAATTAAAATAAAACTAACTTTTAATATATTGTAATTTTATTCTTATTATTTATTTAAATAACACTAATTGTAATTATTGTGAATTTTGCATACAATTAACAAAGTTTATAAGCTGTTTTATATACATTTAAGACATTTAAAATTTTTAAATAATTCTGTATAAAATTAAAACTGATAGAATCTATGTATTCATAGAATTGTAATTTTTGTAAACAATTTTTTACATATAGACAACGTATAATATTCTGAATTATTTTGTACAAAAATTAATATCCTTATGTGCAAAATTAAGATACTTTTAATACTTTTTAAACAGTTGTATATAAAAATGAGACATTCTTAAGAGTAAACCGTTCTATATAAAATTAAGAAAGTTCCAAGACTTTCCAGTCAATCATGTATGGAATTAAGAGTGTTGTATAACTTTGAATGCAGTTCTGTACAAAATTAAATTTATTATAAAACATTCTAAGCAGTTCTGTATAAAATAAAGATACTTTTAATACTTTCTAAACAGTTGATTATAAAATTAAGAGAGTTGTGTATAAAATTAAGAAAATTTCGAAACTTTCTAATCAATCATATAAACAATTAAGAGAATTCTATAATCTTGAAAGCAGTTTTGTATAAAATTAAAACACTTTTAAGATTTTCTAAACAATTGTATATAAAATTAATATATTTGTAAGACTTCAGTTTCAACATTTTCTAATCAATCATTTAAACAATCAAAATTGAAAGTAGTTGTTCTCTATAAAATTGTGGGACTTAAAATTTTCTAAGAAGTTGTATATAAAATTAAGACATTTGTAAGATTAAAAGAGAGTTCCATAACATTGAAAGTTATTCTGTATGGAATTAAATTCATCATAAAACTTCTAAGCAGATCTGTATAAAATTAAGACACTTTTTAAATTTTCTTAACAGTATATAAAATTAAGACATTTGTAAGACTTAACAGTTCTATACAAAATTAAGAATGTTCCAAGACTTTCTAATCAATCATGTATACAATTAAGAGAGTTCTAAAACTTTGAAAGCTATGCTATATAAAATTAAATGTATTAAAAAATATTCTAAGCAGTTCTCTATAAAATTAAGACTTTTTTAAAATTTTGTAAGCATTTATATTTAAAATTAAGACAACTGTAAAACTTTCTAAGCAATTCTGTATAAAATCCAATCCTAAACATTACTTAATAAAATTAAGTATCTTGAAAGCAGTTCTCGATGTACAATTTCTATTTGAAATTATTTTAAAAATCTTTATAATTTATAACCATACTTTTATTAAGAAGTTCAATTTAAACTACAAATATTAACTGTTAAGTAAAAATATTCAATTTACAAGTATGTTAAACCAAAACAAGTAAACTAATTAGTTCCTACGAACCATTGATAATAAATAATTCATCAACAATTAAGAAGAAATTATTAAAAAATATAATTAAAAAATATATTTTTCAATTATGCTTTCATAACATAAGAATATTAATTAAAGTGACGCTATTCAACAGGATTAGCTTTTATATTATCCGCATCAACAATTTTATTTCGTTTTTGTATGCATTCGCCGGCTTATGAACTTAATATTTCCTTTATTATAATCATTCCATGTGTTTTTCATGTCCGTTAATTTTATTATATTAATATTCAGCTTAAAAGTTTCCTCCAGTAATAAATGCCGCATTTTCAATGTAACAATTACTTTAATTTTTAAAGTTGTTATATAATAAAAACATTTTTCAATACACCTGAATATCGCTGCGCATTTGTACGAACAGGATATTCTCAACCACAACCACGTAACGGATCAAGTTCTATAAAGTTAATAAAATTATTAAACCACTAATTAAAACAGAAGTACATGTCCCGCACGTCATAATGTTTACACCAGACCAGACCAGATTTTAAACAGTGTGTGACAAAACTAACAGGTTCAAAATTTATTCATCACTGCAAGCGATAAAATCTGAACGGCTTAGCGATGCGCCCAATAAACACCTAAACTTTATCGTGAAAATCTGCTTTTATGTAAAATTGCAAATTACCGACTAATCCGGATCGACGCCCGATTAAAAGAATTAAGCCATCATTTTTATATATAAAAAAAATTGTTCATAACTACACGTTGCGTGTCCATTATAGATTTTCATCCGTTTAATTTGAAGCTTATTTATCGAAATTAGCGCACGGAAGTGTGTAATTCATTAAACAGTTTTTTTTTTTTTAATAAATACACGTAATAAGGAGAGAAATCTTCGTAAGCATTTTGTATAAAATTAGTACAGTTGTAAGATTTTTTTAAAACTAAGTTGTGAGACTTTCTAAGCTATGTATACAAATAAAGTAGTTTTAAAATTTATAGGTTTTTAAGACTCCCTAAACAGTCCTGTAATTAATTAAGACGTTTCTAAACTATATTAAATTTATGCAGTTAGAAGAATCTAATACTTAAAGGTGGTACTTGTAAGACTTCCTAAGTAATTCTGTAAAAAAATATACAAATATAAGATTCTATTCAACATAGTTCTGTATATACTTAAGTATACAACGTTCTAAGTAGTTCTGAACAAAATTAAGTCAATTGTAAGACTTTCTGGTTAATCTTGTGAATAATTAATACAGTTATAAAACATATTAAGTAGTTTTTTTATAAAATTTACCCACTTGTAAGACTGTAAATCTATGTAAAATAATACAGACACCCTAAACCGTCTTAAATAATTAAGATGAATCTAATAAATTCTGTTTTATACTTATACGTTTGCAATATGCTTTAATCAGTTGTGTTGTGTTTAATTAAAAAGAATTTAAGACTTTAAAAGTTGTTGTTGTAAGACTTTCTAAGCAATTTTGTATAAAATTTATACAATTGTAAGATTATAAATATTTCTTATACTTACAATAATTCTAAAAATTTTTAAGAAGTTCTCTACAAAATTAAGACATTTTGGCTAATCCTGTGAATAATTAAGACTTTTATAAAACTTTCTAAGTATTTCTGTATTAAATTAAGCTACTTGTAAAACTTTCTAAGCAAATTTGTGTAAAATAATACAATTTTAAAACTCCTCAAACAGTCGTGTACTTATTAAGATGGATCCAAGAAAATATGTATTAAACTTATACATTTGTAAGGTGCTCTAATCAGTTTTGTGTTTAATTAAAAAGAATTTAAAACTTAAAAAAGTAGTAGTTGGAAGACTTTCTAAGAAATTCTGTAAAGAATTTCTAAAATTATAAGATTCTAAGTAGTTATGTGTATGCTTAAGAAAATTCTAAAACTTTCTGAGTAGTTCTCTAGAAAATTAAGTCAATTGTAAGACTTTCAGCTAGTTATGTGAATAATTAAGACAGTTATAAAACTTTCTATGTAGTTTTGTATAAAATTTATCCAGTTGTAAGACTTTCTAAGCACATCTGCATAAAATAATACAATTTTAAAACTCCCTAAACAGTCGTGTAAATAATTAAGATGGATCCAAGAAATTATGTATTAAACTTATACATTTGTAACATGCTCTGATCAGTTTGTGTTTAATTAAAAAGGATTTAAAACTTTAAAAGTAGTAGTTGTAAGAGTTTCTAAGAAATTTTGTATAAAATTTATACAATTGTAAGATTCAAAGTAGTTATGTGAATGCTTTTATAATTATCTTATTCTAAAACTTTCTAAGTAGTTCTCTACAAAATTAAGTCAATTGTAAGAGTTTTAGCTAGTTCTGTGAATAGCTAACTTTTTAAGTAGTTTTGTATATAATTTAGCCAGTTGTAAGACTTTCTTAGCAAATCTGTATAAAATAATACAATTTTAAGATCCCTAAACAGTCGTCTAAATAATTAAGACATATCCAAGAAATTCTGTATTAAACTTATACATTTGTAAGGTGCTCTAATCGGTTTTGTGTTTAATTAAAAAGGATTTAAAACTTTAAAAGTAGTAGTTGTAAGACTTTCTAAAAAATTCTGTATAAAATTTATACAATTATAATATTCTAAGTAGTTATGTGTACGCTTAAGATAATTCCAAAAAAATTTCTTTACAAGACTTTTAGCTAGTTCTGTGAATAATTAAGACAGTAATAAAACTAAGTTGTTCTGTATAAAGTTAATCCAGTTGTAAAGCTTTCTAAGGAATTCTGTATAAAATTAAAACAATTATGAAACTTTGTAACCATCATTTTTTATGATAATTTATTATTAATAATAACGTGTTGCGTGTCCATTATAGATTTTCATCCTGTTAATTTGAGGCTTATTTATCAAAATTAACGCACGGATGTGTGTAATTTATTAAACGCCGTTTTTAAGGAATACACGTAATAAGGCGTGCTGATTTAATGCCCGGTCTTTTTTGATTTTGATATTAAATTGTCGCGCGTGGGTTTATTATGAATACTAATGGAACACGGACGTTTCGGTTCGCATGGTTATATTAATTATGGGAACACTAATGCCGTCAGTAGCTTTAATAAAAATGACAGATCGGACGAAAGTCGAAAAATTTTATTTATGGGAATATGCTAATGTAAGTATGGCAATTTTTTATGTCGAGGACCAGGTTTATTTTATAAATGATCGCGATGTAATTTATTCATCTCATTGACATCGGATAGTATATGGCGTCTCGTACAACCAAATAAATAATGTGGTCACAATTGTTAAGCGTGGGTGTACCATAAATATTTGTTATTTGGAACATATTACTAGTCTAACAATGATTTGTTTAAATCTTTGATAATAAATATTGATGTGTGTATTAGAAAGTAACATAATCCCAATAAATCTGCTGAAAACTTTGTATGACTAATTCGGATATATAATATTAAACCGCATGTCGATATTGCGGTTTTAAATCCATTATTAAATTTTTGCTAATACTCCAGGCTAATTTATTTGTGCACCGAACGGATTTTTATTTTCACATAACTGTCAATTAACACACATTTGGCGCAGCGGCACTAATACATAAATAATGCAAAATGCCGCATTTAAAGCAGTGCACATATTAAATTACAAATATTGGACTATGTTTAAACTAGGACATATACAAAACGGATTAAAAGCTTTCATTAATTAACTCCGAACACCGTTCCACATTTACCGTACGTAGTCAATTGAGCGCAAAGCTCCGAACTTACTGTAGATTGGCTTTCGCCAACGTGAAGAAAAATATGTCTCGATTATCGGGGATTAATACGTCGGATCCCCCGAAAAACTGCTTACCGGTTGTTCTTGTGCGATAAAGGTCTTTACAAAAGGTCCATACAGAAAACCAGTCGGCCGCTCACAGCTAAAGGTTGCGCGAATTAGCTTTTTTTCGTCGGTAATAAGTATGTCGAGAAGGTCGTCGCTCGTAGCAACAATGATCACTTTTGTAATGGACACGCAGCGATCATTTGCTGATCTCCCACTTTGCCACGGTCTCCGTTATTGCAACGCTTTACTCGTAAACTGCCGGTTCCAATTAATAAAGGAGGAATGATGTGGAACAATAGAACGGAACATTGTCATACAAAATATGGAAGGAAGAAATTACTTTTTTTGTATTTTAAACGTTAGTGTTGGATATTATACAGTTTTCGCAATTAGAATATTTTAGCTGTACTTAATTAAAACTGTCGGTTCTCTTTCAAATTTCGTCAGTATAAAGTTTAGAGCTGTTTAATTATGTACAATATTATATTATATATATAACTTTAACGCCATTGTTATAACTGTTAGAATTCCTAAACCTTCTAGACATTCAATCAAAGTAGTTCTAAAAATTAAACTAGCTGTAATAGTTTAGTAGTTTAATTATCATAAATATAAGACTTTGAAGGCACTTCTTCTGATAAAGTCATAAAAAAGTTAGAATTGCTCCGAAATATTCTAACAATTTTACAATACAATAACCAATTCTGTATGTAATTTCGAAACTATTTAAGCAGTTTTTTATAAATTTTTTATAAAATAAAAACACTTCTGTATAAAATTAAAGCAGTCGTAAGAGTTTCCATGCAATTATTTCTGTATAAAATTAAACTAGTTGTAAGACATTCTGTGTAAAATAATACAATTTTAAAACTGCCTGTAAATAATTAAGATGGATCTAAGAAATACTATATCAAATTTATACATCTGTAAGACGCTGTAATATAGTAATTCTGTATAAAATTAAGGCAGTCATAAAACTTTTTAAATAGTTTTGTATAAAAATAAGACATAGCTTGAAGGTCACAAGAGTTTTAAAACTATCCACATAATTTTTTGTAAAATAAAAACTGTTGTGCGGCATTCTAAACACTTCTTATAAAATTAAAGCACTTGTAAGAGTTTCCAAGCAATTCAGTATAAAACTTTCTGAATAGTTCTATACAATTAAGAGAGTTTTATTTCTAAGTTTTAAAATTAAATCAGTTTTAAGATGTTCTAAGTAGTTTTGTATAAAATTAAGACACTATGACATTGAACTTATACATACAATTCTGACAGTTCTAAGCAATAAATACAGTTGTAAGTAGTTTTGTATAATATTAAGGCAGAAATTTAAATAGTTTAACATAAAGTTAAGAGAGATTAAGGCACTTCATTAGCAATTATGCATACAATTGTGACAGTTGAAGACTTTCTAAGCAATTCTGTATAAAATAAATACAGTTATAAGACTTTCTAAGTAGTTCTCTATAAAATTAAGTAGATTAAAAACTTTCAATTTTATATAAAGTTAAGACAATTATAAGATTTTTTAAGTAGTTTTATATAAAACTAAGACAATATCAAAACTTTTTGATTAATTTTATGTAAAATGAAGGGAGGTTCAAACACTTTTTTAGCAAGTATATATAAAATTGTGAGAGGTTTAAGCAGTTCTGTATAAAAGATATACAGTTGTAAAACTCTCTAAATAGTTCTGTATAAAGTTAAGACAAACTAAACATTTTCTAAACAATTATGTAGTTATAAGATCTCCTAAGTAGTTTTGTATAAAATTAAAATAATACCAAGACTTTTTAAGAATTTCTATATAAAATTAAGATAGTTACGACAATTTCTTAGCAATCATACAATTAAGGCAGTTGTAAGATTTTCTAACCATTACTGTATAAAATAAATACAGTGGTAAGACTCTCAAAGTAGTTCTGTATAAAATTAGGACAATTGTTAGATTTTCTAAGTAGTTTTGTATAAAACTAAGATAGTATCAAAACTTTTTAAGCAGTTTTATAAGAGAGGCAGTTTTTAAGAGAGGTTAAGACACTTTCTTAGGAAGAATATACATAATTGTGACAGTTTTGAGTAGTTCTGTATAAAATAAATACTGTTGTAAAACTCTCTAAATAGTTCTGTATAAAGGCAGATTAAAAATTGTCTAAGCAATTATATATAAAATTAAAACAGTTATAGGATTAACTAATTAGTTTTGTATAAAATTAAGACAGTACCAAAACTTTTTAAGCAATTCCATATAAAATCAAGGCAGTTCAGACACGTTCTATTTATTTTATATATATATATATATATATATATATATATATATATATATATATATATATATATTGCGAGACTTCTAGACTTTCTAAGCAATTTTTTATAAAATTAACACAGTTATAGGACTGTATTAAATTAATGAAGATTAAAAACTATATATTTATATATGTATAAAATTAAGACAGTACCACAACCTCTTAAATAAATCCATATAAGACAATTATGACACGTATAAGTATACATATAATTGTGAGAGTTCTAATACTTCCTAAGCAATTATATATAAAATAAATACAATTGTAGCACTCACTAAATAGTCCTGTATAAAATTAATGAAGATTAAAAACTTTCTGAGCAATTATGTATAAAATTAAGACCGTTAAAATATTCTAAGAAGTTTTGTATAAGATTAAGAGAGTTATGCCATTTTTTTGGGTAATACAATCTAAGCAGTTCTATACAATTAGTAGTTGTAAAATTCTCAACCGTCATACAAGAAATTAAGACAATTTTAAGACTTCCTAAGCAGTTCTGAGACTGTCTGGGAAGTTCTGTTCAAAACTAAGTAAGAGATACCATTTTCATTTATATCTTCAATAGTGTTTTCAACAAATCAAGTGCAAGCAAACCAGAAATTGGAATGCCAATCAAAAAATGTTATTTAGAAGTTGATTATCCCCGTCTCTTTATGGCCTGTCCGGCCGATTGGAATTGAAAACCAGGTGCACGCGAATAAAAATCGTCAGCCAATACATTTTTCCGAACCGGACAAAACGACGACGAATTGTGGATTGTGGAAACGAGGTTAAGTCCGTGCATGACATATAACCGGGCGATAAAACAACTATCTCTGACCGATATCGGTGCGACGAGAAGCGGCGTCATTCCGCACGCAAAGCCTTCCCGACGACGAACGAACGGTTTTTGCCGCGGCGGCCATTCGGAAAAAGCCATGTGAATATGGATCGGTTACGGTTGTTGGTGATGTGCACGAAAAAAACGAAAAAGGAGAGGAAAGAAGAAAAAAAAACGGAAATAATGAATTGGTCTGGCCATTCTTGGTCGGTCCGAGAGACTCGTTACGTGTCGTTATTACACAGCTAATTTCGGAATTCGCCATGGAAATCGTTTTTATCATCGGTACATACTTGACATTTAACATTTCGTAATTATTCGCAAAACGCCCCGTTCCGAATCTGCAGTGAAAACGCAATTTAATTTGTTTGTTTTTGCTATTTTATATGTAAATAAAGTGCTTTCGGTTCTTAAATTGAAACAAACGTATTTGCTATTGCAAATTATCTTTGCAATGCTAAACAATGGGGAATGTTTCGTTGTAAAGTTTTGTAATTAAAACCTCTACTTAAACAATATTTACTCCGTGCCTCCGTTTCAAATGTCAGTAGTATTTATTTCTAATAATCCGTTTTTGTAACAAAACTTTAGCAATTAATGTTGATTAAAAGCTCGCAGCTTATTTATGTTTGAAGCAATCTTACCCTTTGATGTGAATTTCCTCTTACCTGTAAAAGAATTTTAATTATTAATACATGTGTTACATTAATTATACTAATTTTTTCAATGGATATTTAAATATAATCGTAATGGACTAAAATGGCAATGTGTTAATTTTTAATTACATAGGAAATTATAAAATCTTGCATCAATTTTAATACATTAAACTGCTAATTTATAAATAATTTTATAGAAAATTTGTGAATTTTTTAACAAGTTATAAAGATTATGACATCTGTGATTTTTCACATGTTCGAGAATAACTTTTTATAAATAGTTTCTATATTTGTGGTGTACTTTAAATTAATTTTGTATATTTTTAAACATTTTGTTAAAACATGTATTTTTTACATGTGTTTCAAACAACTTGATTTCAACTTTACATAAAGTTTACCGAAAAACTGAGGCTCTGTTGAAAATATACTTTTAAACCTGTTTTTTCTTTGTTTAGAAAATTTCATAAATTCAATATTTTTTTTACAAAATGGAATTAAAATTTTATATAATTTTTAAATTATCTTAACATATTTGATATTATTATTATAAAATAAAAACTATGAAAATAAAGATACCCCTATATAAAGGGGAGGTACAAAATGTTAAAACACTTAATAATTATAAAATTAATTTAAATTAAAAAGTATGGTCCTTTTAGTAAAATGATGATATGTAAAACGTGTGTTTTCACGATTTACAATTGAAAGAAAAGTGTGTTAAAATCTGACGAAAAATTTTATTATGCGAATATAATTAATATTTTCATAGACTTAATGTCGAATTAATAAAATAACTTTATTGTTGTTAATGAAAATATTAATTTGCACGTAAATAATTATAAACATTAACAATAACCACAACACAGTAGCGTCGGGGGAATCCTAAATAGTAAACAAAGCCCATCGACAAAGATTCCAGTAATTTTGTAGCCGTCGGGGACGATTCGATGCGAAACTGTGTTTATTATAGATAATTAAAAGTGCTTTGACGACAGAACCGTTTATTATGAATAAACATGTGAGTAATACAAAGCAAACAATTTAACTGTCAGGATCCAGTGCCTGTCTGGGCCGTTCGAGAGGACTGCGATTTGAATAGGTTTAATGTTCTCGTTCTATTTAATACGTTGTACGTTTGCTAAACAGTTCATTAGCGAATTTGAAATCGCACAATGATTTTATTCGGCAAACAAAGCCTTACACTTTAATATTTTATGAAAAAATTTGTTAGTTATTAACAGTTTTAAACGTTGTTGAGTCAGTGTGAAGGAATTTTAATCGTACAAACAGTCGTCTTGGTATTGTTCTAGAAAACAACTCATTTTAAAATCAGTAAAAACACACCAGGGCATTTTTATTCTGTGCCATGTTCCTTCCCAAGTTAAATTGAATAACAGTTCGATAAGGCGCTCGAGAAGTTTTCCAAACTCAGTGTGGAAGTTTACCCCGAAACAAAATATAGCAGATTGTTTCAATAAACAAACCTTGATAATCCCTCTATGGTGTAACTTTTACAAGTTGCGAGCGAATAATAACAACCGTTTTGAGTTAAACTTCTGTCGGCTGCTTATTTGATTAACAAAAGATGCTCTAACTATTATTGCTGTCTGGTGGTAGTTCTTGCCCTCGCAACTTTTCTACTCCCATTTTTTGTTTTGTTTGTGCTTATTACAGTTTTACAAATCCGCCTAAATTAGATGTTGCTTTAATTTAAAATTGCTGGTTTATTTATGACAATTTGTGTTTTATTAAACTTCAACTTCGAAGACGATTACTTTGTAAAAGATATTAGACACTGGAAAAATTAATTTACAATTGTGTTTCAGGATTTATTCGAAAAATTTTTATATATTATATACTTTTTTATACTTCTTCACGAAACATTTACTAAAAGACGATCTTTTTTAGGTAATATTTTGAAAGTTTTACTTCTCAACCAGGACCACTTTTAAGTTTCAAATAAGGTTAAAAATATTAAAAAGGAAGTACTCTCTCATCCACCATATAGTCCAAATATTTCTTCATGTGAGTATTATTTATTTTTGTCATCGTCCAATTTTTTACGTAATAAACAGTTCAATTTTGAATATGAGATCAAAATGGAGGTTGTACATAATACTTTTTCTATTAAAAAATAGAGTTAAAATAACCTTTTAATATGTATTAATTATACTACGACTAATGCTAGTTATACTACTAGAACTAAGTATTTTTTAAATATATTTAAATAAATGTATATGTTGTTCTATATATTTTTTCCATTAATTTACATGTTAAAATAATAAAATCTGTTAACGAATGCTCAATTTGTCGATGGTAAAAAAAATAAACTTATCATTCAAAAACATATCACATTTACACTTTATATTTCGACAGAAAATGAAAGGAATAAAAATTTTGTTTAAATTTAATATAGCATAGTTTTAATATATATTATAATTTGTTTTGAAATTAGGAGAAGCTTCAAAGTTTGTTAAGCATCTAAGAGACCATAGCAATTATTATAAAGTTTGTGTCAGTTTGCTTATTAAAATAACTACAAGTTAATGTAAGTTGTCTTTTGCGCATATTTCATTTTTAATTTACAAAATTTTATATTTCATATTTTATTATTTTAATATTTCTCTATTTCTTATTTCTTAAGTCATATTCCACAATATTTCATATTTCATATTTCATATTTCATATTTCATATTTCATATTTCATATTTCATATTTCATATTTCATATTTCATATTTCGTATTTCATATTTCATATTTCATATTTCTTTTTTCATATTTCATATTTCATATTTCATATTTCATATTTCATATTTCATATTTCATATTTCATATTTCATATTTCATATTTCGTATTTCATATTTCGTATTTCATATTTCGTATTTCATATTTCGTATTTCATATTTCATATTTCATATTTCATATTTCGTATTTCATATTTCGTATTTCATATTTCGTATTTCATATTTCGTATTTCATATTTCGTATATCATATTTCGTATTTCATATTTCGTATTTCATATTTCGTATTTCATATTTCGTATTTCATATTTCGTATTTCATATTTCGTATTTCATATTTCGTATTTCATATTTCGTATTTCATATTTCGTATTTCATATTTCGTATTTCGTATTTCATATTTCGTATTTCATATTTCGTATTTCGTATTTCATATTTCGTATTTCATATTTCATATTTCGTATTTCATATTTCGTATTTCATATTTCGTATTTCATATTTCGTATTTCATATTTTGTATTTCATATTTCGTATTTCATATTTCGTATTTCATATTTCATATTTATATTATTATTTCATATAATTTCACATTTCATATTTCACATTTCATATTTCATACTTCATTCATTATTTCATATTTTTATACTGTGATTTGTTTTAAAGATAATTATTGCATTAGAAGTTTCTTAAATAAAGCCAACATCATTAAAAGTTTCCACTAATTTACATATTAAAGTAATAAAATCTGTTAACGACCGCTTAATTTGTGCATGTTTAATTTTTACACAATTTACAAAAAAGCAAACCCGAAATGTTACCATCCGAAAACAAATCGCACTTGCACTTTATGTGAATTCCGACAGATTACAATTTATAATTCCACCGCAGGCTGAATATATTAAGAAGATGCGCTTGTCAATAGATGTGAAAAGTTCTTGATGGAATTTTAATGGTCGAATAATAATCATATTACGACCGAATGGCTCAATTCAATTGACTTGAAAACGGCATCGGAATGTTATTCGGGGAGGGCTTAAATGGGACTGTTATCGATGGGAAATTGTACCATTGGAAAAAAAGTGTCGTGACATGTGTCCGTGTCCATCAATAACCCGCAATTGAACGATAATAACTGGGCGAGAATGCGACTTGAAGAAGTCAATTTGTTCTCGGGACTGGTCAATATGTCTATGATTTTCAAGACAATTGTTTTTCATGGCTCAATATCTCAAAGTTACAAGTGAAGAATGTTCAAAATTTCCCTCGCAAAATATTTATAAAAAATATACACTTTTCTTATTAAAATAAGTTGAACATTTTTGTCTTTTAAAAGACTTTTCATTTATAATTTTATATGATAAAAACTTAATAATTTTTTATATTATAAATAATTAACAAAATTATTCTTGTTTTATAAAAAAATTCTATTTTGGACATCAGCCAAATTTTCAAATTTTCTGCCACTAAGAAAAAGTTGTAGGGATCGGAATAAATGGAAACCCGAGGGTGCAATATCGGGTGAGTATGATAAGCCAGTACTTCCACCCCAATTCATTTGGTACGTCTTCTAGATACACAATTTGCTGACAAATGACAATCAAATATCGACATGTGCAGGAACGACCTAATAAAAATTATTTTACATCAGAAAAAGTCAAATCTGAACAATATTTTTTATAATTTGAAGTAGTCGACACCATCCTTTCTTGAAAAGACGTTTATGATTTGTAAATATTATTGATAATTATAAACAAATCGATTTTTTTCAGGGATATGTTTATTCCCCCAATAGATTAAAACCTATCGCAGCGATTTGCATCATCCGAATCGTAATGAAAATAAAATAAACATCGCATTTTCCCGAAGCCATAAAACCACCAACAACATCTGACGCAAGAACCATCAAAGTATAAACATCTATAAATAATTCCCCATACAATTAGAATTTCCTTGACCGCGACGAACGCGAGAGTCAACGCTCTTAATTATTCGACAACGAATTTATTTTAATTCGGGACCGTACAAATTGTCCGATATTGCCGCGTCATCGGACACAAAATAAAATTTCGAACCGAACAGGTGGTTCGGTTCATTTTTCAGTCGCATCGACTCGGGAACAGGAAGCATTAATTTCACATCTATAAGTTTAATTGGTTTAAACGCAGCGGTCGAACGGAAACCGTAAAATATAAACAATGGACGAACGATTCTGCCAAGGAAGCGGGGAATTCGGTTCTCGTGTTCTTTTATTTTTTTTTTTGTTCGGTTTATGCAACCGGCTAATTGCCTGAGGCCACACACTTGGTTATTGGGAAATCGAAACAGTTTTATTCAGTTTAAGAACAATGTTTCTTAAAAATTCTGTATTATATAAATAAATTAATGAAATATATAATTTAATACATAAAGACTGTTACGTACAAATGTCTTTAGAAATATAATTACTCTTAAGGAATAGACACCACTAAAAGTAAACCATCACGGTTACTTATTATTGCCTCAAGTTTCTGTAAAATCGCTCATTGAAATCTCCAGTTGAAAAAGAATAATATGTACTTTAACAAAACTTCAAACTGATTAATCATTAAGAATTCATCAAGAAGTCACTAACTAAAGTTCTTTATGATCAATAAATTCCAGATTTGAAATGTTCAATATAAAATTTAAAATGAATAAAATTTATTTATTAATTTATTTTATGATAAAAACCTTTGAAAACTTTAAGAAAGAAATCACCAAAAAATGCAAGTTATTTATGATCAATAAATACCAGTTTGAAAAGTTCAAAATTTAGATTCATTAGAAGTATATTTATAATAGAACAAAGAACATTAAAAGAAATTCGTTTAGAAAAATATATAATGATGTATATTTTATGATCAAAATAATATTTAGATTGATTAAAATAGGTATTTATTTTAAGATAAAAACCTTTGGAAACTTTAAGAAAGAAGTCCCTAGAAATGCAAGTTCTTTATAAACAATAAATTCCAGCTTTAGATTGTTCAAAATAATGTTTAGATTGATTAAAAATATATTTATAAGAAAACAAAGAACATAAAAAGAATTCAATTAGAAAAATAAAATAATGATAAAAATAGTTATTTAATTTATGATAAAAATGTTTGAAGACATTAAGAAAAAAGTCACCAAAAAATGTTATTTATGATCAATAAATTCCAGTTTTGAAATGTTCAAAATTAAATTTAGTTTGATTAAAAATATATTCATAATAACACAAAGAACATTAAAATAAATTCTATTAGAAAAATATATAATGATAAAAATAGATATTTATTTTATGATAAAAACATTTGCAAACTTTAAGGAAGAAGTCACTAAAATAATTTGTAATCAATAAATTACAGTTTTGAAATTTTCAAAATAAAATGTAAATTGATTAAAAATATAATTACAATAAAATAAAGAATACCCAAATACAAAAATACTAATAAAAAATAACCACGTTTTTTTTACAAAAAAATATTTGAAAGCTTCAAAAAAAGAAACTACTTAAAATGTTGTTATTAATAAATTTCAATTTTGATATACTCAAATTCAAATTGAAATTAAATAAAAGAAAAATTTAAGAAAGTTCAAACAAAAATAAAAGAAATCTATACTGAAAAATATATAATAAAAAAATAGACAATATTTTAAAGCAATTTACAAAAAAAAACACTGTAATTCAAATAATAGAATCTATTTCCGTATTATTTGAATTATTAATAAAATTGTCAACAGAAACTTCATTCTCCAATTTCAACAAACGAACCAGTGAATTATGACAAACACAATGATCCCCAAAATGATTGCAATCAGTCCGTTGTGTCTGTGCAAATTAGCCAGCTCCCATGTCGCCAGATTGTTCTCCGCTTCGTTCAAAAGCATCGTGAAAACCGTACGCAACTTGACCTTACCCAGTGCGGTGAAATGCAATGCATTTAGTCCGGTACGACACAATTAAAACCAGTTTTTTTTTTAATGAAGTAATATAAATATCGTATGCCGATCTGGTAGTTAATTGACGGTCCCAAAATTATTTATGAAAACTGTGGAAATTTCATCAGATGAGAATGACGTATAATTTATTCATGCACCATTCTAGGAATATTTAATATTCACAACAATATCCAGCGAATTCTAGTGGAACAATATGCAATAAATAGTTGATGAGTTCGTAAAAGTCATCCCAGTAAAATTCAAGTTAGTAATTCAATGTTTCATTGTTCAGAAAGCTTTATAAAACACAGCAAAGCTTTTAGAGTCAAGTTTTCGAAAACATTTACTTTATCTTTAAATGCTTATTGTCGAAAGCATTTCGAGTTCTCGCAAGTTTTTCAGGAGCGTTTTAATTACGTCACAAATGTGAAACAACTTTGTAATAATTATTATAATTACCATCTTCAATTCTTAAATATTCGATAAATGGAATTAAACAAACATTACTACATTACATACAGTTTTGATGGACTTATATTACTATTCAATAATACATTTTAGTTAATTATATCATAATTACTATTTGAATTGAACAAAATTATTAATGTAAAATAAGTAATGAAAAGCATTTTTAAAAGCTTTATCTCATTCACCTACATTTCTGTAATTTAAATCGATACAAAACTTTGAAAGAAATATTTGCAATCAATGCATTTCCAATGAGAAGTGCATTCTGAAATAAATGATTAATGAGTTTCTAAAAAGTTTCAAGCAAATGAAAATAAATTTAATTTCGGAGTCAATTGCAAAAGCTTTAGAATGCGGTGCTTTGCAGTCTCTAGAGAAATATTTCCTTCAAGCCTTTGTTGTCAGATAGTAATCTCACTAATTTCACTAAGTATTTAGTTGTAAACTTTCGAATTTGGGTAAAAATTTGTTCTATCTTATCGTTCCTCTAATGAACTGTATTTTTGGTATTAAAACGAGCTTTTATCTATACGTGCAACGTGAATTAAATTAAATTAAAATAGTTTAATTATTTAAAACATTCTATTTTGTGAGTCTTCATGCCCACTTTCCTGATTTGATATTTATTATTTACTGGATACTGTGAATAATATTTAATACCATAAACATTATTAGCTTATAAATGTTAAAAGAGCTTAATTAATGAAATTAAACTCGAAAAAGTTCCTAAACAATTTCCAACATTAACGTGTATCATAATAAAGTTTTAATCACGAAACATTGCATTTGTACCCACAAATATTTTACCTTCATCAAAGCAGCAACTGAAAAACTGAAAGCTACAACGACCACAATTAACTTAATAAATAAAATCGAATCATTCATTTTCATTTTCGTTCGGAATGTCGACCGAAATCGGAGCACAATAACCGTGAAATTCCGTAATATTAAATCATCCGAGTTAAAATACGCTTCGGTTTATAGAACGAACAAACGTACAGACGTTCTAAAAACATTCGCAGTCAAGGCCAATAATATTATTGAGCTTACACCTAATAACACGAGCTATCCTCTTTTTTTTTAAATTTACACGCAGAATGGATTTCCGGCTTGTTTGTACAGCAGGATTTGGAGGATTTCAAGATCCTCTTCTGGTTCATATTTCCCGTATTTACCTTTTTTATTAGTTGGAGGTGTTTGTTGATAAATAAAATTTTAATGCTGTGCAAATAGAGTAATATTATCTTATCGTGGGTTGGTGATAGGAGATATGCCAAATCCATAAATTTTGATACAATCCATTTTAATAACCAATTTGGAGGTTACGGCAACTAGTACAAGTCCAACAACGACGTTATTTATTGCCAATCGATTAATAAACATTTTTTTATTAGTAGAAGTGCCAACAAGGTCCTTATGTAATGTGCAACGTTGATTCCAACGTGATTATAACCATGAAACCATTTTTAAATATCGCTTCTAGAAGAGGGGGTAACACTGCTAATATATTACGTTGTGCGGAGGTACGACTTGAATAAATTACAATATTTAATGGCAAACGTCGGTTATTAAAAGGTGTAAAGAATTTTATTATCATATCTGTTTGAGGAACTAACAACAAGAAAGGAGTTGTTTCAAAGAACTGCTGGAACTACGGGAAAAGTCTTCAATGAGGGGAAGTTATTAATGTACTATAAACTATTTGTTAACAACATTTAAAAACAAGGATGTTTGAGAAAGAAAAACACAGAAAAACGTAAATTAATTAATTAAAAGTGGCTCTGTTAATATTAATTAACATCAAAACAAAAAATATACAGTTTATCAGTAAAAATAATCATTTGAGGTAAAAAAAGGTTGAACAACACCAGAAAGCACTAAAAATTAAACTTTGTTTTTTATCATTAAATTCAGTTTTGAAGTATACAAAAACAAATTGTACTGGAAGGACAATTAAAAGAAACTACAACAATAAAAAAAATAAAAGTCTGAAGAACAACTCAAAGTACTTATTAAAAATTCACGTTCTTTATTAATAAAGCTTTCAAAAGCTTTCTAAAAATTCACATTCAACTTGAAATGCATTGCAATTTATTACTTTAGGATTAAATAAATTTGAAGAACAACAAAAATAGTAATGAAAATAATGTTTTTAATTATGAAATTCAGTTTTCAGATGTTCACAAACAAGTTTAAATTAAATAAAAGAAATTAATATTAATGATACTATAAAACGGTACAGTTGGGATAAACTTCAGTAATAAAAATTCATTTTTTAAGGTAAAGAAATACATTTCAGTTGAAGTGTAACAATAAAATAGTCATAAATAAATAAGTTATAAAAACTCATTTTTTAAAGTAAAAAAATTGTAAAACAAGACGAAAACCGCTAAAATTAAAAGTTTATTATAATTAAAAATTCCATATTTGAAGTGTCCAAAATTGAGTTACAATATTTTCAAAATAAAATAAAAACTAGAAAAAGCCACCAACATAAAGTTCTTTATTATAAAGAGCTTTTAAACTTTAATAAAAATAAATTAATAGAACATTTAAAACGACAAGATTTATAAAATATTTTGTTTTCCTCAAAAGAAGTTTTTATCAAAAGGATATTTAACGTGCTCAAAATAAAATTTATGTTGGGTTATAAATATACAAGTACAGTTAAGATAATATTTAATAATAAAAATTTTAAATATGATCTGATGATAAAATTATAAAAACCAGCAATTATATAGTATGTGTCAATAAAAATAAAAAAAATATAATATTCAATAAGACAAGTTTTATATATCAATAATTATAATTTTTTGGTTGAAATAAAAGGTGTTAACAAAGGAACTTTTTTAAGATAAAAAAGTTAGATACTACAGAAAAAGAACTAAAAATAATGTTCAACATAATTAAGTATTCCATATTTAAAGTGTTCAAATTGAATTTAAGGGATGAAACAAAACTATACATAAAATACAATTAAGATAACAGTTAATACAATATTATTAATTAATTTTTAATAAGATAAAGATAAAAATAAATTAAAATGATATTCAATTAGATAAATATTTTTATGATAATAAATAATATTAAGTTTTATAAAAAGGATTAACCACAATGTTTCAGGAGTTGTATTAAGTTTTTTTTTCCATTCAATGAAGGAACTGAGAGTAACGTTGATCAGTTTCTTCAAGTAAACATTTGAGTAACTAATTATAGCCTCTAATTGGACCCATTTAGTCAAACGTATGTCGACAAGTCGGGTTAATCGTCGCCAGAAACAATAATATATTATTCACGAGCGACACCTAATTTGTATGACGGATTCAGCGTGTCAAAACCGAAATTTATTATTCAATAAACCCCGACGTAAAACAGCGTGCGAACCTCGCAAAGAAAATTGTGAAAACACCGTCCCCTAGTAGATTTTTCATTCGGGCATGAATGTCGGTGTATCAGTTCGAATTTATGGCGGGACAAAAGCCGGCATGTATTTTCCTCGCGACCTGCCTTATTATAAATTGATACTTGACTTGGGCGAACTCGATTTTGTGTCTCGATACGTCCGCGGGAGCAGCCGGTGATGTGCTGATAAAAATCGATTCGGAGACAGCGGCCAGTTTCGAACAATATCGGTCGTGTCCTTTTCCGTCGCGATTCCAATTTATTATACACACTAAAGTGGGTAGTGAGTGGCTTAATCCATAACAACGCCAAATATAAATTCCTGATGGAATTCTACTCAATCACTCCGCTCAAAGTAGAAAATAATAAAATATTCAAGGTACGAAGTTAAACAATAACAAAAAGGGATGTCCAAGTTTGAAATTAAACTAAAGAAAGTTACTTTTAGATGTGCTCAACAATTGCTTAACTACAGATCCATTTCAAATTAGTTCTGTAGAAACTTTGTTGATTAAAAGGAATTTGATAAAATAGTATTATAAAAAGAAAATTGAGGAAATGAAAATAAATAAATGTATATACTTTCTTTAATTTTTTAACAATTAAAAAATAATCGTGTCAAATGTATCAATCATAATTATTGAATATAAAGACTACACTAAATCCTCCAATTTTTAAGTATCAAACATTCAAGATAATCTTAGAATTTGTCCAAAAAATATAATATAACGCAAAAATAATTTAAATAAAATATATAAATATTATCTTTCAGAAGAGTAAGTTCTAAAAAAACTTAAAAAATAATATTTAGAATTATTTGTAGTAAAAATTCGTCCATTAATTATTATTAAACAAATTTTCCTAAAAAATAATGTTATACTTATTAATTTTATTAATGTTAATTTACACTAAAAAGTCTTAAAAGCTCTCTTCCCATGTTCCAAAAGCTTGCAAAGTTAAATTTATAAGTTCTTTGACGCAGATTCATAATGGATACAAGTAAGAGATTAAACGGTCATAAAATTAGTTTTGAAACTAAAAGCCTTTTTTGTTTATAATAGTTACATTCGTGAAAAAACAGTTTAATAAAATGAACAATAAAGCAATAAATGTTACTTACTAATGCAATATACATTAAGAAAAAGTAAATAAATAAAATCTAATAATATAATTTGACATTCAAAGAAAAATCCATAATGTGTCTAATTACTTTTCACTAGGACCATATTGAAATATACTAAAACATTTAAAATGTATATTGTATTGTGTAAAAATGTTTATTGAGCCAAAATTACTAAACAATATAAAACAAATTCTATATTTTTCATCTTTGATTTTATAAGGAGATTACAAATATAAATAAATTTATTGAAATAATAAAATCTTGTACAAAAGATCACATTTTATAAAAGCTTCATAAATTAGTACAGCAGTTTTCAATGTTCTAAATAATTTTAGTTGTTCGACAAATTAATTTCAATTTAATTCTGTAATTACAAAATATGTTAGTAGGAAGAAATAAAAAAAAAAATAATAATATTGCAATATGAAGGGAATAATATCTATTATTTAAGTGTTATATACAATTTCTGAAATCAATATTTTAAAATATTCGCGAATAAAAATATTTCTAGCTATCATTAAATTAATGTTCACTAAAAAATTAATGCTCGAACTGCTCGATGTACCGATGAAAAGCATGAATTTAGAAGTAACATAGAATTTCATAATGAAAATCAATACTAAATAATTTAGAGATTATGTGCAAAAGTTATTAAACAGTAAATTCTGTATTTCTGTAACTTTAACTCAGTTTTTAAAAAGCAATCAACAAAAAATGTCTAATAATTATTAAAGAATGAGTCCCTATTAATTAATTCAGCAGCTTTCAAATGTTCTAGATATTTTACACGGAGTTGTTCAAATTTGAAATCCAGACAATCCTGTAATCAATATTTCAAAATATTCATGATTAAAAATGATTCTAGCAATTAATGTTCTCTATAAAATTAATACTGGTATAAGCAATATTAATTCAAATCTTAAAAGCAATGAGTTTAGAAGTTCTAACATAGAGATTCAAAATGAAAATCAATACTAAAGAAATTAGAGATTGATTCATCTTTGATTTTAAAAATAAATCTATTGAAATAACAAAATGATGAACAAGAGATCACATTTTATAAAAGCTTTTTTAAAAAATAATCAACAAAATTGTATCTACTAATTATTAAAAAATATTAATTAATTCTGCAGTTTTCAAATAGATAATCTTACTTATTACGAATCTCAAATCCAAATAATTCCGCTCACTGTAGTGTGTAAGAAATTATTAAATCACACATTAATTTAAATTTAATTCTGTAATTACAAAATAGGTTGGTTAATAGGAAGAAATTTAAAAAATTAAAATAATACAATTCGAAGGGAATAATATCTATTATTTAAAGGTGTTATATACAAGCTAGGAAATCAATATTTTAAAATATTCATAAATTAACGTTCTCTATAAAATTAATGCTGGATTAAGCAATGTTAATTCAAGTCTTAAAAGATCGTCGATGTACCCACCAAATGCTTTAGAGCATAAATTTAGGAATTCTAATATAAAAGATCCATAATAAAAACTACTAAACTAAAGAAATTAGAGGTTGTGGGCAAAAATTGCTAAACAATAAATTCTATATTTATCATCTTTGATTTCAAAAATAAATTAAAAATATAAAAAGATTACATTTTATAAAAGCTTCAAAACAGTGCTTAAAAAGTAATCAACAAAAATGTGTCTAGTAATTATTACAGAATGAGTCTCTATTAATAGAAACAGATAACTTAATAGTATTTAATTATGCACTATATGTATATATTTTTTATATTACGAGGTGACTATTAGGTACTTTCAGATAAAAGAAAAAACCTTAAATATAAACAAAAAATTGATTATTAATTAATGAGTGACAGAGATTAGAATAAATGCCACATTAAAATATATTTGCCTAACAAATCAGAGGACGAAAATCACATTATGATGTTTACTAATGTTGTGTGTGATAAACGAAATCAATATACCCGATGTTATTAACCCACGAGCAAATTTTGCGCACTAAACTGCTGAAAAATATAAAACGCCATTTATTCTATTTAACAAACAACGCGCAGTTAATAAAACGCGTGAATAATTCAGTATAATTATTGTGGCTCACGAGCAATTGAATGTATAAAATATCATACTAACTATAATTAGTTAATGGTAATTTTAACATTTTACGAGATTTATTTAACAAACCGTTTTATTTATTCGTCGGCGATCGAAAACCGTTATTAATAAGTGTGCAATTGCAATATGTATTTGTGTTTTGTGCCGTCAAAAGTTTAACGTTCGATTTAATCCGATTTGTTAATAACGGGAAATAAACTGCTGTATTACTGAAAAACCAGTTGGCTACTTACAAAGCGCTTTTCCAATGTTCTTTTCGTCGGGATCACACATTTATAATGCGATTAAGTTAAATTAAAGAGTGGGAATCACAGACACGGCCGGACGGAAACTTTGCATCAATCTCCATACTTTAATTGCCGTTAAATAAAAATGACATTATCATGGTTAATGTGGTTTTAATGTAGTCTCTTATATTCGCACAATGCGTTTACTTAAATGTATCCTCCTCTCATACATATGTAAATTTATCTTAAACACATTTCATTATGTAATTACACAGTAATTTAATAGATAATCTAAACAACTTAAGATCTATCTTGTTTAATTATGTGGAATCCATTATGATGGCCCAGTTTTAAGTCCATTGTCAACATTTGTGACTTTCCTTAAGATCGATTTAACTGAACCAAAGTTTCTCGAGGATTGTCGAAGGACAATTCAAGTATTTATCACAAACTATAATATTATAACGTTGTTTGTTTATTATAATTGTGCAGATATCATGCATAATAACTACCCAACCTGTTGTCGTACATTTTTCGATCTACTAATATGTGTTTTCTACTTACTAACGCCTTGTATGTGTGGTAACTCACCTGAAAAGGAATAAAGTCGTTAAATATACGTTTTATAGGTGTTTCTACATTATCCGTTCAATATTTTCACGATTTAATTGTTAGTTTTAATATTTTTTTAACAGTTTCATAAAACTTGTAATTATGTCTGTAAAGTTGGGCAAGTTAAAACTGTGAAAAAGTGAAAGTATAATTATCGCTTGTCAATTTTATAACCCACCAATTGGCCAGTTAAAAAATCTGCACCACGAGCCTCGAGGATTAGCCGCAAATGTGGGTCGAGAACACTTTTTTACTTGACCATCGAAATTGTTTAAAAAATGATTTATTATTGTGCGTTCGTCTCTGGCTTTTATCTGACACTCTAATCACGGTATTATCTTGGTTTAAAAAATAATTATGCACCGAAAGCCATGATTAATGGAGTTTAGATAAATGCATTTCGTATCTTTGTTTGTAAACACATGCTTGGCATTCTGGGGAATTTTAAAAATGTCCGATGTTTCATAGAGAAATATTTTTTTATAGAATATAAATAAATCCGGTTTGTTTTATTAAAATATTTAATATGAAAACCATTGTTTAGATGAAAGTTGAAATATGAACGACTATGGAATGCAAGAACGGGACGTGGCCATGTTGGAATAAAGAATTAATCATTCATAAAAATTACATTCGGCCGCACTTCAAGGTACATTTTTATGGTTTTATTTCTGACGAACATTTTACTTTTCTCTGCTATTCTTAAAACGAGGACTTTTTACGATTTTCTTTGCTTTGAGTTAAAATAGGTGTTAATTTCATATTAAAATATCTATTTAAAGTTTTCACATTTATTTCTTCACATTTCATAATTTCATTAGTAATTATTAAATTTAGATTAATTTACTACTTTTACTATGTTTATACATAATTGATTACTCGTAAAATAAAATGGTTTAAAAAGTAATATAAACTGTCAATTTTTGATAATTTTGATAATTTTACTATTCGAATAATGTATATTTCAGTTATTGGAGTCAATTAATAAATGTATAATAAGTTATAAGTAATAATTATAAGTTAATAAATGATTTGATGATGATTAAATGTTATTTTAAACAAATTTTCATAAAGATTCATAGATAAAAGAATATAAAAAGCCAACATTATTTGTTATATTGTCTTAAGATACGATAAAAATTTCATATTTTAAATGATTTATTAGTTTATTAGTATCAGTTAATATATAAATTTATATAAAAAAGTAAAATTAAATAAAATTTTTAATATAAAAAACAAATTAATAAAAAACGATGCAGCATAATGTTTATTAATTATTTTATATATGATATATAATTATTACATACATATTAATATTTTATAAAAAATTATAATTTAGTAGTATTTAGTAAAATTTTTAATACAAAAAATTGTAAAATAACAAAATTATAATTTTAATAAAAAACGAAACAACAAAATACTTCTTAATAGTCCAATCAATTATTATAATAATTTTAAATTACGATAATGTAGACAAATTATTCAAAAACTTGATTATTTTTATTAAAATATTTAAATTCAGTCAAATTCCGTAAAAAATATTACTTATTTTGATATAATAAATAAATTATTAAATATCAATTGTCATATTATTGTTTTATAAAAATTTAAAATTAGGTAGAACTTTTAAAACAAAAAATTGTAAAAAAAAAACAAAAAGACTTATTAAAAGTCTAATCAATTATTATAATAATCATAAGTTACGATAAAGTCAGTAAATTATT
The DNA here is from genome assembly GCF_024364675.1 of Aethina tumida. NCBI lineage: Eukaryota > Metazoa > Arthropoda > Insecta > Coleoptera > Nitidulidae > Aethina > Aethina tumida. The sequence goes on from NC_065441.1 coordinate 14,652,785, forward strand.
CAAATACTGAATTTATATCTCAATTCAGTAAAAAAAATATCGTTTAATTTTTATGTTATAAATTATTTCTAAATTTAATTCAATTTTTCAAATATAAAATTGGATTACATGGAGCTACTGTTTTGTATTTTAAATTGTAAAACTCACAACACAATTTTATAAATAATTGAATATTATTTTTACATTTTTATAGAGGCAATTTCAAATTTTCTTAAATTTTCTGTTTCGCATTTTTAAATCTAATTTAATTTTGTTTTTATTACTTTCTAAAAATAAATTTTGAATCTAAATATTTTAATTTGAAATTTTATCTATTTAATTATTTTATTTAATTGCATTTTCTGAACAAAATTTTATCTTTTTAAATAATCTTAATAAGTAATTTGATTAATTTTTAAATATTTATGTTTTTACTAAGTATGTACCCATTAACTATTTAATTCAAATGGTTCTAGTAAATTTATTTCAGTTTTAAAAAATGTCTAAATAATTAAATAATTCTATTTTCTGAACTAAGGTCAACAAAATTAAATGTACATTTCATCAGTTGACTGTAAAATATTTTTATTATTAATTTATCTCCGTTGACCAAATGTAATTTTATATTTTTAAACAATCGAAATGAATAATTTAATTTAATTAAAATTTAAATATGCATGTTTCTACAAGTATTAAATACTTTATCCTGGTTGTTTTATTTACTACATCTATTTAAATTTTAAATATGATTATTCTAAATAATTAAATGATTCCTCCATCCCCTGAATAAATAAAATTCTACATTTTTAAAATTGAAAAGCTTTTAGTGGTTAAAAGCTTATTGAGGTAACTACAGAAAATCAATTTTACATTACATCAATTTGCTATTATTTTTTAATTGTTATAATATAAACTCAATTATGATTTTTTAAATCCAGTCAATAAAATGTTGTTTGTTTTTTCATGTACTGTTAAGTTTAATTTAAAGTTAAAATGCGCTTAAAAATGTAAACTAGTTCCCATACAAGTGGATCAAAAAACTAAGTAACCATTTAGTATTACTCGTATAAAATTCCAGAGTAACAAAAGTTGAACATTCCGAAACACCGTAAGTCGTTAATACAGATGTTTAATCCATTCTTCATTGCGGTACAGTTATGCCGTTCAGCTTGTTTATATCCAGTTAAAAATATTTACAGGACGTTTAATAAATTTTTAAGCTGGTCGTGTTTCACCGCTGTGACTTCCACACTTAAAACTTTAATGTTGCACGGGTAAACTTTCCAGTCGACTTCGTTTCCCCATTACGGGATTAAAACTGAAAATTATTAAAATATAAATAGATCCCGCCAGAAACAGTGTACCGTCTAATGCGGCCGTATCGAATTAATTTTGTTTACTTTACGCGAACTTAACGAAAAGTTCTCGCAACGGCGGCGGAGGAAATAAAAACGGAAGACGCGCCACAATTAAATGCGAATCGAGTTAAAACATAAATTAGATTTGCGGTCGGACTTAAATAATGCGCGTTCGCATGGCGAGAAAGTTGGCGCAATTATATAAAAGCGGAATCGAAAAATTGTTATTTTTATTTGCACGGCCAGCTTCATCCGCACCTGGGCGAAGAAGGATCGCGGCACGATGTTCGCAGCATCTGTTTGTCTCCAGTTTCGACGCACGAAATTTATAAGTGTGTGTTCGGTGTCAATTTCGTGAACGTATCGAATACTGTTCTGGTATTAATTTATTTTTAGATTATCGGGCTGCTGATAAACAAACGGAACTGATTGTTGTTGTTCATGCCAAAACCGCTGAATATTTGCGATAATATTAAGGACAATGTTATTTTATTGGATTTTGTCATGTTATTGAATATATTATAATATATTATATTATATTGAGTTTCTTTAAAACAAAAAAGCAGCAAGCAGCAAAATTAACGCACTGCCTACAATTTTGTAAATAAATTTTTCTATTTAAGTGTTTGAAATAACTTTGAAACACCCTCGTATATGGCTTTTAAAAAGTGTGTTAGAAGTTTTTACAATAACATATGTTTACACAGCAGGTTAAACTGTCGTCGTGGCGCTCCATTTCGTTACAACTCATTTATCATCCCCATTTTCTTTTTAATTTACCGCAGAATAGCCGAAAGTACACCCATTTCCCGTACGTTACAACGACACGTGGAGACCAGGACAGGGTAGAAATGGTGCTACAACTCCTGCTCAACATCGTTTTTTGAGACTTAACTTTGAGATAATGGTTTGTGACTACAAGAAGTTTACAATCTGAGAAAACGTAGAAGGGGTTCGAATAAGTATTGAAACTACACGACAACGTCTTGGGGAAGATAATTTGCAACCCCCTGTTCCTGCTAGAGGCCCGACTTTAACCGTGGAACATCACAGAGACCGACTAAATTTTGCTCAATTGAAGTGAAGCGCATTGGGAACGAGTTCTCTTTACAGACGGCCAAATGAAAGATGTAACTTCGTAATTACCATCTTATTTGATGGGAGTTCAATTATAGTGTGGAGAGGCATTTCTTTAACAGCACGTATCGACTTGGTGTTGATAAATAATGATAACCTTAATACTGAATGTTATATTTTGGACATTCTAGAAGAACATGTCGTGCCACATGGTCATTTTATAGTTACAATTTTTTTATTAATACGGGATAATGTACGGCCACATACCGACCGAAATTATCTGGCTGGCGTGATTAATTCTATGGCCTGGTCAGCTCGCAGTCCAGACCTTAACCCAATAGAACACATATGGGACATTCATGGAAGACGTTTAAGTGACGATCCTAACCATCCTAATAACTTAGAGTGTCTTCTACTCAAAATTTGAGAGAATTTGGACAAAGTGAAATTTCAACTTAGAGTATGAACAGAAGATATAAAAGCTATTATTCGTAGTAGAGGTGGAAATACCCCATAATATGTTCAAATTATTATTTTTTATAAACATTTTTGAAAATTTTGTTTATAAAACAATATTTTTTAAGATGTATTGAACAAACTCAATTCTTAAATAAATTAATGTGTAGGCCAAAAAATTCGACTATTTTTTTTAACTTCAGTCACTGAAAAATTGTTTCCTAAGCACCTCAAAGATGAGCTCTCAATGTTATAATAAAGGTCCTCCTCATCTCAGTTTTCTATTTTTTCTTCAGTTCCATATGGCAAAATCCATATTTCGTCATTACTTAATTGTACAAAAAATTTATATTTAAATTTCTTGTAGGAAATTGATCCCTCTACAAAAAAGGTATCTTACAATTTTTTCATACCTCTTACCGTTTAGAAGATATCGAAGGTCAAAATTTAACAAAAATTTCTTTCTTACTTCTAAATTTTGTAACTCATAGATAAATAAATATTATAAGATGAGCAACATGTATTTTTGAAGGAAATTAAGCGATCTACAAAAAAGGTCTTCGGTGGTTAATCGTTTACTCTAATCATTTAGAAGATATTTGAATTCGAACCCCCTGAATGATTTTATCCATTTAAGTCTTGAATTTTGAGATAATTTATTTTCTATTTCAGAAACAACAAAGTTTTTTATTTAAGAAATGTCACTAAATATGTTATATGAATTAAAAAGGAAAAAGTAAATATTTTAAAATCCAGCTGTTAATTATTTGATTGTAGTCATATAGAAGAAGATTCCTCAGAAAAAAATATTCAATTCAAATTTTGGGGGAAAAAATTTGAGTTACATTTCAAATAAACCCGTTGAAAAATATTAAATCACGATACTAAAATAAGAGCAACATTGAGAAAAAATATTGTTAAAAATTGATTAGTAATCGTATCAAAATAAACTCAAATTTTTATGAATATTTTCAAAATTCATGACTTAAATAGATAAATTTAATATATTTATTAAAAAATTATTAAAATCAGTAAGCATTGGGATTCAAATATCTTCTAAATAGTTAAAGTAATCGATTAACCACAGGAAACCTTTTTTGTAGAGCATTTAATTTCCAACAAAAATATAGGTATGTTGGACATTTTATAACTTATCTACGATTTATAAAATAAAAAAGAAATTTTTGTTAAATTTTGACCTATCCTTTTAAAAGGATTTTTTTGGTCCACCCTAACGTATTTGACTATTTTTTCATTTTCAGAAAATATTAGTAATAATCAATTATAATTGCGTTATTTTCTAAGAACAATCTATGTTAAAATAATGACCACGAAAATGAAATATTTATAAATTGCGCCGTAATTAAATTAAAATTTTCATTATGGTTACATATAATATATTGGTAAATATAGTTTATAAATATTTATATATCAGTTTTGTAAAAATAAACAAATCAAACGAGTTACAAGTTAATATAAAACCACAGCAAACCAAACAAAATTATCAACAAACAAACATTTCAGCAACAAATGCACAAAATAAAATGAAAACAATTTAAACGAGCCCACCTAAATGAAATCATGAAAACCAATTTCAAAGCAAACCGAAACCAAAAAGGGAAGTTAAATTAAAAAAAAATGTTTTATTACATTTTCAGGATTTTTACGCCGAACATTGTCGATACGAATTTCGATGCTGCAACAGGTGAATTATTCCGTTCCAGTTTATATTATTAATTTCCAAATTACACGTTATAAAGTGGTTAAAGTGCCTTAAGCACTACTTAAATAATTAATTTGGAAGCTCTTCACTTGAGCCTTCCTGCAACGTTATTATTTAATTTCATCTCTCGCAGCTAATGTAACTAATTCGTCGGTTATTATGGTGCGTTGTTTACTTGTGTGGCGCGAACGTTTTATTTATATAACGACGATGATTCCGCAGTTTCGTTGCCGTGTACTACACGTATAGGTGTTAAGTTACGTTCAACTCGGATAAGTATCATCTTTCCGCGAGCTATCTTCGTAAGCAACAGCTTGCAAGCGTGAAACGACGTCGAAAATAACAAAAAAATGCGTCCAGGTCGAAAACTGACTTGACTCAGTCGATTGGCAATTGATCTGGCTCAATACGTTGAAAATTGGACGGAGCGTAGGTAAAAATCGAAAAGTGCTCCGTAACGTTGACGAAGTTCCCGTAAAGTATGTGCGAAGCGAAAGTGGGCCGGGATAACTAAATGATAAAACGTCTGCGCCTCCGCCAACGAAGTTTTCACTCCGACGGGAACACTCATTGACATTTATTGCGGGGGAATTTTTCATGATGCGTCGCCGCAACACCGCGGATGGATCAAAACTCCTATTTTTTTGCGGACAAGTAATTTTTGAATTGGCCCAACTCTCGAGGGGGTTACAAGCGTCGAGCTGTTAATTTGTAGATTACACACAATGGCCCCATTCAATTCTAATGAACTATGACGAACAATGGCGAAAAGGAAGAACGTCTGTGTCACTCAAGATTGCGACGTAACTCGAAAAAGGCACGAACTGAAATGGTTTTATTGAGTTTTTAAGTTGAAATTAAAATGTATTTGATGTGCCACTTTGAAGGGGAGAATCGACAGTTTTACTGAAAGTCCTTGACTGACTTGGCAATAATAGCGTTGTGAATCCAATGATTTGTCCTCTTTACTTCATGTACTTCATACATCAAGGGTAGCTTCGCCCAAATTGCTCGAGATTTTTGTTTTGTTTTCTAATTAATTCCCCACTTCTAGCGATGCCTCAAGTAACATACACAAAATTTAGTCTTCAGTTGTGGGACCTAATTAACATTGAAATGAATCTCCAACGCATTACAGACGTCGTGCAAAAAATTCGTGTCAAACCGTTATAAATACCCAACAAATTGAATAAGTAGTTTCCCAACTAATATTACTTATTTAATTAAACCATGTGCCAGTCGAAAACACGCAAATTTATATCGCTTTTAATGTGTTAATCTTGGCAATATTTCAACTATGCCCGATCTTAAATCCCGGAGAGGGATATCAACACTAAAAAGCGCCTCGTTACGAGTAAATTATGGAGTAATTCTATACATTATTAATCCCGACCAGCGCTATGTAAAACAACCCATGTTAAATATTTAAACTAATTCCATTATTTGAAAAGTTCGCGTTGATTAAAGTGGGAATGAACGCCATTTAGTAGACTGAACGGTTTTCATTAATTAATCCACTCAATAACTTTTTAAACTACTCAAATTTTCGTTGTTAACTACGTGGAAAAACTACTGTTACATTCACAGACACAAAAAACGTAAACATCAAATTCCCAAGACACTTTTATGCTTGTCTCACAATGCATGAAGAAAATGCTCGTGTATGTAACCTTGTGTATTTGTAATTATAGTTCAACAACTCGTATATTGTTTTATTTTTATGTCGGTGGAATATACTGTAATAATTTTAGGTAAAAACTATAATGATACGGAGTAATATAGGCGTGTAATTATAGTGGCTTTATTAAATAATAGGCAACAGATATTAGAGCTTATTACAATTTGTCTGGACGATTTTTTGGCTTGTTATGGATCTAAACAAGTGTTTTATTGCACGTGATGAAAGTAATGGAATTACGAGGCAATTAAGCTTTTCGACTGTCATTATTATAACGACAATGTTGACTTTAAACCTCTAAAATTGTGTCTGTTGAACTTCATATTAAGTTTAAAGTTGTAATGGTGTTTAAAGTTGAATATGGAATAATAAAAGTTAGGAAAATTGTTCGCAATCTGTACTTTCCTTTAACAGTTTATTGGGAAAATGTACGAAAGTTAATCTCTAGTTAATCAATAAAAGGTCATTGATATTTAATAATTATGTTAAGATTATATCAGGGCCACTTTTTAGTTAATAACAGAACTAAATTGTTGACTACAAACTTGTAAAGTTGTTCCTGCTCAACTTCATATTAAACCTAAAGTTGTAATGGTGTTTAATATGAAATAATAAAAGTTGTTCGCAGTCTCTACTTCCTAACTGTTTATAGAGAAAAACATGTACAAATGTTAATTAATCTTCATTATTAGTTGTCTATTTTTATTAATCAATCAAACATGATTGATATTTGATAAATGTGTTAAGATTATATCAGGGTTATTCTGAAGTTAATATATATGTAACAGAACTATGATTAATTTTATTCACCTTTTTTGTTATTATACTGTCATATTATAATAACAATGTTGACTCTAAACCACTATAATTGTACCTTTATCTTCAATTCTAAAGTTATAATGGTGTTTAAAATTGAACGTGGAATAATAAAATTTAGAAACATTGTTTACTGTTAATTGATCTTCATTAGTCATTGTCTATTTTAGTTAATCAATCAAACGTGAATGACTACATTAAAGATTACTTTAATTTTTTTTTATTCAAACCAATTTGAATTTAAGAATAATTTTTAATAACAAAGAAAAACTTCTTCATCTTTCTTAAAATTTTAATTGTTATCAACAAGGTGTTTCTAAAACAGGTGATCAAACGTGAATGACTACATTAAAGATTACTTTAATTTTTTTTTATTCAAACCAATTTGAATTTAAGAATAATTTTTAATAACAAAGAAAAACTTCTTCATCTTTCTTAAAATTTTAATTGTTATCAACAAGGTGTTTCTAAAACAGGTGATTAAAATTTGGAAGCAATTAGAACTCACCCAATAATGAATAAAATCTAAATTATGAAGATTCTCATGAAAAAAATAAAACTCCAAAAATTTAAATTTTGTATTTTTATTATATTCTTCGCCTTATTTAGAAGAAAAAGGAGCTTTTGATTAATTCCTATTAACACAACCGTTTCTGAGTATTCAATGACGTAGAAAATAGGATGAAAAATGAGAAGATCCGATTCTGTATCATTATGAAAAAAATGTATTACATTGAATTGTAGGTATATACTTTAAGATACATACCAAATTTAATCACGAACAATTGTTGGGGAGATATGGGAAAAAATATAGTTTGAAATTTAAATTTATGTGACTGAATTTTCTTTAGAAAATTAATTTATTTAAATTTTCCTTATTATTGGACGTTCTCTAAGTGCCCCCTTATTTTGACCACTTATTTTAGAAAGATCTTGAATAATAAATCTACCAAATATGAAGACAAAATTCTTTTACATCAAGTTTTCACATTTCTTGATAAATTTTTAAAATAATTTTCAACAAAACTTCTAATTTCCCTTTCTTTAAAGTGACTAAATCCTTTTATCGTAATCGTTTTCCACAACATCTGTTTATTAACGAGATAAAACGAAATGATATACCCGAGTTGTTTCCGTTATGCATTTCAAAATGATTTCATAAAAATAATTTTTAGGTAACATTTTGTCGGTGTCATTTATTCAAAGCACTTTTAAAGCCCTCATCTTTTATGTAGAAGGGTTTCGTACCCTCAACCCTAAAATCTTTCTGGAACTCATGCTAAACGTTTTTGTTGTTTGTCGGTCATGATCCATTATTAATAATTCTTTAGTCCCTTATTTACGTGTTTTGTTGAATAATATTAACATTCTTTAAGGTCGTTTATTAATTTATTTTGGTCGACCCTACAAAGCCACTCCTGAATTGTAAATTTTTGCCTTCGCCTGTTTACTAAATTGTTTATACTACCACTATTGCGTCTGTGAAAATAAAACGAATGGATTGCCGCTTCAGATTTCCTGCAAGACATATTTGATTTCGCCGACTTACACATTTCTCGGAATCATTCATTCCTTTGATCTGTTTGGAAATATTCAGGTTTGAAATTGCGTGATTCTCTGCTAATAAGGTTTCTTCTCGCGTTTTCTTCAATGGATCATTGTCGTGACGGGTGCTAGTTCGTTTCAGGCCTTTAATTTTAATCGCTACCAGAAAATTAATCGGGTCATTAACAATTTAATTGTTTTAATCTGCCCATAAAATACAATTAAATAATTATTAGTTATAATTAATGAGTTCTTAACCCACAAATCTTTCAACAAGTTTTATCGTATAAATTTATTCGTAATCAATATCTTAAATAATCGATTACATAATTTGCAAGCTATTGATTTCACATTATAGATAATCTCTTCTAATTACTAGTTAAAATATGGCAAAGTATAATGTGTTTTCCGAATAGAACTTTTGAAAATAGTTTTGAACATCTGGGATCTAATATAACGAGTCATTATTAATGAGCTGTGGTGGAACATTTTCTTCCTGTAATCTACACTTTAGTTCTATTTATTTCGTATTATTTAATGCATGTAATAATTTCTTACTACATTACTACATTACTTCTAAGGTTTCCAATAAATTATTTAAGTTATAATCACTATTAAATGTACTTTCAGAGTTATCTCCTCTTTCATGGAGAGTCTACTTTACTAGTGTCTCACAAATGTTAATCAACTATTCAGGAAATGTTCCGTACGTCTTGTCTTGACAACTTGATTTTATGGTCAAGAACAGTCAACAGTTTTCAATATATGGGAACTAATTAATTGTTATTAAAATAATAAATCTATGGAGTGAAGCCTCTAGCTTCTAATAATGTTACTGGTTGATGTCATTGTTGTGGTAACTACTGACTAATTAACAATTCTTAATACTATTTCTGCTTCAAGAAATTTATCCTACCAATGTTGTGGAGCTGTTGATAACACCTTCGTCATCATCGAAAATATAGTAATAACATTTGAATGCTTCTCTTTGTTGATTTCCTTTGATTGTATGAAAAATGGAAAATTCAAGCTAGTTCTATAAACCAATAATGTGTTTCTCTTTGTCGATTGCCTTTGATTGTTTTGTAATGAAACAGGTTTGAAACGCTGAAATGTTTTAACTGGGATTTTCCAACATTTGCCCTACAAACGTATTAACTGATTGATGATGTGTTGTGTATCTAAACGTCTTTCTTCAAAGCTTTCAGTCTTTGAACATCTAAGATTTAATAATGAATTACTAACCATTAATAAAGGGCTGAAATGCAGCATGTTTCATATGTCATAATCTTGAAAACTTAATTTTATGGCCAAAAACAGATTTAAAAAATTGTTGATAAAATAATATATTCACAAATCTTCTGAAAATTGTAAGGTTTAAGCTTCCTCTAATCATATTGCTCAATGATGTTGTTTTTGTCATGACCACTGAATAATTATAGCTTCGTTGCATTGTATTTCTCGTCTCGAAATTTATTCTGCTCCAAATTGCCAATATAGTGGAAGTCTCGATAACGTCTTTGTCATTATCGAGTTTAGAAATGAAGGAGATTCAATAAACGCGTTCTCCTTTGTCGATTCCCTTTGATTGCATTACAATATAACAAGCTTGTAACGTTAAAACATTTAGACGTGAATTTCTCACTTTACTCTATATATACTACAATCGATGAATGTTGATGTATATTATTGAGTTAAGGCAACTTTCATAAAGAATCTAATTTGATACTGTTTTATAAAATTGTGAGATGGTTCGTAGGTTCATACCTTGACAACTTTATTTTATAGCTAAGCATAGTCAATATATGAAATCCAATTAACTAACTATTAAAATTATAATAAAAATTACAGAAGTTTCTGAAGTGAAACACTCTATAATTATAGCTTTTAACATGGTTGCTATCGCATTTATCATCTTCACAATATTTACTAGCCTATAAATTGACAAGATCATAGAAACCTCGATAATATCTTGGTCATCACCAGATTTAGAAAATAAGAATCCAGTCAAGTTTATTAATCAAGGAAATGTTTGTTTGTCGTCGATTCCTTCTGATGTCTTGAAATGCAAACAACATTTTGTCCAGGATTTTGTTTTCCTATGAATGTGTTATGGTATTCAAAATCTTCCTTGAAAACTTTTAGTTTTGAGCATCAGTAATATGATTGGATTGTTAATTATCCAGAAATTATGAATGAGCTATGATGGATCGTTTCCTTCAATCAATATACTCTTGGAAAGTTTTATACTGTCTTATAAAATTGTGAGATGTTTCGTAGGTTTAAAGCCAAGAATAGTTCAATATATGAAATCCAATTAAGTAACTATTAAAATTATATAATTACAGAAGTTCCTGAAACAGAAACACTCGATAATTATAGTTTTTAACATGGTTCATATTTACGAAATTTACTAGCCTATAAATTGACAAGATTGTAGAAGTCTCGATAATATCTTTGTCATCATCGAGGTTAGAAAATAAGAAGATTCCAGTCAAGTCCGTAAATCAAGGATGTATTTTCTCTTTGTCGATTCCTTCCGTCTATTTTGAAATAAAACAAGCTTGAAATACTAAACTCTTGAACTAGGATTTTAAAACATTTATCCTATAAATGCCTTAGGTATTTAATACCTTACTTCGAAACGTGTTTTGAACAATTGTATTGTTAATAATCTGGTAATTATTTCAATATAATTGTTAACACAGAAGATCTTTCGTAAATTCTTGCCTAGACAATATTCAATATGTTTTTTAAATAATATATTATGGAACTAAATAAATAATTCCAGCTCTTAACATCATTGTTGTGTTTTTCATCTTCAAGATATTTATTATCCTATAAATTGCCAATGTCGTAGAAGTCTTGAGAATATCTTCGTCATCATCAAGTTTAGAAAATAATAAGATTGACGTGGTTATCTTCGTCGATTCCCTTTGATTGTTTTGCAATAAAAGCAGCAAGGTTGAAATGGTAAACCGTTTTGACAAAAATTTCCCACCACCAGTTAGTTATCCTGCAATCGTATAAAGCAAAGAATGATGTTTGATGCTAGATAAAAATCTTTCTTGAGTAATTAAATGAATATTGATGGATGATAGATGTTAGTACCTCTAAGGAGATAGGCCAACATGACATCCTTGATGGGGGGAAGATGCATCCCCATGGGTTGTATGATGGGTGGTAACTGGGCGCCGATGAATAGGGAGTGAGTGTTGTGGGTGCATCCCGCGCTAATTGCGCCGAATTTCTGCTGGTCCGCGGACATTTCGCACAGCTTGCAAGGCATCTTAATTTTCATTTTTCCTATCGTAGTAGAGTAGACTATCACACTAACCAAGATCACAATAAATTACCCAAGATATCACAGCACTAGATTTGATCACGTAGGCACAACGATTTTATATTTTTTTAATTTTGTCGAACGAAACAAAAACACAGAAGAAGAACGGAACGGTTTAATTGGGCTCCCGAGTGGACTTCATGGGAACAGCAGGTGGCCAATTAACTTGCAAATCACTCGACAAAGGCCGAAGACTTTTAATAACGGCCGGTAATCACCCCGCTTTGTAATCGAGAGCCAAATTTGGTATTTTCATTTCACTTGACCCGTTCGACGTGGAGAAACTCGGTGTCGCGGAGGCGCGGGCACATTTTAAAAATACCACGCCACAACCTGGACATGTTCCGATGGAAAACCGAAAAGTTTAAGCCGTGCTGGATGCATGTGCTCCCCGTACCGAATTCGACCGACTACACCGCACGGTACTCGCAATCACTCAACCGTGTTGGTGGTGCGGCCGGCCAGGAAAACGTCGCAATATCTAGAATAACTGTAAACAAATCCGATTTTAACAATGCACCGTGCTACTGAGCCGTAATGGGCCACCACGGGTGGATGTGCGCCGAAAGAAAGCTGCCAATTAAAAAGCGACGTGGACCGGCGTAGGCGACCAGCGACCAGCGACCAGCGACGTGTCGTGTGTTGCCTGAAAAACGGAATGAAAACAAAAATTGCGCGACGCGCACTGCTATCGTGGACCGTCGTATCTCGACTAACCTAACCTTTAGCGTATTCCTCGGTCAGTTCACTGTGGAACCTCATTTCATTCCGTCCCGACCAATGGCGTGGCCGGATCCACGTGACGTAGGGCCGCGTCACGGCCGCTTTGTAAGTGGCGCTGCCGATTAATAACAGACCGAGAATGTTCCGTCGAATTCGGATCTGTCTGATGGGTATGGGGAATGGGTACCGGGCGTCGCGACGCTGCCGACGCGACGTCTTCACTACGTGCCGCGGACCGGTCTGGCTATGGTGGACGAGGAAGTGGACTTTTGTAACGGGGACGAGGAAACAACGTGGGCGACCAGATCTCCCGATTGTTCACACAATGTTCCCCCCTTGTACAGTCGGCGGGCTTCCATTCAGCGGCCGAAGACGAGTGGTTTTTGGTGAAGGGTTTGCTGATGTTGCCTTCATCATGCAAATTCACTTACCGGTACTAAAGCACGCAAAACTAAGCAACCATCATTTAATAAAAATGTTTAAATCTTCACTCTAATGTAGAGAGATGTAACAGTTTCTAATTTTAATTCCTTCGTGTAATACCTACTGTATCAACAATTTGCTTTCAATTAAGATATTTCTAAAAGTTGGTGTGACAATTATTATTATTAAATTTAATGTTAAACTATTAAGTTTAATAAAAGAACTGGGGAATTTATTATTATTAACTATACAGTTTCATTATTAATGGTTTATATTTAATTGAGCAGCAATGTCAGATTTTAAAATTTTATTAAGCATAAAACGTTTGAAATAAATAGTCAACAATTTTATTATCCTTTCATGTAATACCTACTGTATCAATAATTTACTTTCAATTCTTACATTTCTGAAACATTTATTTACGAAAAATTGATGCGAAAATTACTTAAACTTCTTCTTTCTTAAATTACAATATACATTTATTAAAATTTAACTTTAAAATGTTAAGTAAGTGGAAAGAAGAATTTGCCATTTCGCCATCTTTCAAAATTACAGCTTCATGACAAATCAAATTAATAATGGTTTATATTTAATTGAGCAGCAATTTTATATTTTATAATTTCTTTGAGCATTAAATATTAAAAAAGAAAAGAGTCAATAATTTTAATATCCTTTCATGTAATAGCTCTTGTATCAACAACTTGCTTTCAATTCTTAAGATTCTAAAACATTTATATACTAAAAGTTGATACGACAGTTACTTAAACTTCAAAGTTTTATATTTTTCCACTTTAAACTACAATCCATTTATTAAATTTAATTTTAAACTGTTAAGTTAGCGGGAAGTATTGTTCAATCCATCAACTTATAAAATGGCAGCTTAATAGCAAATCTGTTAAGAGAATTTATTATTCTTAACTATTCAGTTTTATTATTAATAGTTTATATTTAATTGAGCAAGCATCTTTTAAAATGACAACTTAATGACAAATCTGTTAAGAGAACAATACAGTTTCATTATTAATAGTTTATATTTAATTGAGCAGCAATTTTGGATTTTAAAATTTTATTGGGCATCAAATATTTGAAACAAAAAAGATCGAAGTAAATTATTTTAATATTCCTTCATATAATACTTTCTGTATTAACAATTTACTTTCAATTCTAAGTTTCTAAAACATTTATTTTATATCACAGTCATTTCGACTTCAAAATTTTATATTTTTCTACTATATATAACAATATCCATGTATTAAATTTAAAGTTGTACTGTTAAGTAAGCGGGAAAAGAACTGTTCAATCCACCATCTTTTCAAATAGCAGCTTAAAGGTATTTATTATTTTTAACTGTAATTTAAATATTAGTGGTTTATATTTAATTGAGCAGTAATTTTAGATTTTAAAATTTTATTGAACATCAAATATTTGAACAATTACAAACCGCATAATACGCATGGTTTTGCCATTTATATATGATTGCCATTAAACAGTTAATTTACGTTACAATTTACCAAATATTACCAACAGTAAATCTATTATTATGAATAAAAATCGTACCTATCAATATCATCCGTTTATGTTCACAAACAATATTGTTATATTTAATTGTTTAATTTTGTAAATCAACCAGCTTCCTATTGAATGGGCTGATAAATTTCTATTCATGTGGTTGGTTTGTCGATTATTCTTGTTTTCCATTTATATAAATTGTCGGTTTTAACCTTGATAACAGCTATTTTTGTCATTTAGAAGTATATATTGTCACCAACATATTAATGGTGGCATATTTGATAAAATATATTTTAATATTATAGTAGCCCGCAGTCAAAATTTTGGTTTTTTAAAGGTCACATAATTTTTTTGAAGATAGGTTCGTCAGTTGATCAATTTATGTATTTTATTTGTGAACAAAAATTTTTATTGACAATTATTTAAATTAATTTCACAGGTTACCTGGTTTTATAGTATTATAATTTATTAATTAGTTAATAGAGAATGAGGACTTCTTGATTACTTTCCAGTTTTTTAAGACAAACAAATAAATTTATCATAAATTATGATTCCTAATAAAGTGTTTTATCTACTACATAATACATTAAAAGTTTTAAATTAATTGATTAATTAATTATTAATGTTAAGTGACATTAAATTATCCTGTTAAAAGTAACGATAAATAAACATTTCATTTGCTACAAAAGCAAAGAAATTATAAAAATAGAATTAGTAAATAATATAATGAAATGAAAAGTAATTCGTTGCAATTAAAGGTAAAAAGCCTTTAATAAATTAAACTGTAATTAAAAACCACAACAAGACTTATAATTTTAGAGGTGGCAGGAATGTATTAAATCCAATACATCTTAGTAACACCCATTCATGTTGAATCGTTAATAATGACGTACCTTGTTTGAGAAAGGTGTTTGAAATTAAAGGAAAATGTCGATTTTATACTGGCGCTGCTTCAGATTAGAAATTTTCCCCTCAAAAAAAAAAAAAAAAACGATTAAATTCATCCGGGTGTCAGGAAAATTAATTACTGTTTAAATTGGCTTATGTTTAACAGCAACTCCTGGACAATTTTAGCCTGGAATTAAAATAATATCGGGGAGATGAGAAGACCGTGGGAAGGGTAAACAATGTAAATTAAAGCGGTGTTTGTGAATCAAAGGGTAGTTTGTTTTAAAGTTGGAAGTTGGAAATTTAAACTGGCCATTTTCAACTAGTCGTATTTTTTGAGCTGACCAGAAATTTTAATTATCGCATTAATCGCGGTCGGCTTCAAATTGTTTTATGTTTTTTACGGGACATTAATAACTTTCATGTAATTCGAAATTTATTTCATTTTAATCAAGAATTTCATTTATTTTTTTCTAATATTGACATGTTTAACAGTTTTTTAACATCCTTTTTCAAATAGTCTAATTTTGAGCTCTTCATAAATTTTAATTGTTACATTAATATGAGGCAGTTTAAATTCTGTTTCTGTTTTACATGATATAAAAAGCTTTTAGGTTGATTAAAAATTATATCAATTTAATCAGAAATTTAACTTTATTTTATTATTGATTCGTTCAAAAGTGGTTTAAATTTTCAACTAGTTTAGTTTTCTCTCTCAAAATTTTAATTATTATATTAATTAAAGTCGTTTAAAATTATTTGCTTTTTTATGATATAAAAAACTTTCAAGGATTTCGAAAATTATATATAATTTTTTGACTGTCTAATTTTAATTATTATATAATTTTTTATAATATTTATATGTTTGAATATTTTTTTGAACATCCATTTTCAAGCAGCCTAATTTTGACTCCCCCAGAATTTGTAATAAATATATTAAGCTAATTATTTCGTTTTTTATACTATTGATATGTTTTTTATTTTCATGTAACCTAATCTAACTCATCAGAAATTTTCAAATATTTAGAAAATTATTTTTATTTATTTTTTATGTAATATAAATTCTAACTATAATTTTTAATTTTTCTATAGTTTTAATAGTTTTTAATTATTAAATACATAATAATATTATATAAAGGAATAAAAAAAAAGTTATTTTCATCATTTTTAACTCATTAAATAAATTTAAATATTTATTAAATTATATTTTTCAAACCTTTTTAAATTTGAATTAGAATTTATAGAAAAATATTAAAATTTGTTTAATTAGAATACATAATTGATTTTAATTTAAATTAACGAAATTAAGTTTTAGAGCTTATTAAATTGTAATAGTGATTAAATTCAATTTTAAGATTCTGCTCTTAACATTTTTCATTTTTTTTTAATAAGTAGTTTTTAATATTTACAATTTTTATGAACATTTTTTAGGATTATTCTTACAAATTAGAATTATGGACAAAAATAAAATATATATTATTATTGTCTATATGATATAAAAAATATTCAAGAATTTAGAAATTTATTTTTTTATATATTATAATATGTTATGTAAATTCTAACTAATTTTTTCTATAGTTCGAATAGTTTTTAATAATTAAATACAACAAAATAAATAAACTTTTAACATTAATTCTTAAACTAAAATATAATATTTTCAAAAATTTTAAATGTTTTTTTTTATTTATTCTTAACTTTTTAATATACAATAAAATAAGTTTTAACAATTTTAATGTTCTTTTTTTTTCACAATACAGATAAATTTAAGAGTACAATAAGTAATATTTATAAGAAATTTTGGGAATTATTCGACAGCCGTACATATATTTTTAATAATATTTAATATTTTTAATTTTAATAAGATATATTCAATTCAGGTAATTTTATTAAATATTATTTATTAAGCATATTCTAGTGAATATTTATCTATAATTTCAAATATCATCTATATTTGGTCTTGAATTTAATTATTGAAATACTAATTGAAATAAATTTGTAATTTCAAATGAACGACATTCGCCGCACAGTGGGATTAAGTGGCACAAATTTAAGACAGGTTGTCGATACTTTTCTATAGCACATATAATATTAACATTAAATAATTAAATATTATGAGATAATTTCTGTGTAATTTTCATATTTAACTTTTGCACAATATTGCAATGGAATTTTTATTGGTAGTGGCATTGAAGAAATGATTCATCTGCGTTGAATATTTGAACGAAAAGTCGTTTTTTTGGTGCATTAGCAAAGCGAATGACACAAATCGATATTATATCAGATAACGGCAGGAATAAAATATAAGTTTTCATTTTAGAAAAGCGAGACAATTTGTCGTACATAATCGAGACACTCCTTTAGTGGTACGTCATTTATGTAACGTTCACACAATACTTTGTGAAGAACGATCAACGAACAACGAACGTTGTGCAGTAAAACGAATGTCTGCACGGATAATAAATATTTTCAGAGATTTCAGCGCGTAAATCGGTGAAAGTAGCACAGAAAGAGCACACCAGTTTTAAAACGGAATTGATTATATTATACTTTCACATAATTTCGACATTGTAACTTTATAATTCAGTGGGATACGACGCGGCGCGGCGGCGAGCCAAGCCAGCGTTGTGGAAGTTTTATGACTCAGGGAAAGGGGTGATTTTTCGTTTTAATGAAGGAAAAAACCCACAATGGGCTTCGTGTTTATATGTATAAGGGTTTTTATCGTCGCGCAACACACTTTCAGGACCTATTGAATGTCCGGATTGATTTTCTGCGGGATTTAATGGCAATTTTCGACGTGCACGCTCCTAATGAATGGAGGCATTTCACACGTTAATTGGCCTGGCTTATTAAAACATGAGTACGGTCACAAAGTGCGGATCATACGTGAAAGAATTTTCACAAGCGGATTTTGTGTGTGTGCAAGCGGTAAAATGGATAATAGAAATTTAGAAAATGTACCTTTGTATAATAAACAAATCAATGTTGAAGTAAAAATTAAATATAAATCTATATAATATATAATAAAAGTTTTAAAATACCTCTAATTTTTCAGTTGGAAAAAACACCCACTAATAAACACTTTATCGTATTTATAATTTAAAATACATATTTAATATAAAAATAAAATGACTGTAATCGATTAAAATTGGTAGTTTAAATGATTGTAATAATTTAAATACAAATTTATTTTAATAAAACGGAAATATATAATCAAATTATTAATTATCCGATTACCTATGACTCATTAAAATTATTATTAGTTGTTTATATTATATTTATATAGTTATTTATTTTAGTAATATTATTTTTATTTTATCATATATAACATATTCAATTCAATAAAATAAGAAAATGATTTATATATTTTGTAATAACACACTCTTGGTGATATAAACCCTTAAAGGGCAAACTTTCTTTAATAATAAATATATTATTTATAGTCAATTAAACAGAAAGTTATTTTTCTATTTATTTATATTAATTATAATTAATAAATTAATTACAAATATAAAAAGTTATTTTTTTTGTTTAAATCATACTTGTTTTTATAATAAAAATGAAAATTGAGTTATTATTAATTGGTATTTAACTTTTATATACATTAGAATCAAGAATATATATATATATATATATATATATATATATATATATATATATATATATATATATATATATATTTGAAATTTAAAATATAAAATTTATATATTTATACTTGAATTATAATAATATTTTTAATATTTTCGCAATTCATTTTTTAAGAAAATTATGTCTTTATAAAATTTATATAAATGATTTTATTTAATGGTATTAAAATATTTCTTTTCAATTTTAATATTTTTTAAATTAGAAATTGTTTATCTAAAAAAATTGAATTTACAAATTTGAATTAGAATTTATATAAAAATAGTAAAATATGTCATTATGATGATTAAATAAAATTTTTACATTTTAAAGTAATATTTTACTTATAAATATGTTTATTGTGGTCACTAGGAATTACAATTTAATTCTTCTTCTCAATATTTCGTAAAATTCAAACATTTTTCAGTTTTTTAATATGTATGTAGATTTGAATTTTTATAATTTTAACATATTTTTTAGTTAACATATATAATCAACACTTTTCTAGGATTACCCTTACAAATTGGAATAATGAATTAATTTACGTTATTTAAAATTTTCCAGAAATTATGAAAAAAAAATAAAAATGTTATTATTATGAAATATTTTAATGTTTAATTTGTTTGAATTTAAATTAATTATTTAACTTTAAAATTTGAAATATTCATTAATTTATTTATAAAACTCATTTTCGTTATTTTATTTATAAAAATTTTGTTGAATTTCGTCTTCATTTATAATTCAATAAATAAAGTCCAATAATTATTGAATTAAAAAATATTTAGATCACATCATTTATAATCAATTATAAATTATAAGTTTTTAAGGTTTTGCTGTCAATATGTTTGTGTTTAATTCATTTTCTCTTAAGATTTTGTAAAATTTTCAATATTTGTATAGCTAATTTCAATTTCAGATTTCAACATATTTATTTAACCATATTTTCTTAAAAGAATTATTCTTACAAATTAGAATTATGAATTAATTTAAGTGATGAAAAATTTTTCAGAAATTGAGAAAAAAATAAAACTTTTATTATTATGAAATATTTTAATGTTTAATTTGTTTGAATTTAAACTAATATCTTCATTGTTGTTATTTACACAATTTAATTAAGGATCTTTAAAAAAATAGATTGAAAAGGTTTCTGTTCAGTTTTAATTAATTAATTATAGTTTAATATATATAGAATTAAAAATTATTTAGAGGGAACCATTCTTTTTAAAGAAAAGTTCTTTCAAATTATGATTTTATAAATTAATTTATTTCATAATTTTCCCAGAATTTACGAAAGATTTTTTTTTATTTTTATAAAATATATAAATATTAAATTTATTTTATAGTTGTATTTAAATATTTATTTAAATTGTTCTTCATTTTTAATTTATTAAATAAAGTTTAATATATATTGAATTAAAAATTATTTATATTAAATCATTTTTTTTTAAATATTCTTGCAAATTAGAATTATAAATTAAAAATCAACTAAAAATGTTTATACATATTTTAAATATAAATATAAATATGTTCCCTCAAGATTTTGAAAAATTTTAAAATTCTTATGGTATTTGTTAATGATTTTGATAAACAGATTGAATTTAATTTGTTTAATATCAAAAATTATTATTATTATTTAAGTAGGAATGTAACAATCAATTTGTACGTTATAATCTATTTTTAAAATAATAAATGCGTTAAGAGAAATGTAAAAACCCAACATTTATCACCCACAGCTTCCTCCAACCCACTTCCATAACACCGCAACTTTTAATTAACCTTATCATTATCGTTACGGCGGTAGATCGCCGAAGACAGTTGACACGATATCATGCACTTTAAATCCAAATCCACTTTGACGTCCCCGTAAACCCGATGCGCAATTTGTAAGACACGGATAATCCCCCGCAAAAATCCACCATGTGCAAACGCATAAGCGCATCCCAGCCAGATTTGACGTAACATTTTAAATATTTCATACGGCATCCCGCAACGTTTCAAACGGGATACGGCGTGGAATGTGCAAAAACATTTTGATCGCGTGCTTCCGTCAACATCGCATAGACGGGATGAAATTTTTAAAACAGTTCCGGAGGATAATCGCCAGATGAATTTACCACCATGCCACCGGACTTTATTGTCCGATGACGTGGGGACGTTCGGTGAATCCCGCGTGCGTCACCGGAACACGTGCACGACACCCACATCAATGCAACTAATTTCGAAACTGTCCGCTTTGTTCGGGCTTCTCGCTGAAATACCCTCGAACAATGGACGAGAATCAATTTGACTTCTTTGTGACGCTTTTTTGTGTTTGATCACGTATCAAGCTAAGAGTGAAAATTAAGGGTTTTAAATTATTTAAAACAACCACAAAAGGACAAAGGAATGTTGTCCAGATTGTTAAGATATTTAACCTGGATTGTTATTGAAATGTTTAACCGGTACGGGATGATTAATGGATTTCAAGTTTAACAAGAGCTGTTCTTGAGAGATTTTTTACATTTCAACTAATTTAGATTCTTTACTCTCATCTTAGAGAATTTAGATATTAAAAGTGATGATGAAGGTGAAAGGTTTCACCAACTCATTACTGAAAGAGAAAGAAAGCTTCAGGGACGTATAAATGATGAAGAACTAAGGTTGGCTTCTTATACTTAGAATACTGGAACGATAATTAATTAAGCAATTACTATTATAGCAAAAAGTCTCGAAATTTGAACTTTCTACAGAATTAGGTATTGCTTGATTGATAAAAATCTTTTAAGTTATTTCAAACAACCACAAAAGGATAAAGGAATGCTGTTGTTGTTGTTAGATTTTCAATCTAGATTGTTATTGAGATGTTTTACCCATACATGATGATTAATGTATCTCGAGTTTCGCCACACTTGTTTGTTGAGTTGTTCTTCAGAGAATTTTTCTATTTACCGTAAATATTAGGAAATATTACGTTTTATGGTGAGCCTTTAAATCTGGACTGTGATTGAAATGTTTAATCAGTTCGGAATGATTAATGGATCTTGAAATTCATGAGGCTTGAATGTTCAGGGTTCTTAGTTCACTTTTGAATTCTCGCGTTTAATCTGTGTTGGATGAATTAAAGATCAGTTTGGAATCAATTGTGAAATTCATTTATTAATCAGGCGGTGGTTTCAAGGATTCAAACTTAATTATGTTGGATAACTTAATAGCCACACTTTCAAAGATCAATAACACTGATTCACAAATTTCAACTTTTGAAATATACAATGCCTTTTTAGGGTCATTTTTTTGTCAGTTTACTTAAAACGGCGCTTACAATTAGTGGTAAGCTCAATTGACATGAATAATATTTCGATGAAAAGGTGGAAGAGTATCTTATGCATACAAAAGTCTCTAATTCGTTTCATTCGGAAAAAATTATAAATTAGACAAGTTTATATATCATACACTTAGTCGATTTCTCCATTTCTATTTTTATTCAACAGCTTATCCAATTGTAAAAATTCGAAGATCAGATAAAAATGAAAATGTTGTGTTGAGATGAACGAAGTTATATGTTTAAATTATGAAATAAATAACGTTAAGAATTGTAACTTATGAATCATTTAATTTGGGCTAGTATAAACAAAAATATTAATAATTATTTATAATAATCATAGATCAACCTATATTCTATTCGTCTAGAGAAATTTTTGTTCACTGAAAATGGATTTAATTATTATAAAAAAAAAATAATTATAAAAAATAATAATTATTAATACCCCACTATCAGGTCAGATCTAAAAACTGTTGAATGGGCAGACATTAATTAACTGATTAAACTGTGGGTTAAAAATGTAAATCTTGAGATATTTAATTGTTGTTGAAAAAATTATCCATTTGGCGAAGACAACTGGAGATAATAAAAAATAAAAGAATTTCAAGTTTCCGTAGTAAACTAAAATGTTTATCTCGATTGGGCTTGTTCATTCTGGATTATTAAATGTGTGTTACCTAAAAATATGTAAAAGAAAGTTTCTAAATTTTTGCTGCAAACTAGTGTAATTTATTTTAACTTCTTGTATTTACTGCGTCGGAATAAAATACATCTGGGCCAATAACAATAAAATAACTGTTGCCGCTCCAGATTCCGAAGCCGGTGTACGCGAGCGTCCGAAAGAAAGAAATAAAACAGGGCGATAAATTTTTAATATAAATATAGCGTTTGACCCAAATAAACAAAGACGCGGGGGTTGGATGATGGGCCGGGTCCCCGTCGGCGGCCAATTAAATCGAAACGCAGTAATTCGCGGTAAGTGAATTAGATCGATCTAATCGTAAGAATTGCGAAGAACGAGATGGAACGGACCGGTGGCGTCGCGGCGCTCTGCCCACGCCCGATCGATGAACGGCCGCAAAATCCGCCGGACACACGGCGTACCCGAAAACAATTCCCGCAGACGGGTCCATTTTTGTCCCTATGCCGACGTCTATCGGTCTCTCCCCCTTTCTCGGCGCGTTCGTCGGGAGGCCGCGACGCATTACGTACGCAGTTTCTGGAACGGGACGGCGGGGGAAAAACCTTCTGGCGGCGGGTGGCGGTGTAGAGTTGCGACACACTGCCACGTGACGAAGCAACAGGGAGTGAAACAGACAATGACAATAACAACTCTAGAATATTCTATAATCAAATAAGTAAGTGGAATTCACGAAATAAATGTAAGGGGCCTTCCACTTCAAACGACATATTTGAAAATTTGGAAAAAATTCTTCTTCTAAAATAAATTAAAATCAATTTCTATTTTTAAATGTTTTTTTAAAACATAAATATATGTAAAAATAAATAAAAATATTTAAAAATATATAAAAATATAAAAAAATATATAAAAATATATAAAAATATATAAAAATATTTAAAAAAAATGTAAAAAAGTTTTTGAAAATCTTAAGAAATGAATTGAATTATAATTTCTAGTGTTTATAGTAAACATATTTATTATAAAATATTGTTGTAAGGGTTTAAATTTTAAAATAAATTTAATTGTGATCAAATAAATATACTTAAATATGACAATTTCTTTGAAATTAATTAATTAATTATTAAAATAAAGATTTAAATAATTTTTAATTCAATAAATATTAAACTTTAAGTAATGAATTAAAAGTGATGAGACAATTTAACAATTTATTTTATAAATAATAATGAAAATAATTTAAAAAGAAAGAATGTATATTTATTAATATTAATATTTTAATTATTGTTTATTCATAGTAAATTCATTTCCCATTTTTTGATCCCAAACTTAAATATAATATAATTTGTTTTTGATAATTCATAATACACCTGCATCTACATACAAACCTACCACAAATATATAAAAATTATAATTAATACCAGTTTCAGTGACATATTTTTCTAAACGTTCAAAAAAAAAATTACAAATTTTTAATTATTCATAATACATCTGATTTTTCAAAAATTACATAAAAATAACTGAAGCCAATTTCAGTGGATAAATGTTTTTCTAAAACATATTTCTGAAATTTATAACATTTCATTCATAAAACTTCAAATAATCCAAAAATTCAAAATTTTTGATTTTTCTTTTTAATATTCAAAATAATTTAAATATTTATTATAAGAATTCTTATTTTCCATTTTTTTTGAATAAAACTTTAAATAATATTTGTATATGTGGGTGTATATTTTAATTTTTTCCATCATTAGTAATTTTCAAAAATGTGATATTAATAATAATTAAAACCAGTTTTAGTGATAAATATTTTTCCATGAATTTCAGAAATTTATGTTTCATTGGATTTTGCCTTAAACTTATGTGAATTAAAGAGCTTTTAAGCTTTTCCTGATATTGTGATACTCATGATTAGTATTTTTTAAATTCAAAACAATTTGAGTAGATAAATATTTTTCTAAATAAATAAAACAAAATTTTAAAAATCCTGCTGATAATTAAAAATATTTATCAAAACTGATTTTTTTTCATATTTTTTGATTTAGATCAGTTAAAAAAAATAATTACCAGAATATACTTATTCTCTATTTTTAATTCAAATATTTTTTAAAACTAAATATATATTTTATTTCATTATTTCTCTTAGTTCATTTATTTAATTTGCGTCACAAAATTAAAACGACTCCAGTATTTTTCAGTTGTATTCATGAATATTGGGTTTAACATAAATTAAGAAGAATACCTCGTGGTCAACATTGGTCGGCAGATTTAAAAAATAAAATGTTGATGGCCTAAGTGGTAACAAAAATAATTTAATGGGTTCCAATTCATGGAAGTGTGGAGAATGGAAAACGGGGTGAACAAAATAGAAAAACCTGTGCATTAAATAGTCGCATAAAAGTGCTGATTAGAAATAATCCAAGGATAACAGCAAATCAAATTTTACGAGATTTAAGAGATAAATCAATTAGTCTAAGAACAATTCAACGTCGGTTAGTGGAGGTAGTGCTGTCAGGAAGCCGTCCAGCAAAAAAGCCCTGTCTTTCAAAAAAGAATCGAGAAGCAAGTTAGCTTGGGCTTGTTTTTCCGCTTACGATTCACAAAATAGAAGGCAAATGGATCGTTTTATGCATAGTAAAATATTAGAAGGTGTAAAGCTACCCTATAGTGAATGGGAAATGCCGTTAAAATTTACATTTCAGCACAACAATGACCCTAACACAGTCAGTCTGTTATAGAATGGTTTATTCAACAAAAAATCAATGTCATAAAGTGACCAGCTCAATCTCCCGATCTTAAACCAATAGAAAACTTGTGTCAGACTGCGTATAAAAGTCAATGTCAAAAAGATTTGAGGATGTTATGCCAATAAGGGATATTGGACGAAATATTAAATATAAGACCAATTATGTTGAATTATTTTTTTTTTTTTAATTTTTATGAAGAGTCTAATTTTATTGCTATAATTTTTTTTGTCATCGTTTTCGTGACACGTTTCGTCAATAAATAACGTAATTTATATAGCATACATGCTGTATGCTGTATATATGTATGTATTTTTTTAAATAATGATTAAAATTTTTAATGGATAAATATTTTTTTAAATATAAGTCTGATCTGATAGTGAGGTACTTAGGTAATTAAAATTATTGAAATTTTTTGTTTATTACATAATAATAATAATAATAATAATAATAATAATACAACCAATAATGTATAAACAATATTTCAAATAGAGAGTTTATGCCTCAGTAAAAATGTGTAATCAAAAAATTAAATTTATTAAAGCAATACATAAAAATGGCCCATCATCGAAATCCATAAAAACCCCAATGAAAATATCTAATCCATATTTAATGGAGGCAATCACTGCGCCGAAATAAATCCATCCTCATCATCGCGGGTAATAGCCACCAATAAAACCACCCAATCTTATCCGCATCGAGTGCCGACCGATATTTACAAACACTTCGGCTCCGGTTTGATTTATCGCCCTCGAATGCCACCACCATTAACCGGGGACCCGAGACAACGGACGGCACTCGCGCACACGTGATAAAAATAGTGGACCCGAACCACCTGTCCTATTATTCAATTCCGACACCTGCCTACCTATTTTCAAATGCCGGTGCGTTCCGTGGTCCGGGGTTGATTGGCGGTTGGCGCGTGCCGCCGGTCCACCAGAATCGGTCGCACCACGATGATTAAGATCTATTATTTTGCCCCCCTAATGATATTAAAATATACCTGTGTGTGTCGCGGCTCCGGATGACTAATGGCACTCCTGTCGGAATTTATGGCGTTGTTTTAACCGACAGATTTATGTGCTGATGGCTCGTTTCAAATATAGTAACATTTCTTTTAGGGAACTGCTGTTAGGTATTATTAAAATGGACTAATATGCGTTTTATTAGTCTCGTTAAGCGGATGCCTTCAAACCATCAAAGAAATAACTTGAAATTAAAAATACTGACTGAAATTTAAATTGCTTAATTTATATGACGTGTGTGCACCTTGAATTAGATTAGAAGTTATTTAGAAATTTTAGTTTTGTTTGGCTGCTATACAAATTTGTTAGATTTTTTTAGCAATGTTTCCTTAATTTTGAATTCAAAGAATCCTTCTTGCAATAACTACCATTATAAACTATAGTTTAATAATTTATAAGTTTTCTATACAAATTTAAATAAATTGATTAAATTTATTATAAATTATTCATTTTAATTAGTTATAAAAGTTTCCTGTTTTCACATATATTATATTAATTATAATAAGCAATAGTGAGATATTATTTATGAGGAATATTTAAATTGTCAAACATATTTTATCTCAGGATTATTTGAAATATCTAATCTGAACAAAAAATTAAATGTTTCTTAAAATAACTAAAATATTAAAAAATATATAAATACATTTTCTATAAAATTTAAAAAACAATTAAAATTTTTAAAGAAATTATTTATTTCAATTAGTTAGAAATAATGTGTTTTAAAACAAATTAATTCTAACAAAAATTGGAGAATAATAAATTTTCCTGTAATTCTCAATTGAAAGAATATTAAAAGAACTAAAAAAAATAAATAAGTAATTTTTAAATATTCTATAAAATAATTGAAACAAATTATGTATTTAAATAAATTATTTTAATTCATTTTTTTAATTTATTTGGAATTATTCATATTAATTTTTTGAAAAAATTAATTTCAACAAAAATTAGAGAATAATAAATTTTCTTGTATTTATCATACATAATTAAGCTAATTTTTAGTTCAAACAATATTTTTTGAAGTAACTAATATTATATAAAATTTTATGTTTAAATAATTTATTTTAATTTATTAAAAAATAATTATTTTAATTGGTTATAAAAATTTACTGTTTTCATACAAATTATTTCTACTTAACATTCGAAAATAATAAATTTGTTGTGTATAATAAGCAAACAGTTAGTTAATATTTATGAAGAACTTTAATTTAAAACTAATAGCTAACAATTTTAATATTTAATATATCTCAAAAAGCCAACATTTAATCTATGGAATTAAATAAAATATAACAATTTATAAATTCTCGATAAAATATTTCATATAAATTGAATGGTTAAATAAATTATTTCAATTCAATATCAATAATCAATTAATTTGATTACTTATACATTATTGATGTGAGTTTTTTTCTGTCACACAAATTAATTATATTTAAGTATAATATTTTTGCATATAATTTATAACTGATAGGAAATAGCTAAATAATATAAAATTGTCTGAAATTTCTGTCAGAGCTCAATAATATTTGTAACTAAAATATTAAAAACAATTTTATACACATGCATTTTTAACAAGTGTGTTTAAATAAATAGTTTAATTTATCATAAATTATTAATATTAATTAATTATAAAACTCTCCTGACTTCTATTAAAAATTAAGAAGATTAATCAATTTTGTTCCGTTTAATAAGTAGCAGCAAGAAATTATTTATGAGGTATTTATAATTTACAACGATTTCAGGTGTATATAACAATAAATTTAAACCATTTCAAAAGTCGACATTTGATCGAACTTATGCAAATTCCAAGTGAGAGAGTTCATATTATACGTTCCGCCATAAAATACGAGCAACAAAACAAACAATAATAAAAACAGTTTTGAGGGATAGACCTTGAAATATTTATTTTCGATATCAACATTTTATTTGGTATGTGGTTACAGTAACATTATCAAGGTTTATTAAGTTATTTTAGACCAGTAGCAACAAATATTTTTATGCTAATAAAACTCAAGGCAAATTGGACGAATGTTTAATGAGAACTAAACCACAGTTTTGTTCACGAACGAATTTTTGTGACTTTTAAGACCATTAGGGTGTAAATAGAGGTGGTATCCGAAAGTGGATCTGCAGATTTTTATCTTAATAACACCCAGAATCAACAAACTGACACAGATTTTATCTCTAAGGGGAATTATTGAATGAATTCTGCAGTCAAAGCTGGTGTTAATTGTTTGAACGTTACAAATTGTTATTGTTAAACATCATTGTCACATGATTTTTTCCAGGAAAAGGAAGAATATTTACAAAAACTTGCTTTGTTTGTAGTCTAAACACTAAAACAATGGTTGTGACTCACTACAGTCTGCACGTGCATTAATTACAAGATCATTTAATTTGATGTAAGGGGCAATAAAACGTCAGAATGTTTAAAAAGGTATGTTGAATATTACAAATTATTGCACAAGACTGTTGTTGAATCAACGAAATCATATTAAAATATCCAATAATATTCACTGAACCCTCGTCAAATTATTATGAACACATCCTTGAGTATTTGCGTCAAATTGATGACAATCCCGTGTTACCGAACAAGAGAACAGCCCGTGCAGATCGATGCCAACTAAACCGTCCCATCCAACAATGCTCGCAAAGACTTAAAACTTTATTTCACAAAAATCATTAATACCAAACCGACCGTTATCGGCTAATACTGGCTCGCATAAAGATTCCTTATACTTATTATTATTTTTTTATACTTCAGTTATCTTCCAGGCCAACAATGGTACCGCAGTGCAGCTGCTTTTTTCGACAGCTGGCCGATCCGATGAATGGACGGGCCGCAAAGAGAAAATGTCCTTCGGTCGACGTCTTATCTTTCGATGCATCCGATTTTCTGTTCCAACAAACCAGACCTTCCGTATGTGTGCGTCTGTCTATTGTTGGGGTTCGTCTCCAACTGATTCAAAAAAACGTTTGGCAACGATGTCTATTTGTTACACATATTTAGATATTATTGATTAAGCAATAGAGGAAGCGCGTTTGAACAATGTGTCCGAAAGTTGTTAATGTATTTTTAACCGGCTGCCTTTAACAACTATTCTAATGTACGTTGCGAGTGCACTTAATTGCGTTATGACTGTATTGATTTTTATGTCGTGCACAATTACGATAATTGTACTTCTATTAGTCCACTTTTTGCAGATATAACACTCCATACTTCAGCCAATGAACATTTTATTGACGATAGGTACCTAAATAATGTACAAGCAATTACACAGCTTCATAAATTTGTATTGACTAGGATGATTATGGAAAGACAAAGACATAATTTTTCTTTGTACGGTAATATATTTTATTGAAGGGTTGGAGACGAGTAAACACGTTGCAACACTTTCTCTACAAAAATAAGGAGTGCACTTACCGTGAACATATCCAGTCTCTTCCCCGTGATGTCCTATGGTCGGGGGCGGATATCCGTGCGGTCCGTGGGGTGACGAGAAGGCGCTCGAACAACCGTGCCGCACTTTGGGCGAGAGCTGGTGCGCGGGCGGCACGTGGAGAACGTGCGGAGGCCCGTGCACCACCGCGTGGTGGTGACCCTGATGTATACCTGGACCAGGAGGTGGTTGCATGTTCGAAAGAGCATCCAGGGGCGTGTATGACTTACTGGACGCCAATGACTCACTGTTACTCTGTCGAAGAAGATAGATATAATAAGTATAAATGAATTGAAAATTGAAAGATTTTTAATGGTAAATTGGTGTCCATATCTAATTGGAAATGCTGTATCAAAACGAAGATGAATAAAACTGTACAATTGCGTAACGTATAACAAATTGTTAATACTGGGATTTTAGCTTTATTGACTATTTGTTAACAGAATTATTTTACGTGTTTCATGTGTAGCCATTAATCCACTGATTTAATGAATGAACAAATTCAACAGGCTATTATGTCCCGCATACAGTTACATATTCATTCCCTTTTGTAGAAACTGAACGTTTCGCTACAAACATCAAAGACAAAGACACCAACAACCAATATACAAATAATCAGATTGGCTTTCAATCATCTCAGTTCAATTTAAACACCCCATCCATTGGAATCGATCAATAAATCACCAACGGACCCGAATCGAATTCACACCTCGGGCGCATCTAATCTAACAAGAGGCCAGGCTTGGAGAACGGCACGTGACTTACGTTCTCGGCTGGTCCGCCCTGCGTCGCGGACTGCAGCAAGGTCTCGGTAGCCACCGCGGTAGCGGCGGTCTGCGTATGACTGGTAGCCGAGATCCGGTACTGCATTCCGGCGATGCTGCAGTAACCCTCGTGGTGGGTCGATCTGGTCGTGCTGTTCACGTAAACGCCCGTAATGGTCACGTCGGTGTCCTGGTTCAAAATCACGGCGACCTTCTTGTTCGGCGTCGTGTGCACCTCTATGAGTTTCTCCTCCTTTTTCACGTCGTCCTCGAAACATTTCTTCTTCAGCAGCTCCTCGTCTGTGCTTATGTACTCCTCCGATTCGGTGTCGGTGTCGCCGTAGCTGTTCTCGCTCTCCGGACTTTTGACGGATCTGCGTTCCGTCGAATAACTGGCGGCCAAAATTGCGGTGGCGTTCAAACTCGCCATACGTTTCCTTACAACCATATCCTTCAGATCCATGAACAGTTCGGTTTGGTTCCTTCGTCTCTTCCTCACCATCTTCTTCACTTCCTTCGGCTTGGTTTCGCCGTCGCTCTTCTCAACCACTTCTTTTTTAACCTTCGGTCTGGATGGCTTCGCATCCGTCTCATACCCGCTGTTGTCCTCAGAACTGGAGGTAGTGTCAGTCATGTCCCAATGTTTTCCCACAGCTCTCAAGCCTGGCACGCTCCTCAACGTTCGCGTGCTAACCTCCACGTCATCTTTAGACCTATCCTCCCGTTTCACAACCACGGGCTTCAAAAAGTCAGCCTCCAAACTGTCCAGTATGTTGCCCCTGGTTTCGTTCTCGTACAAACAGTGCACCTTGGCCATCGCATTTAATGATGCCACCCGGGCCCGTTTCGGCAACTCCTCCGGCATTTCCTCCAACATTTCTTCCTTGACTTTGCGCATTTTCCTGTCGGTGCTCGAAACTTTTTTCTTGTTGGTGCTTGCGGCGGACTTGCTTGGGCTTTTTTTGACTAGTACACGTGACTTTGGTTTATCCTGCGCCTTTTTAGGTTCCGGGCTTTTGACCTCATCGGTTGGGTCTTCGTTTTTGGTCGGTGCGGGTTTGTCGTCCGTTTTGAATTTTGCTGGGGTTGGGGGTTCGACTGGTTTCTCCGTTTTAGTTGTCGAGTCTTCCGATTTCTTTTGATTTAACTTTTTGGAGGACTTTTTTCCTGTTTTTGAGTCCGATGATTTCTTTGGTTTGTCTTTATTGAATTTCTTCAGGGGAGTTTTGAGAACTCTGGATGCTTGTTTCAGGAGTTTCTCTATTGTCTCCTTTGTTTTTTGGTCTTCGTCGATTTCTTTCTGGTCTGTTTTTGTGTTGGGTTTGGGAACATCTTGCTTTTTTACCAATTTCTTCTTGGTTTTAGGTAAATTGACTTTATCACTTAGGAGGATTGCTTTTTTGATAATTTTCTTTTTATCACTTTTAACTTGAGTAGAATTAATGCTCTTTTTAGGCTTAACTACCGACAATTTGTTCGGCGATTTAACCTTAGGTTTGGTCACTGTTGTTTTTTTGGTTGGTGTTTTCTTTTCAGATCCTTTCTTTTGAACACATGTGGTCAAATGAGGAGCCAATGTAATATTGCTTATGCTACTGGTAATTTGTGATGAGATTGGGTCAGGTAGTTTCTTCTTAGATTTGTTCAAAGCACTTGTTTTATTGGCAGTTTTAATTTGAACTTTGGTATTCACCTTGCATAAATTGCCGATTTTTAAAGCTTTTTCCTTCAAGTCGGTCTTGGCTTTTCGCACTAACTTCTTTTTGATTACCTTGCCCAATGACTTTTTACGGATTTTATTATCTAAAGAGGTATTTGTGATTGGTGTTAATTCTTGTTTGATTGGTGTTAATTTTCCTTTTATTACGAACGATATAGTTTCCGAGATTGTGTCCTCGTTCATTTTGTCTGGTGTTTTCTTCTTTTTCATCGAACGTTCGGATTTCGATGTAGCTTTTGGGGCAGTCTTCATTATTGAATTTTTTGTTTTGTCCTACGTCATTGTGCAAAATCTGTAACAAATAAAACATTTATAGTCATAATAATTATGAGTAAGAAAATGATATTTTAATTATTATTACATTCATAAGTATAAACCACAGAGAGGGTTTTTAATGACCATTCCAGAGTTATGATCGTTTATGGATCTATATCAAAATGCAATATAATTATATGAGTCTCCTAGATATTTAATTTGGATAATTTATTTGTAAAACAAAACTAACGGTAACTGAATCTTTAAGCATCATTAGAGAATGTACACTGCATAACATATATTATTCAAATAGATAACTTAAATTGTACTTGTAAACTGGAACTCGGAATTTCAATTTACATTTCTCCCTATCATATTTCATTAAATTATTCACAGCTACATTAACTATGAAAATTAATTCCTTGGAGTGCCATTCATAAAATAACAATTAGGAATATAATTGGTTTTAAAATCTCGTGTCAAATATAGAAGCTTCATCATTAATTAACCGCGTTTATCTTGGGATCAGGTAGTAAAAAAACTGGTTCTGTGATTACGTTAGTATTATTTTTGTAAGATAAAATTGATAGTATTACAACGTTTCCTACATACCATAACAAACTGTGTAAGATTTACATTTAATATAACGTACAAATGATCGCAGGACGAGTTTTTTAATGCAATGGGAAGGTTTAGTTCTATTGAGGTCGAGGTCCATTATATCAGAGGCAAACATAACAATATGTCTACAAGCCAGTAGCTTAATTTTATCATACAATGTATCGATCAATGTTGAAATCTTTAAGACCAACGGCAAACATAAAATCACAAGTGTCCGAACACAGATACGTTGCCATCTTGCCAACACTCCTCCATTAAACATTGGAAAATTGCACGTTGTGTGCCATTTACAGCTTCAAAAATGAATAACGAAAATCGTTTGTTTTCCTCTCGTGTAACGTTCAACGGGAATTGTCGAAAACGATCTGCTGATATGTTTTATGGCCGAGTATTCTAAAGGCTAATAAAAACACATAAACCCATTATTTTGACTGATGGATAACGCACGACAGTTAAATTCGCACTTTTTTCAGTTGTTTCTGGAATGTTAATGGGAATTTCCAGACACGCAGCTTCTGGATCACGCTTAACGTTTTTAGTGGGGAAATTAATGGCGTTGCTTATTGGTGACGATTTATTGAATTACCAATACAACAAGTCTTTATCATCTATTTTGTTTTCTGTTTTTTAATAAAAACATTGGAGACTATTGGAGACAGGTAATAAATGTTGCTTTCTTACATTAAATTTAATAAGTCTTTATTTTTAATCAATAATACAATCACTCTCTTTATTAACAACCACTTGTCATTTAGTGTGCAAATTTTCAATCCCAGATCAATAAAAATCAATTGGTTTTTAAGTAAAATATCTCGAGATGCCATTTTGGACATCATCCAAATTTTGAAACTTTTTGCTACTAAGAAAATGTTGTAGAGATCTGAGTAAATGGAAATCCGAGGGTGCAATGTCGGGTGAGTATGGTGGATGAGGCAGTAACTTCCACCATAATTCATTAATTTTTCGACTAAATATTGGTTCACTCTATCCAATTGTTCATTATAAAGGTCTGCATCAACAGTTTGTCCAGGTTTCAGGAAGCAAATAATTTCCAGATAGTTTCCCGGATCCCCTAATAGTACGTCAAATGATTGAAACCAAAAGGTGCAGACAAAGATTAATTAAAAACAGGCGACAAAGGGAGTAGTTTAATAATTGCTTCTAAAATACATAACACAAAACACAGAGGCTAATTTAACATGAAACCTATGAAGACATGAAAGGCCGTCAAAAGCATAATAGTTATGTTTTTGTTCTTATAATTTCCCCCTGAATACAAAACATTTTGTTAATAATAGCCACATATCAAGAACACCGTAATAATTATTACCAACACATATTGTTTAACTACACACATAGAAGTCTGAGAATAAAACTGCAACAGAACTCACAATTTCCCCCCAACACACGGCGTTTTCCAGTTATTAAAAAAATCAGTTGATAAATCAAAACAAGCCATTTCCCCAGCGCAAAATTATGTATGGAGTGCGAAAAAACGGAGTGAAATATTCAGATGAATGCACGAATAACACAAAAGCAAATACGCGAATATAACTTATTCATAGGATATTCGAAAGGAGTTTAACATTTTAAAATATGCCACCGGCAAACCGGAGTTTTTAAAATCTAATTAAATAAAGTTAAATGGGAAATTTTACTCATAAATGGACTTTGCAAATAATGAGAAGTATCGTTTTAATAATCCGCTTTAGCACGGATGTAATTTTACTGAAATATATTATGAATGTTTTCAGCGATTAAATCCACCTTTTTAAGTTTAATAATTGCACAAATTTGCACCTTTTCATGATTTATTTTCGCAATTAATCCAACTGCATTTATGTAATTATTAACCAGTTTTGTGTCAAGATCTTAGTTAGAAAATAAATATTGATTAAATTGATCATCTATTAGTAACAACGTTAGAAACAAAGTTAAAGATGATGAATTAACATACTGATCAACATTTTTATTCCACCAAACTAATACCCAAACAAAATTATTAACCAGTGAATCGACTAAATTCGAATCGTGCACGAACAGGTTTCCGTGTACTTTTGTGAACGTAACGATTCGCAAAACTTTGATTTCAAAGGGTTTCACAACACGGCAAATAAAGTGTAGCTACGAATCACCTGCTAAGCGGATCAAAATGCTACATGAAAGTAGATTTGCAGTTAATGAAACGGTCCCGTAAGAAAACGACCATAAATTCCTATTTTCGATGCTCCGTTTTTTATTTTTTTGATTTAAAATAAACATCACACAGATAGACATATGTGTGTATTCGAGCAGCTGAATAAAAACAAATCGATATGAACACGGTTGTTTCTATTGCCTGATACGTGTAAAAGTAACTCGGTGTAATATCCGAGAAAGTATATTACGGTGCAATAAAGTCACATTTGTGTAAGCATTTTCCATCGGGACATGTATATTTATGATTTATTTCTTTCAAGACTTCCTTTGTTGCGTTTGCCTTTGTGTGTTTCCAGTGCAGCTGATTAGAATGCAATGCCGTTTTGAAACTGTGATATTTTGACAAGACGGATCTCGACAGCATCAAACTTTATGGGCGTATGTTTCAATCACTTAATTTTAATATATTTCAAAGGTTTTTTTTTCCATATTTGTCGAGATGTTTGTAGTTTCCGGACGTCTTTTACAAAGAGATTCCCATTTTAAGAACGTCCCTTTATTTTTAAACTAGTGTTTGAAACGTTGTGTGTGGTTGGAATAGCTGACCTACTAAAACAAAACTTTAATCCCGACGATATTGGAATATTGGAAAATAAAATACGAATAATTGGTGCCATAAAATCTGTTTTAAATGTTTTAAACCATGTTGAACATGTCTAGAATAAAAACGTCCGTAAATGCTACAAATTCCCGTAACTCACCGTAATTTTATTACAGAAGGTTGCATTTAAACTAGTCTAATTGGACTAGAATGTAAATTCGTTTATTAACTTGAGTGACGGATTTAAAAGAGTAAATGTTGTGGAAGTGTAAAATCTCTATTATTCCACTGGAGAATAAACATCATTACTTTATAATAACCAAAGTGAAAAATGAATTTTAAGGCTGAAGTTTTACTAAAATGTAACTCACAGGTTTATTAATTGGGACAGGCTGTTTTACATGAAATTGACAAAATGAATAAAACTATTTAATATATTACAAATCGCTATTTACAATTAAGTGAGCAAGATATGGAAGTTAAATAATGAATTTCTAATAATAGACCATCTGAGTATGCATGTTATAAACCTTTCTGGCATCCAGAAACAAAGGCAATAAAATATTCTGTATAATTTCTTATGTTTTAAAAGTCATAGTACATCTGAGTATGTACTTTATAAGATTATTCGCCTTACTTAAAGGGCACTTTACTTGTAAAACATTGTAAAGAAAAAGTTAGTTATATTATTTTTCTTCTTATTTGGAAGATATTTTATTTGTACAACTTTCCTGACACACAAAAATGGCCACATAAGAAATTATTGGTTAAAAATCTTATGTTCCATGAAACCACCACGTGAGAAAATATTCGAT
Source organism: Aethina tumida (assembly GCF_024364675.1). Lineage (NCBI taxonomy): Eukaryota > Metazoa > Arthropoda > Insecta > Coleoptera > Nitidulidae > Aethina > Aethina tumida. The sequence goes on from NC_065441.1 coordinate 14,689,983, forward strand.
AAAATGTCTTGAATTTTGAAACTCATAGCCTTTCTGAGTATGTATTTTGTAAGATTATTCACCTTACATAAAGGACACTTTACTTGTAGAACATTCCTCACATAGAGAAACCACAACATAACATAATATTGGAAAAGATTTCTTACGTTCTAAAAATTTAGAAGACTTGTAGACTATCTGAATTATTAACTCATATCAGTATTCATCTTGTTTGGCAGGTATTTTATTTGTACCACTTTTCTGGCATACATGAAACTATCAAGTAAGAAAATATTGGGTGAAATATCTTACATTTTAAAACTCATAGCCTATCTGAATATGTATTTTGTAAGATTATTAACCTTACTTAAAGGGTACTTTACATGTAGTACGTTCTTCACATAGAGAAACCAAAACATGAGAAAAAATTCTTATTTTTTAAAAATTAAAAGATTCATAGTCTATCTATCTGAATTATTTATATTATTAATTATTCATCTTATTTTATTTGTACAACTTTCCTGACATATACAAACAACTACATAAGAAAATATTAAGTAAGATGTCATGTTTTAAAAGTCACAGTCTATCTGAATATGTATTTTGTAAGATTATTCGTCTCATTTGAAGGGCACTTCAATTACACAACCTTCCTAACATACAAAATCTACGACGTAAGAAAACATTGGGTAAGATTTCTTATTATTTGAAAGATGCAACAATTTGGCTGCCTTAAAATGTATTTCTTAACGTAAACATGTTTAATAGTAATAGTAATATATAAATTATACTACTAGAAAATATTTTAAATCATATAAGACTCCGAATGAGATTTTGTGCCAGACAACGGTTAATACAGTTAGTTACACCAAGGTCCCGAAAGTGGATACGGAGATGAGGTGCGACCGATGACAAGGATCTTCGACGTTCAGTGCCACGGTTGTCGAATGGGCCCGTACGACAAATCACATGTCACCGTTCTTCAGTGCCGTACAAAAGTTTAACCTCGTCGAACGAGAACGACGACGAAATGAAGTACTTCTCTTGTGCCGAGGTTTTCAGTCGGATTATTCTGGAAGACGGCACCACTCCATATGTGTTTTATGTATCAACAATTTTATTCAACAGGTTGCGGTAATAATTATTTAAATGGCCAGAGTGTGAAATAAATGCCCGTCCGAAAACGTGGCCGAAAAATTATGTTTTCCCATATAATTAAATTGGGAACGGGCCTTTTACATGTGGATTATGCGCTACCGACTCGCAAATGGGCATGTAAAATAATGTGGGATCGATTGGGCCCTTTAATGGTAGAGTCGGGACGGTTTGTAACTTTCTTTGAAAAGTTTACGAAAGTTTCTGTCACGCTCGTAACGTCACAATTCCACAAACGAAATCGACTAATTACAGTGCATACAACACGTAGTGCATTACAGGAAAAAAAGAGACGAAAAATGTATTGTTTACCTTTGATTAGGATGTGTAGCAACTACTTAAGATACACACATACACACAAGGAATCGGAACTCCTTTATCACAGGCACTATTTCAATTGATCGGTTAAATAAATACAAAGCATCAGTGTTTTTAAGCTTTATTTAATTTTGTGCTTATGGTAAGAAAAAATCGCGTATTTACGTTCACGAACAAAAAGTACTCCCCGCCCTAGATACGCGCTGCACTTGACAGGCTACCATTTCCATTCCATCTGAGAAACTTTCAACTCGGGCGCCGAGACGGACATCTATCGGCATGAAAAACAAACGACTAAAGGGCATAAGAGACCGCCAACGATAGGCAACTCAAAATACCTTTACATCACAAAGACTAAAGAGGATGTATCAATAAAATACAATTAAAATCAATAAAACTTTATTTTATTTATACCCTGTGCGTTATGTATATTACTGTATGTATTTAATAATATTTTATAATTTATCCAACATTATACAATTATTTTCTAAATTTAAATTTTAAATTTGTACTAATTTATTTTATATTAGACATAAATTAATATTTTAATTTAATACAATTGTTAATTTAAAAATTTTCAATTAAAATATTTTACTTAGATATTTATAAACGTCTAATATTTATTCTATTACCATTTTCTCTAAATTTTATAGTAAATTAAAATATATTGAATAATTTAGTAATAGTATTGAATAAGTAATATAAAATAAAAAAATAATTATAAACAGTAATTAATTATTATGTAAATTTCAATTTTTAATCGTCCAATATTTAAACAATTGTTAATTTGGTGAAATTTTTAAGTTACACAAATTATATATATATATATATATATATATATATATATATATATTATACACAATACGTTTTTTATTCTTTTGCTTTTTTGTGACATCATAAAAAAGACGAAAAGTCTTATTTGAATATCCAAAAAATAATACAAATTATTAACAATATTCTTAGCAGGATTTATATTATTTTATTGACTAATTCACTTTCAGTGGGGGAAGAGAAACATTGAACATCAGAGAAAAAGGAAATAATATTAATGATATTGTTAAAAATGGTTTAAAAAATACTAACAGTTTTTTAATAAATTATTTAATAAATATTTGCTATTTCTGTGAGAAACCACACTCCGAATTTATTTTGTTTAATATTTAATTTATATAGAAATTTATTTGATTTAACTAAAAAAAAGAAAGAAAGAATAGTGTAATTGATTATATCAAATTTTTTATTGCATTTAATTATAGGTAAGCATTTTCTGTTATCAATAAAAAAAAAGTAATGTGCGCTATTTATCTGGCCACTAATTTTATTGATTGTATTGGTAGCGAAACGTAAATCTGTTATTTAAAATATAAAAGGAAATGAAAACCTACAAAGATTAAATGTTTAATCTTCTTTAGAAAATTTAAAAATGTTAAACTTTAGGGGATATTCAAAAATATGAAAATTGAGAATGTTGATCGTGACATCTATTATGCAGTAGATACAATAATCTGTCACTGGCATAGTGTATTACAATTTAAGTAACCTTTTGAAATAAATCTTTAATTTATTACATTTATTATTTTGTAGCATTTCATGTTTTATATTTTAATAATCTAGTGTTAAATCAATTAAAAAAATTATTAAACAGAGACGCATGCGCATTACAATTTTTCTTTACGCAACAATTGACAGTCGAAGTGTCAATTGGTTATGTAAAACACGACATTTGTTTATCCAATTGGGACCCGAGGATGGCGAGTTTATTCCGCATTGGCGTGTGCCGTATTTCGGGCAAACACGCGGCCAAAACCTTGTTCAACGGCGACAAGCCGGTGACTTTGGTAAGATGCATCAGCGGTAAAAGTGTGATCAGGGAAGAGGTTCCAAAACCAGCACCATATCCTTACGAAACGAAAAAATACGGCTATATCAGGTCCCTATTTGATAGAACAACGTCCAGGTTCGATGAAAACTCCAAGGTAACAAATATTTACTTGATTAATCAATGTGAATTAAACAGGAGTTGTTTTAGATAATTGTTGTCGAAGGCCCAGTGGCCTCAGGGAAAAGCAAGTTCGCCAAACAATTGGCTGATGAACTGGACATGTTATACTTGCCAGAAGCCAATATGGATATGTGGTACATCAACCACTATGGGTATGACTTGAGGAAACTGGATGAACAACTTCCAGAGTCATGCAGAAGTTTTGATGTCCAAGACTTCTTGAGGAACCCCAAGCACAAACATTCTGCTAGAATGCAACTTGATCAATATTATATAAAGTAAATTATAATAGACATCAGGAAACTATATATTGACTGATTGATTCAAAATTTTAGGTTCTCTCAATATGTAGATGCTTTGGCTCACCTATTGAGCACAGGACAAGGGGTCATTTTGGATAGATGTGTGTATTCCGACTATGTATTTACTGAGGCTATGTATAGCCAAGGATACTTATCAAGAGCTGGTAACTTTATTTTCTATTTTGTCATGTTTCTAAAGAAATAAATTACATAATTTACTTTACTGATTGTAAACTTTTCAGCCAGAACCAAGTATTATGAATATAGAGACAACACTCTCTCAGAATTGATGAGGCCTCATTTGGTTATCTACTTGGATGTGCCAGTCCCTAAAGTAAGGCAGAATATTCAAAACAGAGCCATCTCATATGAGAAGGATTCCCCTGTTCTCACCCCTCAATATTTAGATGTCATGGAAAAAAAATACAAACAAGACTATTTGAAGTCTATTAGGTTTGTTTATTTTAATTATATTTCATAGACATGTTAAAATATTGTTGAATTTTAGTTCTCATTCTGAATTGCTTATTTATGATTGGTCTGAAGAAGGAGAAGTGGATGTAGTTATTGAAGATATTGAACGAATTGATTTTGACCATTATGATGAACAAGATCGTAAAATGAAGGACTGGGATCTTCCAAAGGAGGAGGATTGGGCTGCAATTAGACGCCGGTAATTACTTATTTTCGTTTTTATTAATTCCAATGCCACATTAATTACATTTTTCAGATATGCTGATGACAAGAACCTGTTGTTGAGCTACTTCAACATTCCTTGCTTTGAAGTGCCAGAACTTGTTGTTGGACCTGAAGATGCTGATACCTACTACCAAGTTTTGTTTGAAGTATGTCTTTAAAAAATATTGCCAAATATTTCTAACAGGATTTTCTAGGCACCTGGAATGAAATATGAAAGAGGCTACAACTCTGATTTGGGAGATGGAAGCACATTACTCAGGGGATCAGAACCACCAAGGCCGACTTTGCCAAGAACAGAAAGGAGGTACAAATTCCAATTTTTATTAATAAGTGTCATTAATTTTATTATGTTTCAGGCAAGCTGCCTAATTTCATTGGGAGGTGTAAATAAGAAACAATGTTCTTTAAGATTTTAAAAATATTTAATGCAATCTGTTAATATTAAATTAATAAACGCGATAACTTGTAATAGTTGTTTTATTTTAGTCATTAGGATTAGTACTAATACATAAGAATAAAACAAATTTTTAAAATAATATAGTTTAGAAATTAAAATTCTCATATAAAGAGTATTCAATATTTTCAAATGGGTGAAATAAAAAAAAATATGTAGTATATTATATAATTCATCCTACATCATACATGTGTATTTTGATCAGTTACATTTATGATTTCTTTTTGGGCATAGCCATCATAACCAAGGTTCCATAACTGAGGCACACTCCTACAACTACTAAACCGCACGTTACAACAAATAGGGCTCTATCTCCAAAACCGCCCTTCAAATATACGGGCAATTCATTATCCATTTGATATACTTTCAACTTTCTAGTGATCTCCGCTTCGGGTCTAGAACGAAACAATCTTTTTTGTGAGACATTTTGACGAAGCTAAAAATTATCTTTTTTATTATATAATCTCAAGAATTTATCATATTAACTTACAGTTTTGGAAAATAGTTGTGCAGTTAGTCTTGAAGCCATTGCAACTGATTGAAAGCTGTTACAAAATTAATTGTACCTATTTTTGTTTAATTAAATTTAGATTTCAAAGGGAGGGAGTCAATATAATTAGAGACAATGATTAAAGTGATTTTATTCTGAATGAATAGAATATAAAAAAAATATAACAATACATGTGTATGTAATTACAATAAAGTTTTAATCTAAAATTAATGTATTTTGTAAAATCAAATTTTTATAGCTATAGTTAATGTATCAGAGTTTTTATTTTGGTGATATAAATAATTACAACATAAATTACTATAAAAATGATATTGTAATATCAAAATTTGGGATATATTAATAATAAACAATATTCACCATTATTACATCAATATTACATATCATTTTTGTTTATGAAGAGGGAGTTTAATTGTATATGTATGTATATAAATAAATAAAATATATACAACATATTTACATATGAATTATTTGTTGAAATTAAAACAGTCAGTTTTATAATTAAAATTCATGTATAGTTATAAATGCATAATATTGAGAAAACAGGCTATAATTAAATTCAATTATAAATAAATAAATTAGCTGTATAAAATGTATATAAACAATATTAAATTAAATTAGCGGATGTACGTATGTATATGCTATGAGTCTATTAAAACAGGGTATTTACAAATAAATTAATTTAGTTAAGACTTTTTCATTATAAAAGCATAGTAAGCTAAGCTGTTTTCGAGAGATAAATTCTCCAAAAATCACACAAAATAAGCGGCAAGTTGAGCCATTTTGTCCTTGGGCTGTCTCTGCCTGCCTCTGCCACCTCCACGTCCACGCGCTGCTACTTTCCCTCCTTTGAACGGCCTGGGCGCCCTGGAAGCGACCGCCGCTTTCGGTTTATCCACCAATCGTCCGAATTCGGTGGAACAGAACACGCATCCTTTCATCTCGACAGCACCGTTCGGCAGTTTCGTTTTCTCCGGTTTGTATTCGACGTTTACGCATTGCGCTCCACAATCGCAAATATCGTCGAGAATCGTTATTTTTTGAGCGTCGTCGAAAAGGTTAATGATGGTGTCGCATCTAAATGATAAAATGTGTTAGATTTAATGTATTTTAAGTTGTTAATCAATTACTTATTGCATCCTAGTTTCCATTTGGGTCCAGATGATGGATCTAAAACTAAAACGCCAAATTCACATTCGGCACAGCTACAAACGCCGTTAGAATTTAAACTGTAGGCACATGTTGGGTGTTGACAGCTATTGCAACCATTACCTTTCTTCATATCTCTAAAAACAACAAATTAATTTATAAAAAATTAATAATATAGTATATTACTTGAAAGGTGGGTTGTTGTAGCAATATGGGCAGAATACAAAACTCTTGCCCTTGTTGCCCATGGTCCAGCAGAGCAATTCGAAATCGTCCAATGGACACTTCAGCTCCCTGAACAGTTTTACGGTACCGTTCTGTGGTAGACTAAACGTTTCATCGCATTGTGGGCAATGTAATCTCATTGGTTTCGCCTGGATTAACTTCATGTACCTCCTGCACTTCCCACATCTTAAAGACAATAAATTAAATTACCTTTTTATGAAAAATTTTATTGAAAATGTACCTTGAATGAGCCTTTCCCGTGGCACTTAAAGGCGAAAACGACACTTCAAACAACTGATCCATTCCTTCAATGTTCTTGACAAAATACTGGAATTTAAGTTTGAAAATATCCACAGTGTGTTTCAAAACAGCGTGAAAATTCGCCTTCCCTAAAGCAATTAAATTGAGTTGTTCCTCAACAGCTGAACGCATCGTGGGCAGTACCAATTGGGCGTCAATCTTTTGATAACCGTGCACCAAAACGATACCCAATGTTGTAGGTTTCAGTTTACGTCCGGGCGTTACTGTTACGTAATTCCTTTGGCAAATGTTGTTGATGTGAACTGGAATTGAGGCGTCGGTGCCGATTCCGTGTTTTTCCATCAGGGTGATCAATTCAGCTTCTGTTAAATAATCAGGTGGTGAAGTTTGGTGTTCAGTTAGTCTCGTGTTTTTTACCGGCACTGATTCGTTTTCCGTTAGGTTTGGTACTATTTCATCTTTACCAAAGGCCTTTAAAATTAAATTTTGTTTAAGGGACATTAAAATAATACCGAATATCTTACATGCCAAGTCATGACGGTGGTAAAACCGGGATCGATGAGTGATTTGCCGCTAACAGTGAAAACTTCATCATTAATATATAATGTGGCAGTGGTTGATAGGTATTTACAGTCTTTTGCAAGAGTTCCAATGAAATGTCTTGTGATATAGTCGTACAGTCTCCATGAATCACCGTCTAACTCATTTCTGGACGCCGCCTTCATTGGAGTTATTGGAGGATGGTCACCTAATCAACATTAATAAAAAATAATATATGAACAAAAATTCAAAAATTGACCTTCACATAATTAAACATAAATATTCAAAATATCAATGATAAAACAAACCTGCATCATGTCCAGATTTGGGTCTGTTGACACCCTGAGAAAGTATAGCTTTAACTTCATCTCCCCATTCTGAACTGTTCTGTTGCTGCTTTAATGTACCCCTGAGAAGTCAACTCTTAAAATAGCAAATTATATAAAAAACAACTTACTTACACCAGATCAAAATTTTCAGGATACCGTGTGGTTTCTGTTCGAGGATAACTTATGTAGCCTTGAGTATACAAACGTTCGGCGATTTGCATCGCATGGTGAGGCCCCATTCCTAATCCGGAACTGGCCACTCTCATTAATTCGACGGTGTTTAACGCCATAGGTCTTGCTTTTGCTTTTTCCTTTTTTGTCACACTTGTAACTCTACAAAAATTATGATTTTATCCTTCTATGAATTACTATAAATTGTAATGTTGTTTACATACATACATATGTATAATTTAGTAAGGTAACCATATTTTTGTTACTTACTTGGCATGTGTTTGATCCCTAATCATCTGCAAAAACAGATTAGCAACATCTCTGTCAAAACTTCTTCCCCTTTGCCAATCCAATGCCACCTCTTGTCCATCCTTTGTGACAACAGTTGCTTGTACAACCCAGTATGTTTCAGGCTTAAAGGTTTGTATTTGATCATGCCTTTGAACACAGAAACCTAATGTGGGCGTTTGGCAGGGTCCATAAGATATCAGAGAAGCATCCAGATCTCCATACCTTCCTTGAAAGAATTTAGTTTGAAATCTTGTAAAGGCACAGCCAATCCTCAGATCTAGCTCTTGTCTTGCATCCACACTCCTTGCCTCATTTTCATTTGGCCTACCCAAATTATTAAAAGCTGCCTTAATGTCTTTTTCTGTGATTGCAGAAAACTTGGCTCGATATGTAACACTGTCAGTGTAAACATTCCCATTCATAGCTTTCGAAACAGAATCCATGACTTCAAAACAGATATTCTCCCCTTCCTTATCACAATCCAGCCATAGAACCAGTTTGTCGCAGCCTTTAGCTTCAGCTGCCAAAAAAGCGGGCATTTTAAGCTTGGGCATCGCCTCTTTCTTTTCTATGGGACATGAGAAGAGTTCCACCGGATCAACTCGATCCCAGTTGTTGTATTTACTAATAAAGTCCACTCCGAGTACGTGTCCGCATACAGAGGTCATTTTGAACTTTGCCTGGGTGTTCATAAATGATCCGTGCCATTCGTGGACGGAGCAAGCACCGTTGAAGCCTGAAAGGATTAGTGTAGGTGGAAGTTGGAACATTTTCTATATGTGGTACCTTTTCTGGATGTGTTTTTTCCATTGCTAAGAATTTGGGCTAAAGAAGCCGCTAACGACGGCTTCTCTGCCACCATTAATACTGTTACCATTGTAATAAATATTATTTACAATTTTTGAAGGTGCAAGCATAACCTAAAACTTGGAATTGTCAGAAGATTGTTCTTCTTCTTTTTCTGTTGTCGGTGATCTGTTTTTGCTAATAGAATATGTTTTTGTAAAAAATTTGTTAATGGGTAATTATAAGAGGACCCATTTAAGTATATAGCTAACAACATTTTTTAAAATAATAATATATTGAAAAAGGAATCTGAATGGACTGACTATGAATATTCGCTGTTTATTGATTTTATAAAATTTCAGATGTGCGATGAAATTATTCAAATAAATATTTATTTTCTAATATTGTCTTTTTTTAATCTAGTTAAAGTTGATAGGATACTAAATTTCAATAATAATTATATTTTATCAATTAATTTATTAATTAAAATAATAATTTAACAAAAAATAGTATGACGGTAATTAATGAATTACACTCACAAAAATGTAGTTCAAATGAATATAAGCGCAAAATTGGCCAAATTTAGAAGATTAATAATTAATTAAACTAAGTATTTAATATTCATTGTGAACAAACGCAAAAACTGACAGAAACAAAGCACAAAAAATAATTAAATAATCAATTTCTGCTTATTTATAAATATATAGAAACAGAAAACAAAAGAAAATGGTCTATGTATATAAAAATATATAATAGTCTTTCAACATCCTGTTATTATTATTTACAGAACAACGTAAACTACAATTTACATTGTGAAATTGAATATTTATATGAGAACCTTGCGCATAAATGTAAAAAGATACAGGTTGCAAATAAGAGTTAAATTTAAAATATATGAATTTAACTACCATTACAATCCGAATCTATTATGTATAATATCATAATAGTGCGCAGGATAATCCAAAGGGTGGGGGTTTATTTCAAAATTAACATAAAACAATAGTTTTTAAATATCATTTATAAAATTTACTTCATCCATGTGCACTATTCTGTATATAAATATTCTGTGCAGTCATTAATTAAAAATAAATATTTTAAATTATTGTCCAACGAATTAATTTATCAATATGGTGAAAAAAGATTTAGTGCTACAACGCACCATGAATAATTTAAAATTATTGCAAATATGGTCCGACAGTACAAATATTAACTACTTATATGCTAAATATGCTTTATTGGTGCCACTTTTATACGCTGCACCTCTATTAATGGTTTACGATTTCGTCTATAGATTTAAATGTGGGTAAGTAAATTTAACTTGAATTAAAAACTCAATAAATTATTTTCCTTAGCCGGAATTCCTTTTGATGAAGAATTACCTCCAGTATTTTTTTCTATGATAAATGTTACCTGCATGATTGTTCAATTCATGGCTAATATTGAATCAATGAACTCTATACGGCTTGATTTATCTAATATGGAATTTACAATGCCATCTGATTTTGCAAAAACCAGGGACACAGCAAATCGACATTCAACGTTTTACGGTGTTTCTATGTATATGTTTTGCATCTCTTATGCTGCCGCAAATATCTTTGGAGAAAATCCATGTGGGAATCAGATCAAGGGATCAGACATATCTTGCGGCATTTTTCTCCCCTCAATTATGCCATTTAATATAAATTTTTTTCCCGTTTTTCAGTTAATATTTTTGGCTCAATTTTTATCGACAGTACATCTTCTAGTTGGGGGTGCTACCGTAATGTTTATGCTGTATGAAATAGTTTTGTATATTGGAAATAGAATGGAGCACTTATGTATCATATTAGAAACCATTCCAAATCAACGCGATGAAAAAGTACAAAAAGATACGATGAAATTTTGTGTTCAGTACCACAACTTCATCCTTAGGTAAGTCAAATGAATAATAAATTCCATAAATCCTATATATGTATGTTAATTTTAGTATATCAAAAAAAACCTCCCGATTATTTAACAAAATTTTCTGCTTTCACATAATTTTTACTGGTTTAGTTATTGCTGCGCTCATAAATCAAGCTTTAGAGGTATTTATAATAACACATCACTTTTATGTCTTGTATGATAGATGTCATTTTGTAGAATATTAATGCGCGGTTTCATCTCTTCGGTTGGTTAATTGCACTATTTTTAATGTGCCACTCTGGACAACAAATTACTTATATAGTAATACTTTTCATAAATTTCAGAAAGTTTATTGTATTAAATATATGTGTATTATAGAGTGAGAATTTGGGACAAAGGATTATGTTCATGTGTAAGTGGTATAAGCTGAATACTTCTCTTCAAAAGGATTTGCGGTTCATTTTATTGTGTAGCCAAGAACCATTAGTTTTTCCAGCTGGACCATTCGCAGATTTGTCATATGATTTATTCATAAGGGTAATAAGTTATATTCAATTAAAATGGAAAATATAATGTTTTACTTTACAGATTATTAAAACGGCATATTCATATACTGCATTAATCGCAAATACCACGGATGATACTTAAAAAATATTAGAGTAGCTGATATACTCATATATTACACTAAATAAAGTTATCAACTATAATGTATTAGTTAATATACACTCAAAAAAACTTTTGTTCTTTAGCTAGAAACCATTGTTAACTGATTATGTAATTTTAATAAATTTATTATGTTGCGTACATCATTTAGAGACCAGTTAATCATCTAACTAGTTAATAAGCATGCATGTTTTATAACCCACTTAAGATTAACACGTCGTCGTAACTTTTTTATTTATAAAAGTGATAAATAACGCAAACGTGTGGGAAATCTGAATGGGTTAACTATGAAGATTTATTGTTCCTAATCTAAAAATAAAATAAATCATTTTACCGGTATTTCCCCTAATTATTTTTATTAAAAGACGTGGAACATGTTTTCATTGTTTCCCCAATTAATTTTATTTTCCTGGGTAATTTTTAACGTTGGTGGAATATCCATAGAGGATGCCCGGAGAAAGTTTGGCCAGAATCCTTGTATTAAAGGTAACTAACTACGTATTTACTAACTATTCTTTGTACTTTTTCTTATCAGTGTTAATAAATTAAATCATATATATCCACACATCTTTAAGAAGTTTGATGAGTGGATTACATAACCTAACGATTGTATTTTTGGTTATTGCGCTAAATTGGTGTCATATCATTGCAATAAAGTATCATCCGAGTAAAGGCGAAGTGTACCCGTACTCGCCCGAAGTTCTCGTGTTCCCATTCAAAATAATCGCGTGAAAGGTAGAACGGCTCGTTATTTAAGGTTTATATTTCGGGAGCCCGGTTGCTAGTAATTAAGTGTTGCCAACTGTTAAACATGTGGATTCTAGTCAATAGTAGTTCTGAAATCATTCGTAATGCAACTTAACCTAAATTTAATAAACAAATATAAATAGAGATTAATTTCGACGGTATATATTTAAGGGATTGTAAGTACTACTTTGAACAAACTGTTTGACAATAGTTGTCAATGAATAATATAACAGTTGTATATATTGGGTTATTAATCCGTGATAGACTTCTAAATGATAATTTTTCACAGGGTTTAAATCTTAATATAACGTTAACATTTATAAAGTCAAAAACAGTTGGAAACTTATTTGTAGTACATTAATGGATTAGATTAGATGTACAGTTATGTATAACGAACATGTTAATGAAGAATGTATGTAATTTGAAACATTTTTGGATGGGATTAAAAGTAAAAGACCATTTGTACCAATGTAACAATTTTACTTAACATTTGTAAGCAACAACAATTAATAAACAATAATTATTCGCATCATTAAATTTGACAAATTAGGAATATTGCTTGTTCACGTTATGTATTTTGAATCGAATATGAATGTCTAAATCTTTTTTATAGTTACAGTTCTTATTGTTTAATTCGTATAATAATTGTTGTCCTAATTCTAATATATTTATTCTAAAGGTATTTTACTCAATTATCATATTATATGTTGGTAATTAAGAATTATACACTATCATACGATAGTTTTTACCATACTGTATTCGTATTAAAAGTTAAATGTATAATTAAAATAAACAGATAAATTCAAAAATAAGAATATATTAAACAAAACAAAATATAAATATTAAATGTCTATTTTAACAAAATATATTGTAAAATACATATAAATAACAACTTAAATGTAACATAATACAAAATAATTCTATAATTAACAACTAAAATGAAACAAGAGATATAAATACAAAATTATAAAATATAATTGCTATTGAATTAAAAAGGAGGAATCTTACATTTTAGTGAGGTTGGATGTTGGATTTACTAAATAAAATGTCCCATTAAGATAAGCTATTTTGAATTAAAAAACTATAGTCTCATAAGCCATAGATGTTTTGAAAATATTTTGGAATAAGTAATGTTGATTTTTCATTATTGGTTTAGTAATATTTTTTTATATTTTTTATTTTATATTGTTTATTTTTGTTCATCAAGATACATGAAATATATTGTAAATTAATTAATGTAATAAATAATTCAAATATACTATTTGTTTAAAAGTTTAAATGCCACCCAAAAATTCATATAATACAGTAATATATATTAAAAATACAATAATATATACAGTTTAAACTTTTTATTTATTTATTTTTTGTCGTATAGTTAATTGTTAACCAATCACATTTTATCATATAAACAAATATAATAAATACGATACACAATAGTAGTTTTGATTAATCATTAGTACATACTCAAATATAAATAGAAATTAATCTCGATGTCACAGATGTATCTGTTAGGTTAGGTTAGGTTAGGTTAGGTTAGGTTAGGTTAGGTTAGGTTAGGTTAGGTTAGGTTAGGTTAGGTTAAGTTAGGTTAGGTTAGAATTTGTTGTACAAACATGGTAGAAAATGACCTAAGTTTGACCATTATTGTTGTTATTAAAGAATATTATGTCTTCAAAACTATGTCACGTCATAGATCAAACATTTATTAATGCACGCCCAAAATGTGAAATAGATTGATTGCAAAGTTTTTGAGATTTGTTCCAAGTCGTCGGTGTTTGTATAGAGAATTTAACACAAGGAGACGCCGCTCTTAAAATTTAAAATTTTATTTATTATAATCATGTGACATTCTGTGAAGAAACATGTGTATTAATAGTTATTAATTGACAACATTTTTCCAGTATATAAAGTAAAATATTTATTACAATGCTAATAAGAATACTCAAAATAATTTTGTAAGGTTTAATGGTACAATCCATAAAATAAAGAATATGTTTCTATCCATAATTAAAAAGGTTAAACTGCTCCGATTTTCCGTTAAAAACAAAGAACATACCACATTTTTGGATAATTTTAAAACAGGTAACAAATATCAATTAACTTTTTAATTTAATATATCCTGAATATACGATAATAATAGTCATATATTTTAATTTTATATACGTTTGTTGTATCACATATATTTACAAGCCTGTGTGTAATTTTTAATATTATATTTTAATGTTCAAATTTAAAATGTAGAGATAAATAATTGCATAGTTTTTTAAAATGAATATTAGATTTGATTAATTTGATAGATTTGAAAATTGATAATATATGGATATAAAAAAGATATAAACAAAATAACAGAGAAAAATTCACGAGATATTACATACCTTAATATATATATATATATATATATATATATATATATATAATAAACAAAATTATTCAAAGAAATTGTGACATAAAATTACTTGGTTACGTTGTGTTGTTAATAACTAATTTGTTTCAAAATTTGAAAAAAAAAAACACTTGATATTATAAAGAAAAATTTATTTATAAAATTTCACAATTTGTAGATAATGTTTTAATATTTCAATATTTCTGTATTAAAATTATTATTATTATTTAAAAAACTTCATAAACCGTGTCATCAATTTAACGAAGATTCTTCCTTTGTTGACATAAACAATACTTAATTTTTATTATGTACTCGAAGATGACTATAAGTCCTGTAACAAATGTAAAATCATATACATTCAAATAAATTAATGAATCTAATTAAATTATAAAATTGTTTATCATATCTATTTTAGAAATTAATTTTAGGTTACTAAATTAATAACCCTGTACCTACTCCAAAACAGATTTATATCTACTTCGCATATTACAAAATACCTACTCATTTCCACCAGAGTTACCAAGATAAATTTGTACATTCTACGGTTTGCTATACTGGAGACGCAGTTTTTAGTCGACAGCCCCGGTCCAAATCCCTCGAGCCGCTGTACGCCCGAAGGCATGGCGCGGTCGGCTTTCGGATGCCTTCGCATTTATTCGTCTAAAGTCGAGACTTAAGCGAACGATATGGACCCGCTAAATTAATACGCGTTTGTATGAAACAGAAAAAAAGAAAATGTTCTATGTATATAAAAATATATGTCTTTCAATTAAATATTCTTTTAGTTTTTAAAACACATTCTGTTATTATTATTTACAGAACAATGTAAACTACAATTTACAATGTGGAATTGAATATTTATATGAGAACCTTGCACACAAATGTAAAAAGATACAGGTTGCAAATAGGAGTTAAATTTAAAGTATATGAAATTAACTACCATCAGACACGTGTTTTTATAATTTTACAATCCGAATCTATTATGTATAACGTCAGATCCGTATAGATTTTTCTGAAATACAGATATAAAAAAGGTACTGCGCAGGATAATCGAAAGGGTGGGGGTTTATTGCAAAAATAACATAGAACAATAGTTTTTAATAATCATTTATAAAATTTACTTGATCCATGTGCACGGTTCTGTAAAGAAATAGTCTTTGCAGTCATTAATTGAAAATAAATATTTTAAATTATTGTCCTTCGAATTAATTTATCAATATGGTGAAAAAAGATTTAGTGCTACAATGCACCATGAATAATTTAAAATTATTGGGAATATGGTTCGACAGTACAAATATTAACTACTTTAAATATGCTTTATTGGTGCCTCTTCTATACATTTCACCTCTATCAATAGTTTACGATTTCGTCTATAGAATTAAATGTGGGTAAGTAAAGATAACTTGAATTAAAAACTCAATAAATTATTTTCCTTAGCCGGAATTCCTTTGGATGAAGAATTACCTCCAATATTTTTTTCTATGATAAATACTATCTTCATGAATGTTCAATTCATGGCTAATATTGAATCAATGAACTCTATACGGCTTGATTTATCTAATATGGAATTTACAATGCCACCCGATTTTGCAAAAACCAGGGACACAGCAAATAGACATTCAACTTTTTACAGTGTTTCTATGTATACGTTTTGCATCTCTTATGCTGTCGTACAAATCTTTGGAGAAAATGCATGTGAAACATTCAAGGGATCAGACATATCTTGCGGCCTTTTTATCCCCTCAATTATGCCATTTAATATAAATTTTTTTCCCGTTTTTCAGTTAATATTTTTGGCTCAATTTTTATCGGCATTACATCTTCTAGTTGGGGGTGCTAACGTAATGTTTTTGCTGTATGAAATAATTTTGTATATTGGAAATAGAATGGACCACTTATGTTTCATATTAGGAACCATTCCAAATCAACGCGATGAAAAAGTGCAAAAAGAAACGATGAAATTTTGTGTTAAGTACCACAATTTCATCCTTAGGTAAGACAAATGAATAGTAAATTCCATAAATCCCATATATGTATGTTAATTTTAGTATATCAAAAAAAACCTCCCGGTTATTTAACAAAATTTTTGGCTTTCACATAATTTTTACTGGTTTAGTTATTGCTGGGCTCATAAATCAAGCTTTACAGGTATTTATAATAACACATCACTTTTATGTCTTGTATGATAGATGTCATTTTGTAGACTATTAATGCGGGGTTTCATCTCTTCGGTTGGTTAATTGCATTATTTTTAATCTGCCACTCTGGACAACAAATTACTTACATAGTAATAATTTTCATAAAATTCAGAAAATTTATTTTATTAAATATATGTGTATTATAGAGTGAGAATTTGGGACAAAAGATTATGTTCACGTGTAAGTGGTATAAGCTGAATACTTCTCTTCAAAAGGATTTGCGGTTCATTTTATTGTGTAGCCAAGAACCATTAGTTTTTCCAGCTGGACCATTCGCAAAGTTGTCGTATAATTTATTCATAACGGTAATAAGTTATATTCAATTAAAATGGAAAATATAATGTTTTACTTTGCAGATTATTAAAACGGCATATTCATATACTGCATTAATCGCAAATACCACAGATGATACTTATGATAAAAAAATATTACAGTAGCTGATATACTCGTATATTACATTAAATAATAATAAATAATCAATTATAATGTATTAGTTAAAAAAAACTTTTATTCTTTAGCTAGAAACCATTGCTAACTGATTATGTAATTTTAATAAATTTATTATGTTGCGTTTCTAAGTATATTATTTAGAGATCAGTTAATCATCTAACTACTTAATAAACATGCATGTTTTATAACCTAGTTAAGATGAACACGCCCTCGTACCTTGTTTATTTGTAAAAGTGATAAGTAATGCAAACGTGTGGGAATCTGAATGGGTTAACTATGAACATTTATTGTTCCTAACCTAAAAATAAAATAAATCATTTTACCGGTATATCCCCTAATTATTTTCATTAAAACACGTGGAACATGTTTTCATTATTTTCCCAATTAATTTTATTTTCCTGGGTAATTTTTAACGTTGGTGGAATATCCATAGAGGATGCCCGGAGAAAGTTTGGCCAGAATCCTTGTATTAAAGGTAACTAACTACGTATTTACTAACTAGTCTTTGTACTTTTTCTTATCAGTGTTAATAAATTAAATCATGTATATCCACACATCTTTAAGAAGTTTGATGAGTGGATTACATAACCTAACGATTGCATTTTTGGTTATGGCGCTAAATTAATACACGTTTGTATGAAATTAATTAATTTAACATAATTATCTGTTTGAAAGAAAAATATGTAAGGTGAATTTTATTTCCAGGTTACATAATTACAAAAGAAAAAAATTCAAACATTTTTACAAACGGTAAATACACGCAACAAACAATCTTTTTAAATGTATTAATATGCATAATATTTTTAGATAATAGTGGTACTAACCAAGTATATCACTCTTTAGTTGATGTCATTTCAGATAAAGAAGCAAAGTCTGTTTTATCAAAATTACATGAATTAGCTGACTTTAATAATCTTGAATACAAATATACGTTAACTAAAGAAGAAGTATGTAGCTGTTATATGTTTTTCTGTTACATTTTTATATATATTAACCATAGGGTCTTCCGCATGATAAAACTTTTACTGTAACTTTAACGCTTGGTGAAGAAAAATATGAGGGTGTTGGCAAAAGTTTAAAGGACGCACAAAGACATGCTGCCTCCAAAGCTTTGCAAAACACTATTTTGCAACAGCCGAAAAGCGAAAAAGAAACAGATCCTTTAACACCCACAGTTTTACTAAATAATGTGGGCACAAAACTCGGCATTGCTATTAATTATGAATTCGTACCTTTGGTATAGATCACATTTGATAGTTAAAACAATTTTTGTATTTTAAATATTGTAGATTCCAGATTCTAGCGTAAAAGAGAACTTGAAATCAAAAAAATCTTATTCTCAGTTGTTAAATGACAGTATCAATGATCAAGCCCACGTTAAACAACCGGAAATTGATGAAACAAAAGGGCCGTTTAATGTAAAAGTAACGGTAGGTAATGACGAGTATTATGGGTCAGGATATTCAAAGCAGGAGGCTAAACATAAAGCTGCAACCAATGCGCTTATTGGTTTAAAGAATTCTATCCATCAGACACCTTGCTTTTTGGATTGTAAGTACATAAGCTCCCGGTTTTGTTGTGAATGAAACGAATGATTTTTAGCAACGAGTGCTGCGTGCAAAAATTTTAAGGAGTCTCAAAAACATCCAGTCTCTCAAGTCCATGAGGCAGCTCAGATCAGAAATATGGATGTGTCTTTTGAGGTGACTGAAGAGACTGGAAAATCTCACCAGAAAGAATTCACGATTCAGTGCACTTTAGGGAAGTTTCTTACACTTGGTAATGGTAAATCAAAAAGGGAGGCTAAAAAAGATGCAGCAGAAAAGATGTTAGCAAATTTGCCTCATTTACCCGAGATTTCTTTGGAGAAAGAATTTAATTCGTTAAACAAGAAGGGCAAAAAGAAGAAAAAGAGGAAGAACAAAATTGGAAGGACTACCGAGGAGACTTCTTTGTTTGGCGATATTATTAATACAATATTTGGAGAAGAAGCGTTGATGCCTGATGAAGTAAGTAGTGACTTTTATCAGATATAATTTTTGAACGTTTTATTTGCTTAGAATGAGATAAAGAGTGAACCAAATAATAATCAACAAAGGCATACTGGAAAGGTAACGTATGATTAAATTAACAGTCGATATTTCATAAATAATTTTTGAGTTTAGGATACACATAGTTCAAGTAAAAGTAATCAGAAATCAAATAATGGCAACGAACAAAGTTTAAAGACAGCGCAAAGTCATTTACTCGAGCTGTCGAATAAAAAGAAATTTGAGATAAACTTCTATGATTTGGGCGAAAAGGATGGTAGTTCCTTCTCCTTATTGTCTCTTGAAATTAATCCAACTCATGTATGTATTAATTGTGTTAATTTTGACAATAAAATGAGTTAAATTTTTGTTTTCATCTTTAGTTATGTTTGGGAGAAGGAATTAATTCTAAATCATCTAGGGAGATGGCATCTAAATTTGGATTAAGATTATTGTACAAATTAGGATTTGTTGAAGACTTCAAAGTATTACCATATCTTGAAGAGGAAGGGTAATGATATTTCTTTTAGTTTATATTTTTTACAAATATATTTTTTATTTTACAGCGAGTGTCCTTTCGAAAGTACCAGCGTAGTTGTAGATGTTGATTCTGTAAAATCGAAATAATATACATTTTTTTATAATTAATTAGTGAATAAGTTAATTTTACTGTGTGTTTTAAAAATAAATGTTAATTTTTGTAATTTGTATTTTATTTATTATATATTAAATTATATGTAATAATATATCATTATAGAATTTGCATACAGGTTTCAAATTGCAAAGAATTGTATATCGATATATATGTCAAAGCAATGTATGTAATATTACAATGATTAGAATTCAATCCACGATTTTCATTGATCCACTCGTATATAAATATCCAGTCATTATTTTACCTTTAGTCGAGTAAATATTTCTACCAACATGGTTCAAAGAAACATTGTGCTGCAAGGTAACCTTCACAATTTAAAATTACTTGAAATATGGCCAGGCGATAAAAAAATAACCTCGTGGTACTACCTGAAATATATTCTGATGGCGCAAGGCTGCATTGTGCTGCTTGGTTCATTGTATTATTTTTAAGCTGCCACTCCGGATAACGATTGATTTACATAGTAATAATTTTTCACTAATTAAAAAACTGTATTAATTAAATGTATCTGCGTTACAGAGTAACAATCTGGAGGAAAAGATTATGTGCACGTGTAAGTGGTATAAGTTGAATACATCTTTACAAAAGGATTTGAAGTTTATGTTATTGCGCACGCAAAATCCTTTGGTTTTCCCAGCTGGGCCATTCGCAATGTTGTCATATGATTTATAATTAAGTAATAAGATAAATTGAATTAAATAATTTATTTTTTCCGTTTAATTTAAATTCTTACAGGTTCTTAAAACAGCTTACTGCTATTTCAAGAACTACACACGAGATTTCGTTATAGCTTAGTGGCATTTGTTTAGTTTAGAACAACTGGTACCTCAATCAGTATTCTGTTAAATTAATAATATAGTATATCTAGTTCCTTACTTAAAAATACTTTTATTTGATGTACTTTATTAAATGATTTTGAATTAAAATATTTCCTGGGAAGAAATATAATTTATTTAACCTACATTTATCTTAATAACGATTTACTTATTATTGCTGATTATTCGTATAATTCCAAGTAATCACAAAGTTTAAAATTCTAAATATATTTTATAAGATAAAGTGGCATTTATCACAGTTATTTATTTAGTAATATATTGCAATTACCCTGGCAGGTTCACAAATACAATAAAATTTTGCATAGAGCAGCAATACCAACAAAAATCTTGTATTTTATATTGATTTTACTGACCTATTTAAATAATTATATTAAAAACATGAACTGTACCTTTATCATGAAATAAAAATAATTCAGTTATTAGGCGAAGTTTCTTTATAATTTGTAAAGCGAGGGTTATAAATTAAATTCAATTTAACTAACAAGTATATATATTTTAGTAATTTACCTATTAATAAAATATTCTTTGTTGTATATTTTAAAATTACAAGTATATTTTATTAACTTATATCCTTACTGAAAACATCAACAGTAAAAATAAAATATATATTTGACTAATTAATTCGATCAATGATAGTTTTTATATTAAAACATCTTGTGAGATATCGAAGGGTAGCAGCCCGTCGAGGAACAATTCCCTGGAATTCCGTTAAACGATTGGTCTGATAGTAATATTTTCACCACTCCTAATGGTGGAAACTTAATCAATATAAATTCGAATAACCAACAGCTCGTGCAACTTTATAATTACGGAATGGTGGGCTGAATATAAGTTAGATAACTATCTAGTATTGATTTTTTAACATAATTCCTACAACGCGAATTCTGTAATATATTTTAAGCACTATTTATTTAATGTGAACCGTTAAAATAATTATAAAATAATAGTAAAATATAGCAATATTAATTTTGGAATAACATTTAATTTATAATATCTTTTTGTTTTATAATTTGGTGCACCATGCCACGTACAAATTTTTCTGACCTTTTATTACATTTGTCATAGGTTCTTATTTAGATTAATGCAAAGGACAAATGATACTAAACAAAATAATCGGAATTTTTAGGGAGTTACTTTCATTTTGTCAAAGAGAAATCTCAATCTACTTCAGACAAACTTTATTATCCATGGATTATTTTAAAAAATTATAAAATAAAATAAAATAAACATTTTAAAATATGTATACTGTAGTGTTATCCAACATTTCAGTTTTTTATAAATTCAGCTTTTAATCCACGTCATATATTTTGAGAGGTAATGTCTGTGTCTTATATTGATTTTATTGTTCCTATTAAAGAAATTATATGTTAAATAATGTAAATTGCACTTTTAACGTGAAATACACGACATGAAGTTCATTTCTATAAATAGTGAAATCAAAATATTATTATATTATCATTTACTTTATAGTTTAAATTATATATAAAAATATGGTACGCTGAATATTCAAAGACAATTTATTCGAAGAACTAATTTATCTTGATAACAAATCTATTGTTGCAAAATGTTACTGATTGTTAAAGGTGGGAGTAAACTGAGTAAAACTTCAATGGTTACTCAACAATGTTTGCTTAGAATATCACCTTAACAAATATAACATGATAAATTTCCAAGAATATGAGTCCTACAAATATTAGTAAGACATTTCAAAGTTTTTACCAGTTCATCAGTTTTCTACATATTGCCCAAGTCGGTGGCAAAATTAAAAAAATGATCGAATGAAGGGTGGGTTTTGACATCACGCCAATCGTTGGTTGAGGTGGTTCGAAATTGACGTAGTGATTGGTGTGGTAACGGAATTTTCATCGGGCGAGATAACTCACAGGTATGCGTGGGAGACTCTCAGTGGTGGAAACTTGATCGATATAAATCCGTATAACCAACCGCATGAGCACACTTATTAATCTACTATAATTACATGCTTCGGAGCTCTGAAAGGAAATTTCATGATTGGAATAATAAGAGATTACCTAGGAATAGGTTAATATGTCGATCATAATAGATGACAGATGCAAAAATATTCAAGACATATATAATAAAATAAAGACAATATTACTTTCAATTACTAGAATGGTGAGGATTTCATAGTTCTGAGGGCGAGGATCAAAAATCACCAGCAGTTAGTCAAAAAAACAGTAAGAACCAACAAGAATGCTGACTTAGTACACGTCTGACATCTGAATTATCTCTGAATGATTCAGACTCAGATGATTCAGTAAAGTAGGTATTACGAAACATTTCCTAATTTGGATCAACCTTTGTTATACTATCCTATTTTACAATTTAAACAATGTTCCCAATCTCGAATTAAATTTCAGTTTCCATCTTCCTTACGTCAGACTTGAATCCAAAGCCTAAAATTGGTGACATAAAATATGCACAATGTTTTAAATTACATAGAAACATAACATTGATCCAGTGTCGCCATTATACTTCTTCATTCACAATTAATATTTGTATCAACATGGTTGAAAAATATATCGTCCTCCAAGGTACCCTAAACAGTTTAAAATTATTGGGTATATGGCCCGGTAACACAAAAGTAAACGCATGGTATTACTTGAAATATGTTCTGATGGCGCCTCTATTATACGTGGCGTATCTAGTCATAATTTTCGATTTCGTTTATAGATTTAAATGTAAGTAAATAAAAACGTGTAATAAAATTATATGAAATTATGTTTCTTAGATGGAATTCCTTTGGACCTAGAATTAGCTACCACATTTTGTTCCGCCTCAAATATTATCTACATGATTGTGCAATTCATGCTTAATATTGAAGAAATACAATCTATATGTCTTGATTTATCCAATGCGCAGGAGTTTCCTTTACCACCCGATTTTCAAAAAACTAGGAATAATATAAATCAAACATCGAAGATTTATCGTTTATATATGTTTTTTACATGTGTCATTTATGGTGTAATACAAATGTTTACTGGAAACCCATGTGAAGAACTCAAGGAAGCAGTAGATCTAAAACTATTTTGCGGTGTTTTTGTTCCCACCGTTTTGCCATTTAACATGGATTTTTTTCCAGCTCTTCAATTACTATTTTTATTCGAACTTTTGTCGTCAATGCATATTTATCTAGGGGGTGCTTACATAATCTTAATGCCTTATGAAATAGTTCTGTATATTAAGAACAAAATGAACCATTTGTGCCTCATCTTAGAAACTATTCCTAGCAAAAACGACGAAAACGTGCAAAAGGAAACAATGAAACTTTGTGTCCGTTACCACCAACACATCATCACGTAAGACAAAATTTAATAAGGGTCACCTGTTTAAAAAATACATTTCGTTTCAGTATATCAGATAAAATTACTAAGCTATATAGTAAAATTTTCGCAGTTCACATAATTTTTACTGCAGTTGTGTTTGCTTTGCTGGCAAAACAATCTACAAATGTATTTTTAAATAAAAATTATTTTATGCTGCTTAATCTAGATGATTTTTTGTAGAACATCAACGCACAGGTTCATTTCGTCGCTTGGATTATTGCCTTATTTGTATCCTGTCATTCTGGACAAGAACTGACTTATGCAGTAATAATTTTAAATTAAAAAAGTGAATTAGTTAAATATCCCTGTATTATAGAGTGAAATTTTCGAAGAAAAGATTATGTACATGTGTGAGTGGTATAAGTTGAATATCTCTCTTCAAAAGGATTTGCAGTTCATGTTATTGCGTAGTCAAAAGGTCTTACTTTTTCCGGTTGGACCATTCGCAATTTTAAATTATGATTTATTTATAAAGGTGATAAATTAAATTGAATTAAATTTATAAAATAATATGTTTTATGTTACAGATTATTAAAACGACGTATTCGTATTTTATGTTAATTGAAAATTCTTCAAATGATATTTAGAAAATAGAATTTAAGTTGCACTAATACCAACTATAGAAAAATATAAAGCATGTCTCATTTTCAGATGATAGGTTATGTAATTTTGCACTTAGTGGACACTCAAATAATATGTCAAATATTTAATTGTCAAATTCAATATGTCAAATATAGTAGAAAAATTGAAGGTAAAATTCAATAAAACCAACAAACACAATTTAAATTGATTTATTGATTTAATTCAGATAAAATGATGGAGAGATTAAGACAAAATTATTAATAAGACATATAGAATATCCTTAATCAATTTACTCTTATATAAGATCTGAATCAAGCTTCTTGAAAGAGACAATTATACGAGTTAAAAGTTACCTGGTATTGGAGGGCTCCTTATTTCTTTAGTCACTGATATAAATTAAATAAAAACTTTACCTGTATAAAGAAATACTGGAATATGATAGCCATAAATGTGAGTTACATAATTTATGACGCCTCAGTTGTTTAAATTCATACATGACGTTGATCAGAATCCTAAAAACAAGTTGGAGGAGTTGAATCTCACTAATTGAATTCAAAGTGAAGAGACCACTACTCCACTTACTTTATAGAATTCCACGTGGGAGTACAATCAATGAACACACGCACACATCATGTTTTTAAATTTTATTTTTACCTTTATCACTGTCCAAACAAGCCGTTATCTCCACAAACGACACGTCGAATTTCTTCGGTCAACAGATTATTTGATAACGAACAAGTGCCTCGAATTTAGGGCACAGGTGACTTACCCGATGTCAATTGAGGTCCCCTTGGCTTAGTTGTCACACGTCGATTTTTAGCAAGTGGTTTCCGCATGGAAGAGTTAGATCTGGCTGGTTTTATCGGCGAAGACCTATACCTTCCACCAAAGAAACCACTTGCAGCGTTGCATTGCAATTGCACACTGATGTGATGATATCTTTGTAATTTGGATGAAATGTTTAAATTTGAATTACTGGCATATTTACATTTTTTACAAAATCGAGATAACGTGCTTTCTCTTACTGTTTCTTCATACAATTCAAGAAAATTATTAAATCACAAAATAAATATTAAAACTTATTTAACATAGAATCTAATATGTTTTGTACTCAAATTGAGTACTTTGATTTTTATAAAAAATTATTTTTCCAACTTTATTAGAAAAGTAAATATAAAATAAGGAAAAAGTTTACACTCTATATAAAAAAATAAAATTTTAATTTTAAAACAACTATTTAAAATATATTGTAATAAGTTTACACTGAAAATAAATTTTGATTTTAATTTTTATCCATCATAAAATATATTATTATTAAAAGAATTAAATGTATTAAAAGATATAAAAAAATATATCAAAGATGAAATAAAATAATCAACATACCAAAATTTAATTATTTTTGTGTATTTTGGAAAAAACTTATTTGATATTACAAAAAAATATAAAGAAAATTATTTTCCAATAAATTATTCTTTAAAATCTGTTCATATCCCAAAATCAAATGTGGTTTATCACATTAATTGAATTAAATAAATAGTAAAGAAAAAGGCTATACAAATTTTGGTTTTAAAATAAATTATATTCAGTGTAAAATTATTTTTCAATTGCACACTAGCTTACAAGACTTCAAACCATGGATTGGTTAGAGTCTAAAATCTTACCAAAAAGAATTAGAATAAACTTACCAGATCGGAGCACAGACGACTGGAAGATGATTTAAAACCGTCTCTACTTACTATTTATAATCGGGCCCGTCCTATATCGATATCTCCTATCAATAACCAATCAGGATCGATCTTACGCAATAAGAGGGTGAATCTTATATTTTCGCGAAAACAGATAAAAACTCATATACAAACTTTAGACGATTGAATTGTAAATAATTCTAATTCGGTATAATTTAAATTTAATCGGCTTAAGTAAACATAAGATCAAGTGATTTTGTAAGGTGTCTGATGGTAACAGGTGAAAAATAATTATTACTAAACTAAATTGTTTTTCTTTTAAATTATTAAATTAATTATACATTTACTACAGACACATTTGATGCGGTGATAATAACATTTTCTTGTAGGGAATGCAATTTATTTGTTTCAATTTAAATCTAGTTTTATTTTTACTTATTTAAACGCATGAAATGCTTGCAATGTTATCAATGTAAATGTATATTATTATAATGAAATATTTTTTGTAATGTTAAAAAAGAAAATAAAAAATATTTATAACGGTTAGTCATGGTATATCTCTTTGTTGATACAATTTTTCAATAATATCGAAAAATTTCTGATAAGAAATTTAAAACAGAATCCAAGGTAAATTTCTCCATGATATGATATTAAAATGTAAATAAAACATTTGGTACCTAATCTAAAAGCAAATACACTTAAAATTTTGAAATTTTCTTCTGTCAATATATCTTTAAAATTGTTGGAAATGGCCTGGGAATATTGGAAAATGACGACTTACAATAAGATTTTCAGAAAACTAGAAACACAGTCTGTAAATATAAATAAATGTGTCACATTGTATCTTTTGTATTGTTATTATGATACTAAAGGCAAGACAATATAAATACAGCAATATTTTTTTTCAAAAAGGTATTACAAACAAGAAAAAAAATAATTTTTCAATGAAACAAGGCGTTTTAATACGTAAACAATCTTTAATTAATCGTGAAATAAAAATTTGATTTAAGCAGTTTCAAATTAAAATTTCTACTACATGTGTAACTTATTTTAGAATTATTGAAAAAGAGAATTTATAAAATAGTTTAATAATAATATACCTTGAAATGTTTATTTATTCTACTTGCTTTATCTGAAATGCGTAGTAATATATTAAATTAAGTTAATATTTATTTATGATGACAAATCTTTGAGGAAAACACCCAACAAGTAGATGCAAATTACTTTAAATTATCATATAAAACAAAATGCAGATGATTTACTATAATTTAGTAAATTTATAAAGCGAATTCTAGGAACTTTTTCAGATTTTTGACTGTGTAAATTCTCACAGTATTATTTATTTATATATAATCTGGGAGCAAATATTGATGGTGTCTAATGATAAATAAAAAAATTCAAATAAAAAATATTTTATTTTACACATAGTAGCCTAAATAACAACTTTTATAAGTACAATCACAGTTAAAAGCTAACTGTTGAGAACGTCGATGATTTCATTGAAATCTGTAACGAACCACTTGGCCTTAGCTTTTACTGTTGGACGTATAACATTTCCGCCATATCCTAAACATAAAATCAAAATTATTTTAAATAATTTCATTCATTAGTTCCAAATTACCAATGAAACCATCAGCTGGTGGAGACGCTTCAAGATCGGTGGCCCCATCCCCAATAAGAATAACATTTTTATAGTTGTACGTCTCCTTCAGATAATTAATCACCACCGCCTTTCCGCCGCTTTTTGAAGTCGGCTCGTTCTCTTCGAATCCGGCATAATCACCT
The DNA here is from genome assembly GCF_024364675.1 of Aethina tumida. Lineage (NCBI taxonomy): Eukaryota > Metazoa > Arthropoda > Insecta > Coleoptera > Nitidulidae > Aethina > Aethina tumida. The sequence continues at coordinate 14,718,394 of NC_065441.1, forward strand.
AAAAATAACAACTTACGAATAATAAATACGCGTTTCGTACCTTTCTACCGTTGTAATAAAATTTCATCCGGTTTGCAAAAACATTTTCGTATGGAATGTTCAATGATGCAGCAATCGGTGCGATAATGCACTTGAATCCGCCGGATATTAGGTAAATGGGAATCCTGCGACTGTGTAAATTTTCCACCAATTTCCTACAAACGACAAATTGTAGATTGGCAAGGAAAAATGTGACGGTGGACATACTTAACACCGGGGGTGAGCGTTGGAGGTTGGGTTTTAATGAATTCTTTTACTTGGGAGAGGGATGGTTTTATGATGTCCAGTCGCAGTTTCAACGCTTCTTGGAATGTCATGGAGCCGGTCATAGCCTTGGCGGTTCTTAAAATTTTAAGAAAATATATTATATACAAAAAACCTAAAATCTTTATTTTTTGTCCGATTTTGACAATTTTTTTTTTTCAATTTTAACACATAAAAATTTGTACTTACTTAAAATGTCACGTTTTTTTGTCTAAAACCAAAATCTACTGAGTAATTTTTTAGACATGAACTAACTAAGTAAATCTAACTACACCACTAAATTAAGCACCCTTTGAAATGGGTACATACCAAATTTCATAAAAATTATGCAATTTATAAATCCTATTTAAATTTATATTTTTCTTATGAATTTATTTTTTTAATTATGTAGTCTATGGAATAAACTGTCAAAATGGGACAAATTATCCTGTTTTTTAATAATTCCAATATTATATATAACTCCTTTACTATCCACTTTTGAATAAAAATTATTCATTATTTATGACGAAAAATCGATTTCTAGTTTTTAAATAAAAAAGAAAAAATTTCAAAAATTTAATTTATTAAATTATAATCTTTTTTCGAAACATGACAGAAGTATGTGAATAATAATAAAGATTTTTAAGAGACCTGTTTATCTCCATTTTATATATAATTGATAAGGTTACATTTGGGCGAGTACTGCTCTGACTGGTGATTCCAACAGGCAAGTGGATATTGTCAAATTGTAACCTAATCGAACCAACATGTTAAACCTTACAACAAAATAGAAATAAATTTATAAAAGATTAAATATAGAACAATTAGACAAAATTTAAGCGTTTTGAACCGTAAGTCAAAGTCGAAATCAACCCATTATTTTAATTTACTCACAAATTAGCGACCTCGGTGCCCTTTTTACAGAATTTCGCCAACTCATCGATACCCTCCTCTCGAATCACGGTCGAATCGACGTCGAAGCAAACCGCGTCCGCGTTCTTAAGAACGTTTTGAATTTTCTGGGCCATCTTTTCACGTGTTAACAATTCGAAATATCCGTTGGAATGGATGGACAATTGTTATTTGTGACTGGAAGGGGTCAGATGTTTTATCTTGTTTATGTATCACGATCGAATTGTATTTGATTGCGTTGTTCCTTATGTGGTAATGGTCTTTTAATTATGTAGTAATGTTTTAACGTGGTCAAATATTCAGTTTTTGAGACAATCTTAACGAGCTGCGTTGCCAAATTTGATCTGGGTATTAATATTAACTACATATAATCCTGAACATTGATGGGAATTTTAACAGTAGTGGTCATTATTGTGGCAACTGTTTAAAATGTTAAATATTATAATATATCCCATGTATCCTCGATAGGATTTAGGTCAGGTGACCTTGGGGGAAGTTTATAAGGACTGAATTATCTTCGTTTTAAGCCCTAAGCAATGTGAACAAGCATTATCATTAACAAAAGTTTTTGCAGGCAGCAGCTAAAAATTTGATAGTATACCATTAACAATGTCCCTTGTGTATATCAGACCAGTCAAGTATCAAATTCCATTTCGACGATTTCATGGAACACCTCGTCTGTACCAGAAGTGAACTCGTCGTTCATTTTTGTACAACCCAATTCTATTTTCATCTAGTGATTTCCATTCAACCATCCAGTGGTCACAATCAAATGATTGTAGGTCATGTAGAGCGATACAAGCTCTTGTAGCGTTTCCTCGCTGACCATCCAGTTGTGTTTAGTATACTTATTTGCTTACAATCACAAAGGTCGGTCTTCATTTGTGGTAGTTTTCCTTGGTATGGGATAGAGCCAGTCTAATAAAATCGAGTACACAAACAGGAAGTAACACTATGCAATATTCCTCTACTCCTCTCACTTAGAGCTGGGTGACTTGCTCAGTGTATAGATTAGAAAACGTTGGAAAGAGACAGCAGCCTAACTGCAATTAATTATAAACCCTGTCAGGGATAGGCTTGCAGTTACATTTCGCGTCCAATATTGCTTGAAGTTCTGGGTAACACTATCTCTCATAGACAATGATTCCCTCTTTCTTGCTCACGAACCACTACATCTTTAATTCCGCCTACCTACCTACCCTCTGTTGTTATGCAATGCATGCAATTATGGCATTTAAGGTGTAACTGTATATCTGTTACAGACCGAACATCAAACTTATAGTATGGTCCCTTTCTATCTCATTTAAGCGCTCATTAAACATTAGTCTACACTGGTTTTGGGGCGTGTCCAACAGTTGTCCTTTTTGCATCCATGCAAAACAATGAACAAAAGTGAATAAGATATATGATCACTTCCCCTGTCTGAATTTATTAGTTTTCAATCCAATTTGCCATGATTTGTAAAACAAAACTAAAATGGTATACCAGTAAATTTCATTCTTAATGTTTATTCCGTTGTGATTAGATCACAAAATATTTTCAAGGTATGTTTGAGGTTTTTTACTCATTAATCAGTTATAACTAAGCAAAATTCTTTACAGATGTCCAAAAATACTCAGACAGATGCATCTGACGGATCGGAAATAAAACCAGAATTTCCTGAAAATTCATATTTATCAGAAAATGAAAAAAGTTTCTTTGAAAGTGAACAAGAACCTCAAGAATTCAATGTGTTAGATACAAGATACACTTTCATATATCAATGCCCGTTGTGCTTTTATAAAGATAGATATCTGAAAAATGTTTTGAAACATTTCAAAGTTGTTCACAAGTTAAAGTTCGAGTTTCAAAACGTTCAGTTTAAAAAATTTGCCAAGTTCGATGTGTGGAAGCGACAATTAGAGTTAGACACAGGCACCCACTATCAACTTTCGTGTGCAAAAAGGATTGGTAATTTGACATATAATTGTCATCATTCAATAAAACCAACGATTATTGGTACAAATGTAATTTATAACGTCTGTCCAGCCAATATCGTCGTTATTCCGACCGCCACGAATTATTTGGTACACCTCACTAAAACACATTTAGGTCACGAAGACATTACATTAACCCATTCCGAGAGAGAGCAAATTTTCGAAGAACTTTTGGGAACTGTCTCATTACCAATCATTTTAGATGAAGCAGCCGAATGGTCCAGGCATATGCAAACAGTGCATCCTTTACACAGGACTTTGTTCGAAATTCCACCAATTTGTAAATCACACCCTGAAAGTATGTGGTTGTTTTTTTTTTATTTTTTTGTTTCTATTAACACTATTTTTTAGATGGGGATGAGGCGTCAGCTAGAGAAGGTGAAAATGATTTAGAAGCTGAAAAATTTAAAATTCTGGAAACCGTTTCACAAACGCTAGACAAAGTTAATACGGTAAATGGATTGTGTTCGATGAAATATGTTGTTGACACAATGGATCCGCTTTTGGATTATGTTCAAGACAGCGTTTCATTAAACCTTACAAAGTCTTATTTAGATTAAAGCATTTTTTGATTTCTTTACCTAAATTTGGTTATCATATCGATGTTTCCGTTTTATATTTGCAATATAATTAAAATATAAATGTTGAAACAGTAAAAATAATGTTTTATTTATTTATAAGTAAAAAAATAATAACAATAATCAAATAAAAAAACAATGAACAAAAATTAAAGTACGGCTCTGTTCTAGAATCATTTTCTAGGGATTTTATTTATATAACGTTGGCAATAATTTCCTATGATTCTACTATGTATTTTTCTTATATTATAAACACTAAAAATTTAGATAAAACGTTTTAGTTATCAGTAATAAATTTATTCAAGTATTTCGTCTTAATTTAATTTATTCTGAAGGAAAATTTTTAAATCACGCGGTTGGTTAAAGTGGGTTTTTGAACTGCCAACTGGGAGTTTACACGTTGACATATTTGACATTCCAACACAAGCAAAAATATATTTTCACCGGGGCTGTGTTTTTAATAAACTTACAAATGCAGATGTTAAAATTGAGTATATTACTCTTAGCCACAATTGTATTGTATCATGTTGATGCTCAAGCAAGACGCCAGGTACAGTATAAATGGCACATTTAATAGAAAAATATCACAAGGGGCATTTTAGGCGTCCACCTTGGCGGAAAGAGTCCAACAGCTCACAGATATGACGAATAAACGAACGATTTTAAAGTTTAACGCCAACAAGTTCCGCGAATTTGTCAAGTCCACGCCAAGGAACTACTCTGTTGTGATAATGTTTACCGCAATGGCATCACAGAGACAATGTATGGTGTGCAGACAAGCTCACGACGAGTACACCATTGTGGCCTCATCATACCGATACTCTCAATCCTATTCCAATAAACTATTCTTTGGTATTGTTGACTTTGATGAAGGATCAGACCTATTCCAAATGTTACGATTAAATACAGCCCCAGTTTTCATGCACTTCCCAGCAAAGGGTAAACCAAAGGGTCCTGACACCATGGACATACAAAGAATTGGATTTGCTGCCGAAACTATTGCCAAATGGATTGCTGAAAGAACTGATGTTCAAGTACTGTTTTCCAATAAGTTTATTTGTTGAATTCTTATGAGATTATTTTTGTAGATCCGCGTATTCCGTCCACCAAACTACATGGGTACATTTGCTTTAATTTTAGTATTTTCATTTGTGGCCATCATTTTGTACTTAAGAAGGAACAACCTGGAATTCTTGTATAACAAGACAATGTGGGGTGTTGGAGCATTATTCTTTACATTAGCTATGACCTCAGGACAGATGTGGAACCACATAAGAGGGCCTCCATTTATGCACAAAAACCAAAATGGCCAGATTGCTTACATACATGGTTCCTCACAGGGACAATTTGTTATTGAGACTTATATTGTTATGTTATTAAGTATCCTTTTGTAGTTAATTGTACTCTTATTTTAAACTTCAAAACAATTAATTTATGGATGCTTTCCTTAATGTTTTCAATAGATGCGGGCGTTGTTATTGGCGTAATTTGCCTGACTGAAGCAACCAAAATTAAAGGTGACCACAAGAGGAAGAAGTTCTTGGCTGTTGCTGGTTTGATTTTGGTCTCAGTGTTCTTTTCACTGTTGTTGTCAGTTTTTAGGACAAAAACACAGGGTTATCCTTATAGGTAAATTATATAACAATATTTTTGAGTCAAATATTTTTATTATAGTACTAATGCTCCTTTTTCTTTTTCAGTTTCTTGTTTAAATAGATTACTTCAAAAAAGTTCATCATATATTTATTTATATGAATTCACATCTTTTAAAATATTAGTGTTTTTTCTAATTGTTGTGATATGATGGAAAGTATATTAAATGAAAATGTTTTTAATTGATTATGTGTTTTATTTTATACAATGTCAATCCTAAATTATTAGATAAAAGTTAAGTTAATTTTAAAATATTGATAATTGTGTTAAGCTCAATTTCGTGAAACACCTTTCATAGTATTTTATAGTGTCACCTTTTAATTTTATTTTGAAGAAGAAGAAGCTATATTGTTTACTATTAGACAAACACTTTAAAGAAACATTTTATTAATTTTATTTATTAATTATTATTGTTTAAAAAAATTATGAAACTAAATTAGGAATTTTTTTATTCATTGATCCATTTAAAAAAAGTTCGGTCCACATTCGTTAGTTTCTAATAAAATTTTGGGCTAATGCAAAAAATTATTTAAATTTCTTTTTAAACTCGAATAGAAAATGAAATTTCAAACAGGTTTGATAACTGCCGAAATTGAAGTCACGAGATCTATATTTACATATTTATGAGCATCTGTATTAGAATTTTAAAGTTTAATTCACATTTATTTAAATTGCTAAACAGCTTTTATTTATTTAATATTTTTTAAACTATATAAACGGATGATTTTTTTAAATAAATAATATTTTGAAGTTTATTTTCCCTAAATAAAGAAATAAAATTCCAAATTTTTATTACTATATTGTTAAAATTATAAATTATATTTATAACTATTAAAATTACTTTTATAATACAGAATTATAATAGAATAAATTTAATATTTAATATATATATATATATATATATATATATATATAATGCATTTGCTCCTATTTAATTTAAAATTTAAACGAAAAAACCTTAAATTATTACTTATTCAGTTCTTACTACCTGTTAAAAAGTGATTAACGAACTTGTTAAACTGGGTTTCAAGTTCCTTACGCATTATCATCCCGATCATAATGTGACCTGATAATCTATTAAAAATTAATCATTCCTAATTTTATTTTGATAATCTACTCGTCAATTAGTGAAATATATATCCATTTTTTATAATTTACCATTTGAGTACAAAGATGACTACCAGTCGGACACGTGCCTTTAGGGTATATATTTAAAAGTAAGACAAAACCGTCACTAAATCTGCCGTGAACGCTGAAGTAGTGCTAAAATGCACTTCTGGTACGGAGCACTGTTAGTTTGCGGACTAATTTGTGGCAGATGCGCGGATGAAAACGATGACACCCTAGTTTTGGTCCATGTGGTAAGTATATTTCATATATTTTATAGAATTACTCTAAAACTCTTTGTCATTAATTTATTCAGAAAAAATTAAATTTTGTTTTTCCATTCAACAATATAAATTTATTTTGTTTCTGGCAAGTTTAAGAGAGGCTATATGAAAATCTTATTATTAAAATAGCTTTTTAGGCATGGGAACAGAACGGCGCATGGTAAATTGGAACTGTACCCCAAAGATCCCTATTACAACAAAACTTATTTTCCGATTGGCCTGGGACAGCTAACAAACGTAAGCAATAACTTAAAAATAATTGTTTCATATTATTTACAGACATCTTCATATTTACCTAAATGTGTTTGTTGGAATCTATTTGTTCATTATAACAAAAGAATGATTAGATTAAAATATGAATATATTATATTTTAAAGTGTGCAAATTAGTCTATTTAGTTAATAATAGTAATTGATATATGATAATACCTACACATGTCAGTTATCTTTTCAAGTGTTCAAAAACACTAATTTTTTGCATGTTAAGATTAAATAAATAACTAATTATTTCGATATTTATATTTGTTATTTTAGGCTGGCAAACTTAAGGAATACCAAATTGGTGTCCAGTTAAGAGATAGGTACAATGAATTTTTGGGCGAAACCCTTTACCCTAACATGATTGATGCAAGATCGACAAACTACAACAGAACGAAAGATTCTTTATTGTATTGTTTAGCTGGTCTTTCGCCTCCGACTGGATCAGAAGTTTGGAGTGACTCTTTGGCTTGGCAAGCAATCCCCATAAATTATTGGCCAATTGATAAGGACGAGGTTAACTTAATTGAAAACAATTCTTGGTCGTTTTATGCACAGTTTTATTTAGGTACTTTATGGAATCGGATGCCCGAATTATAAGAAGTTGTACGAGGAGAACAAATACTTGCCAAAGTATCAAGCAGAATATGATTTGCACAAGGAACAATTTGAATATATTTCAGAAAATTCTGGGCTTAATGTTACTAGTTTTGAAGATATTTTCAATTTATATTTTGGTATATCGACTGAAGTAAGCTGCTTTAAATTAAACTCGTTTCTTGAATTAAACTTTAATATATTAAAGGTGGAATTTGGTTTGGAACAGCCAGAGTGGCTAAAGAAAGTCTGGCCAGATATAATAATTGAATTAGCCGTAAAAGAATATCATATAGCAACTGCAACTACAGAATTAAGATCGTTGACTTCAGGTATGGTTTATTTCCTTTGTTCAAATCTTTTATAAATCACCTTTTCCTTTAGGTTATTTTTTAAAGAAGATTGTGCAAGATTCCAAAAATAAAATCAAAGAAGATCCAGATGATGAATTCAAGAAGAAGTTATATTTGTACTCAGCCCATGAAACTAACATTTCTCACCTTCTAATCACGCTGGGAGTGTTTGATGAAATTATTCCTAACTACGGTTCTTATGTGATCTTCGAACTTCACAAGATCAGCGGCGTATATGGCTTAAAAGTAACATATAAAAATTAATATTATGTTATGCTTATTGTACTTAATATTTATTTATTTTCAGATTTATTATCAAAATTATGAATCGAGCGAACCAAAATTGATGAAGTTGCCCGGATGCGACGAGTTTTGTCCACTTGACCAGTTTAATTCTTTGTATGAAGAATATTTCCCAATTGAAAATGCCTGTGGTTATTGAAATGTTGTGACACAATTATATAAATAAATAAATCAAAATAAATTGTTTGTTTAATTTTTAAATACATCCTCATTTTAATTTTAGATTATTAATAAAATATTGAAAGAGTTGAGCAACAGTTTGTATTATTTTGAATGAAAAAATAAACATATTTGTAAGAAGATAAAGATAAAAGTAATAAAAGAGATCTTACAACGCGTAGTTTGAGTGTGCAAGGCAAAATTTTATTATGTAAGTTTCAACCGTGAAATTAATTGAAGGGGTGATAAGCACCAAAATATCTTTGGTTAAATTATTTAAACATACCAGATAAATATAAATACAGCCATAAATCACTCTAATTAGTATATTGTATATAATACAATTACCTAAATTTACCAAAAAATTAAAAATTTATATTTTACTCCCATTTAAATATTATGTGAAAAAATTATCCAATATTTCGTGGAATTTACTAATTTAGTCGAATTTTTCGTATCGTTACATGGAGTTATCTTACCCTAATTAATTTTTAATTTTTAATTAACACCAGTATATAAACTCACAAGTCTCAAATCCAGTTAATCACCGAAAATTGTACATTGTAAACATTAGGTTTTATCAATGTCTCGCTGATTGCTATATAACGAATACATTTTTAATTACAAAATTACTCTAGATTCAACAATGTATACGTTGGGTAGTTTAGTATTGTTCCTGTATGTTGTTTATGGTGTTACCGCCAGAAGCTGTGGAAATTCAGATGAAGAGACTCTAATTTTGGCGCATGTTGTGAGTAAATCCATTATTGTTTGTATTTTACAGAATAATTTTTGTATAATTCTAATAAAAATTTTTCAATTAAATTAAAAAAAAATAGTAATTATTATTAATTAAATAGATAAAATATAATTTATTGATTGAATATTTTTGGACTGGTGGAGATATTATTTGGATTTCTGATAGTTCGAAAAGAAAATAAATAAATAAAATAAAATTTGCTACAAATTCTCATAAAAAATTGAGACTAAACAAATCAATCAACAATCTCCATTATTGTCTAGAAATTTTAATCTAATCATGTTCGCTATAAGAGCTAATCCTATGTTATAAAAGATATACATATAAAATATATAAACATTAATGAATATTAATAAAAATACTGCCTCATTTCAGCTTTTTCGACATGGAAACAGAACAGCAGACAGCAAGGCTGAATTATATCCAAAAGACCCTTATTACAATAAAACGTATTACCCAATAGGACTTGGTCAACTTACTAATGTAAGTTTTTGTAATTTTATTATTATTATTATTTGTTGACTAAATAGATTGATGGCTAGACTGAAACAAAATACAGACGAAAATAATTAAAAAAATTAAATTCCGGAACTCATCCTTAAAACATATTCATATTGTTCTTCGACCTCTAAATATGCGTTAATTATTGGGTCGTTGTATTCAAAATGATCTCGTAATTTTCATAACGATGTTTATTATCATGAAAGCAAATTATTACTCCCAAGACCCTAATTAACTAACGACCAAAACAACAATTTGTGATACAGGTGCTCATTAACAGAAACTAATGACAGTTAATTTTATTTAGGCTGGAAAGGCGAAAGAGTTCAGTATAGGGGTACAACTGAGGGAAAAGTATGGTGAATTTTTGGGCAATGATGTCTATCCCCAATTGGTGGATGCCAGATCTTCGGATTACAACCGCACCAAGGCGTCACTTTTGTACGCCCTCGCCGGACTATTTCCGCCCAGAGGCGAGGAAGTTTGGAGTCGTTTGGATTGGCAGGCAATCCCTTACAATTACCAGCCAAGAAACAAGGATCCATTGCTGATGGGTATCGAATGTCCTACATATCTGAAGGAGTATGACGAAAATAGATATTCAGATAAGCAACAGGCGGAGTTCCAGAACTACCGTGATATTTTCGAATATATTTCAGAAAATTCAGGACTAAATGTTACTAGTTTTCAAGAAATATACAACATGTACTTCGGAATTTCTACTGAAGTAAGTAAACAAAAGTTGATAATATGGCAATTCTCCGTGCTTATGCCAAAATATGTGTCATTTACAGGTTGAGTTTGGCTTAAAACTTCCAGCATGGTTGGACAAAATTTGGCCAGAAAAAATTATAGAGTTGTCTGTAAAAGAATATTATGTATCTGTTGCTACAACTAATTTAAAACGAATGGCTGCAGGTAATTTAAACTGTTAATCATTGAGTTAAAAGCATAATAAATATTTTTGCCATAGGTTATTTGATTCAGAAGATTGTTGATGATACCATTGCCAAGACAAAAGAAGATCCCAAAAACGAATTTAAGAAGAAACTGTACCTTTATTCAGCTCACGAAAACAATATTGCACAGATGATGATAACGTTGGATATTTTCGATGACAAAATACCAAATTATGGCTCCTTTATTACTTTTGAAGTACATAATATTAACAACGTAATCGGCTTTAAGGTAGATAGGGTTGGTGTTATATTTTTCCAACTAGTATATTTCGTAATGTTTTTGCAGATTTATTACCAAAATTACTACAACGATGACGGCCCACAATTGTTGAAACTGCCAGCCTGTGATGAATTTTGTCCTTTAGACAAGTTTGTTAAATTATATGAAGAGTATTACCCTACGGAAAATCTATGTGGAGAATAAGTAACACATTATTTAAAGTTTTATTTAAATAGCGTGTAAAATTATTTTGTTTTTATGTCATGTTTATCGTAAAATAAATTAGCGCATTTTTGAAAATTTATTTGTTTCACTACGTTGTATTCCATGAACATAAAATTTGAAGAATACATATTTAGTAGCTAAAAACAATTACCTTCACATGGGTCTTATTATCATACCTATCATACTTATCACATCAGTATTTGCATGTCATTTATTTGAAAAAAGGATTAAATAATTTTATTTTTCTTTCACTAAAAACATACAACATATATTGTAGCTGCGTTATACATAAACATACAAGAGACCCTAAATTTTTTCTACAGTTATTCATTTTGAAATCAGACTAATATGTACATTTAAAGTCTGTAGTTTTTAAGATGCAAAAAACTTACAAAATATTGAAATATAATTTTTATACTGTTTAACTAAATGCATTTATGAAATATCTTACAAAATGTTTAATTTTAAATTTCATGCTATTTATATGGTCACTACTATTATGTATAAGATTTGGCAACTAGACTTCTTCAATCGTATCATTACAATAAATAGACCAACGAATATTAACATACAAAAAATAAGCTTTTTTCGTAGTTCTTGTGGAACTTGAAGCTAAAAATACGGCCCTGTCTTCCCAAGTTTTATCATAAAGTGAACGCCATTACTTATCTGAGTAATTTGAGTTATTTTGTTGTAAATTTTGTAATATATAACAATTTTCCAAGCAAACTTTACCACTGTCAATAAAAATATTGTTAAACATGCAGTGGATAATACTTTTAAGTTTAGTGGGTTTCAATGTGTTTCAAAGATCTGAAGCTGCAAGCTTTTTAGATTTGTTCCGTCCACCAAACAGCCAGGACAAAAATGAAGAAAAGAGTTTGGTCCTACTTCATGTGGTATTATCTAAAACATAATTTAGGTCTTTTTGTAACATTTTTTTATTAGCTATTTCGACATGGTAATAGGACAGCTGACAGTAAAGAAGAACTTTACCCAACTGATCCATACTACAACAAGACGTACTTCCCAACAGGTTTGGGGCAACTTACAGAAGTAAGTTTCAAAACTTTTTATTTACAGTTTAACACAAGTTTTACAACAGGCAGGTAAAATGAAAGAATTCAACATAGGCAAACAACTTCGAGAAAGATACAACAATTTTTTGGGCAACTACGTGTATCCCCAACTTGTAGATGCCAGATCTACAGATTATAACAGAACGAAGGCTTCACTACTTTATTGTCTTGCCGGTTTATTCCCTCCACGGGGTCAACAAATTTGGAACAGAAGGTTGGATTGGCAAGCTGTTCCTTACAATTACTGGTCCAGAAACAATGATAAAGCAAGGCATTTTTGTTACAGTTTTTAGTGAATTCTAGAGAGTTACTTTTAGGTTTTGCTAGGAGTTAATTGTCCTAAATATATTGAAGATTACCGTGCACAAACCTTATCTCCCAAACAACAAGCCGAGTATGGAATGTACAAGGATACAATGGCGTACATTTCAAAATATTCCGGATTGAATGTTACAACGTTTTTACAAGTTTATCAATTGTATTTCGGCGTTTCCACAGAGAGTGAATATGGACTAAAACTCCCAGAATGGCTAGAAAAAATCTGGCCGCAAAATATTACGGAGATTGCTATAAGAGAATATGGAGTGGCTACAGCAACAACCACCTTACGACAGATGGCTTCGGGGTACCTGTTGAAAAAGATCATAGAAGATACAAGAAACAAAATTGACGAAGACCCAGATACAGAATTTAAGAAGAAAATATATTTGTATTCAGCTCACGAAAGTAATGTGGCACATTTCTTAATTACTCTAGACTTGTTCAAACCTCATATACCAAATTATGGTGCATATGTTATTTTGGAAGTGCATAAAATTGACGAGGTGTATGGAATCAAAGTAAGAAGTAGCTTAATTCTAATTGTGTGTGAAATGATATGTTGTCTTTGTAGATATATTATCAAAATTATGTGACGGATAAACCAAAACTGATGAAATTACCCGCTTGTGATGAATTTTGTCCTTTAGATAAGTTTATACAGCTTTACCAGGAGTATATTCCCAGTGATAGTACATGTGGCATTTAAAATTTATGTCAATAATTAACATAGATTCTAATCTTATAATTGTTATTACTTAAAATATAAAAAGACGCAATTAAATTAGCATAGTCTTTTATTTCCACAAAAATATAAGAACAACATACAATAACATAAATACAACCAACAATATATACAATACGTACATAAAACTACAAAAATTTATTTCCCTTAAAAATACCTTTCATGATGTTGATACGATCATCGTGATAGGCAGCAATAAATATATCATTGTTCAAAGTGAAGGTATTCATGAATAGAGTTTGAGGTACTGTTGAACCAACTATCGCTTCTGTAAATCCGGAAATTCCGTTATACATGTAAACAACGAATGGTGCAGTCGGGTTTTCTGTAAGGATATACAACACCAATTCATTTGACGGAAGAACTGTGAACTCTACTTGTAAAGGTGCATCTAATTCTATAACTTGCATTTTATCGAATTGGCCAGTTTCTCGATTAAATCTAAAAATTAACGTTGCATTAATAAGTTATAAGACGTAATTCGAGCTTTTACCTTCGGATGGTGACGCCTCCGAACACCATGGTGTTCTGCAAATGTCCAGATACAACAGCAATGTAATGCTGATCATTGTAACTAACGGAGCTGATTGATCTCAATATATCTTCGAAAATAATTTGTTTGCTTTCGAAAAGTGAAGTTTCGTTATTAAATTTGAATATCTCAGTACAGGGCGCTTTTTCTTCGGTTCCAGTAGATATTACTGCCAAGTACGTGTGTTTTTCTATGTTCAAAAATGTCATCTAAAATATCACAACTAAGATCAAAGCATTTAAACTAAATTACTAAAATCTTACACCATGAACACTTGGATATCTAAGTGCAGATAAATTAACAAGGTCTCCAGAAATTTCGCAAAGCATAAACACTTGATTTTTCATGGAATCTATGAAGGCTAAACAGGGAGATGCTCTGGCAGTTAAGTAAATTGATGTTACAAAATGGGATCCGTTCGAAAATAATTGATACTTGATTTGTAACGTGTTATTGGAAGTCAAGCATGCAATCTCACCAATATGTGATGTATCTAAAACAGAACACAATCAATCAAGGAAATTATTTATAGATATTTGATTACCTGAATGAGCCTCCCTTCTTTCCATATAAATAATATCTTTCCGTCCAAATCGGAGATTTTGAACAAATGTTGGATAACTTCCAAATAGTATAGTCAATGAATCTGAATTAAATTATAATATAATATTGTGTATACTGAAACACATTATACATACCTTCAAACATGAAAAATTCTGCTTCATTATCCCATAAAAATATATTTAATGTAACAGCATGGCTATTATTAGCAAGAGTAACCAATTTCCCAATATGTTCATCATCAGTTACTCCTAATACATGTGTCACATTCATGAAGTACTGAATCATTTTTAGATATTCAAGAAAGTATGCCTGATCTGCAATACTTAAATGTGATAACCAATTAATAAATATTTGTTTTCTTACTTTGCATTGAAAACTGGATTTCTTCTGTCATTCGTTTCATCCTAACAAAATTTTCATCAAAATTATTAAGAGCGTGCAACTCTGTAAGATTTGCCATTAATTTTGTAATATTAACGCCATTAAAGTTGCCAAAAAGATTTAAATTATCTACGGTCATATTATTGAAGAAGTTGACCGGAGTTTTAATAACAGAATCCTTATTTTTGAACACCTAAAAACACATTTACAATATTTCAAAACAAAAAAGTTTTCAACAGACCTGGTTGGAGAAGAGTTTTGAAAAATCAACATCATTTATTGTACCATGATCAATTTGTACAGATTTAAAATGGACGGTACCAGAATTGAAAGTTTTGGTTCCGGTTATTGTCTGATGCACATTCCTCAACATAATGTTTTCTCTTGTGAAGTTGATGTTGTTTAATAATCCTTCCATGCTAGAATAAATAGTCAATAAAATGAATTACAAAAACAAGAAATTTAAACCTTAATCCTTTTTCAAATGTAGGGGGAGCGTTAAACTTGTAATGTCCTTTTACCACATAATCACCTTCGTTAAGAAGTACATTTTTCATCCATTTTGATATTGCTACATCTTGTACTTCAATGTTATCTTTCATGAAGAGGTTAATTGTGGATAAATTGCCGAAAGTTTTTCTACCAGTTACAATGTTTTCTACATCGTACCTCATTACTCCATTCTCCAAATCAAGTTCGTTAATTAAATACTCTCCATTTATTTCTATAAACAATGGTATTAAAATTGTTTAATCACATTTAGTGACACTTACTATTGGCTGTAAAGTTCTCAAAGTAAACGGGACTTTCAAATATTTGATCCGTGTTGTTTAGAATAACAGTTTGCAAAAAGTCTTCTAATTTAATGTCATTTATAAATCCTGTAGTATTTAATTGGGCTGTTACTAAATTTTCAAAGACAACATCGTTGGTAAATGATAAAGTCGATGTGATTGTTTGATTTTGAGACTTGCTGAAATAATTTGAGGAGAGATTTTCCAGTTTTTCACCGTTCAACAGACCCTAAAATTATAAAGTGAAATAAAGTGTCGAATAAACATAAATGAAACCGTACTTTTAAAACAACATCATCTTTAAATGAAACGTTGTTGAACAAAACATTTTCTGTAATATTTGTTGGAACATCTTTAAACCAAGCATTTGCTTTCAGATCTTCAACGATGTGTTCATTTATTTTTCTAACATGGGGGCCTTTTGCAAAGTAGGCGTTTCCTAAAATAATACATTAAATAAAACATCAAGCAGTATTTTAAATTTTACCTTTGATTTTCAAATTTATAGGATGTTTTGCTGAAACCATTGTACAAAGTGTTTCAAAACTTTTATTATTAACTAATCCATCAAAATAAACATTTCCGTGGACCAATAAACCTGGAAAGCTCTTTTTGTCGTGTAGGACTTGTATCTCACTAGAGTTAAAGTCTATCACATTCTCTAAGTCTAGATTTTCAATATGGCCATCTAGTTCTAATGTTTCGTTAACAATTACTGATGATTTATTAACAAAATTAGCGTTTTCAAACTCATGAAATTCATCTCGTTTCACACTTTCCTCTATTAAATATTCTAAGTCCACGTCGTTGATTTTTTTGGATTCAATATATGCTTTGCTGTACACCGTAATGCTGTCAAATTCTTGTGTTTCATTAACAAGATATTCAACTCCATCTACTTTTTGAATTCCAAATTCTTCTTTTGGTACACCGTTGATTTGTTTATAAAAATTAATATTATTAACTGACAATTCTGATTCTATATTTATGTCGTGATTTATGGTAAAATTATCTATTTCATTTTCCATTGTAAAGATACCATCCATGGCTTCGGAATTCCTTAATTTAATATTTTCAACGTTTAATGTGGATATAGTTTTATGGCCAGTAATTATCTTGTCACTGTTTTTCATTACAGTATCCCTTACGAGTTCATCGAAATCGTGATCGTTCATTTTACCATTGACCTGCAGAGTCGTGACTACGCCTTTATTAGCTTTTAAGGTGTTTTTGAAGGTTGTTATTCCTTCGACTTCTTGGTCATCTTCCAAAGTTAACACGTCCTCCCATTTATTAGCTCCAAAAGTAATATTTTTATAGTTTATGCTACAACAACAATAAATGTACACTTTACCGTAATAAATAATAATTTTATCAATACATACTCATGTTCTGTGACAAGATACTTTATAACATGTTTCCCACTGATTTCTTGATCTCCGGTTTTCATTAAAATATTGCCCTCCAACTCAGACACAAGGATGTTGTTAATTTTTTCCACGTCAGTTCCTCCAGTCACTACAACGTTACCTAAAAATTGCTTCCATCCACTGATAACTTGAGTCTGTTCACCAGCCACTACCCAGGATGTAGCAGGATTGACTTTATTGATATTATCAACGAATATATGCTCAATATTTAAAGGAGAAATAAATTTTAAATGTACAGGGATTTCGGCCTCATCCAATTTCAAACCTTGTTGTTCCAAATGTTGTAATGATGCTTTGTTTGAGCTAACCAAATCCTTGCAATGTAACAAACTTTCAATTATTACTTCCCCAGTTAATGTTACATCGCTATCCACAATTACAGGACTGTTGGTAACTGCGAGGGTGTTCTTGTCTAGTAACTCTTTGTTTCGGACGTTGCCTCTTAATTTTATCAGATTTAAAATATTGACGTTGTCAAACACTTTAGGTGCAGTTATATGTTGCGATTCAGAAGTATTTTTAAGGAGCAAGTCCAGCTTGCCCTTTTTAATTTCAATTTTATCCAAAAACTTTTTGACGTGTAAATTATTAACATGCAAATCTGAGGCGAATAACAAGTCTCTACTCAAATTATGATCACCCTTAGCTATAGATACCAGATTGGACAAGTCTTTTTCTGTCAGCAACCCTCGTATAGAAAAGTCATTGGCTTGTACAGAATCAAAGAAGTAGGGCATGTGGATTTCTTGTAGTCCAGACTTTCTTAAGGCGTACTTATACAAGGTAGTTATGTCGATGTCGTTTATGAATCCTCCAATGACTACTTTTTTAGCTCTGAGTGTATCCAGTTTAGAGATAAGTGTGTTGTTCCTTTTGAACGTGGTTTCCATGTCTAATTTGTTTAAGTTTTTGGTGCGGATGTTGTCAAGCACCAAAGAATCATGTTGGAAATCTGCAAAAGTTTGATTTTCGCCGTTCACAAGAATATTGCTCTTTGAAATGATGATGTTGTTGAGTGATCCTACATTTAGAGACTGCTTGAAATGTGCAAGACCATTAACGTTCAGTTTGTTCAAATGAATGTCGTCGTGTGAATAAACGAGTTCTTCTACATCATGGTTGTTTACTCGTTTAGTATCAATGGAGCTGCTTATGGTGATGGAATCAAATTTTACTTCCTCCATGAAAATGTTTTCGTCTATTCTGACGACAGTTTCCTTAAAGTTGTTCATGTCTCTTTCATTTATAATTTTTGTTGTCATATCATTGATCTTCAAATTATTGGTTACTAAAACATTTTTTGTTGTTACATCTTGTTGGATGGTATGAGTTCCTTGTAGTTGATAAGACGAATTAATTTTTTTATGTACTTCTCCCATTTCTAATTTGTATGCGTCTAATGTGTTTTGAATAAATTCAATTTGCGCAAAATGTGTGTTTTCCTAAAAAAAAAAATAAATAATTACTTAAGGTCAATGATAATTAAATTATTCTCTTACGGATAATTGATCCGTTTGTCTCTTAGAAACATGAAGTTTCTCCTTTGATTTAATCCTTGTAATTTCACTTTGGCACCATTTTAGCATTTCATCATATTCTTCTTTCAAATCTTTATTAGTTGCCACCTCAAGTTTAAAAATATTGTGTGGTACGTTATTCCCAGAACATGCTAAAATAGTTGCGTTTGCGAGATTGTAAGCTGTAATTGTTTGAAGATTTTGGGAAAAGAGAGATGATGGTATATCGTTTTTCGGTTTTACAAATTTCCATCCATTGTAACTGTATGCGGAAATACTACTCTGACCATTTTCGTCCAAGTTTAATGCCAACAAAATTAACACTTTATTATCCATCTAAAATAATGAGAGAATTTAAATTAATTAACTTATAGCAGGAAAATATTTGACCTCAGTTGTCTCCCATTGAATAATTCCATTAGTTGAAAGGGTTTGAAATGGAATGAAATAGTCATCAACCAATTTGTAAACTACTGAATTAGTTTCCAACACAAATTCACCATTAATGCCTGTAGGAGTAATTACAGTGAGTACTCAAGTCTAAGATAATTATAACGGTCTTACCCTGCTTGTGATTATTAGCTACAGCCAAAAAGTGTTCGTTATATTCATTAATTTTAAAATATTTCAGATGGTGACAACCTCTTGTTAATATCCTTTGATAAGGAAGGAATGTGTTTGTTTGTACATCAAATTTAAAAATTTCTGAGTAGGTTTGTGTATTGCCTGAAAATTAATTTTCATAAGCACATTTACGAATAAAAGAGTTATGAAAAATTACCAGAATTGCGTTTAGAATTAGACACAGCTAAATATTGAAAATTGTCGATGGTAAAAGGTGACAGACTTTTAGCCCCACTTGTTTCTACTTCTTGAATCAAATCAAAATATCTGTCTACCCATTTGTAAATTGGTGTTTTGGTTTCATATTTATTTTGAGAATTCTTATAACTTGCAATCGACATGAATATATCACCTTGATAATCCCTGAAAGTTTAATTTAAAAAAATATAAACGAAAGCAACAATCAAATAAGTATACCAAATTTTAACATCAGTTGCAAAAGGTACATCAACAAAATGTCGAATTTTTAATTGTCTCTGTAAATTCCATTCGAATACTTTTATGCCATCCTCAACATCTGAAGAAAAATCTCTAAATTCGGCTACAACAATTAGTAACGAATTCTTCAACGGATATGCTGCAACTTTAACTCCTTTATGTACATTACTATTTTTTATTCTAGTAAAAGTTTCATTCTAAAAAAAAATAATCAAAAATCGATTGTTAAGAGACTTCAAACAGTTACCTTATATATAAATATAGACAGTTGCTCTCCATTATTATCCAAAACCACCGCATAAACATTATCTTCGTGTTTTACAAAGACAGTGTGAATTGGATCAGTACTGTTTATATTGAAAATAGGTTCAAAAGAAATTTTTTCAACGCCATGTTGAATTGATTCGCCAATATATGTAGCACTCCTTTTTTTCAATCTTGTAGTATCGAAATTCAAATTTCGATAGTTTTCTATTTGCTTTTGAATGAACTCTTTGGAAGAATCAGTTAACTTTGTTTCTTCTATAATTTTTTTGTAATTAGTTAACATTAACATGTGGACAGTCAAGAGTTAATTTCTTACCTAATAGTAATGGGAGAGCCCTCAAGTTGTCAAAAAATACATCTGTGAGCTCTTGGTAGCTATTATTTGCATTAGAAAATGCAGATATAAATAAAAGAATTAAAGTACTTAATAAAACCATGATGAGGTTGTACAATTAGAGCATTTTGTTTAATGTACCACGACACTACTGAATTATAGTTGATAAAGAAGTGCTTTAGTGTTTTTCAAGTTATATACAGAGTGCATATTTCAAATCGGATGCAATTCATAGAAACGTTATTAAAGGGTAAAAAGTGCACGCAGCAAGTAACTGTTATACAAAAGCATGTTATATATTTTTTATTTTATAAAAAGCATTCACATAAAATCACAGTCGGTTAATGAATTATCCCAGCAAAACTTTCTTCATCAAGTAAGACTTTGGAGGTCTGACAACTTCGTCTCTTCCCATAGCACATTTGGACGAACACAAGTACTGCAGTAAAGGTATTCTGTACTTCCCACAGAAATCGACGAATTTTATGTGCTCGACTCTATTATCAAAGAAAACACCTACAAAATAAATTTATTAATTATAAATTATAATTGAATGGTCGGTTTTCGTTTACCTTTGCAGTTAGGGTTAACGCATCTGTGACCTGACTGAAGGTATTCCAAAAGTGTATTAGGAACATCTCCGGGTTTGACATCCATGTTGTGTAATTTAACACATCTTGCTGACAGTTCCAAAAGAGAAGCTGGATTGTGGCTCATGTCAGTCACAAATCTTACTACCAGTGGATTTTCTCTTAAACTTAACTGAAATTTCAAAGTTTAATTTAACGCAATTATTATATATTTTTAGAAATTAAGTAATATATCTAAATCTTGAGACAGTACTTACTTCAGTTAAATTTCTAAGGGCAACGATTTCTGGAGGGAGTGTTTTGAGTTGGTTCTTATGCAGCATCAAAGATTTTAGGTTGTGAAGATTAGCGATATTCGCTGGCAAACTTTCGATTTTGTTGTCGCAAAGTACCAAAGCTTGTAATTGTTTCAATTGACCTAAAGTTGCTGGTACTTCTGTCAGATTATTCCCTCCGAAAGATAAAACCTGCAAACTGTATAGGATTTAGTACATTTTTATTTATTTAAAATTACTTAAATGGGTAATACAGATGTATCAACAGACAACAACTATTGTACAATTGTTATCAGTCAATCAACTTGAAATGGAACACCATTAAGAGTATAATTATATCTTTAACAAAGACATGAATCAAATAAGAAGTAAAATTAAATATTATTTATGTGAAACTACTATTTAACAAAACTGAAAATATTTGGTAGCAATAAACGTTGAATCATTAAATTTAGGTTACTGTGGAATTTGAATATTTAAACTAATTAGCATTTAAAAGCGTTTAAATATTCAATTCAAAATATTTAGTTACACGATAAGATATAGATAATTATTAATAGAAAGAAAAGACGCAAAAGAATTTTTTTATATTTTATCTTTGGGAATTGTTTATAAATAAACATACCCTTTTATAAAAATGCAATGTCAAGAACAGTTATATTTAGAAATAAGTATTAGGTGATAATAAATACAACTTTCAAGTGTATATTATAAAATTATGAATTCTGTTTTGTTAAAATTACTTAGGTTTAATGTCTTGAACACAAAATATCTTTCCAAATGTTTTTAAAAGAGTGTTTATAAACAAATGTACTTTTTAAATTGAAAACTGATTTTATATTTGAATTGGGTTCAAAGTAGATAAATAATGGAATCGTAGTAGTTGTATGAAAAATATCGCCATAATACAATTAAATCTTTATCACTAATTAGTCAGTAAACATATTTACAATTCTTTCTGTCTGAAAAATGCAATACATACAAATAGAACGAGTTTAACAATGATGTGCTAATTATTTGTCAAGGAATGCAATTTTCAAAAACATAAAGGAAGTAATGATGTATATATTAAGCAGTTATACTAATTGCCTTTACACTGGTTAAATATCCTCTTTTAATATTCTATATTTCAAGGTTTATTTGAATGTATTGGTTTATGTCAACATAAATTAAATCAACGTATTAAATTTCATCTGTGATCAAGGCTTATCTATTGTGTATCAACTTGTCTAGTCTAGACTCGTATTAACAAATCAAATAATATCGATCAAAATGTGATACAAATATTATAAAAATAAGTGAAACATACCTGCCAAGTTTGTAAATGTTTTTGGATATATTTTGCATGCCATTGCCTCCCAAGTACAAGTACTTCAAATTGGTAAAGTCGAGTACTTGCTCGGGAAAATACTGTATTTGATTTCCGTTCAAATTCAACTCCCTCAATGTGAGCGTGTTGGTGAACTTCTTCGGCAACGAGTCGCAATGAAGACTGTTGTTTTTGGCTATCAAAGTGGTCAGAGAACAATATTCGAATACGTTGGGCAAAGTGGTCAGTCCGTTGTTGCTTATATCTAATACTTTAATGTTGGTGAATCTGTTCAAGTTCTTGGGAAGGATGTTCAACCTGTTGTGGTGAAGGATGATGTTTTCGATTTCAAGGTGTGACTTTTTGGCGTCGCGCAGAACTACATCGAGATGTTCCTCGACGGTTGGCGGGTCCATCAACAAATACGCATAGTCGAGTACTTTGTTGCTGTTCTCCGAATCACTGCTGTCCGACGTATAGATTTCCATATCACTTAAAATCGTAGAGCGGATGAAAGTCAGACGGTGCGTTTACAGTCCGAAAGACCCGACATGACTGGCGGCCTGCACCATAGAACCGTTCGTTATCAATTGAATGACACGTTGACCTCACCACTTTTTAAGATAAACTGGTAATGTGTTCCAATGAATTGGACCTAATGACATTATAAAATGGCGAATTCATTGCGGACTTGATAGCCACACAAAAGAGTCTTGGGGTCGGTCCACATGTGTCAGATAATTTTGTAGTCTCCCGGTTTTTTCAGCAATTGTTATCTTTGCTGATTATTGATTTAACACTGAATATTTGCAGACGTAGTGTTTGGTTAAGTCGAAGGTTAATTTTTAAAATTTTTGTTTTATTCAACCTTTTTGATAATAGTGTTTAGTTAAAAATTTCATATGGCGAAACTCAAAAAAACTCATTAATGTTAAAATTTGATAATAATAATAATATCTCATACGAATTTTAATTAAATTTAATTTGTTTGTGAGAGGCATGTTTCTCAGAATATTAGATATATTATTTATTCCAGTTAATATTAATAAATCAATAAGATTTATAGGAATTACTAAATATTATAGTTTTAAATAAACTCTGTACTTTATCGTATTGTTGAATATCTATTTAATTTCTCATAAATGAAAATGAAATGATTCATAATAATAATTTCCTAATATTGTGTAATGCAAAATTTATTTGGGTAAAATAAATTTAAACACTTCTTTCGACTTATTATCACAGTTCAAGAACATTGTACCCCCTAGACGAATCTTAACTGTTTTTTAATAGATAATGTTAGTTTAAAAAGATTAAAAAGAAATTATTTATACAGTGGGCATGAGAGTGTTTGATAAAACCAATTAAATTTCTAAACACTGATACGGATACGAACGTAGGCTTGCGAATACACGCTCTACGTTTTATAAATATTTAATAAGATCATTATTCAACCAATTATTGCATTAAATTAAATGATTTTGCACAATTGAACACGTTGTTTAACAATGCTGTTACGCTTAAATCATTGTTTACTATTGATATTCGAATATCGTAAAATTTAGGTCAGAGGTTTTATTCAATGTAAAATTTGAAAAATCTAAAAATTAGAATATGATTGCCAATAATATTAACAAAGAAATGATAAGTTGAAGGGCATCTACATCAACAAATAAATTTTAAAATAGTGTTTCAATTATTAAAAACAATATTTATTATTAAAAGAACAGTTTAGTAACATATGAATATAATTTGTAAGAATGTTGGAAACATTAACTTGCTGTTTACTACATTAATAGATTAATAAATAAAGTTCATAACTTTAAAAAATTAATATTTATTTTATGTGTATATTATTAATTGTAATTACATACATTAGGAAAAGCGTTTGACCCGTCTGAATTTAGAGAGAGACATCATGCATGACAGGGGATATGAGTCTGTCTTATAGAGGGAGGCCTACTTAGGCAACCCATTTTACCTATATTATGTCACAACTTGTGACTCACAAGTAAAAAGATTGAAATATTTTAATATATATTTGTAAATCTAAATTACATAATCTAAATTACACTAGAATCTATCCATTATATCAAAAATATTTATTATAAATGTATTTAAATTAGCCGCTCTAAATTCAAGGTTTCTGTTGTTGACATTTATAGCAGAAATAACCTGATTTGTGTATACATCAAATAAACAAAAAGTTCCGGGCATTTATTAGTTTTACAATATAAACCAGCAAAATATGGATTCAATTGCAAATAAAATTATTACGTCTGGAAAAGACACCTCAGAACAGTTGCTTGATGAACTTCTGGAATTGGTAAGCTCCTTTTACTAAATTTTTTTATTTTGCTTACAATTTCTTATTGCAGATTTCCTCCGTATTTCAATTCCCGGAATTCGACCAAAATAATATAAGGGAAAACTTATGGGACGCCCTATATGATACATGCAGCAATTCAAACAACAATAACATACAGTTCAAGTGCTTTTCAGCAGTTCGTATCTTGAGCAGGGACAAAACCTCTCTAGCTAAATTGGCATCAGAAAAATGGTTGGATTTACTTAAAGATCATGCCAAATTCACTGAAAAATCCATTCAGCTCACAGATGATGAACTCCAAGTAACCATTGAAGCTGAAAAATGTTTGTGCAATATTGTTTTCAACAACAATAACTGTGCTGCAAAATGTTCTACTAATGGTACTTTGGACGCAATTATCGAGAGAATTTCGCGGTTCAAGTGAGTGCTTATTTTAAAATTAATACAGAAATATACTTAGAATTATTTAATAGGGATATTCAATATGAGGATATAAGATTTTTCGACATGAAATTATTGTTCATATTATCAGCAGTAAGGCCAGAAATTAGAAAGAAAATTAATAAAGAAATGAATGGAATGACTTATTTAATGCAAGCTCTTGATATTATTTTGGAGGAGTGCATTGCTAAAGCAAACTTGGACGGCAACACACCCAACATAATGCTTTCAGTAAGTTCAAATACTTTTATTAGCACAAGTTATTATACTTTTTTTAGGATACGCAAGTAAACATCACTTGTGAAATTTTAAAAGCTCTGTTCAACATAACTTTACATGTAAATGAGGAAGATGAGGATGAAATTAAAATATTCACTAAGTTAGTGATAACACTGAGACAATATCTTTTGATGCCCACAAGTAGCAGTGAAAAGAAGTGGGCTTTACAGAATGACATAATCAACTTATTAACAAATGTACCAAGGAAATCATATGAAGGCTTATTGCTACCTGTAACATCAAAAGATAATTTACCCAATAATCTTGTGTATGAGGACACAAACTGTACTGCTATTTATGAATTACTGCTGTTGTTAAAAGCAAAGCTAAACAAGGAACCTGTAAGTTCAACATATAACAACATTATTTCTTGCATAAAGCAATATTTTCAGTCAGTTTCCAGTCAACACTTAATTTTATCCCCTCTTATAACAGTTCTGTTAAAAATGGCTGGTTCAAGTAGGACTTTAAGGAAGTATTTAAAGGGACAAATTCTTCCTCCACTGAAAGATGTAAGAACCAGACCTGAACAAGGGGATGAATTGAGGAATCACCTGTGCAGGTTATTGACCACACCAATTACTGAAGTCAGAGACTGTGTCTCAGAGTTCATTTTCGTCCTCTGCAAGAAAAATGGTAAGTGCCACAATTTCTGTATTTACCCAAATTACAAGGTTAATTTCAGTTAACAGAATGGTAAAATACACCGGATATGGAAATGCGGCGGGTCTTTTCGCAAAACGTGGACTTCTTGGTGGTAGCAAAGACAAGGGGGAGGATGAGTTCAGTTCCGAAGACGCCGATAGTGAAACTGAAGAGTATGCGGAGTTAAAACACGGAATTAATCCTGTGGTTGGTTGCTACGAAGAGCCACGTCCCAATCCCATGGAAAACATGTCCGACGAACAGAAAGAATATGAGGCCATTCGTCTGGTCAATTTGATTGATAGTTTAACGAAGTGTGGAGCGATTCAGCCTTGCAGAGTCGGGGAGGATGGTAAACCGCAGCCTATCGAGCACGTGCTTCAGTTGCAAGAAGGAATAAAAGCGCAGAGTAAATATAATCACGACGACGATGACGATTCCGATTAGAACCGGAATCCTTTCAATGGTCATGGCAGAAAAGAAATTACATTAAGGGTGATTAATTTAGCGCTTCCAGTAAGTTTTTTTCTTTAATAGATCAAAATTGGTTGGAAATGCTAATTTAATAGGAGTATCATTAAATTAATAATAACTCTTTAACATCACTTCCTTTCAAAATCTGAATTATAAGTGTTTAATGTAAGCATTATAAATGTCTGAGAAACTTTAACTGATGTATTAAAATTAGGTATCACTTTCACCGTATACTGTATACTTTTAATGTGTTTCATCATATATTATACAAACCAATAAAAAATAATTTTAATTAATATTGTGATAAATTGTCTTCTACTATTAGTTAATGCATTTACACTGGTTAGTATTCTACTCTAGTCATATTGATTCCCAATATATTTTAATTAAAAGTTTATAACTTTCTATTTATATATGGATATTTAATAAATGTTAAAATTAACAACTAAAATCTTTAGTTTTATTTTGATCTGAATTAACATAAGAGATGTGTATCAAATAAATAAAATTAAAAAAATCTGTAGTTTTCTTTTATTACTTATATACATCTGATACAATGGATTCTTGACAAGTTAATATACAAATTTAAATAATCTAAACGACAGCTTTTGGTGGTTCTGGAGGAGCAAATGGTTCATCAGCATCCACTCCATGGTACAGACCATAAGTCCATGGTTTCAGTTCCCAAGGCATTTGATTTTCTACAGTCGTCAGATTGATTCCCAAATCCTCGAGGGTTGGAATATCGGATACGACCTCGTCAGTGAGGTGTTCTCTTTCGATTTTCTCCCAGTGTAGATTACCAATGGGGAAGTTAGGCGAGAGTTTTTCGGTCAGTGTGACGCGCATTTTGAACAGAGGATCCCAACGCATGTCGTAGCGTTTGTAGCCGTAATCCGTGTCTCTCCTCATCACACGGAAGAAGTAATCTACGAGTTCCGACAAATAGTATCTTTTTGGACTGAAAAATAGTTGTGGTTATTATTAGTACAAAATAGTATTAGTACTGGCAGTGATTTACCCAACAGCTTGGTAGATTTGTCCAGCAGTATCAGGTTCTTTGATAGCTGCAATAATAGCTGCAGCAACATCACTGACATGGACAGGTTGTTTTATTGTCCTTTCACCTTTGTCCAACAATGGCAAATACTGTCCCACTCTCCTCCAAATGTGTGTGTAATATCTGGAAAACCATTTTATATAACTCTCTCCTATAATATATAATTACACAAATCTACCTCACAAATCTATCCTCTTGACCATAAATATCAGAAGGCCTAAGAATAGTAGCACAGGGAAATTCCTCCAAAACAGCTTGTTCTCCCTGGTACTTGCTTGATAAAAATTTGGAGCCTCCCTTGAGAATGTAAGAGGTGGGATGTTCAGCACAGTTCAAAGCACTCACATGAATGAATCTTTCAACTCCAGCTTCCTTAGCCAATCTGGCCAATCTGCGGGCCCCATCAACATGGACATCCTTGAACTTGAAGTTCTTGGTCTCCCAATCTCTGCCCACCAAATTGATAACAACATTGGAATACTTGATTGCCTTTCTTATTGAGGTTTCATCTCTTAGATCGAAAGGATGGAAAAATACTTGACCTAGGTCACCCACCAATTTCAATCTCATTACTTCATAACCATCACCTCTGTATGGGATAATGACCTACAAAGCGTAAATTGTATATGTTTATAATTTTATATAGTAATACGTTACTTGTGAGCCAATTTTCCCAAGTTTATTGCAAACATATCGGCCAAGGAAACCACTGGCTCCAAACACAGTTGCAACAACACCATTGAAACTGCTCCTGCCGCCGGTACCTCGTTTTAAGCTGGCCAAGTTTAGGGCTTTGTTGTCGCTGCTGTAGTTATTCAACCGCACACAAGCAATGCCGAATATTCCAGTTTGCTGCTCTGAAATTATAAGATTTATAGGTTAGGTTATGTAATAAACGTCCAATTGGAGATTTTATTGTACAGATTGAAATTTATACGAGGTGGAAATATAAAACGCGTTGTATCACATAGTTTAATAGATAACATCTTACTTAACAGCTGCGAACCAGTGGTGAATACTACAGACATTTTTGTCAAATTACTTTGACATAACTTTCGGTTCGACAGCAGTTTCAAAACAAACGGTTGGTCTGTTACTAGATGGCGTTTACCAGTGTGGCCATTCGCAAACCGACTTTCTGCGAACTGGTTATTTTCGTTGCACGTTCGACACTTTTGGACTCGGCACGGTTCGGTTTCTGAATCGGAACGCCACTGCCGTGGACGGAAATCCCAACATAGTTGATATATAACTTGTAATTTGAAAATATTTATTCTAATTATAAAAAATATAAAAAATCAGTTTCGTTTAATAAAAATAAAAAAGTTGATCAAATTGTTATTTTATATTAATTGTTATTACATATTAATAGATGTAAAAAAAACTAAAAGAAAAATAAAAAAGTTTTAAAATATATAATATAGTAAAATACCCAAAATTAAAATATAGAAATAAAATAGAAAATAAATTTATTTTATTCCTGCTTGTTTCTGCATTTCGTGCGTCATCAGATAGGACATAATTCAAAATTGTCTATCTGCAGTAGAAGTACAATTTTGAAAATCCTATGACAAGCCTTACAATTTAAAAATACAATTTTGGGTTAGTAATTTGTAGATGAGCTTGTCGCTGCATTTACGGCGAAAACTATTCAATTCAAAAATACTAATCCTCGCTAGTAAATGCAGCCTTACACTAAGTTACAGCTTACTAAAATCTAAATACTCTATTATCTGTAAATAAATTAAAATTATTAATTATTATGAATTTCTGCAAATAAAAAAAAAATAATTAAAAAATGAACAAAAAGGAAATTTGTTGGCCAATAATTTGACGAAAAAGAAGGGAATAATAATATATAACATGGTCAACAAAAAGGGGGAATTTATAGGCCAGAGATTTTGTTCAATAAATGTGAAGAAAAATAAAAAACAAACGAAATTTTCTTTGGTCTATTTAAGCTGAAAGAGAGAGCCTTATTAGCATTTTTAAGGGCATATAAATGAATATAATACTCCTGAAAATCACACTAAACAAACATTTAACACAAGTGTATCATTAATTTATTTGAGCTGAAAAGAGTGTCTGATTAGATTGGACAAAGAAAATAAAAATAAACCCTTCCTGAAATTCATTCACATTTTTAAAAAATATATTTATATATAAATCAAAAGATTATGAAGCAAGAAAATTTGTAATTAAAATCAATGTTAAAAAACTTACTTTGCGTTGCCAGTTGCCAGGTTAACTAGTCTCGTTCTGGACCTACCTAAAATTAATCAAAAACCTTCAATTAATAATAATTAATGATAAATAAAATTATGAATTATTACTTTTAACGCCCTTTACCTGTTACCTTTTCGTCTTTCCAATAGGGGTCATTATGGTCCAGATGTGAGTAGGTTTTGACGATCAACGAAGAAAAGAACAAAAAATCTTCTCTCAATGTTTTAACTAGAGAAAGAACTATTTAAAAACCCACATATGATAATGTAAATATGATACCATGAATTTATTCTCAACTGGTGTATATTCACTCTACTTAATCCAAGTAAAGTTGAATTATTGTCATGAATTTATCATTTAAAGCATGCATTAATTCTTACAAACTAAACCATGCAAAGTTTTATACATGCATTTATTCTCAACTGGTGTATATTCACTCTACTTAATCCAAGTAAAGTTGAATTATTGTCATGAATTTATCATTTAAAGCATGCATTAATTCTTACAAACTAAACCATGCAAAGTTTTATACATGCATTTATTGTCAACTGGTGTATATTCACTCTACTTAATCCAAGTAAAGTTGAATTATTGTCATGAATTTATCATTTAAAGCATGCATTAATTCTTACAAACTAAACCATGCAAACTTTTATCCATGCATTTATTCTCAACTGGTGTATATTCACTCTACCTAATCCAAGTAAAGTTGAATTATTGTCATGAATTTATCATTTAAAACATGCATTAATTCTTACAAACTAAACCATGCAAAGTTTTATACATGCATTTCTTCTCAACTGATGTATATTCACTCTACTTAATCCAAGTAAAGTTGAATTATTGTCATGAATTTATCATTTAAAGCATGCATTAATTCTTACAAACTAAACCATGCAAAGCTTTATCCATGCATTTATTCTCAACTCATTTATATTCACTCTACTTAATCCAAGTAAAGTTGAATTATTGTCATGAATTTATCATTTAAAGCATGCATTAATTCTTACAAACTAAACCATGCAAACTTTTATCCATGCTTTTATTCTCAACTGGTGTATATTCACTCTACTTAATCCAAGTAAAGTTGAATTATTGTCATGAATTTACCATTTAAAGCATGCATTAATTCTTACAAACTAAACCATGCAAAGCTTTATACATGCATTTATTCTCAACTGGTGTATATTCACTCTACTTAATCCAAGTAAAGTTGAATTATTGTCATGAATTTATCATTTAAAGCATGCATTAATTCTTATAAAATAAACCATGCAAAGCTTTATCCATGCATTTATTCTCAACTCATTTATATTCACTCTACTTAATCCAAGTAAAGTTGAATTATTGTCATGAATTTATCATTTAAAGCATGCATTAATTCTTACAAACTAAATCATGCAAACTTTTATCCATGCTTTTATTCTCAACTGGTTTATATTCACTCTACTTAATCCAAGTAAAGTTGAATTATTGTCATGAATTTACCATTTAAAGCATGCATTAATTCTTACAAACTAAACCATGCAAACTTTTATACATGCATTTATTCTCAACTGGTGTATATTCACTCTACTTAATCCAAGTAAAGTTGAATTATTGTCACGAATTTATCATTTAAAACATGCATTAATTCTTACAAACTAAACCATGCAAAGTTTTATACATGCATTTATTCTCAACTGATGTATATTCACTCTACTTAATCCAAGTAAAGTTGAATTATTGTCATGAATTTATCATTTAAAGCATGCATTAATTCTTACAAACTAAACCATGCAAAGCTTTATCCATGCATTTATTCTCAACTCATTTATATTCACTCTACTTAATCCAAGTAAAGTTGAATTATTGTCATGAATTTATCATTTAAAGCATGCATTAATTCTTACAAACTAAACCATGCAAACTTTTATCCATGCTTTTATTCTCAACTGGTGTATATTCACTCTACTTAATCCAAGTAAAGTTGAATTACTGTCATGAATTTATCATTTAAAGCATGCATTAATTCTTACAAACTAAACCATGCAAAGCTTTATCCATGCATTTATTCTCAACTCATTTATATTCACTCTACTTAATCCAAGTAAAGTTGAATTATTGTCATGAATTTATCATTTAAAGCATGCATTAATTCTTACAAACTAAACCATGCAAACTTTTATCCATGCTTTTATTCTCAACTGGTGTATATTCACTCTACTTAATCCAAGTAAAGTTGAATTATTGTCATGAATTTATCATTTAAAGAATGCATTAATTCTTACAAACTAAACCATGCAAACTTTTATCCATGCTTTTATTCTCAACTGGTGTATATTCACTCTACTTAATCCAAGTAAAGTTGAATTACTGTCATGAATTTATCATTTAAAGCATGCATTAATTCTTACAAACTAAACCATGCAAAGTTTTATACATGCATTTCTTCTCAACTGATGTATATTCACTCTACTTAATCCAAGTAAAGTTGAATTATTGTCATGAATTTATCATTTAAAGCATGCATTAATTCTTACAAACTAAACCATGCAAAGCTTTATCCATGCATTTATTCTCAACTCATTTATATTCACTCTACTTAATCCAAGTAAAGTTGAATTATTGTCATGAATTTATCATTTAAAGAATGCATTAATTCTTACAAACTAAACCATGCAAACTTTTATCCATGCTTTTATTCTCAACTGGTGTATATTCACTCTACTTAATCCAAGTAAAGTTGAATTACTGTCATGAATTTATCATTTAAAGCATGCATTAATTCTTACAAACTAAACCATGCAAAGTTTTATACATGCATTTCTTCTCAACTGATGTATATTCACTCTACTTAATCCAAGTAAAGTTGAATTATTGTCATGAATTTATCATTTAAAGCATGCATTAATTCTTACAAACTAAACCATGCAAAGCTTTATCCATGCATTTATTCTCAACTCATTTATATTCACTCTACTTAATCCAAGTAAAGTTGAATTATTGTCATGAATTTATCATTTAAAGCATGCATTAATTCTTACAAACTAAACCATGCAAACTTTTATCCATGCTTTTATTCTCAACTGGTTTATATTCACTCTACTTAATCCAAGTAAAGTTGAATTATTGTCATGAATTTACCATTTAAAGCATGCATTAATTCTTACAAACTAAACCATGCAAAGCTTTATACATGCATTTATTC
The DNA here is from genome assembly GCF_024364675.1 of Aethina tumida. NCBI lineage: Eukaryota > Metazoa > Arthropoda > Insecta > Coleoptera > Nitidulidae > Aethina > Aethina tumida. The sequence goes on from NC_065441.1 coordinate 14,751,361, forward strand.
TCAACTGGTGTATATTCACTCTACTTAATCCAAGTAAAGTTGAATTATTGTCATGAATTTATCATTTAAAGCATGCATTAATTCTTATAAAATAAACCATGCAAAGCTTTATCCATGCATTTATTCTCAACTCATTTATATTCACTCTACTTAATCCAAGTAAAGTTGAATTATTGTCATGAATTTATCATTTAAAGCATGCATTAATTCTTACAAACTAAATCATGCAAACTTTTATCCATGCTTTTATTCTCAACTGGTTTATATTCACTCTACTTAATCCAAGTAAAGTTGAATTATTGTCATGAATTTACCATTTAAAGCATGCATTAATTCTTACAAACTAAACCATGCAAACTTTTATACATGCATTTATTCTCAACTGGTGTATATTCACTCTACTTAATCCAAGTAAAGTTGAATTATTGTCACGAATTTATCATTTAAAACATGCATTAATTCTTACAAACTAAACCATGCAAAGTTTTATACATGCATTTATTCTCAACTGATGTATATTCACTCTACTTAATCCAAGTAAAGTTGAATTATTGTCATGAATTTATCATTTAAAGCATGCATTAATTCTTACAAACTAAACCATGCAAAGCTTTATCCATGCATTTATTCTCAACTCATTTATATTCACTCTACTTAATCCAAGTAAAGTTGAATTATTGTCATGAATTTATCATTTAAAGCATGCATTAATTCTTACAAACTAAACCATGCAAACTTTTATCCATGCTTTTATTCTCAACTGGTGTATATTCACTCTACTTAATCCAAGTAAAGTTGAATTATTGTCATGAATTTACCATTTAAAGCATGCATTAATTCTTACAAACTAAACCATGCAAAGCTTTATACATGCATTTATTCTCAACTGGTGTATATTCACTCTACTTAATCCAAGTAAAGTTGAATTATTGTCATGAATTTATCATTTAAAGCATGCATTAATTCTTATAAAATAAACCATGCAAAGCTTTATCCATGCATTTATTCTCAACTCATTTATATTCACTCTACTTAATCCAAGTAAAGTTGAATTATTGTCATGAATTTATCATTTAAAGCATGCATTAATTCTTACAAACTAAATCATGCAAACTTTTATCCATGCTTTTATTCTCAACTGGTTTATATTCACTCTACTTAATCCAAGTAAAGTTGAATTATTGTCATGAATTTACCATTTAAAGCATGCATTAATTCTTACAAACTAAACCATGCAAAGCTTTATACATGCATTTATTCTCAACTGGTGTATATTCACTCTACTTAATCCAAGTAAAGTTGAATTATTGTCATGAATTTATCATTTAAAACATGCATTAATTCTTACAAACTAAACCATGCAAAGTTTTATACATGCATTTATTCTCAACTGGTGTATATTCACTCTACTTAATCCAAGTAAAGTTGAATTATTGTCATGAATTTATCATTTAAAGCATGCATTAATTCTTACAAACTAAACCATGCAAAGTTTCATACATGCATTTATTCTCAACTGGTGTATATTCACTCTACTTAATCCAAGTAAAGTTGAATTATTGTCATGAATTTATCATTTAAAACATGCATTAATTCTTACAAACTAAACCATGCAAAGTTTCATACATGCATTTATTCTCAACTGGTGTATATTCACTCTACTTAATCCAAGTAAAGTTGAATTATTGTCATGAATTTATCATTTAAAGCATGCATTAATTCTTACAAACTAAACCATGCAAACTTTTATCCATGCATTTATTCTCAACTGGTGTATATTCACTCTACTTAATCCAAGTAAAGTTGAATTATTGTCACGAATTTATCATTTAAAACATGCATTAATTCTTACAAACTAAACCATGCAAAGTTTTATACATGCATTTATTCTCAACTGATGTATATTCACTCTACTTAATCCAAGTAAAGTTGAATTATTGTCATGAATTTATCATTTAAAGCATGCATTAATTCTTACAAACTAAACCATGCAAAGCTTTATCCATGCATTTATTCTCAACTGATTTATATTCACTCTACTTAATCCAAGTAAAGTTGAATTATTGTCATGAATTTATCATTTAAAGCATGCATTAATTCTTACAAACTAAACCATGCAAACTTTTATCCATGCTTTTATTCTCAACTGGTGTATATTCACTCTACTTAATCCAAGTAAAGTTGAATTACTGTCATGAATTTATCATTTAAAGCATGCATTAATTCTTACAAACTAAACCATGCAAAGTTTTATACATGCATTTCTTCTCAACTGATGTATATTCACTCTACTTAATCCAAGTAAAGTTGAATTATTGTCATGAATTTATCATTTAAAGCATGCATTAATTCTTACAAACTAAACCATGCAAAGCTTTATCCATGCATTTATTCTCAACTCATTTATATTCACTCTACTTAATCCAAGTAAAGTTGAATTATTGTCATGAATTTATCATTTAAAACATGCATTAATTCTTACAAACTAAACCATGCAAAGTTTCATACATGCATTTATTCTCAACTGGTGTATATTCACTCTACTTAATCCAAGTAAAGTTGAATTATTGTCATGAATTTATCATTTAAAGCATGCATTAATTCTTACAAACTAAACCATGCAAACTTTTATCCATGCATTTATTCTCAACTGGTGTTTATTCACTCTACTTAATCCAAGTAAAGTTGAATTATTGTCACGAATTTATCATTTAAAACATGCATTAATTCTTACAAACTAAATCATGCAAAGTTTTATACATGCATTTATTCTCAACTGATGTATATTCACTCTACTTAATCCAAGTAAAGTTGAATTATTGTCATGAATTTATCATTTAAAGCATGCATTAATTCTTACAAACTAAACCATGCAAAGCTTTATCCATGCATTTATTCTCAACTGATTTATATTCACTCTACTTAATCCAAGTAAAGTTGAATTATTGTCATGAATTTATCATTTAAAGCATGCATTAATTCTTACAAACTAAACCATGCAAACTTTTATCCATGCATTTATTCTCAACTGGTGTATATTCACTCGACTTAATCCAAGTAAAGTTGAATTATTGTCATGAATTTATCATTTAAAGCATGCATTAATTCTTACAAACTAAACCATGCAAAGTTTTATACATGCATTTATTCTCAACTGGTGTATATTCACTCTACTTAATCCAAGTAAAGTTGAATTATTGTCATGAATTTATCATTTAAAGCATGCATTAATTCTTAAAAACTAAACCATGCAAACTTTTATCCATGCATTTATTCTCAACTGGTGTATATTCACTCTACTTAATCCAAGTAAAGTTGAATTATTGTCATGAATTTATCATTTAAAGCATGCACTAATTCTTACAAACTAAACCATGCAAAGTTTTATACATGCATTCATTCTCAACTGGTGTATATTCACTCTACTTAATCCAAGTAAAGTTGAATTATTGCCATGAATTTATCATTTAAAGCATGCATTAATTCTTACAAACTAAACCATGCAAAGTTTCATACATGCATTTATTCTCAACTGATGTATATTCACTATACTTAATCCAAGTATAGTTGAATTATTGTCATGAATTTATCATTTAAAGCATGCATTAATTCTTACAAACTAAACCATGCAAAGTTTTATACATGCATTTATTCTCAACTGGTGTATATTCACTCTACTTAATCCAAGTAAAGTTGAATTATTGTCATGAATTTATCATTTAAAGCATGCATTAATTCTTAAAAACTAAACCATGCAAACTTTTATCCATGCATTTATTCTCAACTGGTGTATATTCACTCTACTTAATCCAAGTAAAGTTGAATTATTGTCATGAATTTATCATTTAAAGCATGCATTAATTCTTACAAACTAAACCATGCAAAGTTTTATACATGCATTTATTCTCAACTGGTGTATATTCACTCTACTTAATCCAAGTAAAGTTGAATTATTGTCATGAATTTATCATTTATAGCATGCATTAATTCTTACAAACTAAACCATGCAAAGTTTCATACATGCATTTATTCTCAACTGATGTATATTCACTATACTTAATCCAAGTAAAGTTGAATTATTGTCATGAATTTATCATTTAAAGCATGAATTAATTCTTACAAACTAAACCATGCAAAGTTTTATACATGCATTTATTCTCAACTGGTGTATATTCACTCTACTTAATCCAAGTAAAGTCGAATTATTGTCATGAATTTATCATTTAAAGCATGCATTAATTCTTACAAACTAAACCATGCAAAGTTTTATACATGCATTTATTCTCAACTGATGTATATTCACTCTACTTAATCCAAGTAAAGTTGAATTATTGTCATGAATTTATCATTTAAAGCATGCATTAATTCTTACAAACTAAACCATGCAAAGCTTTATCCATGCATTTATTCTCAACTGATGTATATTCACTATACTTAATCCAAGTATAGTTGAATTATTGTCATGAATTTATCATTTAAAGCATGCATTAATTCTTAAAAACTAAACCATGCAAACTTTTATCCATGCATTTATTCTCAACTGGTGTATATTCACTCTACTTAATCCAAGTAAAGTTGAATTATTGTCATGAATTTATCATTTAAAGCATGCACTAATTCTTACAAACTAAACCATGCAAAGTTTTATACATGCATTCATTCTCAACTGGTGTATATTCACTCTACTTAATCCAAGTAAAGTTGAATTATTGCCATGAATTTATCATTTAAAGCATGCATTAATTCTTACAAACTAAACCATGCAAAGTTTCATACATGCATTTATTCTCAACTGATGTATATTCACTATACTTAATCCAAGTATAGTTGAATTATTGTCATGAATTTATCATTTAAAGCATGCATTAATTCTTACAAACTAAACCATGCAAAGTTTTATACATGCATTTATTCTCAACTGGTGTATATTCACTCTACTTAATCCAAGTAAAGTTGAATTATTGTCATGAATTTATCATTTAAAGCATGCATTAATTCTTAAAAACTAAACCATGCAAACTTTTATCCATGCATTTATTCTCAACTGGTGTATATTCACTCTACTTAATCCAAGTAAAGTTGAATTATTGTCATGAATTTATCATTTAAAGCATGCATTAATTCTTACAAACTAAACCATGCAAAGTTTTATACATGCATTTATTCTCAACTGGTGTATATTCACTCTACTTAATCCAAGTAAAGTTGAATTATTGTCATGAATTTATCATTTATAGCATGCATTAATTCTTACAAACTAAACCATGCAAAGTTTCATACATGCATTTATTCTCAACTGATGTATATTCACTATACTTAATCCAAGTAAAGTTGAATTATTGTCATGAATTTATCATTTAAAGCATGCATTAATTCTTACAAACTAAACCATGCAAAGTTTTATACATGCATTTATTCTCAACTGGTGTATATTCACTCTACTTAATCCAAGTAAAGTCGAATTATTGTCATGAATTTATCATTTAAAGCATGCATTAATTCTTACAAACTAAACCATGCAAAGTTTTATACATGCATTTATTCTCAACTGGTGTATATTCACTCTACTTAATCCAAGTAAAGTTGAATTATTGTCATGAATTTATCATTTAAAGCATGCATTAATTCTTACAAACTAAACCATGCAAAGTTTTATACATGCATTTCTTCTCAACTGATGTATATTCACTCTACTTAATCCAAGTAAAGTTGAATTATTGTCATGAATTTATCATTTAAAGCATGCATTAATTCTTACAAACTAAACCATGCAAAGCTTTATCCATGCATTTATTCTCAACTGATGTATATTCACTATACTTAATCCAAGTATAGTTGAATTATTGTCATGAATTTATCATTTAAAGCATACATTAATTCTTACAAACTAATCCATGTTTTATCCATGCATTTATTTTCAACTGGTGTATATTCACTCTACTTAATCCAAGTAAAGTTGAATTATTGTCATGAATTTATGGTGGCGTAGACCACCACCCCAGCCCACCCAACCGATCGATACGAAGGTCGATAACAGACTGACTGGTCTGACTCATGCGGCGCCTTTATATATGGCGGCTAATGGCGGTGACTCATCCCGTGCATCTGATTGGTTGACGTCGAGTGTTTGTTAAGTCATGCGTATCGAGAACGTTTTCAACCGAATTGAAAATTTTCCTATGCAATATTTGAATTTTAGACAAATATCACCTATTGTTTTATAATAAATAATTGTTTATATGGTATGATAATCATTATAATTAATATAACATATTGTTAAATATTAAGGAATATTTTCTAGCGCATGCGTCGTGAGATACTGGTTTCGAACTTCTTGAACAGTTTACAGTGCAGTGTTGCACATTGTAAATATTTTCTGTTCTTTGTGACTATATGATTGTTAAAATAGTGTATTAATTTTTTTCTAATTTGATAATTACTGCTCTTTAATTAAAATATTTTGCATTACAGGTTATTTATTTATTTATATGGAGAAATAAATATAAAAAATGCAGTATGTTCTTATAAGAATTTTAAATTGTATAAGAGAGCAACATCCACTGAAATAGATTTTGTTTTAAATGTTTTGTTTTTTATTATAAAATATATAAATATATTTTTATGTTAAAGTTAAATTAATCTATTATTTTTATATACTTATTCGACATTTATTTTTTATAAAAATTATTCCTCTTTATAAATTTACCCAATTAATTAATATTTTCTAAATTTATTTAATAATGAAAATTTAATTAGATATTAAACTATCAAAGAAATATTCAAATATTGTATAGGAAAATTTTCAATTCGGTTGAGAAAGTTTTCGATACGCATGATTTAACATAACCTCGACGTCGACCAATCAGACGCAAGGGATGAGTCGCCGCCATTAGACTCCGCGTGAGTCAGACCTGTCAGTCTATCATCGACCGTTGTATCGATCGGTTGGGTGGGATGCGGTGATGGTCCGCGCCACCATACCTCCAAGTTAATTCGGTGGTGCAGTGCCGTTTAGTGTGGTGACTCGTGTGTTCAATTAGCGTTGTGATTAGTGCCCTGTTGGATATATTGGATACGATCATGGATTGCAAGGTAGGTGTCTTTTTGTTAAAAGTCAATTGCTTACGGAGTTATTCAATCATTTTATTTGAATGGCACATTAATGTTGTTCTTTTTAATTTCAATTATATTTTGAAATTATTTTATACCATTTCTTACCTAGAAATATAAATTTAGTTAATTCTATTGAAACTTAAATACAATAATCAATATAAATTTTCTTCATATTTAATTAAAATTATTGGGAAATAAACGCTTAACAATTAAGAAAATAATTCAAACTGACCAACAGCATAATTAAGAATAAGATATAGAGTAACTAGTTATTGGTTTGTTTTTATAATTACAGAAGTCGCTAGTAATATAAATAAATAATCAATTCTCAATGTTTTAACTATTGAAAAAAACAATTGAATGGTTAATAACAATTTCATAAGAATAAATGCATGCTTTAAATGATAAAATCATGAGAATAAATCAACTCTACTTGAGAGTATCAATCAATTAAATATAATTGCATGGATAGCTTATAAGAATAAATGCATGCATTAAATAACAGAATTTCAGAATAAATCAACTCTACTTGGATTAAGTAGAGTACTGATCAGTTAAAAATAAATGCATGGATAAAACTTTGCATGGAGAAGAATAGCGTCGATTAGTTAATCAGAATAAATGCATGGTATCCGTATTTACATCATATTTGGGTTTTTAAATAGTTCTTTCTCTGGGCAAAACATTGAGAGAAGATTTTTTGTTCTTTTCTTCGTTGATCGTCAAAACCTGCTCACATCTGGAGTATGATGACCCAACCAACTATTAGAAAGACTATAAGGCATCAGGGAAAGGGCATTAAAGGTAAATAATTCATAGTTTTAATTAACAATGAAACTATATTAATATTTATGCCTTTTAAATAATACTAACAAGGTTCTTTCTTTCAGCTTAAATAAATAAAAGAAAATTTAGTTTGTTTTATTTTCTTCACATTTATTGAACAAAATTTCTGTCCTACAAATTCCCCCTTTTTGTTTGTCATATTATTGACCAACAAATTCCCTTCTTCTTCGTCAAATTACTGGCCAATACATTTTCTTTTTGTTCATTTTGTACTTAGATTTTAGTAAATTGTAACTTAGTGTAGGGCTGCATTTACTCAGCGAATTGAATTGAATAGTTTTCACCGTAAATGCAGCGACAAGCTGACCTACAAATTACTAATCCAAAATTGTATTTTTAAATTGTAAGGCTTGTCATAGGATTTTCAAAATTGTTCTGCACTGCAGATATACAATTTTGAATTATGTCCTATCTGATGACGCACGAAATGCAGAAACAAGCGAGAATAGAATATATTTATTTTCCATTTCCTTTCATTTATTATAAAGACGAATATAGTTACAAGTTTGCTTACCTTACTCCTCAATTTATCAAACGCCTCGATCAAATTGAACAAATATAAGAAATACACACTTGAATATATGATAAAAATATTATATAATATAGTAGAAATAAAAAAATACTCTTTAGAGTGATAGTAATAATATTGGGGTGCCTCAAAATTAAATTTATCCTTTAATTAACCTAAAAAGGTATTTAAAGAAAACATTTTCAAATTTCTTACTTTAAAATGACACAAATTAATCAAAAGAAATATATTTATATAGTAATTTCAAATTATATATAAACAACAACATTGGGGATTCGTACCGAGTTTCTTATTCTCAAGTTTATGTAATGTTATAAGAACACTTGTTTACTTTGTGACTGTGGATCCACGGCAGTTGTGTTCCGATTCAAAAACCGAACTGTGCCGAGTCCAAAGGTGTCGAACGTGTCTAACGAAAATAACCACTTCACAGAAAGTCAGTTTGCTGAATGGCCACACTGGTTCGCTAGCAGCTGATTGAGAACTTTTAGCACACTATAATAAAATAAAATAGTTCACATTAGTTCTGGTAGATGTCAGTTTTTTTAATTTATTTATTTAAATTATTTGTTAATAAATAATTTATTTTAAAACTTCTAACAATATGATTATCCCTTGTTTTATTTTTTAAAAGTAATATTTTAATATATTTACTGCAATGATATACATATTAAAAATTATAATTAATTTTAAATTAGTAAAATAATCAAAGTATAATTATAAAATTAAGCCAGTTACAATATTGAAATCAAATATGTTATCATGGCTGTCGGAAAACTAGGTTGTGCGTACAATTTTGTTTCTAAAATTTTATGATAAAATCCTAAATTATTTTGATAAAACTTTACACAAATCATTATCATCAGTTTGTACGTATACAAACTATTCTGTATTAAAATAGGCCAAACTAAGTTAAATCAAATATTGTTTTTAAAACATAATTGCTTTCACTAAAAGAAGAAGTTATTAGAGTAAATTACAACGAAATTATTATGTAACTGAAACCATTTATTCACTTTAAACTCTCAGCTCAATTCATTGTTAAAATGGCAAAACGCGAAACAGTTTCGGACACCAACTTTACAATTTGAATGTAATTAACAACTAGCTGTTGAATATTCAGTAATCCGCTTTTTCCATTTCACGCTATACAATTTCATTTAATTCTGGAACTGTTTAACGAACATAATTTTATATTCTGAAATTTGATTTCGGTCAGATTGGTTTCATCAAGTTTTACGGACACTAATTTGCTTCTGGATATTTATTTCATTTGTTTCTGAAATTATATAACTGTCAGTTTAAATATTTACAGAATTTTTGTTTCGATGTAGTTGGTTTCAACAAATTTGCTCAAATTATACAATTAATAATAAAGATTCAGTTGTTTAATGTATTTTCCTGATATTGAGAATCTTTAAAGTTTTTGTGTCTGTCTAAATAATGAAAATATAAATAGCATATTAAAAAAATAAATAAATAAATTACTTTTATTTTGTATGTAAATTAAATTATGATTATTATTATTATTATTATTAAGCTTTACAAATATTTTAAGTAAAAGTTTATTTATTGTAAAAATATATCTTTTGATCTAATTTTTTTAAATTTTGTCTATAAAATTTTATTAAATTAAATACATATTTTTCATAATGTCAAAATTTAACATTTTAAAAATAATTAATAATTTTTATATATTATATTGCCCAATAGCATATTTATCAAAATTTCAAATGAAACATAAATTGAATTGTATAATATTAAATAATATAATATAGATTTGAAAATATTTTAAAAATTTCTGAAATATATAATTGAGACATCTTTTTTAATAAATTAAATATTGAAAGTAAATTCAAAATGTTAAAATAACGGAAGATGAAAAACTATTGTAATTTTTTTTTTAAATTATTAAGTTCGTGTTATATTAGGGATTTATTTAATATCTAGTTTAACACATTCCTATATCGATCTTAATGAATATATTACTGAAATACTTAAGCTAATTGTAAGATTATTGGAATGTCAACGTATTGAAAATCCCAATTATGTTGAGAGTATCTCAAGACATCGTAGGTAATTTAATCGAAAATATGTCACATCCACATTCCATCATACTTTGGACCAAACTAACAATACAATAAATTTAAGGGTTCACCTTTATTATATATAATTGAAGAAAGGACAAATATGTAGTTAATAAATTTGTCTATTACAAGTGGAGTAATATATAATTTATAATAATAGAATATTACCAAAAAATATGTTAAGTTTTCGTAAAATTAGTTTTGCATTATGTACATAAAAAGATTTGTAAGAAATATTTCAGCCTGGGGAAAAATAGAGGCTCAGAAAAGTTTTCTCATACATATCTCCCAGTTCGCACATCTCCCAAATTCGTAACATAATCAGTGAAAAATTATACAGCGTATTTAATATTCATCAAAACGTACACGAGATGAACAGGAATATCTTGCACCTTTTCCCATGGTTGAAAACACGCGTTGTTTTACAACAAACAGGCCTGTCTGGAATATTTGATATGCAAATTAAATTTTAAATCACTTAACAAGCCGTCCCTTTTATCATGAACGCCTTGTTTATACCAAACACGGCATGAGTTTTTGGTCTACATTAATTTGAGAGTGCACCATATTACTGACTGAAGTGGGTTGACAATTTTCCTCTTAATGTGATTTTCGGTATATTATTGGGAACACACGTATGTGACATGTCAATATAACATTATAACCCAGTATGGGAGCTCTTAGAAGTTTTAATTGTAAAGGAATACATACAGGTTTTTGAATAAATGAAGCGTGCACCACATTACCTTTGTTCATATAGGTACGTTAATTTGTAAAGACATTATTAACTGGGGCTCTTTGGAAATTTTCCTTTAATGTGATTTGGGATAAACTATTATGAACACAATTTTATATAGTATGGAAGCACTTTAGATTTTTAAATGTTGAGTTTATTGACTATTCATGTCTATAGCATATTTAATTAAAATGTAAATTAAAATATATTATAAAAATATATTATTAAAAGCGACTGTAGATAATTTTTTGAACTCCTTTAGAAACATTAAAGTGGCATTAATCTTGAAAATAATAAAAAAATGTATTACATTACATACAAAATAAATGTATTACATTGCATTAAATTGCCATCATACTAAGTTGGACCAGAAGAGAAAAATTTACTTCAAAGAAAAAACATTTTAATAAAGTTTGTTAAACTAACATTTTAAAATTATCAAGCCCAGACAATCTCAATTGATTACAAAGTTCAGAAAGCATCCAAATATGATTAGGAGCATTGATATAACTGGGGTAAGGTAAAAGCCAAGTTTACACTTCGGTTCCAGTAATTCTATCTAAATGTACTAGACCTGTGCAATCAATAACCTGTTAACTTGGTCTAGTTCACATTAATTATGCCAACACTTCTTCGAAACAGTTTCGAAACTCCGAAGGAATCCCATTGAGGTTGGACCGAAAACGCAGGCGTCCGCTGATCTATAAAAGCGAAGTTGCGTCGCGACGCCAGCTATTTCACGACGGCCGGCCGTCGTCGCTTACAGTCACTGAAAATCAGGCGCTTCAGCGCGCTCGCAATTAAAAGTTTGTTGTTTCGTTTTGCACGTTTATTAGTTCCGTGCCATTAACCGATTGTTGGGGGCCGTTAATTGTTAAGGTAAGACAACTATTTGAATTGCGTGGCTGCTGATTAATAGTGTAAATATTGCGGAAGTTGTTTACGCGCTTAGAACGTCACCTTTAATTTGATTGAGTCCGAGGGAAAATGGCACGTTATGTTTTGCGGACGATTTCGGTTAAATATAGGTCTGGGAAAAAAGCCTCAGTTTGTGGAGGTGATGTAAATTGACGGACCAAAAATAAAACATAACTTGTAAATACCGACGAACGTATGAGCTTTCATTCAAATTAATAATGCACGTTGTTTAAAGGCTACGCAAGTTTCATATTTTAATTTTTCAATGGTTTCATGTAGAAATTCCCAGAATGCGAAACAGCTCATTCAACTAAAAATAAAATGTAAATATGCCGGCTCATATCTATACACATTTTTGTAAGAGGTCCAGTCATTTACGATTCCCTAAATTTAAAAAATGTAAGTTATTTTTTTATTAAAAAATTCTTACCAACTTGTATTAATAATAAAACATCCAAATTAGGTAAGAAGTATTGCCCAATAAGAGCAAAGTAACAAAGTAAAACATATATGTTTATTTTTTTTTAATTTTGTCACAATCCAATTATCGACCAATAGATTGATCTGAAATATTTATGACTTACAACACCTTATATCCCATTTATCTTTAAATGTAAATAAATATTGATCAACAATTGTCGCAGGGTGAATGTTTATTTGAAGTTAATTTTAATTTATCAGCACTGTGATATAAATTCATAATTAAAAGCAAACCTAAAGCGTAGCTTTGTTATTTATACAACAGAAAAAGGTATTTAGTCAAGTCCTTTTAACGGTTGTTCTGTTGTTGGAGTCTGGAAATTTTGACAAATTTTCAAATACAGACGCTTACACAAGCAATTGTTAAATTATTTCGTTAAAGATAAATGGAGTGAAGTAAAAAAGAGATAAATACATAAAAAGTAGCAGTAGAAAATGTATCAAATATGAAATTATGCTGTTTTATCGTATGAAAGTTTCATGCGACGTAAATCACCACGAGCACAACTCAATTTATGAAGAAAAGGATTGGTCCATAACTTTTTTCAGTCCATTCCCCAAGAGGTAGTTTATTGGGTGTAAAGCTATTTTTGGGTTCAATAAGGTCAAAGTGGTGAATTTCCTTCTTTATCAATACATTCAGGAGGGCATTAAGGAAAGCATCTTGGTTACATGCTGTTTCGGTATGGAACAATTTTTCTACGAGTAAACACCTATTACAAAACGCATTATTATTGTTTAGACGATTTCTGTTAAAGTAAAAACACCTAAAACAGAATAATTCAAAAGCAATAAAATAGAATATAACGCATTAAAGTTATGCGGTACTGGATTCAAAACGACAGATAGGTTCTAAAAATGCTTTTGTTCACAAATACGTTCACAATCGTATTTTTATCATGCATGCACACATGCAAAGATTGCTTTTTAAAATATATATATTTCGTGACTGTAGTTCTAATATGAAAAATTAACTTCATTCTATGGGAATAAAATTTAATCATGGATATGGGAAGCCCCACAAAAATTAATATTGGATGCGGAATATTGAAAATTTACAATGTACTTATTGTGTTGCTGGAGCTTCACGTTCACAACGTCGATCTTGGATTGATTTATAAATAATAACTCCACAAAAACGCTCGAAGAGAACAATACATCTGCATATTGTCGTGTTTGTATATTCGTTTCCGTAATTTTTTCCCTCCTCCAAGTTCGATTCGTAAGCAAGTTGGGCAAAGAACGCGGGCAGAGATAAAAGGTCCATTAGGTGCGTTCAATTAAATTAATTGAATCCACGGTGAAGAGGAACAGTATTAATTTTATGGCGTTGAGTTAATTGCGAGTAACTGATACCTATGGTAAAATCATTAAAATTTACGAGTGTAATTTATATTTAACTGTTACGAATTTTAATGGGGGCACGTGATCCGTCGAGTGCATTGCGTTTTGAATATTCAAATTCCGTTTTGAATATATATGGAAATCTCTGCACTGGAAGATCAATTTGTTTTGAGCAATATCGAAAAGATTTAACAAGCTGTGCACGTCTATAACTACAGTCCAAATATAGAGCATATAGTTAATACCCTGTCTGGATGTACAAATAAGATTCACCTGCAAAAATATATTTTCAGACAGCCGGAACGAGATCTGACAATGATATTTGATTCTGTTAGTCATATAGCATTGTTTTTATGTACGTATTAGTAAAAAAAGGTAGAATAAAAAGTTCCAAATAATACCCTTTTTTGAATTAAATACATATTACAATAGCCTGTCTAAATAATATTTGAATTAAAATTTTTCTACGTTTTATTTTGGACAGTACAACGGAGAAATATTTATATTTATTTATATTATGTTCATTTTATCAAATGTGATGTAGTAACTGACCTAATCTAATTTATCATAAACACTAAACCTAATACAACCTAAGCAAATACTAGGAAACATTTTTCAAAATACAAAGTCACTAATATAGTCTGACTTCAATATGTTTTTAGAAACAATAGTTTAATCTTCCCTATCCTATCACATCTAAGCATAAGCTAACCTAATCTGATATAACCTAACAAACCTAATTTAAGCTTATAAAAATTTTTTAAAGTATAATATTAACTAATTTAAACTTATCTCAACCTAGCATATCTCAATTATTATAACTAAACCTAATCTAAGCTTATATATAATAAAAATTTCCATTGTATCTAATTCTCTAATTCAATTTGAGTTTAATATCCCTTTTAGAAATACTATTGTAATTTATTGCAACCTAACCTAACCCAATCTAATCTGATCTCCTATAAGTAAAATAACCTAAACCTAATCTAATATAAGCTTATATATAATAAACAATTTCATTGTATATAATTCTCTAATTCAAATTCTTTTTAGAAATACTATTATAATTTATTCCAACCTAACCTAACCCACCTCAATCTAACATAACCCAATCTAATTTGACCACCCTTAACTAACCTAATCTAATCTCAGTTTATATAAATTACAAATTTTCAATATATCTATATAATTCACTAATTTAGCCTGAGTTCAATGTCGTCTTTATAAATACAATTAGTTCTTATTTCAACCTAATCTAACCTGTCTCCATCTAGCATAAGACGGTCTAATCTGACTTGACCTAACTAACCTAATTTAAATAAATTATCATAACGTAATCCTAATCCTAATATAAAACAATCTAACTGAACCTAATCTGACCTATCTAACCTAACCTAATTCAGATTAAGGTAAGAGCAAAATAAAAAGTTTTCTAAAATTATTTCAATAAGAAATTTTCGTAAATTGAACTAATTAAAATAAAATTTAGATTAATATATTATATTTTAATTATTAGATATATGTATTAATATATTATATTTCGTTAACCTAATCTAAATTACCAAAATTTAATCTAATTTAGTTTAATAAGTTAATAAGAGCTAAATAAAATAAATAAATTATTATATTCTTTTGGAATTAAAAAAAAATAGATAAGTCTATTATATTTTAGAATAGTGTTCTAAGGGATTTTTAATATCGATGTGATTTGTGTAAAATTTTAAAAGAGTTCAAGAGTTTTTGCCTTGAAGCTAGAATAGTTATACAGTCAATAAAACTTAAAGCAAACAAGATTATATTAATTTAATTATAGCTGAGGAATATTTGTGCTGTGAAACTATCAAGAATATTAAACAGTTCGGAGATTTGGAAGATCCGCTAAAATTATCATCTCTGATTTTTAATTCAATAAAAATTTAATAAGAAGTTTAGAAGATAATCTTAGTAATGAATTACATTAAAATATTATGATCATAAAATATTTGTTTAGAATAATAAAATTGGACAGATATATTTTAGGAGTAAGAATACGAAAAATGTGACATTAAACAAAAGTATTATTAATCAACAGCGAGCT
The DNA here is from genome assembly GCF_024364675.1 of Aethina tumida. Lineage (NCBI taxonomy): Eukaryota > Metazoa > Arthropoda > Insecta > Coleoptera > Nitidulidae > Aethina > Aethina tumida. The sequence goes on from NC_065441.1 coordinate 14,767,491, forward strand.
GGAACATATGTTTATGGAACGGATAATACCCACACAATTGTAAACGTAATTAATTTAAAAACTTTTTTGCGTATTTCATCTTACGAGCCCCGACACAAATCTGTTCCATAAGCTTTATACATTTAGTCAACGCTTAAACTGTTCAACTTCTCTTGTTCAAGCTTTGTATTAAAAAAAAAAATTCACCCCACCCACATGTAATTCACATTATTCACAAATCCGTGTACACACATAAAAATATCAGCAGTGTACGAAATTCACTGTTCGTATGTTTCCATAATTCGGTCCGTGTAAAACTTTATAATAAAGTGAATCTCTAAAAATACTTGAAAGTAGACCAGCTGATCGCGTCTATTTTTACAAGTGAAACCTCCCGGCGTACTATTGCACTCGCTTCGTACTTTCAATGAATAAAATATGTTTTATTAAAATATTCATTTTGTCGTCCTATAGATAGTGTAACAATTTAAAATTAAATTAAAGTATTATTCTTCATTTTAGTATAGAATATAATGAGTCAAGAAATTGGCTGCACTTCCTTCCTAATATCTTTTGAAAATATTACATTTTTTTCGTAACATGCCGTTTCCTTTTAACAAAAATTTTCATGTGAATACGGCCGTGATTGAGGACGTGCGGGCGGTTTTTCACTGGAGCTAACTTTGACGTATTCCGGATTGAATAAATTGATACAGATATTGATTTCATTATGTGGCGACCAACCGAGCGTACCTAAGTGATCGGTTTGACCATTAAATTAGATTATGCCAACTTACATACGAACAGGCTTGGATCTCATGCAAAATATTGGAGGGAAACTCTTCACTACATATCGGATTGATTGGGTTAAAATGCATGTATGTGATATGACTTTTATTAGTCTGAGTGATCAATTACTTTGTTGGAAGCAGCAGCTAGAGATGGGTTGGACGGTGAAAATCCCTTTGAAGAACATGTCTGAAACATGGTAAAAAATATTACAAGCATATAATGTCATGCCTTTCATAAATAATAATAGGAGGCCTGATACATTTATTTTGGCTTTTATTTAACTCCTCTTTGTTAATAAAGTAATCAGTAATAACTTGGAAACATGACAAATAAAAACAGTTACCTCAATAACTAAATTTTTTATTCCAGCACAAATTGAAAAATGTAATTCTATTGCTTGTCTTCAAATGGTCACGAATATCACCTTAATCGATTGAACGTTGGTTAATTAAAAAGATGTTCCGCATTGATGTGCCTCATAAATCCATGGATTTAAAAAAATCGAACAAGCTTTTTCAATCAAGCATGACAAAAAAGCAAATCCGGTGCTAGAATTAGTAATCGACTAAAAGAAAATTCCGGTGAGAGCGGGAATATAGCTTCGGGACAATTTCAGAGTGGCGAATTATAACGGTTAATAATGACGAATGTTGGAAATCGCTGATGAAATATAACTTCAACATTTTCGGATATCAATCATTTGAGAGGAAATACTTTTTCGTCCAGGAAGCAGTTTCGAGTTTGATTATAATTTTTGTAATGTATTAATCGCTAATTTTGACACCATCAATCAATATTGAAAATTATTGAGTCGACTAAACATATTACATTAGGGACGGGATTGGTTATTGATTAATTCCTTGATCTAATCTTGCTTGTGTAAAGTTCATGTGAAATTGTAATATAGATTTTCACATAAACTTTTCAATAAGTAACCCTTAATAGTTACAATGACCAATATTTAGATGTATTGTGACATTTTCCTCAATAAGTTTCAACTTTTTAATTTCTTGAAGTTATATCAATATTTATTTTTCAACTGTCACAGAAAATAAAGTGTTTGAAATCAATTTTGCAAAAATAATTACTGTATGTATAAGCAAAATATTGTATTAGTTTCATTCAGGTTTAAATTCTTTATTAAATTTTTTATTTCCACATATGTTAAAGCTTTCAATAGGTAACCTTTAACGTTTGAAAATGGTTGGTAATTAAATTTTCAGAACTTCCCCCTATGTTAAAAATAGCTTCTAATGGCTGTATTTTTTGCATTAATTATTACGTTTGATTTCCAGTTTAAAAAGTATTGAGCTTATAACTATTGTTCCAATTCTTGTTTATTTAAAAAAAATAGTGAAATTTTATATACGATCTGTTCGAATCGTGAGAGAGACATCACACACGACAGAGACAGTGAAATTTCATATACAGTACGAAAGACGATTGATCTGTCCGAATCGTGAGGGAGACATCACACACGACAGAGACAGTGAAATTTTATATACAGTACGAAAGACGATTGATCTCTCCGAATCGTGAAAGAGACATCACACACGACAGAGACAGTGAAAGTTTGAAGTAGTAGGAGACTTACTATCCCTGTCGTAAATGATGTCTTTCTAAATTTTCAGACGGATCAAAAGTTTTTCAATGTGTATCGAGTTCAGATAAAGATTTCTTAATTATATTTTAATTATATGTAAATTCTTTCCTTTGCAATGAAAGCTCCATGTTTTATATGAAAAGGTTTTCAAGTTTCCTCTACAAGTTAGACATCCTTTCGGATTTGTGATTTGCTTGTTTAAACTTCATATAAAATTGTAATACAAAATTTCACAAAAAGCTTCCACCAGGATATCAAACTTTAGCTACTTATACTATCAGATAGGGGCTTGTCAAATACAGCTTCAGTGTGAGGGGAAAAACTATTTTGTACATGTAAATAGACAAACAAGTAATTAAATCTCATAATTCTGATGCAATCTATCTTGTACAAACACAATAAAGCCTCAGAATTAGGTTAAAGAAACATAAAATCAATAAAGTTATGTAAAGCCAGCAATAAATTATTTGTTAATCATAAAACTTTCGCAATAATTTCTTGTTTAAGTTAAGTTTAATTCAAAATATTAGTGTGGTTCGTTTTAAGAGAGAGATAATGAGGTGTTAAAGCAACAATAAAAATGTATTAAATCAATATTGTTTTACTTATTACATCTGCAGGATTAGTTATGACAATGCTTTTGTTTTATCAGTTTGTTAATTACTTATTGTTTTCATCGATTTTGAATTAAAATTCTGGTTTAATAACTCGTAAATTGTTTTTATTGAGTGTAGTATTGGATGATGAAAAGCCGTTTTTATGATGATTATTTTTGCATTTGAATTTTATGAATTACGATTGTTTGCCTTTTACATTTGGACTATAAAAACATTAATTAATATCCAGTATTACAAATTAATTAAATAAACAAAACAAAGGTCGATAAATTAATTTCTAAGAGAAACTAACTGCGACGACTGGCATTCAATAAGCTTTCTTTGATGTCCTGAACTCGTCTCAATATCGTTGTTAGTTCTAAGTCTACAGAAGATTGTATCTACATACATATTCTTGTCAAGTTCCAACCTCGGTCCTCCGTACCTTCCAAACCATTTATGAAAATGTTCAGAGACGAGATTGAATTATGGACCCATCCAGACTGCTCTATTATCCACAAAGGCCGTTTATGCGTAATAAACGAGCCCATTCTTGTTTTTCCAGTTGCGTCAGATGCAAATGCCTCGCGTGCCGTGCACAACGTGCACAAAGCTTTTTAAATTTCAGCACGGAAACCAATCAAATTAGCTGAAACTCACACGCTCGTCAAAGAACCGCTGCGGGTTGAACGAATTATCAAATACCATGTTTTAGTCCGGTATCCGTCGTCTCTTAATTAGGCCAACTACGCTCAACCCTTTGTGGCTTTCGCCATCGCATCGCATCACAGTTCGCATGACAATGATCGACGTCAATTGGCAATTGTAAATCCCGCTTGAAATTTATGACTATTGTCATATTTAACCGGAAATGTGCCGCAGGATTGGATCATTTAATGGCCGTTGGATGCGTTTCGGAACTCGTTAATTTACTTTTTAGCTTAGAGTTTTTGTTCCGGGTTACACGGACTAATTTTCTCGTCGGGATTAATTAGGATGTTTAAAAAAAAGCAGGTCGTGTTATAAAATAATTAGAGTCAAAGCTTGCTTTGACACAGCCAGAACACTGCGAATGAATAAAGTTGCGCGTGTAACTTCCAGAAAACGAAATCCAATTAGTGAAATGAAAAAAATAGTACCGATAATTTGTATGTTCGTTTTCTGCCTCGTTATCTAAATAGGAAAAAAGGAGGAACGAGCTCGAAAAAGGAAAAATAATTAAATGTAAATATTGAAGCTGGATCGAATGCTTTCTAAACTCACCTTATGAATTCGTGATTTTTTAATGAGACATTTCAACATTTTACTTTGTGCAATTTAAACTTTTACAGGTCAATATTTATGTGATTGTATCAATATAAATTTTCATATTACTTTTTTAATAAAAATGTGTCGTTAACACAAACTTAGTGTCGAGTTTCATGCAGTAAAATTGTAAATTGTAAGCAATAAAAATGGTTTTACATCATTGCGTTGCTGAATTATGTTTCAAGATTTAAACAGAATGAAGTAGTAAAACTTTCAGATAAAACTAATGCAATTATTTATGTATTTCTTCGTAATAAGCATATAATTTGTAATAATTAAGAATAAATCAAAATTGATCAAGACAGAAAGTACTAAATAATTGCCTATTGTAAAATTTGAATTGGATGTTTATTCATTATAAGCTCTATAATACCATGAAAATGCTAATTATACTTCTTAGTATTATTATGAGACAAACAAATTTATTAAATACTTTTTAGTTTTTTTCTCCAATTATCTGTTGTTAAAATGTATATTATAAATTTATTTACTTTATGAAATTATTAATTATGTTATATTTCCTACTTCTTGGTGTTATTACTGAATTTTAAACGAGACAAAATAATTGGTTATTTATTTTTTTTTTGCGTTATTTGCTTTTAAAATATGTAATTATATATTCGTTGATACAATTTAATCTGTTTTATTTTCCATAATAATTAAAATTATTATTTTAAATTTATACGTTATATAAAATTACAAATAACCAACAACAAATAACAAAATTTATAAAAATTAAAAAAATCTAAGCTTGAAAATTAAAATTTAAAGAATAAATTTAAAAAAAGTTAAAAACATTAATTTAAATTTATAAAAAGTAAAAAATTAAGTTTCAAAATTTTAAAATGACCAATTAAATTAAAAATATATATGTAAAATTGTTAATTTAAATTTATAAAATGAAACAAATTAAGCTTAAAATATTCAATTGATTTATAAAATTAAAAAATCAAGCTTAAATAATTAAATATTTCCAATTAAATTAAAAAAAAAACAAATTAATTTAAATTTATTAAATGTAAAAACTTAAATTCATTTAAAGTTAAAAACTACCAAACAAAATAAAAAATTAATTAATATTTAAATTTTTCTAATGTAATAAATTAATCTAAAAAATAATAATAATAATAATAATAATAATAATAATAATAATGTTATTAATTAATTGATAAAATTAAAAAATCAAACTTAGATAATTAAATATTTAAAATTAAAAAAGAAATAACAAATTAATTTAAATTTATAAAATGTTAAGAATTAAGCTTTAAAATTGTAAAATGACCAATTTCTATTAATATATATATATATATATATATATATATATATATATATATATATAATTGTTAATTTAAATTTATAAGATTTATAAATTAAAATTTACCAAATAAATTTAAAAAAAGTTAAGAACATAAATTTAAAAATATAAAATGAATTAAATTAAAACTTAAAATTTACCATACAAATGAGAAAAATAAAAATAAAAGACATTTATTTGAATTTTTCTATTGTAAAAGAAAAAACAAATTAATTTAAATTTATAAAATGTAATAATTTAAAAATAACCATTTAAATGTGTAAAAATAATAAAACTATTAATTTCAATTTTAAAATTAAATTTTTTATTGTCATATTACTAATATGTAATAGTTTATTGATTACAACTTTTTTATTAAATTAAAGTTACAAATATATTTTGTTTACACAAAACATACATTTTTATTGCTGTATTTAATTCTTTTGGACAATGACAATAAAACAGGGCAATTGTACCTTTCATAACAGCATTATTCGATGATTGTCAACAATACATTTAATCATTTTAATCTATTATCTAGATTGTCGTGTCACTTGTTGAGATATTGATGGCCATTTACCTTAGGTGACAGATTCAAAATTAGACTGTTAATTGGAGAAATATACGTGTAGCAAATTGATGTTAACACCATAAATCATACATACATTATGTGATACACATCAGTAATTTGTCGCGTTCTAACACTGGTGTTATTGAACAAAACATAGGATGCATAAAAATCGTTCATCAGCGTTTTAATAAAATCAATACCTCAAAAATACATACATGTTAAACATACACACAAACTAATTACATTTCTAAAATTATGAATGAATGGAATATATATTTAGAAGGAAATTTGTGCCAGCTAAACTTGTTGAAACCGAGTCGATCGAAAATTTTTGCAAATAATAAAATTAGGCTCGTTAAAGAATTCCGGAATTAAATGAAATTGTATGGTGCGATATGAATAAAGTGGATTAATGAATATTCAGCAGCTAGTTGTTAATTATATTAAATTGTAAAGTCTCTGCTGTCTGAAACTGGTTCACGTTTTGTCATTCGAACAATGAATTAAACCTGAAAGTTTGGAGTGAATAAATGGTTTCAGTTACAAGTATAAATTTGTTTTAATTACTTCTTCTATTAATGGCAGCAATTATGTTATAAACATAATATGTGAATTTAACAAATTTTACCTGCTTTGGTTTGGAATGCTCTAATTATAACAATTATACTCGGTGACATAGATCCAGTACTCAGATTTCGATATACAGTTTGGCTAACGTAATAGATTCAGGTTTAAATATGGAATAATTATGTAATTATGAGTTAAATTTCTACGATGGAACCATTCTACATTTTTCACTAAGTTTTAGATAAAATTTTGATTAACTTTTAGTGGAATATTACAACTATAATTTACTTTACTCACTCAAATTATGAAATCTTGTTTTAGTGTTAAATAATCAAATATTCATTGGTTGTTTACACATGTATACACATATACATTGAAATGAATACTGAATAAACTTTAGAATTAAAGTTTCTAACGTGCTTTCATGCCATGGCATAGAATTGTCTTGCCAATAATATGCTCCAATTCACATTAATGTAAAATCGTCAATGACTTCAATCAGTAATATACTTGTCATTATAAATTACTGGACAGTAACAGAGGTATACACTCACATTAATTGAAAAACTCTTGTGTATTATCCTACAATTAACATATCAAAGTGCTTTCAGACTACGTTGTATAATTGGTTCTATTGACAAGTAACTTTGGTATATTCTAAATAATATGCCTCAAATCACATTAGAGGAAAATTGTCAAACCACTTCAGTCAATAGTATGGTGCACTTTCAAATTAATGGAGACCAAAAACTCATACTGTGTTTGTTACAAACAAGGAGTTTGTGATAAAAGGGGGTGTCTGTTAAGTGATTTCAAATTTAATTTGCATATCAAATATTGCAGTTGAGGGCCTGTCTGTTGACAAACAACGTGTGTTTTCAGCCATGGGAAAAGGTGCAAGACATTCTCGCTCACCACGTACACATTTTGATGAATATTAAATACGCTGTATAGTTTTCCACTAATTATATTAGGGAGGCGCTCTGCGAACTTGGGGGAAGTACGAATTGGGGGACTTATGTTATAACTTTATCTGAGCATTAGATGTCAGATTTATTTTGCTTCGTGCCCAAATCATATTTCTTACAAATTTGACTCATTTGCAAAGGCGGCCTAACAAAATTGAATTGACTATGCAAATCCTAATAAAAAGTTATTTTTTATTATAAACTTATGCCATATAACATATAAGTATTTTACATGCCTCAATTACTTGAAGTGGATAACTTGGATAATATATATAATATGTAATGAAAATAAGTATTAATAAACAATTTCCAGTAATCCCTCAAACAAAATTGCATCAACAACAGAACTTTTAAACCAGTAAGAAAACAAATATCACCAAATTCACTGATACTGATAAAATAAATTAAACAAAATGAATTAAAATTAAAAAAAGCTAATATTAACCTCTACATTGTCCCAGTCAGTACTTAGTTGGTCTCCTCCTTGTTCTATGAAGAGCACCCTCCTTGACTTACACAAAAATTAGACAACGAATAAATTCTTGAACCACAGCTCAAATAATAAGAGCATTAACAAGGTTCCCGAATTTTTGAAGGTAGTGGTGAGAAGAACAAGTTAAGTCTTTGAAGACGGTCCCGTACTTGTTCAATCTATAATCTGGTGAATACACAGGTCACTGCTTCCGAATAATCATGGAATGTTGTTTATTTGTATGTTTATTAAATGTATTAAGGGTAAAATAAATTTAATATGCTCACCGTCTAGAGCTGCAAGTTTTCAAATAATATTACTGATCAAATAATGGAAATGTTTTTTAAATTTATTTATTCAAGGAAATTCAAATTATGCGCTTCAAAAGATGCACAGAATATATATAATAAAGGTGAAATCTTAAATTTGTTTTATTATTAGTTTGGTTCAAAGAACAATGAAATATGGAAGTGACATATTTACAAAGAATGAGATATTTTCAAAATACTTAAGATTTTCAATCAAATTTAAAATCAACTTAAGAATTTCTGTAATATATTAATTAATAAATACATTATATAAATTTTTTATTTTTGTGAAAATATTTATAATAAAAATTAGAAATTTACAAATACAAACAAAATTACAAATATTTAATAATTGGTATGACAATAAAAAGATTGTAAAAGATTAATAAAAACCGTTAAAAATCTGGAAATAAAAATTGATTATTTGACTTATATCATACATTACAATTTTATTTAGATATATTTATTATTTTTAATCATTTTAACTATTGTTCACAATAAAAAGCTTCCAAATTATATAAAATCCTATTTTCATGTTTTGCATCATTAATACCGCAGGACTATTCCAGGAATTCATACGTTTGTTCCAAATGCACGAAATGAAAATCCTGAAATCCATCTGAAAATTGTTACGCAGCTCCGCATTATTTAAAACGTTTCCAATTCCTGGATTCTTTACGTAAAGGATTTCAGCAAAGCAACATGATATTTTTTGGCGAGCGCCAGCTCAAAACGTAACAGAAAATTCCAGTGATATCTAGTTTACAAAGTGGTACATTTCACTAATTGAATCAATATTGGCTTGGTTTTATAACGTAGGGAAACTAATGAAAAGTTAGTTTTTTAAAACTGCTGATTGCCCGATCCTTTTTATGTAAAGCACAAATACCATACCATACACACAAATTCGTTTGAAAAATTTTATTGGCAAAATTATAGCAATCATCCATGAACTTTCAGGTTTGATTAAAATGATGAAAACACAAAATTTACAATTAGACCAACCTTTATTACCACTTCAAAAGTTATCGAAAAATTTAATATGAAACAGTATGTTGCCTTAGGCGATAAAAGTTTCATTTATTTCAGTATTATTTACAAAAATCATTTACCATTCATTTTATATTAATTTCGTAGTTGACTTCTCTACGAATAACACAGGAATTCATCGACTTGAAATATGCCCCTTGATTAACATCCGGGAATGTGTTTTTATGACGACGATGATACAGATAATGTGCTTTCAGATTAACCCTGAACATGGATACCCCTTGTGGCGGTGCCGTAAGTCACGTTTACAATATTAGACATCTAGCATAACTAGTAATTTCTCATGTTTCATGTAGCTATGTTGGTTTGGTACAGTAGCACAATATTAAATGGATATCTTGAGTATCCTCCTGCTCATCCATCACCATATATTTGCATTAGTTTAAATAATGTGTTTGGCTAGATGTAGCTATTTTGAATACTATTATTTGTCTCAATTATTATGTTGTACCCAATTTATGACAGATTACTTTAATAAGAAAAATAAAAATATATTAAATTCATAAAATTAAAAACAAAACAAACTATTATATATTTTTTATTGGTATGAAAGCTTTAATAATTATATAACTTCTAATTATTATATTTATATAAATACTCTAGTGACAAATTTCATCTAATGTAATAAATTTTTATATATATAATTTATTTGTGTAACTGGAAATATACATTTTTAACTTACATTTTATGTTTAAGTAAAAAAGATAAATAAAATAAATTAATAATATATATAAAAATAAATATAAGTAATTATAAATAAACTTCCAAAGATCTTAAAAAAATACACATCTGAATATTTATTGTTAGGTACTTAAATTTTACGAAATTGTGGATACTTTTTTGTAAATATTCATCATCATATATTGGAATTAGTTTCAATATAGTTTTAGAGTAAATGTAGCTATTAGACACTAGAGATTTTATCATAATGATGGTCATAATAATATATGCTCAAAAACTATGTCCACAATGAAGAAAGCAATTAAATTTTATTTTTAAACTAATTGTCAGTTCAATTTATCGAAAAAGTATTATTCGGAGAATATGTATTTTTTATTAATTTATTACCGGAAATTGAAGATTATTTCAAATTATGTATTGATAAAATTTAAAAACGATTGATATCATTATATATATTATATAAAGATATTATTTATTTTTAATTTTGAAAAGACATAAAATAAAAAATTAGGTAAACATAAAATTACCATCTAAATATTTATAATGAGCTGTTTAATTCTATTCAAATTTCAGTCTTTTTGTAAATACTATTTTGTTGCATTTTACCATAAGTTATAATCTTTTTATGTTTTCATATATTTGCATAGGTTTCAATATATGTTAGACTTAGAGTACGAAAAACTGCTGTTAAATTATTATGTTCTGAATAAGGAAAAGTATTTTTCGGACAATATTTATTATTATTATTATTATTTTAATTGTAAACCTATCACAGAAAATTGAATATTACTTCAAATTATATATTAGAAACAGATTTAAAATTGATAAAATTTAAAAATATATAAAATTATTATATATTTTTTTAATTTTATAATCAAAAATTTTAAAGTTTTAATGACCATTTTCAAATAAATGCTCAACTAAAGATTTCAAGATATGTAAAAAAAATATTTTGTGTACACAGATTTATAAATATTTAATATTTAACACGATTTAATTAATATATTTATTTATTCTTAATATTCCAAATTATAATAATTAAATTATAATAAATAAATAAAATATAATAATAAAAAAATTAGATCAGCGTACATACAATATTCATAATTGGTTGTTTACTTTTTAACCAAATTTTAGTCAAAACACTTTCAAAATTGATGAAATTTATAAATGATTAAAATCAGTAATAATTTTGATTATTAAAAATCTGTTTATAATTAGTTATATATAATAATATATAAATGCTCAAACGAGAAATATTAAGGTATGAAATAACACAATTTAGTTTATGTTTTATATGTAAATACTATTTTGCTGCATTTCACCCCAACTGTTTTCATATTTTCACATTTCATTTATGTGTAACACATTAGTTGAAATATGTCAGGGTAAATGTAGCTATAAACATTTTAAACGTCATAACTAGTATTTTCACTGGATGTTTTATAATAATGATCACAACGATATTTGTTCAAATAATTATGTTCAAAACGCGGAAAACAATTTCGATACGACGATATTTCATTTATATTTTCTTTTTTAAAAAATTGTCCAGTCAATTTAGTGCAGGCAATTGGAAATCGCTTCGATAAAATTCAATTAAATTTCACGCTATAATGCAGTTGAAAACAATGAAATTGTCGTAATGCAGTTTGTTATTCGAAATGTTCTCGCTTGATTAATTTGATGAAAAGTACAAGAGAAAAATACATTACGAGACACGGAGAACTTTTTAAAATGTTGTTATTTATTGGCAAATTAAAATGTGTATCTGGTCCGAAAATAATTATGAATATTTAATCTAAACAGATGAATAATGTCCTGCCGTTGACAGGATTAATTAAAATAACTAAATAATTCAACGAGGGTCCAAATAGAATTAAAAAATCAGTAGAAAGTAATCCGTCACTCAAAAGACCAATTGATTGATTAATTGGCAATCAACTGTAGTTCTACAGTTGACATTAAAATAATCACAGATCATGGAACAGTCAATAACGCATCAAAATGGCACGTTTTCCTAATCTGTTAGCTACAAATTGAAGTGTAATCGCCAACAATCAAGAATATCATTGGATAGAATAATACCCTGCAACCATTCGCCGCATTGCACTTAATTAGACGTTCCAAACCGCCGAAACATGAAGATCAAACTGCGTCATGCAGTCTTTTAGTTGGTGAACAATTTCAAAAATAACTATCACCCATTAGGCACGACATCGGTTAATCGATTGCACGAAAACTCGCCTGCAACTCATATTTCCCACTGCTCCTTCAAAAGACCGCTCCGACGAACTTTCAAGAGTGATTTTCGAGTGTTTATCCGATGTTAACATTCCCCGCAGGAACCTTTGAACTTTTCCAACGGCACAATCCAGATGTCCTGTAATCAAGTTTGAAATGTATGCGAGTTGTTCGAGCAGTTGAGTGTTGTAAAAACTACGCCTTTATTCTTTCAAAGCAATAAAACATGTAAATTGCCATAATTGCCGCAACAGTTAAAAGTTTACTGCCTCAAACCTAATTTACTTTCGTCCTTAAGCTTGGACTTTGCGGGGCGACGTTTTAAAATTCAAATTTAATCAATTTCGGATGTGGGGACAAACACCGATCGAGTTCAAATGTAATCTAACCGCAAGTACAGTGTGTGAAGACGAAAATCAATTCGCTAACGAACTAATTAGTCGTCAGAATCCCCACACGCATCTTCTAATTAATTCGTAACTGGATGGAATGTGGTGTCGTTTGATAAGTACATTACGCTTTGATTTGATTAGAGGAGATATGAAACCGAAGGCCAATCAATTGAAGTTTCAGGAGTAAAGGTTTAATTGTGATTAAATTATTAAATTAGCATTTCGTTCATAATAGGCTTCCAATTTGTTTTCCACATTTTAATGAATCCTCCAAAGTATAAAATCAGCATTATGAAAACCATTAATAAATTATTATTCCCATTAAACTCGGCCCGTTTAAGCATATTACGACCAGAAACCGGAATACATTTCGCATGATCTCGCTGGAATTTAGGATATCTTAATCGGTCCCATTCATAATTAAGGCGACGTGCACGCCGAATTTTCATAAAACCGTCATCAATAATTCGGCGCCGCTAATTAAATTATCAGCTATCGATTCCGTGTAAACGTGAACGTCTCCATCATCGGGATCCTTTTTTATGGCAGTTTTACTGCCCCAAGCGGGGAAAATATGAAATGGTTTTTCCGATGTCGTTTATTGCACCTTCACTCGAACATATTTTCGCAGGGCAATTTTGATATGTTTGCTTTTCGAATCAGGATAATACCTTGGATACTCAGCTCAGTGGATTTACCATTTGCTCCTTCAAACTCATGAATAATAAGGACGTTAGGTGAACATGTTTTTAATAAGCCGGAACATTCTATATAAAATAAATTAAATTCACATAAGTTTAAGTTAGGATCACATCGTTACAACATTTAATTCCTCATATCAGCTTACACTTCACTGAAATTTCTTCCACAAACCTGCGTGTTTCATATTTTTTATTTAAATTCCATTTACGAAATAACTCAAAATTAACCCGACAGAGGTATGATGTATTTCGTTCGAAAGGGAATTATATCGTGCCGTATGAATAAATGGGGAAAAGCTTACTACGTGAGGAGCAATTTGTTATCATCTCCTCCCTTTTAAAATCTCTTTTTGTGAACAGGTAAATAAAAATTTAATTCGTTTTATCTCAGTGTAGATGTAATTAATCATAAGCTGCTTGAAATTAATTAGGTTTATCTCATTATATTTGCATTAGTGCTGTTTGTTAGTGGTAAGGATAGATAAGTCAAAGAGAAATGATGTAACAATCCGTTCTTCTATTGTGGTATCATAACATTTTTTGTTAACCTTTTTTATTTTCTTCAGCGGGATGCGTTCCTTGTATGAAAGAGTGCGTTGGAAGAAGAGATTCGAGGAGGACATGAGCAGCAGCACAAAGAGTTCATCTGAAATAGAAGTACAACCCACCACTTCCAAGGTGACGCAGACGTCTGGTCCCAGGAAGGTTGTCCAGATGAAAATAGTGTGGTACAGGAAATGGGGGAGGTTCATATATCACAACGTACTCGGTTGCGGATGCTTCGCCAAAGAGGAGATTAGCATGACCAAATTGGAAAAAAGTGAGTTTTAAACAATATGTAAAACAATACGTACAGTAGAGTATCTATTACAAAAAATTTATTAGATATTTTCCTATTTTCATGATTACTTTGTTTATGGGAAAAATGCATGTAAATTTAAAAATAGATATTCTCCCCTGCGACAGCAGATCGAACATCATAAACTCGTGGTTTCAGTTTCAAGAAACATATATCTCGATCAGACATTACATTACCAATGGCAGATACATATCTGTTCCATTATTTGAATTTGTATAAGCAATTACTCGATACTCCAGATAAATTACAAGTACATATTCAAACAATAAGTTAGCAAATATTCATAATTACAACTAACAGGACTGTTGAATTAATATGAACAGGTAAATACACATTGTCGAAAACACCTCCTAGAATCTCCCTTGAAATAATACGCATTGAAAAGCAAATACAATTAATTATATGAATCGCAGTTAGTTAACCATTTCCGAGGTGAAATAATTTCAGTACACACCTGAATTTGCTTCAGTAAATATTTTATTTTAAATTTAATTATGACAAATTTTCAGTGAGATTGTAGATTGTAGATTTTTGAAACATTGACTACACAAATAATATTTGTTCTTAGAATTTATCCAATATTAATGTCAGAAGAATAATAATAATTTCTAGGAATTTACGACTAGTAATTAATTAAAATTATTCTGTCAAATTCTGGACAATTTCATTACAGGAACAATTTCAGGACTATAACAATAAATAAATAAAAGACAACTGAAATTTAAAATAATTAAATTAATTAAATTACAATAAAAAAATTATTACTTTTGAAGTTTACAACTTATACTTTAAATATATTATATGTATTTGGAACTGTATTTAATTTCGAAACAATAACAGTACAAAAAGGATTGTTCTTTCTAATTTATATCAAGTACATTTGAGTTATTTTAGTTATTTTCAATTGTAGTAAACTTTAGAACATTATAATAATAATTATGACTCTTGAAGTTTATAGCTAATTCTTTGAAGCTACTACATTTATTTTGAAGTATATTTAATTTCAGAACAATAATATTACATGTTATTTTAGTTATTTTGAACTGTAACTGTAGAAAAATATTAATACAAATAATTATTACTTTTGATGAGCTAATACTTAAAGATATTCTACTTATTTTAATCTAATAGTATCTAATTTCAGAATAATAACAGTACAAAAAATTTTAGTAATTTACAGTATAGTATAAAGTTATTCTAGTTATATTTAACTATATTACACTTTAGAACAATATTAATACAAATAATATTGACTCTTGAAGTTTACATTTAAAGGCATTTTATTTATTTCGAACTGCATTTAATTTCAGAAAAATAACAGTACAAAAAGATTGTTCTTTGTAATTATGTTTATATTAAAGTTATTCTGTTAACTTTGAACTATATTACATTTCAGAACAAAATAACGATCACACTTGAAGTTCATGGTTAATACTTTAAAGGTTTTATTTAGTTTGAACTATATTTAACTTCAATAATAGTACAAAAAGATTGTTCTTTGTAAATTATCTCTAGTATATTAAAGTTATTCTAATCATTTTAAACAGTATTACAGAACAATACAACGATGACTTTTGAAAATTATGCTTTAAATTTTGAATAAAAAATACCAATAAAAAATATAATGACTGAAGTTTACCAGTAGTACTTACAGTTTACAAACACCACACTAAAATATTCTATTTCTATCAAACTCTATTTGATTTCAATACAATTGGAATATAAAAATGATTATTGATTTCAGATAATAAATTAAAGTTATTCTATTTACCATATATAATAATTATACCATATATAATAATAGTCCTTATAGAACAATAACATTACAAAAACGTTTAGTTTCAATAGTTCTAGACAGCTTGTATTTTAAAATTAATTTATTTAAATTGGAGTGCATTTAATTTTGAAAATTAACTAAATACTTAGTCAGTATTTACTAAATACTTTGGAATTTAGATTTAAAATTAGTCTGTTTAAACTTAATTACATGAAAATAACAATACACAAACCACTTCTTTTTAAAATTTTCAACTCAATAAAGGTATTGTATTCAATTTTGTATTATTGCAGTGATAATAGTCCATGGACACCGAATTGTATTATTTCGCAGTGTTACTGTTATTGCGACCATCACGATAATTTCATTAGAAAACCCCCACACTCATTAATGTGTACGCAGTACACAAATGTTAAGAAATGAAATTTTTACGATGGCACGAATGCCCACAAACTTTGAACAAATAGCCGGGCTAAAGCACGAACCGCTCAGTTGTTTTTTCGTTCGAACAAATGGTATCTGCGGCAATGTTTATTGGGCCTCACGTTTACTTGCTTTGGTTTCCGCGTGGAGCTTTGCGTTATCATGTTTTTTCGGTTTGTTCGATTTTTACACGGAAAATACGTTTCCGTGAGCAATCTACGATTTCGAAGTGCGACCGTGTTTTCGGCGGACTTGAAAATTAGTGCCTCACCGGCAGACCGAAAGCTTAGTTTTTTTATATTCATTTCATGAAATATTAATATTGAAAATATGGCAGACTCGAAAGGTTCGGTTTATTCGAATCGAACGAATGAATTTTTTATTTCTCGCGGGCTTTGGGGAGTTCGCTTCAATTTTTGGCGATTTGAAAATTCAAATGTGTTAAGTGCGTGGCACCCACATAAACTACCTCTGGTTTGTAACATCCTTTGAACGTGTTAGGATGATTAAATTTCTGAAGCAGTGAAAGGAACATCCTGAACTGAATTATTTTATTTACACGAAACTTAATTAAATATGTTTTGTATGTACACTATCGTCCATATGTACATCAACAAATTAAAAAAAAAACAATCATTTTATTAAAAGAACGATTCTTTTTAATTTAAATTAATTTTATAATTATAAATTGTCTAAACATTTTCCAATAGAGCTCATAAGTTAAGCAACGAAACAGTATATTCAATATTGTTGATTTTATAATTTATTTCTGTGTCCGACATCGTTCCTTAAAGGTAAAAATGTCTAGAGGTATACATTTATCGATACAAATTAAACAACAAATTGTAGAAGAGTTGCGGAATGGTGAAAAGCAGAATAAAATTGCAATCGGTTTAAATTTTAACAAATCGATAATTTCAAGGACGATTTCCAATTTTAACAGAAGGAAAACATTGGAAGGATTTCTCAAAATTGGTAGAAAACTCGAGATTAACAAAGCTGTAGACAGAACTTTATCAGTGGATCCCGCATAAATCAATAAATAAACGAAGTGAGTGCGTCGGTGAGTACCATAAAACGAAAACTAAAAGAACCTGGTGTCTACGATAGAAAAGAAGCCTTCATTTCTGCAAAAAATAAAACAGCAAAACTACTTTTTGCAAGAGAACTAAAAGTCGGTTTCAACTATTCAAATTTGATAACATTTCATGGGTGAGAAGTTCAATTAATTCAAGAAGTAAACCCAAGTTCACTAGACCTACTGTGAAGCATGGTGGAGGAGGTGTTACAGATTCGGGAAGTTTTTCTGGATTTGATATAGACTCGCTGGTTTAATGGATCGTTTCGTTTATCGTAACATTCTGGAGAAGTTAAGGAATGGTCGGTTCTTAAGGAGTACATGTAATGTTAAGGTCAGCACAAAGCCCAGACCTCAATCCAATTGAAAACTTTTGGGATGAAATTCATTGGAAAATCAAAAAACTGTCATATTTGCGAGAAGTCTACAAAGACGTTCAACATCAGTGGAGAGAAATGTCGAAAGATTATATTGAAAAGCTACTGAAATCAATGAAAAGAGATATTTAGAAGTGGAATTAATAAAACACTAAACACTCAGTTTTGTACTTCAAATCATATTTTATACAAAATTAATTGGAACAAGGTAGTTTTAGTTTTAACGAACTATTTGACTAATTATAGTTAATTATATTATTACTATTTTCGGCGCTGGGCCATATTTTAATTAATCTCAATTTAATTAGGTGGCTCCACAGCTTCGATAAAACTAATATTTTATTCATGAAACATTTCACCTTTAATAGACTGTAAATTTATTTTAAAATGTTATTAAAATTTTATTGTGGATATTTTGCGAGTGAATCAAATATATCACAAAATTTTAGATTTATGTAAAGTAGTTAAAATATCATATAGAAGAGGCATTACCGTTTTGTAAATTCCACGTAAACTATAAAGCCTACTAAAGTGAATATGAACATAAAATGTAATATATAAAATGCTGGATTAAAAATATTGATTTTATTAAATTTTAATTAATTTAAGCAATTCCCGTTTTTTAATTATAATAAAACAATCTTTATTTTATTTAAAGTTTGATATAAATTTTATACAATTAAAAATCCGGTTTGATTAAAAGTGTTCCTATGTTTCGTCATAAATGTCAACAACATAGTTTTTGTATCTATTGAATGTTTAATATATTTAAATTGAATTTTCTTATTTTGCTATTTTATGCTCCTTTTTAAAAATTTGTTCTTTAAAAGTGTATTAATATTAGATAAAATATTATGAAAAATAAACATTTGTATTATATACTTTGAAGCAATTTAGCTTAACTTTAAACTTCAATGTGGATTGATCAAATAATCCATAATGTACATCAATAAATTATTAGTTGATTTCCATCAAACTTTTATAATGCATTATAATGATTCTTTGCTATTCAAAGTTTTGAGTTAAATAAACAACTTTTCATAATTATGAAAATTAATTAAATTTTAATCTAGCAATCTCAAGTCTTACGTCCCAGTTTAAATTAGTAAACAATTTGGCCCATTTCACTTGCGATTAATTAAATTCCAAAACGTATGATAAAAATTCGATATTTTATTAAAAAAAAGTTTTGATGCGGAAGACAAAGAAGTGACGGAAAAATTGCTAACAGATGTGAAGGGGCATTGAAAGCAAAACGATTCAAATATAACGTTTTGTCAGTCGATTTCCCAGTTGACCTTTTCCAAATCTCTGTAAAGAAAGTAAATTTTATATTTCATACGTAATTTACGACGGAGAAAAATATATTTTTTCTGGTGTTTTAAAAAATTTTCCAGTCAGTTACATTTGAATACAAGTTTTTATTAAAATCTTCTTACACACTTCCATTTAAGGATATTTTCTAATATAAATCTTGTCACAAACACTGTATAAAATGTAAAATTATTAAATCCCATTAGAGTAATTAAAATATTTGTAAAACATTTAGGTAATTATGTTAAGAACTAACTTTTTTAATGTTTAATGTAAAAAGGTGCTCTCCAGCATTTATAAATTGTTATCAAAATATTTGTATAAAATTTATTTTTAAAATTAATTTTCATGAAATTTTTTTATGTAACTTACTTTGTATTGTAACTTATCAAGAGTTGTGACTTACATAAACATCCTTTTATGTTTATGAAGTAATTCATTTTTCAGAATTTTTAATTAATTTTAAGTATTAATTATAAAAAAAATATCTTTGTATTCAACAAAACTTTTTAGACTAATTAGTAAATAAATCTATAATAAAAATTCAGTTCAGTTATTTTACAATTTATAATTGAAATAAATATTTGTATAAATATTTACAACTGGATATTCTATAGATAATAAAATATCGAAAACAATATTTTTATTTTCAAATTCAGATTATATATTACAGTAAAATTACATAATAAAAATTTAATTGTTATTTTATTGTTTATGTAATTCAAATAAAAATTCGTATGGATATTAGACACAGATAATTTACAAGAAATGTGTCCTATATGTGAAAAAATCCTCAAACTTCTTAAAGTAAAAATTAACTGACTCTTCTTGAGTGATTGACGAAGTTATTGTTAAGAAAAGTAGTTAATGATATCATTTTTATTTTCAGCCGTCAAAGCAACCTTATTGATCCAGCAATGGTACAGGCGGTACATAGCCCGTCTCGAGATACGGAGAAGATACACTTGGACCATTTTTCAAACTCTGGAGTACGCCGGCGAACATGACCAAGTCAAGGTAAGATTTATGTTCGGACCGTGCGAAAATTTGACGCATCAATCGCATCATCGTGAATAACAAGTGGAGGATCCGACGTATAAAATTCGGTATCCATTTTATTACTTTACGTCAACCGTAAATTTTCAGTATATATAATATCGGTTATATTTTCGTGTGCGCATTTTAATTCCGGTACGATTCGAGAGCACACTTCGGATTGAGAAAATGTCGAAGTGACTGTTCGTAGGGAGGGGTTTATACTGAGGAATTATGACCGTCGAATAATCCTGCACGGAATATAAAGTAATCTATATAACGTCAGGTAAGAGGAAGCACCGCTCATATGAGCTGATGTACAAAGAATTTTCATTAACTTTGCTACAACTTCTTTTTTTGGATTCGTAGAATTTTCAGAGAAGAAATGTCGGAAATGTTGTAGGTAAAGGCTTCATTACACTACTCAAAAGCACAGAGTTGATTAGAAAACTTACGTTCATATTTTCTCTTTTTGACATATTGTAATAGATTATAAGAAGATTCAATCGCATTTTCATTTTTAATTAAGATGACTCTGTGAACTACTTTAAATTTAAGAAAAATTATAATTATATTTTACTGAAATCTTACTTAAATGCGTTTTATCTAACTCAGTTTATATACTCTTAATTGTCTTATGCGTATTAACTGTTTACTTCTACAATTATTTACATTGTACACATCAATCTTTTTATGTTATAAACAATATTCTAAAATTGTATCACTGGTTACTGTGTGTATTATTCTATTTGTATTTTTAATAAAGTTTATTTTATATGTACAATACTAATATAATTTTTAATTTTTAATTATCTTACTAAATTATTGTTATTATTTTTCGTTTTTTGAGAAATCATTTTTGTTATTGATTTACTTTTTTTATTTGTTATTTAAGTAACATCTTTTATACGTCCTCACTTTTTGATAATTAAAAACATTTTTAACGTTGGAATTTATTCAATATTTTGTTAATTTAGTAACAGATATTTATTTAACAATAATAAAATATAATAAATATATATAATAATAAAATATATTACAAATTATTTAATGAGAAAAAAGAAAGAGAAATTCAAGTTTAATGAAATGTATTCTATTAAACAATATATATTTTTTAATTATTTAATAATTTTTTCTTACAATTGCACTTGATAATTAAATTATTAATGTTCATTATTTTCCAGTTCTTATTATATTATTATTATTATTATTTGAGAAAATATTTTTGTTACTGATTTACTTCTTTTATTCATCTTCACTTTATTATTATTATTATTATTATATATATATATAATATTAATTTAATGAAAAAAGAAGAAAGAGAAGTTCAAGTTTTTTCTTACAGTTGATAATTAAAATATTTGTGTTCATATATTTTCTATATCTTACTAAATTATTTCAGAAAACATTTTTATTATCGTCTTACTTTTTTATTTGCGTAAATCTTTTATTCGTCATTTTTTTTGATAATTAAAAATAATTTTAGTTAAAATTTTTTCAGTATTTTGTTAATTTAATATCAGATTTTATTCAATTATTATAAAATATAAAAATATATAATAATAAAATATATTAATAATTATTTAGGAAATTTAACTTTTATTAATAATATTGTTGCTATAAATTTCATGAAAAAAGAAAAGAGAGAAGTTTATGAATCATTTTCATATATATATATATATATATATATATATATATATATATATATATATGTATATATATATGAAAATTATATAATTTTCCGTATCTTACTAAATTATTATTATTACTATTTTTTTTTTGGTATTGATTTATTTTGTTTATTAATTATTTGAGTAAATCTTTTATTCGACCTTATTTTTTGATAATTATAAACATTTTTAAAATTGTATTTTTTTTCAGTATTATTTCATGAACCATTTTCAATTTCATTAATTGTTTTTTATATTCATATATTTTTCGTAATTAAAATTGATTAAACAATTAATGTTACTGATATACATTCAATGAAAAAACATCCTTTAATTCAAACTACTTAAAACCCCAAGAGTATTAACACAATAGTCAGGTTCTAAAACCGTGAAATAAGTTACACCAGTCTTGTATTACAGCTTTCGAAAGTTCTAACAATGGACGAAATAATACGTCTTATTTAAGTATTTCTTTGGAAATGCACAATAAATAAATTGATTTGATCTTGTAGACAAAACAGCTTGGAGCGAAACATGTAAACAAAGGGTTTCAATTCAACATTTTTATCAACCTCGTAATCTCTGTAATCCTGTAATTAAATTTAGTATTAAGGATTTATCAATGTAAATAAACAGGGTCACATATTTATTTTTATACGAACGAATCAATCGATATTACGTAACAAACAAACTCTAAAAATCGGGATTCGAACCAAGCACCAACAGAAATAGACACATGGACCTGACTCAAGTACTCTACAGAATGCTGCTTCGGTTTGACTACAAACATGTGCGTTTATTGAGTTTTTGAGTGCGTTTTAAATTTTGCCACACTTGCCTCGAATTAAATTAAACAAAGATGTACAAAAAAAATTGGTGTCTAGATTTATAATTAATTTATGATTCACAGTGAAAATGTTTATGAATGGTTTCAACTGATTTACGATTGTAACGAAATTATATGTTAACAAAATTTAATTTTACAAATCAGTTTACGAAACTTGATAATTATACAGTCATCGTCAAAGCAAATTTAACACGGATAATTACCCATAAATTTACTTTATTAGTTTCATATTCCGGCTGTTTAAATTGAATAACAGCTTTAAAATTGTTTTATTTGAACAAACTTCCGCGGTGCTTGCAAAAGTTTCGCACCTTCGAACTTTTAACGAAGCGGCTCAATAAAAACTTTCATAATCAAAATCATGCAATTTGAAAGAATTTGGAAGACGGTTTTGTGTTTAAATTTTGTGAGCACAAACGTTTTTTAATTATAATTTTTACACGAACTCGACAAAAAAATGGGATTAAATCGATTTAGAAAGTCGCCTCTAAGTAAACATTAATTTTCTAAAAACGGCTAAAATTGAAATCCCCCAAAGTTGTTTAATAAAATTATAAGTTCGAAGACAATTTTCGGGGTAATTTGTTTGTCCATTAATTTGAAAACTTTAACGATCCAATTTCGGGGCATTGTTCTTTTTGAGTAACATGCATAATTGTGTTATTTTGAATACAATTTAACAATAGATGGGTATTTATAAATTTAATTGTTCTCTCAGATTAAAATAATCAATACGGTTTTTACGAGCCGAATAAATTCCTACTCACACACGACTATCAAACAAATAAACCATTTGGTTAGATGACAGCTCTAAAATAGAATTAAATTAAAGTTGTAAATGTGTTATTGCGAAACTGCTTCAATGTGTTTGTTTAAAGGGATAAATATATAATACATAAATAAATTATAATAAACGTTTAAGTCCTGTTGTTTCATAATTATAAGGGTTATTGAAATTTTGTTTAAAATCGATAACTTCTATTGTTTTCTCATTTCAGCTATACAGTTTCTTTAATGCACTCTTGACACATATTCCCAGTACGGCAGGTGCGGGTGGTAGCAATTTAAACTCGAGGAGTTCATCAGTAGGTAAGCCTAATTTATTTTACACCGCAAACCTCCAAAAGAATTGCCCAAGAAAAACAAATTTAAAAATAAAACTTGTGTATTTGTTAACAGAAGATTTAGACTTGGACGGGAAATACGAGGACGAATCGCCGGATCCGGATGAAGAGTTCATGGACATGGAACAGAAGAAACTGACTCATATTAAACTCAACTTTCCGCTCATGGAAGAAGACATAACCAGACTGTTAGAAGTGTTCAAGAAAAGACGTGTAAGTTACACCACCAGTAAAATGTTATAAACTGACTTGGGGACCTTTAGCACTACAGATTGCCACCAAGTGTAGTGGCTGAAATCTTCAAAAGAGCCATCGCAGCTTTGAAGCAGCTTCCCAATTTGAACAAAGCTTCCATTGCAATCAGCAAGCAGATCACTATATGCGGGGACCTTCATGGAAAGTTCGATGATCTTCTTGTTATCTTCCATAAGGTAATACTTTTTTTTTTGGTGTCTTTAATGGGATGTTTAATTATTTAATTAAATGATAATTGAATGTTGATTGTGCCTTATTTGTAAATAATTCACAAATTAATTATTTTTTAGTTAACAAGATCTTAATTAACATTTATTGCAACTGTTAAAGGAAACAAAAACGCTTCTCGGGGCGATTCATTTATTTTAATCCTTAGCAGTAAGTGCGAGCTTGCAATTAACATTTTCCTGCACAGATATCTTACACAATTAAAGAAAATTCCTGTAATTTCTTTGTGTTTGTAACATTTATATTTCAGCTTGTATTTCTTAATTCTTAAGCTTTTTGGTTTGCTTGGAAATGTTTCGTCTCCTGCCCATCGTGATTTACAAACTTCCTGACGGAGCCCCACGATTTAATAAAATCCAGCACATCACATTTTTCCCGTGTCCATGAATTTACGTACCGGCAAAGTATATTAATAAATTTTCGTCAAACCTGTTCCACTTTGGCCTGTTTTATAAGCTTTTAGCTTTATTAGATCCGTTGGCTTGAACAAAGGTAGGACACGTACATGCTATCACCTTGCGAGTTTCCGAAGTTAATTTCTATGGCAAATCGTTGCCGATCCTTTTATCTTGGATGTGACAAAGTAAGTTTGCGGAGATGTTTGCAGACAACACTTCAGCCTCTTAACTGGCTGCATCTATTTTAGTTTGTCATCAATTAAACGTACAACAAAAACTTGCCAAGGCAAACAAAAACTCCCAAGCCGGCACACAAACACGGCAAAAAAATCCCCTGACATGGAGGCTTGCGAACGGATTGCAGTCGTGTGTGTCAGCGACAATGTACCCGGATTTGGCGAAGACATAAAAAAGATGATAACGAAGTAATCCCGTCCCCCATAAAAAGACAGGACGAAAAATGCAATTACACGGAACTACATTTAACACGGTGGCGATATGACAACGGAGTGCTCTTACACCGAAGTCCTGACATGAAAATCGATAGGCCGTGAAAAACCGGGGGACGCACAAGTTTTTGTTGTATCGTCGACAATAAAAAATATTGTGCGTGCTCCAGTCGCAAGCCCACCTACGAAACTGTGAGTTGAAAGTGTAATGGGCGCATTGTCCCTGTATTAACCCTAATTACGTGGATGCGCTTGGAGGCGTCTCATTCGTTAAGCAAATTGGATTGGTGCTAGGGCCGACGTCGATGGGAACGGGTTGCGTCCGCCGGATCCTTAATCCTTATTAGGATTGTATCGGTTCGAATGTCATAACTGGGTAGAAGGGATTTTCGTTAATTACGGTGACGTTTGCATCCCTATATGAATGTTTAAATGCTTTGGAGGTTACATCTCGAAGTCCTTTCTTTATTTGTTTTGTTTTATTGTTAATGATAGTCTTAAAAGAACGGATAATGATAGTTTTTCAATCAAGGCCCTAAGAAGTATAAACATTATAATTGTTTATAATATGTTCTCAAACGACCTTCAAAGTAAATTGTCTATTAATTGAAAATTGATGATATATTCTTTAATAAATAATATACATTTGAACTTTAAATATGATTATTTCATTCAGATTTAACTTTTATAAGACAGACCTCGTTCAAATTCAAAACCTGATTAAAATGCAAATTTGCAATTTCGACTTCTATATATTTTTTAATTATAGAATTCAAATGAAGAATGCACATTTGTTGCTTGAACATTACTCAAGAATGTAATATAATTTAAAATGCGGCCACGAAATTACGTTTTACAATTTTTTGTCATTTTCATAAAAATATAGACATAATATAAAAAGGTCGTAAACATTTTTATTTTCCATCAAAAGTGTTTTCAGTGTTTTATAGCATTATTGTATTAAATATTTGAAAAAATTTCGAAATAGTTTAACGTATATTCTTAATTTCAGTGAATGTATTCATTAATTATGAGACTTAAAAATGGCATAAAATTATCATGTAGATTTTATTAACATTTAAAATTACATTATTTAAAAATTGTAAGAGATAAAAGTAAAACTTTTTAAAAATTTTTTTAAAAATTTCTTATATAATTAAGCAAAATAGTTGAATTATAATATTAATACCGACAAGTAGACATTTCCTTTTAAATTACTTTCTCATGAGAACAATGCCAATACCAGTAATGTTTTATAATTAGAATAGAGTTCTTTTTACTTTAAAATTATAATTCTGCTTTTATGACTACAAAATCGTATTAATGTAATTAATTATTAATTAATTAATTAATGTATTAATTAAATTTCAAAATAATTTAAAGTAAATTCTTAACTTCAATGATTTTATTCATTAATTATGAGGCTTGAAAATGGTTTAAAATTATCTTGTAGGTTTAATTAAAATTCAAAATTATATTATTTAAAAATTGTAAGAGATTAAAGTAAAACTGTATAAAAATATCTTAAATAATTGGGCAAAATAGTTGAAAAATAATATTAATACCAACAAATAGACATTTCCTTTTAAATTACTTCCTCATGAGAACAATACCAATACCATTAATGTTTTATAATTAGAGTAGAATTCTTTTTAGTTCAAATATATAATTCTGCTTTTATTACTACAAAATCGTATTAATGTAATTAATTATTAATTAATTAATTAATTAATGTATTAATTAAATTTCAAAATAGTTTAAAGTAAATTCTTAACTGCAGTGATTTTATTCATTAATTATGAGGCTTGAAAATGGCTTAAAATTATCTTGTAGGATTAATTAAAATTCAAAATTTTATTATTTAAAAATTGTAAGAGATGAAAGTAAAACTGTATAAAAATGTCTTAAATAATTGGGCAAAATAGTTGAAAAGTAATATTAATTCCAACAAGTATTTTCTTTTAAATTACTTCCTCATGAGAACAATACCAATACCATTAATGTTTTATAATTAGAGTAGAATTCTTTCAAATTTATAATTCTACTTTTATGACTATAAAATCGTATTAATGTAATTAATTATTAATTAATTAAATTTCAAAGTAGTTTAAAGTGAATTCTTAACTTCAATGATTTTATTCATTAATTACGAGGCTTGAGAATAGTTTAAAATTATTTTATTTAAAAATTGTAAGAGAACAATTTAAGCTTTTTAAAAATTTCTTAGATAATTGAGGAAAATAGTTGAAAAATAATATTAATACCGACATGTAGACATTTCTTTTTAAATTACTTCCTCAAATGAACAAAACCAATAATGTTTTATAATTATAATATATTTCTTGTTTAGTTTAAACATAAAATTCTGCTTTTGTGACTTTACAAAATCGTATTAATATGCAATATCGTGAAATTAAAAACTAATTGGAAACAAACAAAGCAATCTAAAAATTCATTTAAAACTACAGAATTTACAATTTATTATTATTTATTTTATTTTTTTTAATCTTTCTAACATGTAGAAAACAATATGAAATTTATTAAATCCTTAAACCGGATTTTATATTCCACTAATGGTTTTATTATTTTCAGAATTATAAAATATACTTTTATTTATTAAAATAATATTTAGAATCATATTTTTACAATATTTTTATTTAATAATTAGCTTTGTTCTGTAATAACGCAAAGTGATCCAGGAATTAATTATAAACAAAAATGTAGTAGGAGATAAAAAGTAAAATTTTAATTATTTCGTAAATAATGATATTGCAAAATATTTCAAAGACTGAAACATGTCCCACACAGAAATTTCGTTTGTAACATACAATGAATTTATATAATAGGATTTATTTAAATGAAAACTGCGGTTTTAAAATTTTCATATACATATTCTGAAAATTATATTAATGTACAATATAATTAAGCAAAATGAACAAACTAATTGGAAACAAATATAGGTAATTTAAAAATTCATTAAAAACTTCAGAATTCACAGTTTAATCCGGTTAACCATCTGCGGTAAAACATGTATAAAACAATATAAAATTTATCAAACCCTTAAACCGGGTAAATTGCGTATACATGTTCGGGGAATCGAATGGACTCACGTACAATCCATATTTCGTGCTAATAATGATTTCTATTCAGATCATGTGGTCATTAGGCTCTCGCAACAACAGAATTTGCACAGATGTAATAGAATTCTGCCGACTGCAAATAAAATCAATCCTGGTTAAAAGGCCCCAATTAGTCCGGTTTATAATTTATTGGAATATTGTATGAAAGGGGAGAATCTTTTGAGTACTTTGGTGCTGACAGTTTTGTTATGCGGTTAAGTGGCAAAAAATTAATGTAGACTTTAAAATGAGGGTTTAGTTTAGAAGGGTTTTGAGGAAATGTGCGCAGAAGTGCATTAACGTCAAATTAATTCTGTCTGTAGTTTGCATCAACCTATTTTGTTCCAGAATGGACTTCCATCAAGCGAAAATCCTTACGTCTTCAACGGCGATTTCGTGGACCGAGGCAAAAGAGGCTTAGAGGTGTTAATAATTTTACTTTGTTGCTTATTAGTCTATCCGGATTCCGTCTATTTAAATAGAGGCAATCACGAGGACCACATAATGAACCAAAGGTAAGTTGAGAATGTTTTAATGGGTTAATTTAAAAATTTCGTAAGGAAAACTGAGTTTTGTTTTATAAAGAATTCCTTTGTGTCCGGTCTGGAAATCTAATAACGCATTCTACATCACATTAAATTATGTTTTGTTCCTTTCATTCATGTTTTATTTCTATATTTTTCTGTTCTAGGTATGGCTTTGTCAGGGAGGTCCAATCGAAATACCGGGTAAGCTTTATAATTTATCAAAATTGAAGGTCACACATCATCAAATTAGCTGGAATTAGCGTAATGAATTAAAAAATTAAAAACTATTTCCCTAATGTAATCCATTAGTGCGTAATTATTTTTCATTGATAGAATATTAATCATGGCTGGATGTTATAAGCAATGGCTTACTTAACATATATGAAATTTGAGCCACCCTTAGGCAAGGAAAACTTAATAAATTCCCCGGTGGAATCTGTAGGGTCTCAAGCTGAACATTATCTAGGAATACCTATCATAAACAGGGTTAGTTCAAACACAAATTGTATCTATTTGTTATCTTAACATCGGAAACAAGTTTAACCTTCCATCAAACTCGAATCGAAACGTTTATTGTTTTTATCTATTTTCCGATTTCGTATTCCAGTGCAGTAAATAATCCAAACACAATTTCCAGATTCCGCAAGATTGGAATACAAAATTGACATGTAAATATCTCAAATCAGAGGAGGAATTTTATTATACTTCGATGGGGATTTCTATCGTTTACAATTTGTTGCAGAGAAACTCTGAAAAGCTGTTGAGGCTGATCGAGGAGGTCTTCAGGTATTTACCATTGGGGACGATCCTTAACAACAAAGTTCTAATAGTTCACGGAGGCATATCAGACACGACTGACTTAGAGATGATTCAATTACTCGACAGAAGCAAGGTGAGTTTTTTTGATTTTGTGTTTTAAGCTTCATAATTCAATTTGTGTTACATTAGCATGCAAATTAAACTGGAACATTACTTCGAATAAAAAGTGAATTTACATATTTCAAATTGGTACTTATTAGTAACGATTTAATTACCATTTCAAACAAGAAGGAGCATAGTAACAATCAACGGAACAAGACATTAAAGCCAGTCATAAATTTATTTAAAATATGTACGAACACATCAAAAGAAAACCGTAAAGTTTCATAATCTGGCAGGAATAAGGAATGTTTCAGCCTTCGAACCCGGCTTTGTACAAAATAGTTTATTTAAATGAATCGTAATTGCTTTCAAGTCGGTTCGCGGAAGCTTCGCCGACCCTCCAGCTTTATGGTACATTTTTATGCGTTTAAACTCTCTTAATTTTCGGTTTAATGGTTTTCCATAAGCTCGTTTTATTTTCACCAATTACCACACGCTGCGTCCACGAAAATTCCAATTTCCAAAGGCACGTTTAAAAAAAACGGTGCAAAGTGTGGCGCGTCATAAATTCTGGGAAAAGATGCAATTAATGCATAAATTGAAACGAACCAGGTCAGTGCTTTAAAAGCTTTTCGTGAATTGTACCAAAGTGGTACATTAGGACCATTTGATAGGAAAAAATCCTTTGAAATAGTCGAATGAATGGCGGAAATACAACTGACACGTGCAAAATATCCACATTGCTTGGTAAAACATGAAATGAAACGAGTGGAAAGAAAATTGTAAATAAGGAAGTAGGTTTCCTTTATTTTAACCAAAAATTACGGTAAGAAAGATGGCTAGCTCCCTCGTGAACAATTACTCCGAGAATACAACGAAACGTAGTAAAAAATCACCCTTAATTTACAACCCCCACGTGTCACAAACCATTTACAACATATTCCAGCGTGCATAAGAGGAAGGCAATTTATCCTGCTGGTGCAAACTGAATTCGTTTACTATTTTTACATTTCTCATATCACAAATAACTTCGAACATGTTTATGATGCTCACATATTATTTCCATAGAAACGGATGAACATGAATTCGCACAAAATCAACCTGCCCTATTGCCAATAACTTACACACACCTGCTACGACACATAATTAAGTGCTGCAATAAAACTATATCGATTTCTACTTAATAAGAATATATCTATGATTGTAATTTATGTTAATGACGCCAGCTAGGTTTCAATAACAATCCTGGTTCCACTATTGCGTTACTAACTAACTATTAACTAAATTAAGACAAGTCCTTTGTTGTTAAGATTAAGTCAGGATCTCCAAACTATTTTGGTTCCCTTCATACTCCATTATTTTATTTTTATATTGATATTTCAAAACTGTTATCTTTGTTTAATAATATTTAAACAAATTTATGTATTTCCAACAAATGTTATTTAAATAATATATATATATATATATATATATATATATATATATATATATATATATATAAATATATATATATATATATATATATATATATATATATATATATATATATATATATATTGCAGAGAAACTTCAATACTTCAATACACAATAAACAAATTTAATCTTGATCATTTGATATAAAGTAGAAGAACTAAAGACATTTCTTTTATAAAATTGTTTGCAGAAAAGTAAATTTTCCGCAAATGAACAATGCAATAAAATTAAACTACATTTCTGCCTTTATTTCTTACTCTGTCTGAATCTCTTTTAAAAAATTGTCCTTTCCTTTGCCTTACACTATAGTTGACATTCACTCTAAAAGAAAGGGACGAGATTAAATCTCCTTGTCTCAGCAAAACATTCCGGAAATACCTTTGCCATGTTTTTTTTTATTTTCCCTAATTTAAATGAATTGTTTCCCTTTTTCAGTATGTGTCCCTGCTGAGACCCCCTGTAAACGACACCGCGACGGTGGAAGCCATCGACAAAGTAGAATGGAAACAGGTTAGTATAATTCTCTAATCTATTTAATGACTATCGTGAGGGCGAATTCTCATTGTCATCTTATTTGGCAGCCAAATACATTTTGAACGTGTCATCATTTTCGTCTCCATTAAATGTTTTATTTAACTTTTTGCCTACTACTTGGTGGTGATTATTTACAAACACACAACTTTCTATTGATTGATGGTAGAACCAATTCTCCCAAGGGAAATACCGAGTCGATACATCCACCGAGAAGCCAATAAAGGCGTTTTCGTTTACAAATTCTATTAACCTGAATTGAACCTCCTTTTCGACAGTATGTTATTAAAAAAAAGTTCACCACCACATATAAATTAATTATCTACATGCAACTCGGAACTTTTCCCTTGTGACCAGAATTCAAAAGACGAAGACTAATGGGAAGATCATACAATATGTATTTTTATTTTTAAAAAATACATGAAAGGTAAAAGCCTCTGTCCAACCCCTACAACCATATCATTATTTAAGCAGACACTGGACATATGTTACTTTAAGCTTGAAGTAAGCCTAGAAGAGGACGTAATTTGATAAGTCGCATTCTCAAAACCTTTTGTAACATTTTATATGCATTCCTTCATTTGAAACGTATACTTTTATATTTTCATAACATAATATTTTCCAGGTTTTCGATGTGCTTTGGTCGGATCCACAGACAACAAACGGCTGCATTCCAAATCAACTTCGTGGAGCCGGAACCTATTTCGGTCCGGACGTAACTAAGAAGTTCCTCGAAAAATACAAACTGTCCTACATCGTGAGATCACACGAATGTAAACCAGAGGGCTATGAAGTGATTCACGACAATTCTGTAAGCTTTTACCTCATTTCCCGGAAAGTTTGCCTGTACGACACTGGTGGTGGTATGCTAAGTTATTTCCCTCGCGCAACTTTTTCCATTAGACAAATTACAATAACTTACACTCCTTATTTTCACCGTTCACTGCCCCTTTTTTTTGCCCCGATAAGAAACTGTACACCACATTTAATTTAAAATATGCACATTGCATCCGATAAGCTATCCCACACACAGCTTTGTTCTTGACAGTAACCAGGGAAAATTCTTGTGTTGTAATCCCGGAGGTTGTCGGATTTATTTGAAATTTCCATCCAATTTGACTTTTATTGCATTGCTTTATCTTCAACCACTACACGTTGATATTTGAACGGAGATCAGGGAGAAAACGGTTATGAGTTCGTGCTTTTAACACACTTTAGATTTCGGCTTCTCTATGACGTTTTAAAATTTTATTGGTAATTTCCTCCGGCCTGATCCGCCAGAAACGTCAAGACGGAAAAGGAATAATGACTTTTTTTAATGCACAAATTTTGTGGCGTTTAAGTCGCAAGTAGTCCATCCTATTTTATTTCGGTAATGGAAAATGTAGGCAAATTTATTACAATATGGTTTTAGTGCCTTTTGCAATTCGCCAAATGGGAAACATTGATTTTACGATTACGTTCTAATTAAACCAATTCACATAAATAAACACAAATTTGCTTAAAGCTTAGGAGGGTAATAAAAGAGTTAAAGCCATACCTGTACATTAACATCCATTAGCCAGAAACTTGTTTTTTATGCAGCCTCTAATGTGTAACAAACCACGTAATTGTGTAAAACTCTGAAAGATTTAATACGGTCACACTTTTCAGGTGATAACAATATTCTCAGCATCCAACTATTACGAAATGGGCTCTAACAATGGAGCCTACTTAAAAATAGTGGGCCCACACTTAGACACCCACTACGTTCAATACATGGTAAAATCTGGAAGGAAGAATCTAACTTTCTTCCAAAGAATGAGTATGGTTGAGACTGGAGCTATCAAGGAACTCCAAATGCAAATTGCCACAAACAAAGATAGATTGCTTGAGGCGTTCACGGAATATGACCCAGAAAATACAGGTACAAAAAGCATTCCCACCGGTTAAATTTATAAAGTGGAATGCTGTAATTAAAATAAATAATACAGTCGCAATTCACAACATTGAATAAATTTAAAACGTATTTCAGGACTGATAACAGTCACACAATGGTGCAAATCCATGGAAGCTGGTACTAATCTACAAATACCTTGGAGACTATTAAAAGATAAACTCGTTTTGCTAGACCAAGACACTGGCAAAGCCAAATATCTAAGCACATTTGATATTAAAGCCAACAACGTGAACGTAAGTTTACGTTCTAAATTCTCAAATAACGGTATTTTTATTTGCTTTAATTACAGTCAGTTCAGGGAGCAAGCACCGTGGTAGAAACCCTATACAGGAACAAAAGAAGCTTGGAAGCGATCTTCCGCATAATCGACAAAGACAACTCCGGCTACATAAGCTTGGATGAGTTCGCCGACGCCTGCAATTTGATTAAGGAACATCTACAAAGCCCAATGACCAAAGACCAACTGGAAGATCTGTGCAAACTGATGGACTTGAACAAGGACGGAATGGTGGACCTGAACGAGTTCCTCGAGTCGTTCAGAATGGTCGATCCCGAGAGTAAAATGAAGAACGAAGCTAGTAGTCCGGAACCACAGGAGCCGGAGCAGGCTGGAAGAAAGACGGAACCTCCAAAGTTTCTGGATGTGGACTCTATTAAAATAGCCAAACGAGGCAGAGACGGTCCGGACACTCCCCCCATATCACCTGCCGTAAGTTTTAGGTTTTGGCACGGATTGGTTGTTTCTACTTGCGTTTCTAGGTAATGAAACCGTTGAGAATTATGCCGAAAATTGACGAAGAAAATGGTGGCAAAGGAGCTGTGGCAGAGGAAGTTTTAACCAAAGAACAGCACGAGAAGGAAGTTAATAAAAATGGCGACAGACTAAAGAATGGGAACAAAGAAATTTATGACGCGTCCGTTAAGGTTATAGTCCATAAGGCCGAAAACAAGGAGGAAAAGGAGAAACAAGCAGAAAAACAAGATCAAGAGTCAAATTCGGTACACATAAATACCCTACAAATGTCACCCGTACTCAGCTCTAGAAGGGGAAAATAAATGTTGTTCGATGTTGTTCTAAATGGAAGTTATTCAAATTAAATAATTATATGGATATATGGATATATTATATTTAATGGAACTTCTTCAGATATATATATATATATATATATATATATGTCCCTTACTATATCCAGACTTAACTTTCCAGCTTTTCTAATTTTTATTTAGAGCTAATTGTATCGAACCGATACATTTTATTCTTCGAAAAATTCTAGAGCAGTGTTAGCCTTAAGTAGAGACTTTTATAAATGACAATTATATCCAATTTTGAAAGTTATACTTATGACAAATACTGTCCAATATAAATCAGCTCAAGTCTATTAAAGATTATTTTATTAAAAAGAATGAATAAGTAAAGCTATATTTATCCAATAAGTGTATCTGTAACAGTCAATTAACTTGGCACTGTTGTAAACTCAAAGTTTAAAAGGTCGTTGGTGAGAATTATTTGATATCTATCTATCTTCGTGCACACTATAATAATAATAATAAACCTAATGATTTCCTCCATATCATACACTCTTGATATATTATTAAGTGTAAACATTCTAAATTAAACCAACTGAAATAAATTATCGACAGCTCCATTAGTTTAAGAAAAAATTAAATAAATATATATTTAATCGTTTAAACTTCGTTATAAAATTTGTTAATTGTTAGAAATTGTAAATTTTATTGATATGTTGTTTATTTAAATATTTAAATATAGTTGCATTATTACAGCTATATGCACGTTTGGAATTGAAATATAGTTCCATGTAACATCGTTTTATTGTAAGTTTTCTTAAACTAATGAAACTATGGGCCCAAATAAAAACGTTATTTAAAGATGTAATTATTTTTAATAAATGTATACATGATTTGTGTCTTTTATTGCTTCAGGTTATTGTTTATCAATCGAACAAAGTGTGTAGTGACAACAATTAATAAAGTTACTTTATGGCATGTGATAAATAACTAATAGTAGTTGATGAGTACTGCTAAAAGTGAATAAGCTTTGCTCAATATCATTTTAAAAGTTTCAAGTGAAAGATCCAAAACACTTTCAGCTGTTAGTTTGAATGGCTTTTTCAATCTTTCCATTATCAAAATAAGAGCTTTCTTTGATTTCTGATCAAAGTTATACCAGTTAGTCATAACCAGATGATGATTTAAATTAAGACTCTAAAAAGATTAATTAATTAGAATGGGTTATGTTTAAAGTAGTGAAAGTACCTCTTCATATAACATTGTTCCGTACCAACAATACATAGAGGTACCATACATCATTGATATAAGAAAAAATGCATTCAAAATTATCTCATAACTATTTTTAGACAACTAAAAATTATTGATAATGACCTAAACTAACTTATACGGTAGATGCTTACCACTACCAGTCTTATAGTACACATGCCAATAACACTGACAGAACCGATTAGTTGAATAAAAACCAGAGTCGAAAAACAACCTTGGACGTTACCGACAAGCCTAACAAAAAAAAAATATCTGTATCTGTTCTATATCTGTTCTACAAAGATCTTACTCTGAAATTACTTCATAATGTTTAGCACATTCAATTAATTGTTTATATACACCTTTTTGGTGTGCTCCAGGTGCTAATTTTGAAAAAGAATGTTTCAAAATTCTAATCTGAATAATACAATGATAAATTGAGGTGGTAACCATTGAATCCGAAGACATGTTAACTACAGCTCCTCGTGCAACACCTAAAATAAACCACATTTCTACTACCTATTTTAATTTTAGCCAATACTTACCCAATAATTCCAACCAGCTACATAAAACGGAAATCAGTTTACATTGCAAAAAATTTGGTATGTACATGCCCAAAGCTTGATCTTTATTTAGTGTATTGCAATACAGTCCGTAATTGATAACACCCCCCACAACAAAAATGGCGTAAAGTGCAAAATTCTTTTTTCCCACATAGTTTGCTTGTTGTATGTATTTCAGTTTTTCCGCACTATTAAACTCAGGTTTGTCTAATGACTTTAAAAGCTTCTGCCGGGCCTGGATATTGAAGATTAGTGGCAAAACTTTCAAATTGAACGTTACAATTTGTAAAAGAATGTAACCGTTTGCAAAGAACTTCTCGATATTGAATTTTAGTGCCAGGTCAATTAGTTGGGACGTTAGTATTAAGGTTGAGAAAAACAGATGCCATGCTAAAGAAAAAACTTGTTGTTTAACATTTTTAGGTTGTAACATATTTAAGTTTAATATTTTCAAGTACAGTCTCACAGATTTTATAACAGGCGAATTCATTTTGTAAATAAGGGTTGTTGCGGATTTGACTAGGTTTTTATAGGTTCTTGGTTGTTATGGTGATTGACTATAAACTACCATATATACATTTGATTAAAATTTTACGTGATTGCCAATTATGTTAGTTGAAACCATTCAAATCTAATTACTTATTGAATGTCCTCTATAATAATAGGTTTATAGGTACCATATAGTTTCTAATAATTCGATATTACTTAATTATTGGCTTTTTATTATTTATGTATTTTTAAACAGTTAAGTGAAAAAACTGTGAACGTTTTTAAAATAAGTAACTAATAGTAGTTAATGTTAATTCCGGCTCATTCACTTCAAAAGATTTTTCCAAGCGGTTATATAAAGATGAGTGGCAGAACTCTGAAATTGAATGTTACTACTTGTAACAGATTATAACCATTGCTGAAGAGATTCTTGATGTTGAAGTCCAGTGCCAAATCAATTGGTTGTGACACTGTTATTAAAGTTGAGAAAATCAGGTGCCACACAAAAGAAACAATTTGTTGCTTAACATTTTTCGATTGCAACAAATTTAAGTTGAGGATTTTTAGATACACCCTCACAGATTTTACAATGGGGGAATTCATTTTGTAAATAATTGCTGTTGCATATTTGTAAAGGTTTTTATAGATTCTTCGTTGTTATGGTGATATGTTGTATTATCTAGATCTATTTTGGACCCACATAACTAATTAAAAATCTTCTGTAATAATAATTTTATTTGTTCCTTAAACTTTCTAATGATTCTATAACTATTTTCTTCCAATTACTTTTAATAATTGCAGGTGCACTTTCAACACAGCGTATTTTACATCATTGTGCAAGTCTAACTGGTAAGATAAAGTTAATTAATTTTAATAAGAGTTAGATATAATGGCTATTAAGGAGTAAACCCTTCTTAAAATTTAATATTAACAAAATAATGAAATAAAAAATTTATTTATTTAATAACATTACAAAAGTTTCAAGAGATAAATCCAGTAAATTTCTCATGATTAAAGCTTTCTAGACTTCTGTCAAAATTATACCAAACAGTTGCGAAAATAATTTGATTTAAAGAAAGGCTGTATAAATAAAAAGTATAATTAAAATTTGCCCTTAGTTTAATTTTATAATCAAATTTACTTCTTCATTGAATGGTTCAGGTTCAGGAAAAAACATATTTCTAATCATATCAAAAACTGTATCATTTATCTGTAATACAATATTTTATATTTGATAACTCTGTCCACAAAAAATCTTATTACCACAATAAAACGAATACAACTCATCACAACTACAGTAAAAAAATTAAATTTCTTACTCGTTAATTAATCTGTAGTGTACACAGCTTAAAATTAGATTTGAATAAATCACATTCTAGTTTTTCCTAAAATTGTTATATTTCTCTAAGTTAATGAACAATCTTTTCAGTACATGTAGTTGAAGTGAAGCTTGAAATATGGCACCTTTTAAACAGTTCTGAATCATATATTTAATAAACATAATCGTATCAATTTTTATTTAGTACTTCCAGAATGTCAAGGAAATTTAAGTAGAGAATTTTAATATAAACGGTGAATGAATTTGATAATTATATAGAAATTTGTTGTTATGGCAACTTGATTCAAACAGTTTAAGTATTTTCTATGCAAATTGATGGTTTAATTTGTCTTCAAGGGTAAACGATGATCACCTGATGATTATATGTTAAAAACTTTTCAAGTTAAAGTTTTAAATGGTGGTTATAGTTTCACGTAAATTATCAAGTGATGCACTTTTAAAATTATTCAATTTCGATGAGGAATGTTTTCAATATTTAAGAGCGATATAACTTGTTTAATTTAATGAAATTATTAAAAATAGAAATTATGTTATGGGGGGGGGGGGGAAATTTACATAACGAGTTATCAAACTTGTATTTTAAGTGAACAGGGTGAAACAATTATATTAAAATTTGAACTAATAGTTGTTTATTATACCATTTTTGATACAATATTTGATGTTTTATTTATTTATAACTAAAGCAATAACAATTTTACTTTCAACATTCCCTCCAAACTTGGAATAACCGATTACCTAATTGGTCCCCCCATTTAAATTCAAGATACGTACAGCAGGTGTCATCAACAAACAATTTTCCCTTCCACATGGACATGGTCCACAATCGGATTCACGAACCAAAGCACTGAACCACAAGCAAGTCGGCGTGTCGACGAGCCGGCCACGGAGAAAGAATCCACGTGAAAGTCGTTAAAAAGCGGGTCAACAGATTTTGTGGGTATCTAATTTTTTAAGTGTGGAGGTGCGCAACGTGGTGTTTTTGTTTTGTGGAATTATTATGGAAACTTAAACAATTTTTGTAAGTATAAATAAGAAAAATTTTTTTTTTTTTTTTGCTAAAATATTATTTTATCAGTCTAAATTTCTTCTATATTCAGCATCAATATGAAGAAGAAAAAGAACATTTAAAATAATGTTATTTCTAGAAGAAACAACAATTCAGTAATAATAATTAATATCATCATAAATTTAATTGATTCTCTTTGTAAAACTACAAGTTTTCCTTGACACATGTATAAAACGCAGTTCAATGAATTTATTATTAATTTGAGACACAAATAAACTATTACTAATAATGAAATTTTATGGATCTAAAAACTTTATAATAAATTGTTTAATTTAAATGGTAATAAAATTGGCGTTTATATTTATTGCATAATATTTTAGTGACAAATAAACAACACATAGTGTAAATTAATACAAGGTTCTAGTTTCTTGGTAATCAAGATTAAATGTGGGAATAAATAATAAATGGAAATAAATTAATTAAATAATACCTAAACTAAACGAAACCAAATAAGTTAAAAAATATATATCTTAAAATCGTTAATTAAAAGAAGTAGGACGTCGTGATCTTGAACAAGCAATTTTCGTAAATTGCATAAGATTTTTTAGCTCAACAACTTTGTTCAAGTTCAACAGCATTTACGAAATCCTGAATGATATCGTAAAACGGTGGTAATAAACTTGAAATTACACGTCTAATATTAGCATAGTAAAATTGCACATAAATTATTTATTTAATGGCTTTAAGAATTTCAATAATATAGAAATATGAATATGAATGTGATGGAAGAATTGAGTAACCATTAAAATGTGTTGTTTAAATTATGCAGATATGTAGAGAGAGCAATTAAAAAGAAATATAAATTAATGAATTTATATGAAATAAATCAGAATTAAACTCTAGTTGCAATGAGGAAATTCATTCGTGCACTTTCACCACATAGAAAGTACTCTGCATTACAATTACAAATGAACTAGATGAACGATGAAATATTTGATGAGCGATATTAATAAAATACTTTTCACCACTTATTAATTTATGTAAATTTATTCAGAAACAATCATGGAACTGATGAAAAAACTACCGCGTTCGACAAAGACGCTGAAGCTTCTACAATCAGTCAGGTTTCGTTCGACTGCCACAGCTTCAGACGTTTTATGTCCTCATTTGGAAGAATTAGAAAACGCTAAACCCTATTCCGAAGTACCAGGACCGAAGGCGATACCAATTTTTGGCAACACCTGGAGATTGTTACCGATAGTGGGCCAGTACGATGTATCAGACGTTGCGAAGCTATCTCAATTATTCCACGAACAGTACGGAAAAATATGCAAATTGTCGGGTTTAATAGGACGACCGGATTTACTGTTTGTCTATGATGCTGATGAGATTGAGAAGATTTACCGACACGAAGGGCCAACACCATTCCGACCTTCAATGCCTTGCCTGGTTAAATACAAAAGCGAAGTGAGAAAGAAGTTCTTTGGTGATCTTCCAGGAGTTGTAGGAGTGTACGACGACTATAATAGGCACTCTATAAATATCGGATTGTAACTTATTGCTTTTTTAGGCATGGCGAACCTTGGAGGGATTTTAGGACGAAAGTTCAGAAGCCGATATTGCAAATACAAACAGTAAAGAAGTACATTGAGCCAATAGAAACAGTTACTAATGATTTCATAAACAGGTATGATGTAACTTATGCTTTCTCTGGTGCACAATAACATGTTTCGTTGCAGAATGCTCGAGATGAAAGATAGTCAACAGGAAATGCCAGCTGACTTCGATAACGAAATTCATAAATGGGCCTTAGAATGTAATAAGTTTTCTTTTCTATTTTCCAAGCGTTAATTAAATATTTTGTAGGCATTGGGAGAGTTTCTTTGGACGTACGATTGGGATGTTTGGATAAAAATCTTCCTGCAGATTCAGAGCCACAAAAAATAATAGACGCAGCCAAATTTGCGTTGAGAAATGTAGCAATTTTAGAACTTAAATTCCCTTTTTGGCGATACTTCCCTACAACCATATGGACTAATTATGTCAAAAATATGGATTACTTCATAGAGTAGGATGAATTACTTAGTATCAACAGTTGCATGGTGTTTATTCATTTATTTTGTAGAATTTGTATGAAACATATAGACGCAGCTATGGATAGACTGAAGTCAAAAAAAGTTGATGATGAAAAAGAGTTATCACTTGTGGAAAGGATTCTTGCCAAAGAACCTGATCCAAAAACTGCTTATATCCTTGCTTTGGATTTAATTCTAGTTGGAATTGACACTGTAAGCCACAAAATAAAAATATAAGGCACATTAATTAATTATATTATTTTAGATATCAATGGCTGTATGTTCAATTTTGTATCAACTAGCAACCAGACCTGAGCAACAAGAGAAAATGTACGAAGAACTTAAAAGAGTTATGCCAGATCCCAACGCTCCTTTGGACTCCAACAAGCTGAACCAGATGGTCTTTTTGAAAGCTTTTGTTAAAGAAGTATTTAGGATGTACTCCACTGTGATTGGTAATGGCAGAACTTTGCAACAAGATACGATTATACAAGGTTATAAAATACCAAAAGGCGTAAGTTCCATAACGCATGTACAGGAGCATCATTTAATATTAATTTGATGGTAGGTTCAAGTGGTGTTCCCCACTTTGGTGACGGGAAGCATGGAAGAATATGTGACGAATTCCAGCGAGTTCATGCCTGAACGATGGATCAAACAACAAGCAGACAACAACAAAATTCATCCATTTGCATCACTACCATATGGGTATGGTGCTAGAATGTGCTTGGGAAGGAGGTTTGCGGATCTTGAAATTCAAGTACTTTTAGCCAAGGTAACTGGATAGCTATTTTAAGATGATAGTTTATAAATTGTTTATATTTTAGCTGATACGATCGTATAAATTGGAATACCATCATGATCCGTTAGAATACAAAGTGACCTTTATGTATGCGCCTGAAGGTGAACTAAAGTTCAAAATGATGGAAAGGGAAGCCTGATTATCGTGTATATCTGAAGAATGTAAATAGTGAGAATTATGTAAACAATTTACTTCAATAAATTATTTAATTAAATAAAAAAACTGTGATAATTTTATTTTTGTTCATGTTAAAATGACTATATTGTATCTATGTATCATTTTTATAATAAAATCTAGGCAACCCAGAATACTGTTCTCATTTCTAGGATAGTATTGCACTATATAATATAACCGATCAGATTATATGATTTTTTAATTCTAAAATGTATAATCGATTGTACCCTTGAACAATAAAACAACACATTATAATTTAATTAATTAATTTAATCCCTAAAGACTACAGTTACTTGCATTGCATCGCATCGCATGCATATCACAATATTCAACACACACATTATGCTGTTACACTTTTAATCATATTGAACAATTCTGACTAGTCCCGTAATCCAAAACGCAGTATTTTCTTTAATTTCTCTCCACAAATCTCAATTTAAGAGGTCCATTGGGAGTGTACATTGGATGAATGTGATAATCCAGTTTTTCATGATGATATTCTACTTTGTAGTTCCTTATTATCTAAAATAATATAAAAAAGCATAAAAGATTGTAAAATAATTTAAGCAGTACCTTTGCTAGTACAGTCTGGATTTCCAAATCAGCAAATCTTCTGCCTAGACACATTCTTCTGCCATAACCGAATGGCAAAGAAGCAAATGGATGATGTTCCTTGGACATTGGACAAGTTTTTAACCATCTTTCAGGTATAAATGTTTGGCTGTTTGTGAAATACTCGTCCAAATTACTAATTACATAATGCTGGAAAATTAATTGAACCTAAAATGTAAATTATAGTTATTTATTGAATGGTTTTTTATTGGTGTTTTTCAAAATTTACTCCTTTAGGTATATGATATCCCCCAATAATACAGTCACTTGTGGTGCACCTTCCGTTACCAATTACAACAGGATACATCCTAGAAAGTAAACATTAAATTACAGACAACTATCTACACAATTAAATCCCAAATATTAGTATTTACTTTATTAAGAAATTACTGTGAAGATGTTAATTAGTGAATTCTTATGATTTCTAAATTCATTCCTTTTAAAATCCAAACTATAATGACAGTAAATTATGGTGCATTTATAAAAATTTATGTAACCACATGCAATTGACATTTTGCAACAAAGGCATTTAGTTTCGCCAAGAAATGGGAAATGGTATTTTAAGAATAAATCTAGACATGCACATCATTGCATAACCCAAACAGTCTTGCAACAATCACTGAACTTGCAACAAAGATACATTTGTTGTTAAATAACTTTTTGCAACAATTATTGCGGTTTCCATCTATTTATTCTTCAATAACAAAAACTCTTACCTCATGGTTTCTTTAATGCATGCTTTTAGATAAGTCATGCGCTCTAGTTTGTCACTGGTTATATCCGAGTCAATTTCCGGCAATAAACTTTCGACTTCTTCGTATAATTGTTCCTGTTTATCTTGGTGGAGCGACAACTGATACAAAATGGAAGCAACTGCATTGGAAGTCTGAAAATAACATGTCAACGATGGGAAAGTCGTGTAATAGATTAGGGGAACGTACTGTATCAATTCCTACTAAAAACATGTCCAAAGCCAAAGCACTGGCTAGTTTCGAATCGTTATCCATTTTCAAAACTCTTTGAAGCACTGACAATTCGTGATTGTTGTCTGGAATTGGATGATTCAGGGCTTGGTTTATGTACTTCAAACAAATCCTAAAAGGAACAGGTGAAAACATTTATTATAATTCATATCAACTTATGAGAGATAATTAATAGTTATGGCTGGTGATAAAGGTGAACGAACGATTTAATGAAATCAAAATGAAAGTAACTTTTAATTTTAAATATCTGCGCTGTTTCAATTTATTGTAAAGGTAATTACGTTTCGTGATGTGACGAAATAAAAAAGTAAAAGCCACTGATGGCGTGTCTGATGGAGCTCTTCTTCCACTGAGATGTTTTGAGTCATAATTGAATGACAACAATGCGATAACTGTTTATTAATTTCACTTTAATTTGGATGACAATAGTAATAACTAATAATGTTCTTATTTAACTCTTCGAACAACAAGATGTGTTACAATGTGTTTATACTATCGACACACTCAAAATACATTTCTTATAGCTTTTTTCTGATTCTAAGACAAAGGTTAAGGTGACAACTGTTCCGTCCAAACAAATTAACACTTACTCTCTAATCGT
The DNA here is from genome assembly GCF_024364675.1 of Aethina tumida. NCBI lineage: Eukaryota > Metazoa > Arthropoda > Insecta > Coleoptera > Nitidulidae > Aethina > Aethina tumida. Next base: position 14,812,219 of record NC_065441.1, read on the forward strand.
GTCCAAAGCATTAATGTACTTGACAAAGGTAGGCGTAAAAAACAATTTCCAGAAGGGAATCTTCAACTCCAAAACGGGAACATTTATGAAGAACGTATTGACAGCGTCAATCAGTTTTTGCGTATCTGGATGGGCATCGTCGTCCAAACATCCGAGTCTATGATCAAGGGCCACCCTTGCAATCGCTAAAAATCGTTAACAATTGTTTTAATGATAATCAATTATATAAATGGTAAGTTCTGGGTCTGAAAAATTATGTAAAACTTGATATCGGAATTTAGGGTAACGGATTCAGGTTGTCTGTAGCTCGGGGCTAACGCGCATTGAATTTCACTCTATTGGTTTAATCTTACCTTCCAAGGACCACTTGTGTACTTCATTTAAAAAATCACCAGACACTTCTTGATCTTTATTTTTGATTTTTCTTATTCTGAAATTTAAGAAAAATATTTTAATTCTATTCAAGAAGCATACAACACTTAATTATTCTCTTATTTGTTATTTGATATTTGAATACCTTTTTTATAAATATACATGTTTCCTTTTTATTACAGAGACGTGTAATTATATTCTTGAAAAAGTAGTTTTACTGGGCAAACAACAAACTCAAATAAAGTAGTTAAAATACTCTTTTATCGCTAATTGCAAGGTTATTGTTAGCACACAAACACTGCTATGGCAGCTAAGCGATAAAACAATATTTTTTTATTGTGCAGAGCCATTAATTTCGTTCCGGTAACTAACTATTCAGTCATTACTTCTCCATGCTCTTAAATCAATACTTTACTTGCATGTTTGTAATTTAATTTAGGATGACATTTAGACTAGAGTATAAAACAACAAACTGCAACGCAGAATTTTAAACACAAAATTCTTTCTGATAATAAATTAATCACTCACGTTATTTCTTCTTAAACAGTTTCTCAAGGGTAAAATGTTTCGTATATAAAATATTATTTTGTATATATAATTTGTTTTCACAACTTCCCAGGTGTGTTGCTCAACAAAGTAATCAAATATTTATGACAGTGTCTTCCTTTAAAATTAATTCAGTCCTTCATAGATTTAATTATTTTTGTCAATTTCATTATTACTATTAAACATCATACGCGATTAATCATTATGATTATTTCAAATATGAATAAAAATTACTTGGATTGAATTGATTTTATTTAAATTTATTCCTACCATATATAATTTTCTAATTACAACAACAATTTCTTATTGTGTAATAAACTGTATATAATGTATTATTGAAATTTATTTTATTGCCAATAAATTGGGAACTCTCACTCAAGTTAAAATACTTCTTACAGTCTTACGTCTTCAAATTATTTTTAAGGGTTTTGAATCAGTTTCCACTAAATTAATTAACATAATTTAAATATGGTAAATTAATTAATTAATTCTATACACTGAGATTAGATGTTATGTATCCGATGGTAAGTCATGGTCAACACAATGACCATCAACTTGTTTCTAAATTTTATTGACCGTGACACCCATTGCTGACTGGTGTTAAATGTTGTCAAATCCTTTTTACCGGAACAACTGTTTCATTGTTAAATATTTTCAAATTAGAATTATGAAAATTTCCTAATTTAGACAGTAAATACTTTCTTTTGAACGAAATATGTCATCACAAACTACAACTACAAGTTGGTCAACAAAACATTTGCGTGTTGACTTGAATTTTAACTAATTGCATGAAAATCGAATTACAAATATTACTATAAAAAACACTAACTTTCTCTCTTATTAAATAGTTATGTGGAAAGAATTGCATTTACGCATTTCCGTAGAGAAAAAGGTCATAAATTCTTTGTTGATTGTAAGCAAAGTTCTTTGCTGTAGGTTAATCGCAGTTAGAAAAATAGCCTTGAGTTTAATAATAGAATAAGTGCATTCGTGATTATTTATCGTACACCCGTTTAGCGTTTGAAATGGCCTAGGAACAAAACAGTCATTTAATCCATATTTTTACCTAGATGCTAAAATTAAGTAACATTATCCTCGTTTTGCAGCTGTACGATAAATTTAATAACGAGTTTCTTAATTCTTTCCTTTCAAATACGTCAGAATTGATAAAATACATATTTATAAGAATATAAGTTGCTAATTCTTAAACAATTTTAACGGAACTTGGTGTTGACAAACTGGTTATAGAATTTGTCTGCTAATTTTTTGTATCTTACTCAAATATAATAATAAAGAAAAATATTATAAAATGGTGACAGAATAACTTATTCAGATATCGAATGATAATATTTCCAATTTTACTTGTAAATTGCGAATTTATCCTTTATATTTTTCTTCAGTTCAAGGTGGGATGAGATCAACAATATTGCTCAGGAAATGTGTAGATTAAACTACGTCATTTTAAAGTTTATTTACTTACCTGTTAACAAGTTCCTGTGAAGTCGATTCAATTGCTTTTATATACATTTTAGCGATTCTCGGCTGCAACATTATCTGGTTCACTTTAGACCGGAAAGATTGCCAATTTTCGCCATGTCTGAAAGTATCACCTTGATGAATATAAGCACACTCTGCTACATACATAAAGTACTATAGTTATTACAAGGTTTCAAGGATGTAACGTCAGTTATCCTCATAATATTTATGAAAACGCCTTCACAGCAATCGACAGATTCATATTCTAATAACTACAATTTTATTTATAATTAGACGTGAATTATTTGGCAGGGGCGAAATGCTCCAACAAACAAATTCCAATAATCTTACACGGCTATCACTCCTGCGACATCCCCGAAAAAGTCCTTCCGGTAAACGTGTTTGTAATAGTTCAAGGACGGCATGGAAGGCCGCAGGGGCATCGCGTCTTCCTGTCGAAAAACCATCTCGATGTCGTCCGGATCGAATAGAAAAACCATGTCGGGTCTTCCCAACAGACCTTCCATCTTTACGATTTTCCCATACTTTCGGTACAATCCCGTCGTCACTTTGTCGATGTGTTCTATTTGGAAATCGCCTGGAAAACGATTTACAATTCAAAGCACAGGGCCGTTGCATGAGTTAATATTTAGGAAACACGGCGATTTCGCAGTCAGACAGCGTAGATGACACGAAATTAAAACAATGAATGGATTTTGCTGGTGCATGCTGATTAAAAATTAAATTATATAATTGTGGTCCCAGATTAAGTTGGCTAATTATTTAATACAAGCAGGTAGTAATATTTTTTCCTATAATTATTACTAATTAATTTTATTGAAGCCGAGTTGCGTGGTGTAATTATTAGTTGCAAACAGAGTTTCTCCAGTTTTGTGCACACGAAATTGTTATGGAAATATTACGGCATTCGCCAATAATGGCATAGAAATTGTTGTACATAAATATATGGATATTAACTTTTAATATTTATTTTATTTCAATCCTTAATATGGAAATAATACATTTAACAAAACAACTAAAAATTAATTAAAACAGGTTGAGCATCAGAAAGACATTTTAATAATTTGTAAATTACATCCATAATTTTCACATTTATTTATTTAACCTAAAATTAAATTAAAAAAATATATATTTCTTAATATTTACCAATAAAAGGTAGAAATCTCCAATTATTCCCCAATAAAGGCAGCGGCTTAGGTCCCGGCACTTCACTGTAGGGCAAAACCCCCAAAGCCTCACTGGCACCAACCAAATTCAACTTTTGCTTCGAAGTACTACTGATGGCCCTTTGAAAGGCCGGCAGGAACTTCTGCGCCATCGCACCAGTTAACGCAACAAACGGTACCACACACAGAACGCGTACTGAAGAACCGACAAGATATGATTAAGGTTGCCTTACGTCGCCTCGTATATTTTTTTTTAATATCCCACCAATGTTACAAACGTGATCTCGGTCTTGCTCACAAAACATTCAGGCGGCACTTTCTCAGGTGGTACCGGAGTAACCGTAATAAGTTTCGTAACGATAATTATTTTATGTGTAAATTAAATAATGTTTTGTGTTTGTTTTCAATATATGTCAAATTATTTTGTGTTTTTTATAGGTTAATTTATTTAACTCATTCGTTTAATAATCAGAATAGTTAAATCAAAATTAAAATATGAAGAGAGGATTTTCAGAAGAAATATAGTTTCTAATGAAATAAATAAAATTCATTAAGATTTGAAATATATAAACTGAAATTCATTGAAATTCATTTTTTCAGGTATTTTATCTTTAATTTGACATCTATAACTCAAAAAATTGATTTGAAGAATAATAAACGCAAATTCAAGTTAAATACATATATTTTATTAAAAATTAATGGAACAACAAGTATATTAAATAAAGGTAACTTTAAACAGCAGTGTTGTCCACAGCTTTTTCTGGAAGAGTCATCAAGGGGTTGATTTGACCATTATAGGTGATCTCTATCACCCCTGACTTAACTGAATTGAACTCTGCCAATTCTTTATAAAAGCCATACATACAATGCAAGTTGTACCATAGTATTACTGAAAAAAATAATAAAATAGTGAGTTATTAGTTAATTAACAGATTTTATTTAATCCTTTTCATAATTTTTTGACAAAATATAAACAAATTTTGATTGAATTTGAAATATTTTAACTTAGATATTTTGTTTAGACTACGAACAAACAACATTTTAGAAGGTGAACCTCTCATCTGATTTGTATAATTAACTAATTACATTGACGATAAACTAACGGTTTCACACATATGTTCAATCTCCTTGAAACGTGCGTAAATTTTGTGTGGTTGATTATACAAAAATCGATTTGTCTTCAAATTTATATAATATGATATAAATGTAACTTGTATGAAGAAAAAAATTAATTACTTCAAGAGAAAGTTAAATAGCAAATATTCCATTAAATTAAAAATTGCATAGTTTTATTTCATTTCACACACTACTTTCTTTGTAAATTATTCTAATGTTGATTTGAGGTCTTATTAGTGATAACATGAACATTTTAATTCAATCGAAAGCTATAATCACGAAGAATGTAATTTTTACCATTTAATCATTATGATTGATCAGATACTTACGACAAATCAAAAAAAGCATCGTGAGCAAAATGGACTCTTTGAATATCATGTTCATTCCACAAAATATGGAGAGTATCATCAAATTTACCAGTTCAAGAAGCATGTAAAGAAGAACAATACGTTCTTTAGCCTGTAACAAAACATTGTTTGAACCCAATTGTGTGTAGATATCACAATGATTTCTTTCTTACATTAATGATCCCGTAAATGAGAACGACACCACAAACCAGATTGTAGACCCCCATCACGATTCCCAGGATGAAATATAATCGTTCCTCATGGGTTTCGTTATAGCTCAGTTCGATGCCGCTACCAAGAATTGCTGCTACACCGAAAGCCTGCAAAAAATTTACTTTCAAATTCTGTTACAATTACCTAAACGCTCGTTGCGGGTTAAATTTTCATTCATTTGAAAGTTAAAGAATTGTTGCATGCATATTTATTTAAAAACTGAATATTTGTATCTATGTCAAACAATAAAAAAAACTTATGTGTTGAAAGGTCAAAATAATATTTAATCAATACCACAACCAATTTTGTGGACACGAACGTCAGTAAAACATATCCCATAAACAAAACACAATGCCAGATAATATTGTTTCCAGTTTTACTAAAATTTTGGACAAGACCCAAGAATTCGGTTCAAAAGATACTTGAAAATTTTAAATTACCAACTGATTGAAATTTGTTCCTTTGATGATCAATTTTCCACATGATACTAATTTAAAAAGAAACCACGGAATTAAAAATTATTTACTGTTGACAAAATAATTTATTTTATATTTCTGAGAATACAGTAACTTAAATAAAACATCATAATTATAATTCTACTGTAAAAAAGGGTTGAAAATGTGGACTATTTATGTTGTAACAGTAATTAAACATTTAATATGTTTAATTACCTAATTTATTCTTATATTAATATTTAATTATAATTTCACATTTAGAAAATTTATTTTAAATTACTTCAATATCTTTACTCCATTGTTTAACCACACAGTTAATGAAAATCTATATATTCTTTATTATGATCTTTATCTGTTTCCACTTTTATTTATACATATGGGTTATTGATATCTTTATTATTCACATTTAATGTATGTTTGTGTTCTTATTAATTTTTTATGTCTAGAACATGAATATTCTATCATACTTTTCTAAATGGGAACCTTAAAATATTGTAATCAATTTATGTATCGTTGTCGGAAAATTGATTTTTATCAGTTTAATGTGTTTTATAGAGTATTATTGTTGTTATTTTACTTAACATGAGATAGTCAAAATCCTATTGGTTTTCTATTACTTCTTTTAAGTATTTCTTATAATTATTTTCAAAATCAAAAAATTAATTAAGTCAAAAAAACTTTCATTTTTAATAAATAAATTTATATATTATGTTTATTTAATGTTAGTAATTATTTATAGGATAAAATTAACTAATAAAAAGTGAATTTCATTTTGCTTAAATTTATAAGTTATATGTTTTATTCATTTTTTATAACAAATCTATCGATTATTCTAGTTTCTCCTATTAGTTGGTTAACAGACAAAAAATTCCAAACTCTCTCGTTGTCTCGATTTTCAATGTACTATATTTTTTAATTCATCACCTTTAAATGCCAATTTGCAAATTGCTTCGTGTTGAACCTTGCTAAAACACTGTTTCCGTACTACGAGGCCATAGATAACACCTTCACGACGGTCTTTACTCACCAAATTAATCATGGCCATTGCCATAGCACCGCTCTTCAAGTTGAAGCAGAACAGAAATTTTTCAGGCATTTTTACCAAACGAACTCTTCACTAACAACAAGAAAAAACCCGACCGCGTAAAAGGCCTAAATTCTTCTCTTGTACTCTCACTGCACTAAAATACGTTAGTTTATTTTTAGACGGTACTTCGAATAAATCATCCAGTTATAAAACTACGAAAAAATCTCACACGATCTATTATAGATGTTAAAATGTTTTGGAATGATTTTGGCCAGCACGTCTATTTGGCATATCTGTGGACCAACTGAATGGATGGATGCTGGTTAAATAAAATCGAAAGACGCCAGACGTCCCGACGCCTCTCCTATCCGAAACTTTGTCGTTTTCTAGTCTAATAATACACTGACGCCGCGGATGTGATGTTTCACTAGTTTACAATAAGATTTTATGGAGAAAAATTTAATTTTTATTATCGCCGTTCTCCAATAATTTAATTAGTGAGTGGCCATAATAAACATCTAGTTCAGTTTTATTTTATTATTTCATAATGCCTGTATCTGTTATATCCCACGCAGTAAAAAATCAATAAAAGAGAGTTTAAGAAACCCTATATAATTTATCATTCAACTATCGTTAAAGTTTTATAAAAGTTCCTTTAATCGCCCTAAGTAAGTAGCCTAATGACCGTTTAAAAATAGTCCAGTTTAGTTCATATTGTGAGTCACTGGTTCAATACCTTAGATTTTAATCAATTTTAATTTCATAAGTTTACAGTAACACGTGGTTTTGTTGTTAGTATTACGAAAGCACAAAATGTGATCACATGTAAGCTCATCCTACAACTGCGACATAACCATGTTAATGAATCAATTTTAATTAAAAGTACTCAATCCCTTGTTTTGTTGCTAATAAGAGACGTTACCTGGGTGTTTTACCGCGCATCTGTTTAAACACAATATAGCTTATCGGGCACCCGATATGCAAATTTTGTAGTTCCAATAGATATGGATAAATCGTGTGTGGCTGTGTCAATTATTCACATTGTAAGTATATCACAGGCCCCTTTAACTGGTCATTAATTGCTGCTATTAATTGAGATTTTACAGTTAAATTATAGTTTGTAAATTGCCTTAACTATTTAAAAATAAGTTCAATAGCCTATGGGAAAAATCTGTGTTTAATGTTTACAAAGGCCGCACCTCAACGTACTATTATCACGATGTATATTTCGTTAACATCATGTGGGTGTGCACTTTAAAGTGTTTTTATTTCAGACGTTGGTGTCCCTTCGAATCTACGAAATTGGCTGGAATTTCATCGCAAATGAACTTCCCTTTGACTCTAGCAGCATCAAATTAGATGTTTTGCGAATAACCATCCACTTACTCGTAATAACTGGCTTTATTTACGGATTTATTGCTGTTAGTATTACAAAAAATATGTTAAAGAGTGTATATTATATACATAATTTTCAGAAGCAGCCAAATTTTATATTACCATGGATAATTATAGCAGTTCTAGTACTCACAACCTCTTCAGGTTACGCTATATATTATTTAAAAAGTGGAGATACATCACAGAAAGTCGTTAACTTATTGGTTGTAGGTAAGTAATTGTTGTATCTAAAGTTTTATTAATAACTTTACTATTTATATTTTTAGCTGCACTATGGATTTTCTGGTTTAAAGTATACAAAGCTAGGAAAAAAATTGTGGAACATGAATATAATCTATTAAAACCTAGTTTAGATGGAATGATAAAACTGCTGAAAAATTATTGCATGTCGTTTGTGAATAAATAATTTGTAACTAGACTGAAATAAATATTTTTATTAGCAAGTAGGCTTCAAATGTTTCAAATCGTTGCCATGCTCCTAATAAATACTAACCGTCGTTTAGATATGATTATAAATGAAAATAAAGTGCGTTTCTAACGTTACAAATGTCGAAGAATCCAATATCCATACTGCAAGAATGGGCCATGCGCGAAAAGAAGCCTTTTCCACAATACGTAACCGAATGTGTCGGTACCCCTCAAAACCCAGAATTCAAATGCACTGTAACGTTCATGGGATACTCAACAACAGTAGTGGCATTAAATAAAAAGAACGCAAAATCCTATGCGGCGGTAAATATATTGAATTACTTGGGGCAAAATAACATCGCTCCGAACATTCTGTTACATATAAACCAATCGTTGATATCATTAGGTAAGTTTATCACCCAATGCCAAAATTTACATTTATAATAAACAACTTTTAGACTCAAAATGTATGTTTAACTACATTAGTCAGTTGAACGAGTTGGCCGGCAAGTGGGGCGTAGAACAGCCCCAATACAAGGACGGACAACATGTTCAAGACAGTTTTGCTATCAATTGTTATTTCTTAAAGTTGCGAACAGAAGGTCTTGGAAAAACAAAAAGGGGAGCAAAACATAAGGCGGCTGAATTAATGTGGGATAAGTAAGTTATAACTTCACAATTATACATACTTAATTAATAATAATAATAATGTTGGAGTCTTGAATTATATCCTTAGACACGATGTATCTGCATCGAAAAACCAATTATTATTATTGTATGATAAGAAAGAAATAAAAGTTGTTTTTATTCTGTTATATAGAAAGCAACAAAATACAATTAATTGATAAACACAGACTACCAAACATAAAATTTAAAATTGTACATCCTTTAAATAGCTTACTTTCTTACAAATTTAATTATTTTTTTTCAGACTTTGGTCGGAATGCCAGTCTACTTTACCAAGATTTGAGCAATTTAATTTTTCAGCTTTATAATTATATGCCCCTTAAATTAATATTATTTTTTTGCTAATAAAATCATTTATTAATGGAAATATTCAAATTTCAATTATGGCGTTGCAAATTAGATGTCATACGTAAAATAGTGGATAGCTAAAAAATTCAATTTATTTTTCTTTTAATAAAATGACTTTTAGTTTATTATTATTTATAGTAATTATATATCTGTAGTTCTTAGAAAGTACTTGAAGGTGCACAAATTCTATCGCCATCTATATTTTCTAAGTTTAATTATTAATTAATTGATTATAGGAACCTCTAATTTTCAGTTCTATCTGCCCATTATTTATTATTATTAAACAATAAATTGGGAATTGTAGAAAAATTGTTCTGATGATTAAATTATGACATATTGCCCCAAACAACACTCCTGGTCGAAATATTTTAAGATACTTATATTAAGTACGTCATAATAGTCAAGAATTTATCCTAATAATAATTTAAATATAGCAAATTGCAAAGCGCCCTCTCTATAAATTGTTAACAAAAAATGATTTCAAAAAATGGAATAGGTAGTTTTGATAATATCAGAGAAAATGAACTCTCGGAAACGAAAAATATTATTCAATGAGACTTTTGAAAATATTGTTTAATTATCTAATCCCCACAGTTTATCATTCTTCCACTCGACCAGGTAACCTCCCATTGCATCGACATAGAGTAAATAAGCGAAAGTAGGTTCCACAAGAAGTATCAGTGTTATGTGAATTTATTTCATTGAATAGAGCAATTACTGCTGTTGCACCTGTTATGTGTAATCAGTGAAATACTTCACTGCTAGAAGTGGTTAGAGTGACATCTAGACTATTTCTAAAGAAACAGCGAAATACTGCATACTGCAATTTCGTTGCCATATCCTCAGTTCACATCGGGTAATTAGATAAAGTTACTTGCGTCTTCTAAATTCGAAACAAACAATAATATTTTATCTGTACCTTGTGGGTTTTGTGTGGATTTAAGTTATTGTGCACACATCTGGAAAAGGTAAGTAAAACTATATACATTGTTTTATGCATATATCAAATATATAGGTTAATTATGGGGATTTCCCCAGCTCTTTTTGGTTATACCATAAATAATATCATAGATTACCGTGTTATATAATTTACATAGCTTATATATTAAATATATATATATTAAATATATATATATATATATATATATATATATATATATATATATATATATATATATATTAATTTATAAAATTGCACAACATAAGTTTAGACCACATCATGTTTTCAACTTAATTGATATTAACTCTAACGTTTAATGTATCGATAATAGATGACGTTAACACCGTCTTTAAAAAATAAAAACACGTAATATGAACATTTAATTTACTTTAAAATATTAATATTTGTTTTATTTTTCTAATACTCGTTATTAAAATAATTTTATCAAATTGTGAACATAAAAGTAACAAATTTTTCTGTTTGACATTACATTTTTTGGCAAATTTCACATTAAATTCGTTGAATTTCTCTCGTGTCACAACTTTCATTTGTCAACATATTTTTTAGATGTCCAAAAATCCGATAAGTAAACTTCAGGAGTTTGCGGTGACTCAAAAATTAAGCATGCCCGATTATGATATTATAGGAATAGGAACCGCACAATCACCCAAATTCTTATGCAGATTAAAATACAGCAATCGGACTGTAGAAGTGACTGGTATATCCAAAAAGGATGCCAAGTTTCTAGCTGCACAAAATATGCTTATTTTATTGACAGCTAATAAAAGCGGGACTTCAAACGATACCATTTACAGAGATGTTTCGTCCAATTATATAGGTAATTTATATAAAACATAGTAGTGTTAGATTTTATTTTAATCCACGTTTCAGCGGAAGTAAATTATGTTGGGAAAGTAAATGAATTTGCCAATCATTATAGGCAACGACAACCATGTTACAGCGATGAGGCTCCGATTAATGGAACATTTGTAATTCAGTGTACATTTATGAATAATAACACTTTCGGTTACGGAAAGACCAAAAAGGCCGCAAAACAACACTCCGCCGAATTAATGTGGAAAAAGTATAGTATATTTATAACTTTCCGTTTCTTTTTAATACGTTAATTTTGTGCTCCAGATTGCAAGAGGATGACAGTCGCTGTTATGAAGAACCTGGGAAGAATAAATCAAATGGATTATCAACGGCACAGGACCTAAAAACCGATGAAATTATCAGAGCAATCGAAGGACTGACATTGGAGCATATGCAACCCCATAAAGTCAATGTCAAAATTGAAGTTACACAGTCACCTGTTACCAATTCTGTAAGCCTTGTTCAACCTGAATTTTATATAATAAATACAATGTTTAATTTAATGTTTCAGAAGCGTCTAAAAACTATACAAGAGCTTAAAACGGATTTATATTTGATGAATTTTGATTATGAAATTTCAACGTTTAGACCCCGCCCACTGATCTTGTTGCTGAAAGCTAATAATGGAATTATTTTGTTGGGGACTGGTTCTACTTATGAAGAAGCAGAACACAGTGTTTTATCAACTGCAGTTGAGATTGCTAAACACAAAGTAGATTTAATCAGTTTGTGAGTTTAGTTTTTTAATTCCTTTCTCCTTTCATTTACTCACTAATTATATTCGTTGATTTTTAATTTTATACGTAAATTAAAGATATTGTACATGAACAGATATTGGAAATAATTCCTTTCCATCTTTTAAATAATTTAGAAAGCTAAATTGTTTACAAAATGGAACTCACTTATAATCTGAATTTTGTCCAACTCCTCTGTTCATTTAATATTTATATACATTATATAATACTTATAACTTTCTTTGGAGTTATCAATAAATTTGATTTATAGATAGAAGTTTATATTAATAATTAATATCCCTAATAGAAACTAAGAATTGTATAAAGTTAAATTGAAATTAAAATATTTAAATAATTATATTATTACTATAAATTAAATACCAATTCTTGATATTACATATATCTAAAAATGATACAGCTAACCTCTGTATGGGTGTGGGAAAAAAGTAGAACCTAAACTATATTGATGAATCTAAAATATGAAACAAACTCAAATTTGTACATTTCTCCTTTAATTTAAAATTTTATTTGACATTAATGTAACGCCTATCTGGGATATCTTGAAATTAGTCTATCGCATAACATGGGACGCTCTTGGTAAGTCCTAGATAAGACATCCCTGGGACGTACTTTGAAATGTAAATCATTATATATACAAATCGATATTTATATTGCCCAAATTGGCATTTTTTACTAATTTGGCAATATTAATTATGAAGTCGCAATTCATTGGCAAAACATCATATCATCATTGCCATAAAAAATATTTCCAACTATCAAAGTACGACGTTATTTGCTTACAAATGGATTTAATTGATAACACACAAAACTCGGCGATAAATTATTTAAACAATACGATTTACATCTATTGAAAGAAGTCTAGTTTTGTGTGGTAAACATATCATGGAATATTCTACTTGTCCCACTAGTGGTGAACGAACAGAGTAACAATTGTACTCGAGTAAAACACCTGTTTTTTAAGTCAGTTTGATGTCATACAGTTCATTTCGGATTATAAGATCAAAATTAAGTTTACTTATTTCCTAAAAATTTCCCAAAGCGCTCCATAACTAAATTGGTTTTAAACACAAAAGGTTGTAAATGTGATTGTTACTTTATAATTATGAAAATTGCAATTAACAATTATCTATATCAATATCTCGCCGCATTCACAGGTAATTTAATAGTTTCATCTTAAATTATTGTGAGCATGATTTTGTAAATTTATGAGCTTTTAATTAGGATGTTTGAGTATGATGTCAACTGGAATGCATTATGGGTGGCCCTCACCGTCCTTACCCGTTCTGCAGTCACCCGACTCACCAATGCCCATAACCAGTGAACAAGGATCTATCATAATTACTATACTAGAATATGGAAATATTGTGGGATGTATAGTGGGAGCCTTCATTGTTGACAGGATTGGAAGAAAAAACACCATTCTGCTTACTTCACCGTTGTTCTTCGTCTGTTGGATTATGTTGGCTCAATTCATTTCAATATATTTTATGATGTCTGCTAGGTTTCTTGCTGGTTTGTCAGGAGGAATTATATGCACGGTTGCGCCTATGTATCTTGGTGAAATTTCACAACCTGAGATAAGAGGCCTTTTAAGTTCTCTAATTCAAGTTTTGCACATTTTGGGACAGCTAGTTTTCAACATCTTTGGAAATTTACTTGGTATAGACGTCGCAGCATATATATGTGCTGTGGTTCCTGTTTTACAATTTGTGACGTTTGTTTGCATGCCAGAGAGTCCATACTATCTGATAATGAAAAACAGGCACAGTGACGCGGAAAAGAGCTTGCACAAATTTAACAACGGTGTCGAAGTTGAAAACACCTTGAAAGAAATTGTCAACTCTTTCAAAGAAGAAAAGGCTTCCAAAATTAGTGTGTTTGAGATAATAACTGATCCAGCAAACAGAAAAGCAGTGTACATCACGTTTGGCCTGAGATTTTTCCAACAAGCGACTGGAATAACGGCAATTAGTTTTTATGTGAAAACTATTTTGATTGATGTCAACACCGGATTATCTCCTTCTACAATATCCATTATATATTTCATGTTGCAATTAATGGTGTGTTCGTTGAATTCAACACTAATCGATAAAACTGGACGCAAACCATTGCTGATATTTTCCTTTATTGGAACTGGAATTGCCAACGCAGTTTTATCCATTTACTTCTATTTTAGTGCTACTGTAGATTTCAGTGAAACTTACTACAAATTTATACCTGTGATCGGTATTTTAATTTATGTGTTAATCTTTAATATTGGTTTAGCGTCCACCCCAGTAGTTTTATTGGGTGAATTCTTCAACACCAGAGTTAAAGCAATTGCAATGGCCAGTGCGGATATATTTTTTTCTATACTTATAATAATTGTGTCTTTCTTTTTTCAATTTACCAAAGATTATGTAGGACTATATATTCCATTTGCTGTATTTTCAATATTGGCAATCTTTGGATTCTTGTTTGTATATTACTGTATTCCAGAAACTAAAGGAATGAGTTTAGAGAAAATACAACTGTATTTAAGAGGAATTACAAATGATGAGGACAATTAAATATATTAATTAGATATTTTATTTCAAGTATATTTAACATATGTGACAACCATTTGTAAAGAGATTTTAATTATCTCTTCTATTTTTATGAATTATACTGAAACATGGGGATGAGATTTGATTTTAAATATATGAAAATTAAAATGTATGATGTTATAAAATATTGATTTATCATATGTAACTATGAAAATTGAGAATCTCAGTCCAGAAAATTAATACATACACAAAATTACAAATAAAACAAGTGTTTTGTCAGATATCAGATATTTTTATTTTCCAAATATATAATAAAGAGACTAAAAGGAATACATAAGTAAAGCCAAATTCATATTAAAATATTTAAATCTAATTCTTAAATTAGATTCAAGCCCTAGATTATTCGACGTATCTAAAAATGATATAAATAATCTCTTTCGACTCCCGTGTGAGTTTTATGGTAATGTGTATATCTAGAACTCGAGGTAATATACTGATATTGGTAAAAAATTAGAAAATAAAATGAAAAAAAATCACCGATAGGAAATTAGAGTTGATTCTTAATTTTAACCCATCAAAATTGTAAAATTGTGCAGTTAATTAAAGTTCAATTATATTCGCTAAAACAGAATGCGTTAAACCAAGTTGCGGAATCTACAATATGAAGCAGGTTTTAAATTTGTACATTTCCTTAAGAAAAAAATTACCGAAGCAACTATTAGCTTACAGCATTCTATTCAATAATCATCATTAGAATTACATTAATTTAAAATTTTGATGCATTCAATTTAATACAGTTCAGGAAAAGATCAAATAAATTTAAATTAAAAATAAAAATGTACATGTGATAACTCTTCCCAAAGTCAATTTCAATGCCTAGTCTGAGGTCTAGCGTTACCGTTCCTGGTTTGTCTTGGCCTGTTATTGTACCCATCTTTAAAGTCCTTATTATTAAAATCCCCTTTGTAGCCGTTGTTCTGGTAAAAGTTCTGGTTCCTGGGCGCAAACTTTCCATTGTTGTGCGCCAAATTGACATTGTTCTGCACCTCGTCGCCGAATTGCGCATCCCTTTCGTCAACCAACATTCCTCCACCGTTCTTCTGCACGCCGACCGGCACCTGCGGCTGCTGAGGCGGTTGCTGTGTCTGCGGCTGCTGCGGTTGCGGCTGAGGCGGCAGGTTGTTCAACGTTGGAGGCAAGTTGGCTAACGGTGCCTGAAAATGGGGCGGTAGTGCCATAGTCGGTGGCAAGTGGATGCCAGAAACGAAACTCTGGTTGGTGAACGTCTGAGACGGGATCTGATCAGGCTGAGGGTCGATCTCGGATTCCTGAACGTCAAAAATAAAACGGTTAGTTAAACGCCATCAGAATAAACTGCTCAAATCAACTAACCTGCAGGAAGAAGAAGCTGCCAGCACCAAGCACCTCGCTAATGGGCCGTGGCGGAGGCGGCTGCTGCTGCGGCACGGCCTGCACCTGCGGCGGTGGGCCCTGGTGGTACAGCTTGTCGGGTCCTACGGGCGCCGCGCCGACCAACTGGTCGATCACCTGCTGCGTTGGCGGCTGCTCGAGGACCGCGTGCGGCGGCGGTGCCTGCTGCATCGGAGGGGGCACCTGCCCGCCAGCCACGTGCATGGGCTGAGGCTGCTGTTGTTGCTGTTGCGACAACCCGTCCAGTGTCAGAGATTCGATGGGTAGTTGATGGAGAGTCAAGTCATGGGCGGCAGCTGCGGGCGGCAGCTGATCGGACTGCGGCTGTTGGGGCGCGTCAGCTGTGAGGTCTTGTTGTTCGGCGGCGACTTCCGTTTCCACGTATGTCTCAAACACCTAGTCAAGCACACACCAAGATTTAATTAAAATTATGATAGAAAATTTCCTTGCAATTATTTTAAACATGAAATGGACTAAATTTTTTCGTTTCCTATTTCATGCATTTTAATGAGATAAAATTTAAATGTGATTCTCACTTGAGCTTGGTCGAAGTAGCCACTCTCGTGGATTTTGCCGAGGACCTCCTTGATCTGACAATAGGTACCACCAAACACTTCCTTTTGCTTGCCATCGACGACTGCGAGCAAGTGCTCAGCAGCAGCTTGAACTTCATTCGTGAAGGCAGTCGGATTGCCGGCTTCATGTTTAGGCGTCACCGCGGGGTACAGATCGTCCAATAATCTGAAAAAAAACATTAATTATACAATTACGTTATTAATTGATTAAATAAATATTACCAACAATTTTATAATTATATTAATTATTTACGTGTGTGGAATTCTTACTTGAGGTCAGATTCAGTTAGTTGAGCTGCTCCATTTTTCCCATTGAGAAAGTCATCCCTTACAGACTCACTGCCCATTTGGTTTAAAGCATCCTGCACAAGTAAAATCTCCCTTAGCCTGGCCAGTTCCTGTTGATTTTTCAGAGCCGCTTCTCGTTTCGCCTGTTTCTTCGCATCTTTCTCGCTAACGTTGACAAGTCCTGAGAAACATAGTTGATAAAAACTGTTTGTGATATATTTCTGAGAATATTTAATAAAATTATAGTTAAATAATTTTAAAGCAACATTTCCTTACTGAATGCATAAAGTATGTGGAATTATTAGGTTCCAGACATTTTATGTTGTCAGTTTTATATCTTTTAACAAAAGTTAAACACAATATTAAAATATTGATAGAACAGAAATGATGACATATCTTGAAACATTTAAACAATATATTATTTACATTTAAGTTTTTATCTAATAAGTTATACAAATTACTAGAATTATATTTATCTATATCATCATATTATTAGTGAGAACAAAACAAGCTGTCTGTATATATTTTATTTGATACTTCATTTATGTCTTTGATATAAATGTTTAAAACATAATTTTTAAAAGAAAATTACATACTTGTCAAAAAGGATCAATTTTTAATAAAAATTGAAAATCAGTATTTTTTGACATGAACAGTTCTTTATTGTCCTCTAAGCTAGCATTAATTAAAATCAAGTTGAACTTGAATTTCAGGTCATACAGAAAAAAAAAACAATCTTTGGAAAAACATGCTGTTATCAATGAATCAGTTAAGTACTTTAGTATAGCATATGTTATTATACATTTAAAAAATTTACATGAGTAATAATAATTCTTATTAATCTGAACAACAAATATTCCAATTAGATATTAATATTAAATTTGTTAATAAAAAGCTTATCTAGTAATGTTAATAAACAATGAAAACCATAAAACATGGTCAATCAATTGAACCATATCTTACCCATAAACTGTTTACTTAAGTCCCTAGCAAATTCCAATGTTTGAATAACTTCGTTGAATTTGGCTACAGCAGTCTTTTGATCCTCATTTAGGGTTTTGCCAGCGTTTTGCAATTCCTTGTATGATTCTAATTTTGACTGAAACATCAAAAAACATGGAAGTGAAAAGCTGATAATTGCAAAACATGAACGGTAAAACTCAATTATATTACGGCACGAATTTGATAAAAGTTATGCGAACTTTGCGAAACAGTGATTATGATTGGGAAATGCATGAACGACCGTAGAAAAACGGTATGTGTGTCAAAAGTGGTGAAAATTTCCGGTCGTGTTAAAAAATCCCGATCGGATCCCCATCAGGAATCGATCGGTCCTTACCTTTCGTTTCTCTAAGTTCCTAATTTTATGCTCTATTATTGTTATTGCTTGCCTAAGAGGCGTCGAATTGTCCGCTAACGCAGTATCACCTATTTGTTTTTCTACTTTGACATTAGATGCGGCTGACGGCATTTTTTACAGTCCTACGTCGTAATTGTATCACTCACGAAGTCTCGCCCCCACTGAAAACACAGGGTCGTTAGTCTGTTGGACTGCGAACACCACGTTCCGGTCTCGGTCTGATTTGCGAAACGTTATAAAACTGTTTGACACAACACAAGGGAGTCATCCATTGAAAAAAGCCGACCGGAAATGTGCGAAATGTACGTCTGATTGGCGGTCGGCACAGGAACTGCTCCGCTCGTGGTTAACGCGCGATTATTCAAAATAATTTCCCACCATTCTTGCATGTGGTCATAAGTTGTGCCATTTTTACGCTTCCATTTGACACTGACAGTCCAACGTTGAGTTGTTTTGGATATTAGTGTTATGTTAAATTACATTCTGCTGTCAGTACTATTTAATTAGAATAATATATAAATGTGTGGGAATTGCAAAAATATCGCCAACCTCTTATAACGAAAGAAACTAAGGAAAGGAGACCTGTTAACAGAAAAAAAATGTATACTAAAATAGAAGGAAACAATTAAATAAACCAACTAACTTTTTATTATTATAACATTCACATAGTTGTTCATAAAAAGAAAAGTAAATTTAAAACAAAATTGTAAGTAACGTCCAAACTATATTTTTACCGAAAACAATGTTCAAATTATACCAAATTGATGTTATAAAATTGGAAAAATATTATTCAACGATAATAAAAAATTGTTAACCAACAACATTCATGATAAGATTACTAAGAATAAACATTTTAGGGAAAAACAATTTTCACAATTGTTTCGAATAGATGGCGCCATAGAGTGATAAACGATTGTTGTGTTTCTGTGCGAATTGTTTTTCGTCCAATAATCAGAATCTTAACAATTAAACTTCCCCTGATTTCTCTAAACAACTGCATTGATAAAATCCCCCGATTGCCCATTGTAAAATTTCTAATTTACAGCCAAACAAGCTCAGCCCATGAGTTATATTTAGCAGTGAATAATTAATAATTTATCACGCGTTTTGCGAAAACACAACACGATGGAACAAAAGATAAATTTAAGGGGCGATCATTACAACCTAAAATGGAACAGTTTTACGCAAAACCTGATCCAAGTTCTGCAAGCCAAACAATCCAGTGCAGCATTGACCGATGTCACACTTTATTGTGAGGGCCATTTCATCAAGGCACATAAGATTGTTCTTGCGGCATCCAGTGTTATTTTTGAAGTATGTTTTTATAAGGTGTTAGCTAGGTTTTCTAATTGTGAGTTTTAGGAAATGTTTAAGTATCATGAAGAGAAGAACCCTTGTGTTATATTGAATGGTGTGAACATTCGAGATTTACAGTACATCATTGAGTTTATGTACAATGGACAGACCAATGTTTATGATGGGGACTTGCAGGGAGTTTTAAATTTGGGTGAAACTTTACAGATCAAGGGATTGAGTTCTGTGAAAGTTAAAGATGTAGCTAATGCCACAAATAGCATAGGTGGTACAGTAAATACTACTGTAAATAATAATTCAAATAATGTTAATTTATTATCACAACCGGCTAAACTATTTGTACCTATTGTAAGTTACACAATAGATATTTTACATTACATACAACAATATTTTTTGTAGTTAAATCTTTGTGCTCAACCTCAAAAAGTTAAGAAAGAGGAACAAGAAACAACAGATAAACTGCCTAAAAATAATAGCAATGAGAATATTCCGCCAAAAAAACGAAAATTGGCATCAGAAATTTCTGAGTCCAAAGAAAATGTAAGTTGTTTTATTTTGTAATTAATTAATATACAGTATTATTGTTTCAGGTTGAAAAACCCACTGATTTAACTATGGATAAATCTGTTAAAACTGTATGACAATAAAATAATTTATACTTTATATATTTTTAATATTTTTTTTTAGGAAAATAATAGTACAGAAAACCCATCACCAATAAGTGTGAGTAATTTTTTTATTGAATTAAAACTAATTAATTAAATAAAACTTAATTGTAGAGACCGAAATCGCCTCATGAATGTGACCATCCATATTTTGTACATGATGGTGGTTCACTAAAAAAACTAAAGGTATAAATTTGTTTTAAATATACATGCTTTTCTGAAAATTATTTTATTATGATTATAGAAAACACCTTCACAAGTAATTAAAATAGAGAAACTCGCTGGTACAAGTACTAAAAACACTTATAAAATTGACATACCAGAAAAAGTTCCCAGACCACCAAATGCGTTTATGATTTTTGCCAACGAGTGGAGGAGGAAACTGGCAATAGAGAACCCCAGTAAATAAAAATTATATTTTATAAATCGAGTGGTCGTCATTATTTTTTTTTTAGATGACTCCAATAAGATCATATCAATAAAACTGGGCAATATGTGGAAGAACTTTTCACCAGAAGAGAAACAAGTCTACTACGCGCAAGCGAAAAAGGCAGACGAAGTGCACAAAATCAAATATCCCAAGTAATAGAACAAATTCCATATGTCAATATGTATTAATACTTCAATTTTAGTTACTATTACAGCCCCAAAGAAGCACGCATCAGGAAAGCAGCGGCGAATTTAGGAAAGGGAGTGTCAACTGATAAGGCGATGGAGCTCGTGAATATGGTCGTGAAGGAGTCGGCGAAGACGGACAATTTTATAGAGGTAGTATAATTTTAAAACGGTATCGCTAAATATTTTATTAAGAATTTTGTTGAGATCGAGGTACAAGATGAGGATTCGTTCGAGAACGCCGACGTCACTGAAGAACCCGCCGAAATACCCGAAGTCCAAGAAATCCAAGATGATTAGCCACAGAAACAATGTAATTATTTATAAAAACGTTTATTGTGTAAAACGATTAAGTTATAGTTTCTGTTAGATGAGGGAGACAAAAATTGCAGCAACGTAAATTTATATGCCAAAGTACGAATTAAATATTTTTCTTTATACTGTAAATTTTTTAGATTTTCTGAAGAATTCTTTTTTTGTTTAAAGCGTTTG
The DNA here is from genome assembly GCF_024364675.1 of Aethina tumida. Lineage (NCBI taxonomy): Eukaryota > Metazoa > Arthropoda > Insecta > Coleoptera > Nitidulidae > Aethina > Aethina tumida. The sequence continues at coordinate 14,833,632 of NC_065441.1, forward strand.
AAGAATGTTTATATCAAATTACTAACTATGATGAATTAAATACTTTATTATGATCTTTTGTTACAAATTACAATTTAGTTATAATCAAGTAAAACAAATATTAACCGTGAATATCATTAAAACAAATAAGTTTTAAGAGAGATTGTTTTTTGTATCTATCATCACAAAAATTACTTATTAATTGCCAATAATATATGTTTGTCATATATTCATTATTATAATGTGGTGTGAATGTTATTAAAAAATAAAAGTATCAAGTTCAAAGTTTGTTGTTTATTAACTAGCAATAAGTTAAAATACAAAAATTACTTATAAATGTTTATTAATTGCCAACAATATATGATAAATATTATATACAAAACATTAAAAGTAAAAATATACACAAAGTCACTGATTGGTCATAATAGTTATATACACCTTCAGTTCCCACAATGTATTTATATTATATTACGCTAGAAATACCACAAAGAATATAAAGAAGAATATCAAAACTCCAAATATCTTTATCATGAGCCACCTGTTTGAGGAAACCGACTGAAAGTATTTTAAAATTTGAGCGTGGGCCGCTTCGATATTCAACTGTGCGTCTTCCACATTACTGTCGATTCTATCTACCATCTCCTCTTGTTCTTTTACCATATGAGCCAGCTGCAAATCAAACATTAAGACGACAACCGATACATAATATTTGTTTTAACGTACTTGTGAGAAAATTCCTCCCAATTCTACGATCGTCGACTCGATATTCTGCATAGTCTCGGCCCGACTTTGCAGATAATTATCCGTCTCATCGTACATCAACGCCGCTTGAAGCTGCGACTGTTGCGGTTGCTGCGGCAGCAGCGCGGAACTCTCCAGATTGATGCTTACCTGATCCTGTTCCTGGTATAACAATCCTTGGTTCTGGTTGGTAACGTTCGGCGGCGGCAAACCGCCCTGAGAGAACTGGTCCCGTCGCGACTTCTGGTGTCGCAGATTCTCGGTACGGACCTCCAATATTTGCTTGAAGTCGGACGACATGCTTGCCAGTTTCGATTGCAGGGCCAACACGACGCTGCTGGAGTGCGACTGGAGATGTTTGCCCCTGACTTGGGCCCGCTGGCGTTTTGAAACATCTTGCAGCTGGGCTATCTGCTGGTTTAAGCTGCTCAAGTCGCCTTTTATCATATAGGTCAGTTCCTGGATTTCGGCAGTTCTGTCGTCAAATAACGACTTTCGCTTTGCCACTGAAAAGTTTTGTGTTCTTAAGACAAATTTTACCATGATTAATATTTTTCCTACATTAATTTACCCCATCTTATAAGACACACACATAATTCTAAACTATAAAAAAAATATAAAATAATTGTTTGAGTCATGGTCATGATATACAAATTTAATGGATGCACAAGTGTATGTGTAAGTAATTATTACACTTTCTAGAACATTAATCATGACATGCACTCCTACTCTATGAAACATTTTCAAAGATTTTAATACTTACACAATGTGAGTTTCTCTAATTTGGAGTATGTGTTGGCAATATTCTTTCCAATATTCTTTGCAATAAGCATAAACTCTGAATGGCTTTGTATAACCTTTGATCTTCGGGGATCCCTGGCTGCCACAGCCCTGGCAATATTTCTTCCCTGTAGGGTTTGAATTGTATTTACAAATTCACTGGTTCTGTCCCTTGCAGTCATTATGTATTCTGGTTCACACTCTTCAATATGATCTTCTAAAAACATATTGTAATGTTGGAGAACAAAATTACTGGTTGGATGTTTTTACCTTCTTCTAAATAGTAGTCGGGAGTGACATTATTTGGATAAGCGGAATTTACGTAATTGATATTGTTGTGTTGAGTGTAGAAACTATTATTTCCGATTAGCACTGAATGATCACTTTCAGGCACTTTTCCTTTTCTTCTAGATAACATTTCATATTTATAATTTAAGGACTAGTCTTTATAATTATGGGACTTTATTTATTGACAGTTAAAGATTATATTTTTTTAATATACACACTCATTTGGATTTTTAAATTTAATAATATGTAATTAAAATATAACAGTGGCAAATGTTCACAAATGTCAAATTTGACACGTCAAACACGTCATTCGCCATAGAAAACCTACAGATCACAGACAGATAATATATTGCAACACCAAATTCCCAATACCATAGCGACATTCACGTCCGAACTTAGGAAACATTAGCAGTAATCTGTAAATTGGAACGTATTTTCCGTTTTTAATTATATATATTTATTTGTCTATTACGAGAAATATAATTTTTAAAAAACTGTAATTGAAAAATCTTGTAAAACTTTATTTATCAATAACTCTTTTGTCGACAGAATATCTATGCTAGCGCTAGAGGCGGTTGAACTATTTCTATTTCAACATGGCAGTCTTCTGTAATCTGTAAGAGGTATACAAAGAGAGAAAGTACTATTTAACTATTCACAGGTAAGAGTGACATACAAACAGTATGTATACTTCTTCTTCTTCTTCTGGGGATTAATGTAGGCAAACCGACCACCATAGAGAGAAATAAACTGGAATCGAGGACGAAAAAGATATAATTTTGGGATGCCTCTAGGCTACTATGGCACTAATCTAAGTTTTCTATGCTTGCGGGTTGAAAGTTTCAACTTGAAACATAACAGTACCCTTTAGTAAACAACAAAGAAATATAGATATGGGTCGGCCGGACTCGAGGATACTTTCCATAAGGAAGAATCTGTTTAATAACCTTCAGGATAATTTAATAACAAGAATTTATTGTTATACCAATCGAAAAGCGTTTGATTCGATTGCATTTTGAGAGAGACATCTGGCACGACAGAGACAGTAAAAGTCTGCTAATTTGCTCCGTAGTGGAAGACTTACCGTCTCTGTCGTGTATGATCTCTCCTTCAAAATTAAGTAGGATCAAACGCTTTCCGATCTATATAATAAAAATAATGTAATTTTAATTTACTCTAAAAATATGTAAAATTATTAAGAACTTTTATCTTATATATTAATAAAAACAACAAAATTTGAAATATCATGATCAGATAAAGATATTTTTATAGATAAAATTAATTTTTAATGTAAAACAGATAAATATGAAAAATACAAATAATGCATATTAAAAAAATTATTTATACATAAAATAAATGTCGTATAATAGCTTAATGTTTTACCTACGAATGGTAAAAAATACATGTAACAAATTTATAATTAATATCATTTTTGTATATTTAGAAACTTGATGCAGATATAAATTCACATTCGGCTGCTTGTGGCCTCAAAATCTGAAAATAAATGTTATGTACATAATTTTACTAAATTCGAAGTGTGTTTACCAGAAACGAGCAAAGAAGATTTTCGTCTATCCGCAACAGAGCTCCCGCATTCTCAAAATATCCACAGTAATTGGGTGCCGAAAAAATAGTCACTAATTTTCTTCCTCCAAAAAACATGTAACCATCTTCCACAACCTATCGAAATTATCATTAATTTTATATTATACTATTAATTACAGTATGTACCTGATGAGCTCTAACAATTAAATCTAAGTCGTGCTTCTTCAAAAAGCTTTCAATTATATCTGGACCAAATGTGAACGAAACTCCTCGATCGTTGGCTCTCCAGCCGGAATCGTATTCTGGATCTGACCATACTAAATCACACAACAAACCTAAAACAATCTTTTAAGACTTGGTGTGGGTTATTAATTGAAACTTTCAACCTGTAACAGGTATCGTTACAGGTCTTGGAATTTCCCTAATTTGTTCGAGACGGAACAAATCTGGACTTAAACCTCCGTGACAACAAAATATTTTGTCCTCTATGACCGCAGCTACTGGAAGCGTGTTGAACACATCACAGAACGTTTTGAATATTTTGGTGTCGTATCGTCGTTTACCTAAAAATGCTGAAGTAAATATATTACAAGAATGGCTAAAATACTTACACTCATCAAAGAATCCATAAAATTTACAAATATTTTCTGTTTCGTGATTGCCTCTAAGCAGAAAGAAGTTTATGGGGTATTTGATTTTGTAGGCAAACAATAGACAAATAGTTTCTAGAGATTGCTTTCCTCTATCTACATAATCTCCAAGAAATAGATAATTTGCGTCCGGCGGGAATCCATTGTTATTGAATAGTTTTAAAAGGTCTTTGTACTGACCATGTATGTCGCCTAAAATTGTATTATTTTTATGTGATTTATTATGACCAGTTGAAACTTACCCGCAACTGTTACAGGTGATTCCAACTCCAGGAGCATTGGTTGTGCTAGAAAAATTTCTCGTACTTTCTGACATAATGATATAATTTCGGACTTTTTAAAATTTATTTTCTTCAGATTTTTTGAATGCAGAACTGAAAAAATGACAAGCTACATGAGAGCAATTCATTATTAATACGACATAAATACAAATTGAAACATATTTTATTACTTTTTGACTAATAACTTAGATGAGACACAATAAGTCATACTTACCCTCAGGTGATGTTAACTGATAGATTATTTTATCTACATCTAGGGCCATTTTTCCCGAAAAATCTCATAAAAAATAAAATTGAAGGAGCCAAATATTTTTCTTATGAACGTATACTAGCAAATATCAGTTAAAAACTGTTATCATTTATTATCTGCTTTATCAGAGGTGAATAATTATTTAATATTTTCTATTTTATCTATAAATGCGTAAAGGTCGCAATAGTTAATCAATCGTCACTATTTTATTATTGTTCATTTTTTTGACTTAATTAATTTGGCATGTTAAAAAGAAATAATTTTACAAACGAAAAATTTATTCTTAACCCTATACATATTTCTATATATCATAAAAATGAGATATTATCGTTCGTCGGACGTATCCGTATTTCCTGGTGGTCAAAATTCAACCAGCCTTCAAAATCCCTACTTTCTATTAACATTTTGTACCTATTCTTTGGAGTCGTTTTCCTTGTTATACAATGAATGATTTTTTTGAACCAATGTCGATCTCCTATGCCATTCTAAAAAAAAAAAATAAACACATCAAATTTGAAACACTTGAATGATCTTAACTTACTTCAATCAGCACTGCTAGAATTATGTGAGCCAAAGGAAATCCGAGTAAAATGCATTTAAATGCAATTTGGTTCCGTGAATTGTCATGGACGTAAATAATATCCATGAATTTCGCCACTTCTTTGCATGGATAAATCATAATCCATCCTGTAAAGACGGACAGCAACAACGCGCTCAATATAAACCAAAAATTAGTCCACAAGGGTTTCCTGAAAGAATACATTAAACACTTTTGTTTGTTAGTTGCTTGGCAAATTATACCTGTAAGGTTTCCCTTTGGAATAAACTATGGCTATAATAATGTATTGAAAACAGGATACTGTAAACAAAACTGTATTTTCCCACGATACAATGACTTCCTCATGTACCTTATCAGGAATAGGTTCAAACCATTCCTGCAAAGATAAATAGTATAGAGCACCAAGCTGAACCAGAGCGCAACCGATGATCTGTAGTATCAAAGGTATGGTATTTTTTGTAGATATCAAAGAACCAATCGGACGTTTGCTGCACAAGATCTCCGAAGGTCCTGAAACAAAAGACGTGAGAGTTGAAGTTTTGTGTGTTTGTTACTCTACTACCTTGTCGACCTATTGTCACTGCCAGTGCAGTGGTTATTACCAAGTCAATATACAAAAACTGGAAATCACCAAGGATGGAACGGTGCTAAAAATAATTTCGTGAACCATATTGAGTTACAATCAAAGCAAAGAAACTTACATGGTATAATATCAGAATGGTTATAAACTGTATAAGACTGTATAATGCCATGTATTTAAATATTGCAAAACTGGTGACCAATGCACAACGGCCTTCAAGCATTAAATGAATGAGACAGGAAATGTCGTTAATTGAGGAGGTAAAAGGTGCCGCCACACTGGCTTCAGCTTGGGACAAAGAAACCCCAATGTGAGCAGCCTTCAATGCCTACAATTAAACTGTATAGTTAAACAAATTGTAATATTTATTGTTAACTTACACCACAGTCGTTAGCTCCATCTCCAACCATTGATACGACATAGTCCATTTTTTGAAATGCCTTAATCAGTTGGGCCTTTTGGTCAGGTTGAAATCTGGCGAAAATTGTGGTCCTGGTTAAAATTTGTGGAATTATATCTATGTAGTATTGTCTTAGTATGTCCCAGACTTTGCCGTCTATTGCCAAATGGGCATTCTGAAACGATTATCAATGAATAAATAGTGTTACTTTTATTGTTGTTGTCACGTACGTTTAAGTCAATGGATAAATTACATGTATTGTAACCAATGTTATTTTCCAATGTGAGTAACGGAATGTTGGAATTGGTGTTTTCCACAGTTACAAGCGGATAAATTTGCTCATCCAGCTTCACCATATCACAGTTTCGGGCGACAGCAATTGCAGTCAATACATTATCACCAGTTATCATGACAGTTCTAATGTTGGCGTTGTGTAATTTATTCATTACCCTTTTCGTTTCACTTTTCAACGGGTTTTGCATTATTAAAAATCCCAAAAATGTCAGGTCACACTCAATCTACAAATCTCAGTGGTAACTTATAGTTATTGGTGATTTAAATTTATACTAACCACATTTCTTTTCACCTTCTGCGACTGTTTAAAACTGAATTTTTCTGATAGGGGTTTATACGCAACAGCAATCACTCTATAACCTTGTACTGTGTAGTTTGAGAGCACCATAGAATAATTATTAGGCAAAGTTTCCTTTTTACAAATGGCCATAATTTTTTCGGGAGCACCTTTAGTAAATGCAATCATATTTGGTTCCTCCAAGTTCCTAATTATCACAGACATGCATTGCAATGTGGAGGAAAACGGAAATTGCCTTATAATACCGATTTGGTAAAACTAAAATCAACATTTACAAAACGTGAATTATTTCCAAAAAAATTACTTACTTCATCCGTATTTTGCGAATTGGCCTGTGGTCCTGGCGACACGACCGTAGGCGCAAACATGTTGAAGCGGGCGTTTTCGTCGTCACCGGGCTCTTCAAATTTCTTAAAAAAGAAAACAGGCCAGTTCATGAAATAATCAAATAACAAATAATAGTTACCCAATTGGTGAATTCGAACATGTTGAGTTCGAGTGGGTCTCCGTTCAGTTCACCGTCGATTTGCGTCAGGGAATGACAACAAGCCATTGCCTGCACCAATTTACTTTTGTAATCTAAATAGGAAATGTGATCTACCGGTTCAGATAGACGGGCGTTTTCGCAGGGCACCACCGAATTCATGTCCAAGGAGTCGTGTGTCAGTGTTCCAGTCTATAACGTTAAATATGTGTTCAATCTCATGTTAGAATTATTTTAAATTTAAACAATAAAAGCGAATATAAATTCAAAAATTAATATAAATGAAAGGAAATAAATGTATTGTAACACGAAATCTGACTTACCAAAAAAAAATATTAGGTGAAATCTTTTGCAAACTGTTAAAAAAGTTTTATATCTTTATTAAAGTTTATTTACACAAACATTTAATTTGTATAAAGAGTTAGAAATGTGTCATTTGATTTATACAAAAAATATAATCTAAAAATATATAAAAAACCGTTCTAAATAAATGGTACTATTATCAATTGTATGTAATTACTACAAATAATTAATTATATGAATAAATATTAATAACATTAATACAAAATATTAAAATATGCTATTTTGATTCCTAAAAAACATGTTGAGCAATTGGGTTGTTTACAATTATTGTGGACATTTGAATGCACCTTAAAATAGACCGTTATCTATTTTAATTTATGCATTATAAATTAATAATATGTTTATCTACATACTAAAATTGTGACATCATTATATTTAGGATTTTACATGTATACAATCAAAATTTTGACAATATTAGAGAAAAATACTATTTGTACTGACCTTATCGAAACATGCGAGCTTAATTTTCCCACATACGTTAATTTTTGGTGGACTAGTACAAAAAATGCCGATTTTTTTCAACCTGTCCTGACTATAAACTGTGCCTATAGCCATTGCAGCAGGCAGTGCTGGTGGTACCACAATCGTAATAATATCCAAGGCCCTAGTAATTGTATCTTTCAAATGAGCCTTAAAAAATAATTGTTTATTTTATCCCATTATTTAACAACAAAACTTACATGTCTGGAAATGTACATATAAAGGCAATAACTCATACCAAAAGAAGCGATAACGAACAAAAAAAAGATAAATTTGTAACTGTCCTTTTGGAACTGTAGATTGACAGGTGAGGGGAACAATATGCTTTTGATCAGAGCACCTTTGGTGGTGTAAAAACCAGTTCTCACCACCCTCGCCACAACATTGTCACCTCCGTAATTTCTAGTTTGTAGCAAAGTGGTGCCTGAGAATAAAGTGTGCCTTTTGTGGGTGACTATCGAGTATTCCTCTTCGCTAGAGTGCAAGGCGGTTTTCGTAACAGGCACGCTTTCGCCTGAAAAGCCAATAATCAATTAATAAATTAAACTTTCATCCAAATTAAATCCAGAACCTGTGAGAACACTTTCGTTGACAATACATTGACCGGTCAACAGGACAGCGTCGCAAGGCAGAATGAAATTATTAGGCGGCAATATAATCAGGTCCCCTGGTACCAGCTCAGCAGGATCAAGATTTAGTTCGTGACTGTCGCAGAGCAAATTCTGCCGCACCACCTTCACCTGGTGACATACTGATTGTTCCACGAGCTCGTGAAGAGACTCACTTTGCTAAAAACGCAACAAGTAGAGAAGTAACAATTTAGGTGGATTCAATGAGAGTTACCCTTCTAGTTTGTATTAATGAAACAATACTGGAGAAAAGAGTCAAGACTACGACACAGCCAGCATAAAACATGTAGTCGTCAAAGCACCACAGTGCAACTGAGAACACTTGGAACATATAAAACGCATTGAATACTTCCTCTACAAATAGTTTCCAGTAGGATTTAATCTCGATGTGTATTTTGTTTGGTCCAAATAATTTCGTTCTAAAATCACGTAATTTGTATTATATGTAATAGAAATAATTTTCGAAATTCTTACAAGTCTAAATAGTCAATATCAAAAAGTCCAGTGGTATCATTTAAGTAGTCGTCCACTTTTGTGGCGGGTATGAAACGGTCCAAGGAGGTGAAAGCCTCCGTCTCTTGGTTCCATACGAATTTCGTGTGTTGGTAGAAAAAATATCTTAAAACGTATGGGCCCAAATTGGGCACTTTCAGTCTATCAGTGTCAACTTTTATTATACTGTATTTCCCGTAAGGATCCTCAACTAAAACATGCAATGCAATTAAATTAACTTTTCTTGAACCATGAGGTTTTTATTGTTTGATTTGCATTACATTTAAATAACAATATTTTCCGATAAATTATATGGTTTGCACAATGATTCACTAAGTGATTATTAAAAAACCCCGGCTATTGTATAATAAATTGTTCTTTGTGTTGTAATATAATATGATACCATATCATTTCAGTGATAATAATGATTCACAACAGTATTATTAAATAAAAAGATTCATCCAAGCATCTAATTTCAAAATAATACTAACTTTTTTAATTATAGCTCGATTTTAGTGAATGAAGTTCGTAAATTGTGTATTTCAGAAGAAAAATAAAATGAATTGTTGATTAAATTATATTAAAGAATACTTAATTTAAATATGTAGTTGATTAACTAAAACCAAATTATTAATAAAAAGTTTTTTGTCAACATAAATTTATTGATATCAATTAAATTATTTCTTGAAAAATACTATTAAAATATTTTACTTCAAATAAATCCATTAATTTTGAAAAAAGGTTTTGCCTTAGACATACAAGAAACATAAATGGATAAATAAAAGATTTTTTCTGTAATCATAATCACAAATAAAAAAACTTCAGTACAAATCATAGTAACAAATTTAATTAAACTTTCACTATAAACAAGCGCCTTGTGGATGTTATTATCAGCAAATTAGTTAACACAGAAGTTATTGATCATAATTTTAATAACTATTACACAAGTTTATAATTATTCTGAGCCCTTGACCTCAATTACCTAACCTTACCTAACAAAACATTGGCAGTGTTTAAATGGCACTTTTTAAACTTCACAGCCTTCAATTGGGGGTTACTTTCAAATATAACATAAGGAACCCCCAAAAAAGTTATGCAAAATAAGTGATACAATAACGTCCGCAATTTATGGTTTTGGTAACCATAAAGGTTTATTTTTAAGTCATCTTGATTGTCAATAAATAATTCTTGATGAAATTGAATTTCATCTATTAATTGGTAATCTAAAATAAACACTCTTGATAAAATTGTTGTTGTGGTAAAAAATTTTCCTATCATACCGGATGATCGTGAATAATTCCTCATTATTTACAAAAAAAAAAATTTGGTGCACTCAACGAAAATTCATTGTGGCGTTTGAATATCACCGTACTTGTCGAAACGAACACACACACTGCGTAGATTCAACTGATAATTGAACACGAATCACAGAATGTAAGTGTAAACGAAGCACAAATAACACGGAAACAAAGTTATTATCAATTCTATGGTGAATCATGACAGTATTGTACAAAGCAGCTGCGAATGCATTGTGTATTAAAATTTACGATTTCTTTGAGTTAAGTAAAAAATATACTATTCGAAATGTTAAAAATATGTACATGAATTATTAATGCCATTTATCATATTTTTGTGGTTATATCAACTTAATTTTGAGTGATATTTGTTTGTTGCCATTTATGAGCATGCGCTATAACAGAGACATCTGTGAGAGAACTAGTAAATTTCAACAATAGTTCTTTTTCCACTTCTGTCAATTGATCATGTTGGGTTAAATGCTAATAGATGGCGCTGAACTAAAGCTAATAATTTTTAATTACAGGGATTACAAATATAATAATAATATATCAAAATATAATATAATAAAATGTTCTCAATTTCCATCAAGTCAACGGCTTTTTTTGTTAATAAATTATTTCTCGTTAATACTGATTGACGCCATAACATAATAAAAAAGAAATGCAGTATTAAAAACCTTTCCACAACTGAATCCACCAGATACACTCATAATCACGTAGTTTTTGAAACTGAAGAATTGGCAATGTTCGGGAAGTTCATTTGTGTTTGTATTTGGAGTTATTACATTCGCTAGAGGCACGCCTCAACTCTACCACTGATACAAACAATAGCCCGATTTTAAAGCGCATGCGCAAATATTGGACCAAATAAAAATATTCAAGATTTACTTATATATTTTAATTATATTCTACCTATTTTTAAAATATTAAGTTATATTCTATTTTAAACATAGAACATAAAAAAATGTAGTAGTTCACATCTAGCTCCTATTTTATCACTAGAAAAGTAAACTAAGAAAAGTTAAAATATTTCATAAATAAAAAATGTATGATATCAAAATATAATTAGAATGAATATCAAAGTTAGATAAAAGATTTAAGATCTAATTAATTTTAAAGCACTAAAATATGATTATGTCGTAATAGGAAAGTATCTAAGGCTAAATAAAATCAAGAGAAACTGCAATTCTCCAGTTCTATACATCGTGAACAGTATGCGTTTACCTTTAGTAAACTCCGTACTAGATTTATAAATCGTTATTTTGTGTGAGGTAAATGAGAAATAATTATTTACCTTTTATAAATTGAAATAGTACATCATTGTCAAATCTAAGTGCACTGTGATTAATTTAATATGTTAAGCACCTCAAAATGTAGGATATACATATATCAACAATATTTTCATCAGTTTTTAAATTTTTAAACTATAATTCATTGGCTAATTAATTGGCCATAGATTAAGTTTTATTAAAAATAAAGATATTTTCATTGATCTCCTAAATGTTATATATATTTTTGCTTTATTTTTGACATACGTAATTTTATTCCCAATTTAATCAGGATTTACAGTTGGTTAGTTTATCAACTTAATAGTATTAACTGTAAAGTGGTCACAGTGCTTTTCATAATTAATTCATAGTAATCTTGGATTCATTACATTGACCACGATTTTGATCTAGTTTATAAACTCACTGCAAATTTACGTGAAACTAGGTTTTCGTTCAAAAAGTCAATCTGTTTGGTTAGTATGTAACTATCTAGATAGTTTGTGAACTACTAAAGTTTGCCCATTAACGGTAACATATAAATTAAATAATTGTCTGTAATACGTAAGGAATTAAGTTTACTGATTATTTAATAAAATTTACATGGAAGGTAAATAATTAAACCGCGACCAATTCGAAATGAGTCGACGAAAAGTTTGAAGTTCACAATCTGCGGTTTGTCATCCAATCAATGTAATGGTAAGTTGAGTTTGTCTTAGGTCGGATTTACGTTGGTTGTTTTCCTGAAAGCCGGTGTCGCGCGGTTGCGCCCTTTCGGGGTGGCGCACTCGTCGTTTTCGATTTTCCCCGTGTTGGGAAACAGTTCCCTTCCAGCTTTCAGTGTCGCGAAAAATGTCGGGCCTTAAGGTCGTGCGATTCGTCTCACAGGCAACGGATTTCGAAAATTCGCCGTTCCTTTCATGAAACCGCCAACCGGATCGTGCGACTACCGAAATCAACCAGCTTAGATTATCCATCTAACATCGGTACCACCACGAAACCGTGCGACGAATTAATCCGGCGGCGATATGTATGTCTTAGAAATTAAATGTGACGAAATTTAGTGCCGGAACCTCCAAAAAAGTATGCTATTTTGAGAGGTGATCGACAACAAGATGCCTGGCGGGAGGAGGGGATTGGTTGCCCCCCAGAACACGTTTCTGGAAAACATTATCAGAAGATCCAACTCGCAACGTAAGTTACGGCCCTTTTAAACTCTTTGAGGTTATGAATTTTTTCTCAAGGAAACACCAATTTCCTCGCCAGTTTCGTGCCGTACAACCCGGTCTAAATAATAAATCTTTCACTGGAGAAATAAACCGGAAGTTTCTGTAATAGTTTTAAAATTAAATTTTAAATACGTTTTCTTTGTAAACTTTTCCAAAACAAAAAGTATAAAATTAATTAACTTATTTTTTTTTTAACTTTTATCTATTACTTATCGCTGAATTAGTTGATTTATGAAAGTTTTATTACTATAATTATTGAGTTAATTACTTTGTTATCATTTTCTTATAGAAGATTATTATATATATATAAATTAAAGAAAATTAAAATATAATTAAGATCTTAAAAACAAAAGTAAAAATGTATTTGTTTTTAACTCATTTTCTTTGGAAAATTTTAAATATGAGGCGAAATATATTAAATATTCACAAATAAAAAATATGTAAAAAATGTTCCAAAAATGAGTTATATTTTTAAATTAGTTATAATTGAAGGAACTGCAGTTTTTGTACAGTTCTTAATTTTTCTCAGATAATTTTTTTTAACAAGAACAAAAAACACAAGAATAATCGAAACAAGGCAGGTTCTGTTTGTTTTTTATATTATTTTTATTTGCATTTCTATATCAATATTGAAATTACTATTAGCAAAAGAAAAACCTGAATTAAAATATTGGAGTGGTAGAATTAAAATGCAATTAAAAATATTATTCAATCTCTGTTTTATTTTATCCTATTTTCTTTGTCTAATATTGTAGGATTACATAAAATGGAAAAGAGATAAAATATATTAAATATTCATAAACTTGTAAATACCAACAACATTAAAATATGTAAAATAAACAATTTAAAAATATTTAGAAAAATTGTTATTAGCTAGGTAATACCTTAATTAAAATATTGAGCACGGAATATTAAAATGCAATTAAAAATATTTTTATACCATCTACAAAATCCATTGTTTTAGTTTGACCTATTTTCTTTCCCGATATTGCAGGATTTACATAAAATGGAAAATTTAAAATATAGGGTAAAATATAATAAATATTCATAAACACGTAAACATTAAACATAAAAAAATATTAGAAATGTACACCAAGAGTCTGTATTAAAAACTTAAAAAACATTTAGAAACATTAACACAATACATATTCAATTTTTTAAAATAGTTAGTTTTTCTTATTTTTACTTTTTTTATTTTTATATTTAATACTATTGTATCAGAGCTAGAATAATTAACCAGGGAATGTTAAAATGTAATTAAAAATATTTTTAAACTACAAAAAGAATTCATTGTTTTATCTTGACCTAATTTTCTTTGACTAACGTTACAAGATTTAAACTACATGAAATTTAAAATGTTAATAAAATATATTAAAAACTCAGAAACACGTAAAAAATATATAAAGAGCAAATTATAACATATTAAAAATTAAAAGTATTTAAGTTCTTTTTTAGTTTAATTTTTTATTTATAAAAAATTGTTTCTATTAAATGAAAATTATTGTTCAACTGCCAATGCTATTATTATCAGTATTCAACGCACATTTTTATATTTGAAATTTAGTTTTTCCCATGTTCTTGTACCAATAAATGTCTTCAATTCTTGTTCACAAGTTGAAAAAGAGAATTTGATTTAACATTCTACGAACTATTTTATTTTATTTTTATTCCACTTGAATCATTATTATTTTATAAAAATAATGTAATTTTTTTATTGACTTGTGATCACAAATACCCATATTTATTTCGGTTTTACCATAAGATTTACATATTCATCCCATTTGTGCCATTTATAAAGTTTTATCTCGTAAGTCTGTTTAGGTAATGTTGCACTAAACATAAATTATTACCTTTTTGTGAACTTACTTTGCTCCATATATCAAACAGGAAAATTACTTTTAAACTGCACTTGATGTTAAAATAACGGTGTTCTCCAATTAATGCCAACTTAAAGTAAAAAAAAGATTTCCCTTCATTTGTACTAAATTTGATTTAATTCCGTGATTCTGGAACATTTCGCGTCTTCTAAGATGTGTTGATTTGGTTTGTCGACTCTTTGGAATTAGGGAATTAGTGTAGAAACGACTGATAAAACCATTTTAGATGAGATTACGCAGATTACTTTGTATTCTCTTTACGCTGACCCAATAAATTATAGTTTATTTTTTTAAACATTTATATGGTTATTTGAAGTTGAAACTTAATTTCCTCGAATTATTTATTTTTGTACAAACCGAATGGTACCTTTATGAATATTTATCAAATCCGACCAGCTTAAAAACGCTCCTTTTTATTCAGTTCCTTGAAACTTGACCTTAGTTTAAAGTATTTTCCTGCCGTATTATCCTTGATGTAGTAAAGAAGTCATATAAATTTTAAACTTTTTAATCAGTATCAACGCTGTAAAGACTGTTTACACACAAGTTGTAACGATGAAATAAATTGTGCACAACATTCAGAGCTTCCTTATTTGAATTTCAGTACCTTGTTTATTTCAATTTAATTCCCTATCAGAAGCTTTTGTAATGAGCTACATTTAAATTAAAACAATTAAACCTACAATATAAATTTGTAAATAAGGTAATAAATAATAATTTATGCACTATACATCTAGGTCAAAGTGTTTGTAACGATCTAAATTCAAATTAAAATATTTAATTAAATTAATTAAATAATATTTATTAAAATAATAATTTAATTAACTGGCTACTGCTATTTAGAGAATACCTATTTGAATTTCAGTAAGTTGTTTATTCTGATTTGATTCTGGATCAAAAGTTTCTATGACAAGTTAAATTTAAATAAAAACAGTTTTACAATATAATTTTTTAATTTATTTTTTAGTTACTTGCACTTATAAACATATATGTTAAAGTGAAATTTATAATATAAATATATTAATATTATTCAGTTTCCTAATTTCAGGATGTACTGTGGTTTAATTCTAGAACAAAAGTTTTCAAAAGTTAAATTCACTAGTACCACTGAAATATGGTTTCTATTTTTCTTAATTGCTTACTTTTGTCTTAAGCGAATTATTTCATATTATTTATTAAATTGAAACAAATATATACATGGCAAGGTTATATTTCCCGTTACAGTCGTAAATAACTGTTGTCCACTCTACTGTAAATCAGGTCAAACTATTTATAACGTGCTAAATTCAAATTAAAACTTTTATCAAAATTTTATAACAATATAATACTGAACCATAATTAACTATTTTAATTAACTGGTCACTTTTGTTTTATTAATGAACGAATGATTTTATATTTGTTTTGTTTTCAGGCACCAAACAACGTTCACACATTTTAAACTCACCAAACTCTGATTAATTAAAAGCGTTTTGTTAAAATAAACTTTGTTCAATTTTTTTACAAGTAATTTACATGTTGTCCATTTTACTATAAATCTAGGTCAAAGTATCTATAACGAGCAAAATTCAAGTTTTTAACAATGTAACGTTGATTTCTGGGTGCTCTTTATTTTAATTTAATTCCAGATCAGAACTTTTTCTAACAAGCTAATTCCAAATTGGAACAAACACAAATATAACAAGGTAACGTTGAAATATAATTAACTCAATATGCGAATCCGGTTTTTCATTTATAGTTATGGACACTCGCAAATAATTTTCATGTTTTTTATTTTAGTATAAATCCAGGTCAGAGATTTTATGTTTTATAACGAGATAAATTCAATTTACAACATTTATCTAAAATTTTAACAGTTTACTTGTTTATTCGTTCAAAATGAAATAATTTTCACACGTTTTAAATACACCAAAAACAATGGAATTAAAAGTATAAGTAACTAAATTAAATAAAATAAAAGTTTTACTTTTACCAACGACGATGTTCATAAATTATGTACATTATCCTGAATTGCGGGAGGTGATTTATTCTATCAGAAATTTTGATTCTATAATAATAATAAAAAATCCTAAAAAATTTCATGTCTATTTTACTACAAATCCAGGTCAAAGTTTATAACGCTAAATTCAAGAAACACATTTATATACATTTTTAACAAGGTGGTGTTGTAATATAAATAATTAACTAACTTTTTAATTACTCACAAGTCATTAACTTTATAGTTATTTATTTCCAGTCCTAGTGACTAATTTTCACACATTTTAAACACACACACACACATCATAATTAAATTAATTTCATTGAAATAAACTTCGCTTGCATCTCTAGAATTTATTTGTTGTGTGCTTTACATTCCAATGTTATTTAATAATATAGACAGAAACAAATAAAGTATATGGTGACTGCGTGCCAAGTCGCGACTTCCACGGATCTTCCGAAATGGGGATCAACGAAAAATTTGACTTACACAAAGCATTTAACTGTCTGAAAAACTGATATATAAATAAGCCCGACATTCTATGACATTATGTGCCCGATTAAATTTTTTATGTACACACACGTATAATTACAATTGGATCTGAATCCGAAAGTAAAAATAGACTGCGAATTTATTTACAACGTTACAATTCAATTTATGCCTGTCAATGTGAAATAATTCAATAAAACCAATTTTCCATTAATCACGTCGGATTAAATCATCCAGTTATGTCGAATTAAAACACTGATTAATTATTAATGATAATATTTGCTGCAAAATATTCGATTGTCTTTCAATTATTCAGTGCGGTTTTATTTTTTCGGTATTTGTGTAACCCACTTCCCCGTGTCCAATCGAACCGATTATTATTTTAGAGGATCGATTATTGTGTAGGGTTGCGGGAAGAAAAGTTGCCCCTCTTACATATTGAATGACTGGAAAGTTGATAATCGAGTTAAGGGTTGTTTATTTGGGAGAATTTGCAATAACTCAAACCTTATTTGATATTTATTTGACTGTATTACATGTACATTGTTGGCTGATGTAAACAATTTAAACAGATTAATTTGTTTGTGTTTAATAAAACAATTAAAGTGGAAGAA
Organism: Aethina tumida; assembly: GCF_024364675.1. Taxonomy (NCBI): domain Eukaryota; kingdom Metazoa; phylum Arthropoda; class Insecta; order Coleoptera; family Nitidulidae; genus Aethina; species Aethina tumida. The sequence continues at coordinate 14,851,472 of NC_065441.1, forward strand.
ATTAATTAGGGGGTTACATTTACCTTTTGTCTCAAAATTTATGATTGAAATGACTGAATTAATTTGAAATAAATTTGTAAGGGTTTGAGACGAATCTATAATTTAATGGGAATTAATGTATAATTAAATTTTATTTATTTTCATATATATTTAGATATGAACAGTAAATAAATTTTAATATTAAAGTATCTTTAGTAAACAATGTATAAATAGATCTTTTATATATTATTAAAATATATTTTAAAAATATACTTAAATTAATTTAAATAAATAGTGAATATGGCGAATATATGAAAAGTCTGTACAGATATCTACAATTAATTGTCCATGTAAAAATGTATTGATTTGCCTAATCTTACAAAAGAAGACAATTAAAGGAATACAGGGCGTTAAAGTAAATAATTATATATATATATATATATATATATATATATATATATATATATATATATATATACGTATACGTATAATATGAGTAACTCTTGAAAATGGCGAATGCGCACATTTAATTTATTTTTAAATATGTGGGCATAAAAATTAATTGATAAATTTTATTATAAATTTGTTTTCATCAGATACTACGGATTTAATTTTAATTTAATAATGTTAACTAAACAGCTGAATGTTACTTTCAATTTATCACTTCGATTATTAATTTATGTATAATTCTAAAAAATGGTGAATGCGCCCAAACTTGTCCACATTCAATAATCATAGCATTATGTTTTTAATTGTTTAATTTTAAATTTGTTTATCAGTTAGTTTTAATTTAATGAGTTAACTAAACACCGGAATGTTATTTTCAATTCAACATTTTAATTAATAATTTTAGTATTATTATAAAAATGGTGGATGCGCATAAACTTGTCTCCACAATTTAATTTAATAAATTTTATGTTAACTGCACAGTTGAATGTTACGTTCAATTCAAATAAAAACGAAATTGTGAAAGTTCTTCATTTGCAAAACAAGACTTACATCCTCTTTTCAAGTAGATACGTAGAAGCACCATCATTATTAAGTACTTAATTAAAAGCCCTTAACTATGAAGGAGACTGAAGTATATCAATTCGTTTTCAGCAATTTTGCTAAAACGGTTAAAAATGTTAAATATTTTTCTTTTTAAAAAGATACCAAAAAAAAATTAATAATACATTTATAAATTAATAAAAGTAAATAAAATTAAAATTAAATTAACTAGTTTATTTAATTGTATTTAATTTTAATATATATTTTCCATTATTAAGTGACTAAATTTTTTACTTTTCTGATAATTTTTAATCTTATTACCAATCCGTAATTAAGTTCAAACTTCCCTTTTTCACATTTAAATATTTAAATATACAATTAAGCAGCATAATTATGTGCCCGTTTCAATTTCTGCGTCCGAGCAGCCCATTATCGATTTGTTTTTCCACATTATCCGAATTTCACCGGAGGCCCACTTCCAACATTGCGGCGGGAAGTTGATGCAATGCACGCCACCACATCCCGGCCCGATAACACAATGCAATCCTTGCACCCAGGTAAAAATAGAAGCTTTGCCTTTATTTTAAGATCAAACAGAAGTGAATAACCGGACTCGTAACAGTACGGCGATCGCCGTCACCCATTCCTGCCGTAACGTCGGGGTTGCACGACTCTATTTTTAGCCGTGCCCCAATTTCGGGCATTTTATTCGTGACAGACGGCCGGCTATGCAAAAATATAATTATTTATTGTTGCGTTTGAAACGAGACGCTGATGGAATTTATTAGCAGGTTCGTTAGCGCATCTACATTATGCACGGCATCATCCCCTCGGCGAGGGCGTCCGACACGACACGCCGCCGCTGCGGCCAATTTTTTACGGACGCGAATTATTGTCGCACCGTTCTTTCGGTTGGGGTAAAATAAATTGGGTTAGGGGTGTAATATCTGGAACGGAGTGCCGTGTTTTCAACTTGTGAAAGGGGACAAATTCACTAATTTACTATTGTACAAAAACACGTCTGAAATTTAACACCTAACTGTTTTAATGCATATGTTTTTTGTGGATATGTTCTTGTTAATATTACCGAATGTAAACACACTTTAATTTTAATTTGATTATCACGTTCTGAGAGTTAGTTTAAATTGCCCTAACTACTTTTAATCTGTGTATTCGTATTCAGTCTGTACTTTGAAGTTTAATTTTCGTTTAATTAAGTTGTCATGCATTACACAAAATGACAGAGCAGAAAGTTGGAAACTTCCATTATAATATTACTAAATACGAATATAAATCGATCAAATAAAACAAAAGTTTCAGGCTGATCCTTTTCATTTGCGGACTTAAAAGCTTTAAGTTTTTAAATGGTAGAGTAGACGATTTGTTAATAATAAATATGATGCTCGATTTTAGATTATTTGTATAAAATTATTTTTTTTTTCAAAATTTCTATATAATATCGTTTTCGTATGTGACTCTACCTTTTCTTACCTAAAAAGTTTACTGCTTGGTTTACTATTTAACAAATAATAATAGAATCTTTTGTATAAGAATAATAAGAACATTTGAAACATCATTGTGTGATCTTTCAATTTTTTTCTTGATTGCTGTTTATTTCCAAAAAGTTCTATATTCACTAATTTTTTTGGTCAATGATTTTCGTCATTTGATTATTAACAATTAATGTTTAATATTAAATGAATCTAATTTATATAAAATATGTTTTTATATTCAATTAAAAAACGATTATTTCCATCTTTACTTAGTAAAATATTTTGTTTTGTAATTTTTAATATAAAAATTGAAACTTAAATATATTTTTTGATAGACGTTAACATGAAAAAGTTATTTATTTGTTTATTACTTTTTTATTCCTTATTTATTTGTTACTAACAATATGAATTTTTTGTGTATATATATATATATTAATTAAAAAAGTTAATAATAATTAAATTAAATGTTAATTACATTATTACATTTACAAAACAAAAAAAAAATAATATATATTATTTTTTTTCACAAATATTACATTTTTTTCAAGATTTTATTATCTTAAAATTTTTAATTTTAAAATACATATTATTATACAAATAATATAATATTTAATTATGTGTAAGTATTATTTATAAATATATTATTTATTTATATACGTAAAGTAAACGTAATTTTTAAAAGATTTGGTTTCAATATTAAATTTAAAATATGCTAATTTACTGTAATTATTTATCTAGTTAAAAACCCCATCTTTTGCCTGTTAATACTCAATCAAATTAATAAAAATACTTATGGATATTTTAATGATATATGCATATTATTATTATTGTATTGTAAATTTATAAAAGTAAATATTTTTTCTTAACTTTCATAAAAAGTAATTTTCAAACATTTCTCAATTTTTTACAGTTCTTTTTAATAATTTAAGTATTATTTAATGAATATTTAAATAGTTTTAAGTACTTGTATATATATATTTCTTAAATAGTATTTTTTTCTTTCATTTAATTACATTAAATTATTAAATATTTCATATCTTAATTAACAAAACATTTTTTGTACATTATTAATTTTTAATTTGAAAAAATTCTTATAATATATAGATTTGTTGATGATAATTCAAAAGTCAAAGATATATGTAATTTTGTCTCATTTTAAAGAAATTTTAATGAAAAACTAATTATCAGTACTTAATTTTTTATCTAATTGAAACGAAAAAAAAGGGTAATTTACAGTAACCAATTATTTAGTTAAAAACCCTTCAATTTTTAGTTTAATACATATTAGACATAGATAATTCTGCATCATTTTAAAGAAATTTTAATGAAAAACTAATTATACCAAATTTATTATCTAATTCTTTTAAAATGCTTGCCCTTCGTTTGCTGCTGGTTCTCACTTAGTTAATGAAGTGTGCCGGATAACACTTATTGAAGTGATTAGCGGGATCGCAGTAATTAACTATTGATTTTTCGCATTGCAATAGCGACGCACAACAAGAGAACTACGTCGCAAATACCCCGCACAACATTCTCAAGGCGACCGCAGATAAATCAGATTTTCGCGGCGCGTTTCACCTCGTCTGATAAGACGAAAATCTGATTTAATTTTATCGAGCCGCTGCTGGTGAATCGGGCACGAAACGGAATGCATTTATTATGTCGCGTAACTGATAACACGTCCGCCCTTTATTTTTATTCTGTCCACGGTTTTAGTTCGACGGGGAATTTCATATTTTTCAAGGATTATTAATTTTTTTTGGCTGTACAAAGAACATTACTCGAACCAATTATTCAAGATCGCAGGACAAGAAATTAAATTGGTACTAAAATGGAACTCTCTGCAAAATAGGGCGAGAAGAGAAAAACAAGGGATGTCATATTATTTAATTGTTTCTAATTTAAGGGCAATACGTGCATAATAAATGAAAATATTTAGAAATTTATTATGGTAATTAAAATTTATGTTATAAAAATGAGGGAAATAAATAAGTCGTAACAGTAAATGAAACAATGGCATTTACCATAGACAATAATAAAATCGATTAAATGTATGAAACCAATTTATTATTAAACGATCACGTAAATTCAAACAATTTTTCTCTTTAATAAAGTATATTATATTAGTTTATAAAATCCATACGTCTGAATATGGTGAATCGTTATAATCTTTTCATAATTTGATGATTGTTTTGTTAAATTAATATCTAATAACATCTGTTTAAAAAGATGATTTTCTTCTTAATTTACTAAATATCTTATTTTTAATATTTACCGTTTTTAAAGGGATGTTCAAATAATTATTTTTATAGTTTAAATTATTATTTTGAAAACTAAAAATAATACAATTTAATTTCTTGATTTTTGTTTGATAAAAGTAATAGCATATAATTTAATAATAAAAATTTATATTGAGATTTTGAGTAACGAGTAATGATTAATGATTAGAGAGTAGAAGAGTAAAGAGTGTAGAGTAAAGAGTAAAGAGTAAAGAGTAAAGAGTAAAGAGTAAAGAGTAAAGAGTAAAGAGTAAAGAGTAAAGAGTAAAGAGTAAAGAGTAAAGAGTAAAGAGTAAAGAGTAAAGAGTAAAGAGTAAAGAGTAAAGAGTAAAGAGTAAAGAGTAAAGAGTAAAGAGTAAAGAGTAAAGAGTAAAGAGTAAAGAGTAAAGAGTAAAGAGTAAAGAGTAAAGAGTAAAGAGTAAAGAGTAAAGAGTAAAGAGTAAAGAGTAAAGAGTAAAGAGTAAAGAGTAAAGAGTAAAGAGTAAAGAGTAAAGAGTAAAGAGTAAAGAGTAAAGAGTAAAGAGTAAAGAGTAAAGAGTAAAGAGTAATGAATAACTAATATGAATATGAATGTGAATATATTTTTTATGAATTTTTTTATGTTCAAATTTCGTTTTTGAATTAACATAATAAATTTATAATTAGTTAGAAAATAGTAATTTTCTTATTTTTTTTAAATAATTTCGTTAGCATGTAAAAGAAAAATAAAGATATTCTACACATATATATTTATCTCAATTATTATTTTGTAAATATGTTCATTTGCTTTTTATCAGATGACAAGAGTTTCAAATATTGTAGTGCTTTAAATAAATATTACATTCAGTTTCAAAACACGCACAAAAACCACAAACTTCATCATTCATCTTATCGACCATAAAAAGACACGCAATTTATTCAACAATCGTGATTTCTGTGCTGTTTAATATTTTTCAGCAGATAATCGATCGCCGAACTGAAACAACGCGATAAATATCTACCAATTGGAAATAAACGATAAGAAATAGGTTTTGGCGAAAACTAGATAAATCTTCTGAAAATCGTACAACTTGAAATCATCACGTGGCACTTAATCCAAACGACTGGCCGCCATAAATCAAAGCCACAGACGCGTACTCTAATTTCTATCGAGTTTCGCTTCGGCATAGCGTCGAGGTGTTTTCGGTTCGCGATAGCCATGCTAAACGGAAGTTCAGCTCTCAGATAATCGGTTCAACGCGGCTACCGACCTTGTCTACCGCACGAAAGGTCAATCGGTTACTGCAACCCTTTTTCTATATTTACGCGAAGGTGCCGCTCTCGCAATTTTAGCCGCGGGGGACGCAACGACACTACTACAAAACGACCCATATTGTCGATTTCTTTCCCCGTCTTTCGTTCACGCGCCTTCCTTTCGGTTATTGGACCGGTGATGTGTAATTAAATCAACACGCCAGAAGGGCAAACACATAAAGCTAAATGTTGTACTTGAAACACGGTAAATGAAGTAATTAACTTTTATTAGCTTTGCGTTTGTATTTTAAATAAACTGAAGGGGCAAAATAATGAATTGAAATAATTTTATGCATCTAAAAAAATAATATACTTATAAATAAGTCAAAAAAGGATTCTAAAAAATTCCGGGAATCTAAGAAATCTATAGATCTAAGGAATTCTTAGGAATCTATGGAATCAAAGAAATGTAAGAAATCTAAGACATATAGGAATCTAAGAAATCTAGGGAATCTGAAAATTCAAAGGAATCTAATAAATCTAATGTATCTAAGGAATCTAAAAAATCAAAGGAATCAAAAGAATCACAGGAATCTAAAGAATCTAAGAAATTTAAGGAATTTAAGAAATCTAATGAATCTAAGGAATCTAAGAAATCTAAGGCATCTAAGGAATCTAAGGAATTTGAGAAATCTAAGAAATCTAAGGAATCAAAGGTATTTAAGGAATCTAAGGAATTTAAGAAATCTAATGAATCTAAGGAATCTAAGAAATCTAGGGAATCTAAGGAATTTAAGAAATCTAAGAAATCTAAGAAATCTAAGGAATCAAAGGTATCTAAGGAATCTAAGGAATCTAAAAAATCAAAGGAATCAAAGGAATCTAAAGAATTTAAGAAATCTAAGGAATTTAAGAAATCTAATGAATCTAAGAAATCTAAGACATCTAAAGAATCTAAGGAATCTAGGGAATCTAAGGAATTTAAGGAATCTAAGAAATCTAAGGAATCAAAGGTATCTAAGGAATCTAAGGAATCTAGGGAATTTAAGGAATTTAAGAAATCTAATGAATCTAAGGAATCTAAGAAATCTAAGACATCTAAGGAATCTAAGAAATCTAGGGAATTTAAGGAATTTAAGAAATCTAAGAAATCTAAGGAATCTAAGGAATCAAAGGTATCTAAGGAATCTAAGGAATCTAAAAAATCAAAGGAATCAAAAGAATCAAAGGAATCTAAAGAATCTATGAAATCTAAGGAATTTAAGAAATCTAATGAATCTAAGGAATCTAAGAAATCTAAGACATCTAAGAAATCTAAGAAATCTAGGGAATCTAAGGAATTTAAGAAATCTAAGAAATCCAAGGAATTTAAGGAATCAAAGGTATCTAAGGAATCTAAAAAATCAAAGGAATCAAAAGAATCAAAGGAATCTAAAGAATCTAAGAAATCTAAGGAATTTAAGAATTCTAAGAAATCTAAGGTATCTAAGGAATCTAAGGAATCTAGGGAATCTAAGGAATCTAAAAAATCAAAGGAATCAAAAGAATCTAAGAAATCTAAGGAATTTAAGAAATCTAATGAATCTAAGGAATCTAAGAAATCTAAGACATCTAAGGAATCTAAGAAATCTAGGGAATCTAAGGAATTTAAGAAATCTAAGGAATCTAAGGAATCAAATGTATCTAAGGAACCTAAGGAATCTAAGACATCTAAGAAATCTAGGGAATTTAAGAAATCTAAGGGATCTAAGAAATCTTAGAAACATGAGGAATCTAAGAAATCTAAGGAATTCAAGAAATCTGAGAATCTAAGAATTCTAAGGAAACTAATAAATCTAATGTATCTAAGGAATCTAAAAAATCAAAGGAATCAAAAGAATCACAGGAATCTAAAGAATCTAAGAAATCTAAGACATCTAAGGAATCTAAGGAATCTAGGGAAGCTAAAGAATTTAAGGAATCTAAGAAATCTTAGGAATCAAAGGTATTTAAGGAATCTAAGGAATCTAGGGAATCTAAGGAATTTAAGAAATCTAATGAATCTAAGGAATCCAAGAAATCTAAGACATCTAAGGAATCTAAGAAATCTAGGGAATCTAAGGGTTCTAAGAAATCAAAGGTATCTAAGGAATCTAAGGAATCTAAGGAATCTAAGAAATCTAAGACATTTAAGGAATCTAAGAAATCTATGGAATCAAATATATCTAAGGAATCTAAAGAATCTAAGAAATCTAAGTAATTTAAGTAATCTAAGGAATTTAAGAAATCTAAGGTATATCCAAAGAATCATATGAATCCAAAGTATTCCAGAATTTGAGAAAAAATAAAGAATCTAAGAATTTGGAAAAGTCTTTATTTATAATGAGCTTTTCAACAATCAAACATTTTTTGTTGCAAATTCACATTCTTTATCTGTAGAATCAATCGTAGATTTATGTATTATGAAACTTACTACCCGAAAGCATGCCTGTTACGAATCTGAATCTAAATCGTTTTGATCAACCAACCCCATTGTTTACTTTCGACATAATGCAGAAAAACGCGTTTTCTCGTAGTATCGATCAGCCGCGCTGTAAATTCGTTTGGGACTGGCAAAAATTCTTAATAGGCGTATATCGTGTACGTTCCGCACAGTCACGCATCCACTTGGTCAAGGGTAAAGCAAATTTAACGCTGTTTATGCTGAAAATGTACACTTCGTAAATCAACTAGGGGATATTAAGTTTATCGTGCACTGTGCATAAATGAAATAATGTATCCGTATAAATTACTAGTAATTTTATTTTTATGATTGCTATTATTAAATTTTTAATTATAGAGATATATTACATATACTAATGGCTATAACTTAATAAAAATTGTGATAATGTATAATTTAATTATTATAACGAATTATATAAACAATATTCAATAATTAATGCGGTTTTATTTTGACCTTTGAGTTGACATTTTTGTCTTTCAATTAAAAGTATACGAAAAAATTCGCCACCTTTTTATAACTTAATAATTTGGCAATTAAAAGGACACAAGTAATTAGTGGTTGAATGCTAATGGACCGTATAAATAAAGGTTGCGTTCGTGGAATTGTTTTCATTTCTGGGTAGGCAGTGTAAGATTGACCTCACAATACGTGGAAAAATCAATTCAGGGTTGTCAATTATGGAACTAACCCACATTTAATGTAAACATATTAATAACGTCACTGGTCGAACTCCAATTGATTTACTGAATGATTATTTTTTCAGTGAGGTTTTAAAGTTTCGTTTCGTTTCGTGTGTTAATTTTTTGAATGATTTAATTGTTTTTTGAATAATTTAATTTTTTGAGCAATTAGTGTTGGCAAATCAGAAAATAATTCACGAAATTGAATTTTAAAACGGTTTGGGTAAATCGAATTAATTTGTAGCAAGTGTTCAAACCTGCACAATTTCCAATTCGTATTTCCATGTTTTATAGACTCATTAGTATAAATAAATAATTAATTGAAAACAGTAGATACATCTAAATTGTTAACTCAACGGTTATTTAAGTTAATTAGTTTTGTACAATTTTTTTAATTGACTAGTATTTAATTAAATATTTGTAGGCAAAGTTAATAGGGTAAATTAATATTTAACGTGGCGATGCTTCATAAATATTTTAATTAGTTCAGCTTTTGACATTTTAATCCGGGTAATTAAAATTGGTGCTGAGAAACAGTTTAAATACATTTCAATGATCACATATATTAATTAAGTTCTATAACCATAGGCAACATAATTTAATGCATTTATTTCAGTGTTTCATTTCATTGAGTTCAGTGTTTTGTTGTTAATTTTCAGCGGACAGCAGTTTCCTGTTGGCCAACGCACAGATCGTGGACTATCCGATAGTCTATTGCAACGAATCGTTCTGCAAGATCTCTGGCTACAACAGGGCGGAAGTGATGCAAAAGTCGTGCCGTTGCTCATTCATGTTCGGCGAACTGACCGACAAGGAAACCATCGGCAGGGTTGATCAGGTCCTCGAGCAGCAGCTTTACGACCAATTCGAAATATTACTTTACAAGAAAAACAGTGAGTAACCTTCCTGTGTGCATCCTCTTTATAGACATGCGAGGCGTCGGTTCTCAAACTCTTAAAGGGTAACAGTTTGTTAAGTGTGTACGTTTCGTGATCTTGAACAAAAGGGTTAGTTTAATTTGCTTTTGATATAATAATTTTTGTAACTGTTGAGTTGTTTAACAGAGTTACTGTTAGAATTGAATCAGTTCCAATGCCAAATTCCCAAAGATTCCCTTTTGTAACAACCACAACGTCCTCTCTTATTTTATTTAATGGTCTCTGGGATCAATTTAAGAGCTGGTAATTCCCTCTTTCAGCAACTATCGTATTTCTTCCGGCGCTTTTGTTCGAAAACAATTTAATTTCGTTCTAATAAAGACGTGATGTTCTACGGCGATTTTATTAATAATTCGCGTGTGAGTTACGATCGAACGTAAAACACGTCTGGATTCGGTCTGGAAATCGGTTGACGTATGATATTTTTCCAGTAATATCCCCCGGGAAAATGGGGCTTATGATGTCTGACACATTTGAATAAGGAACGACTTAAAGGGGTATTTAGATTTCGGGACCGGAATCTCGGTTCGTTCATCCCCGAACGGCGGCCTTGCTCTTGAAAGTTTTTTCGCATTCATGAAGCGCTTCCGGTTCGAAGGATTTCCCAGTTTTTTTGCGGTGTTGACTCGTGATCGATACCCAACAGATTTGGTATTTGAATTTGAAATTTCTTATATCAGCTTTTGGTTTACCTTCCAACAAAAATCAAATTTACTTGATATATTTATTTTGGATTTTGATAAGATTTATGTCTTGGACATAGCAAATCAAGTTTATATGACATTAAATTTTAGAAATATACTTGTAAATCAAATAAAACAATAACGATAACAATAGAAATGTGTTAAAAGTAGGTCAGAGAAATAAATTGTCTCAGAAATAAACGTTAAAATTAAACTAAACTGTCCATTCGAAACATGTTCATAATCAATGACAACGTACAAACGTAGAATGCAAGTTTGAGAATTGACGCTTGAGTACACTGTTTCGGTTTCCATTTTATTCTTTCCCCTCTATTTCATTTATACCGACGTCTGATAATTAATCGACTGATATGTCCTGTCGATTAATATTAGATTTCCGTTCTTCATTGCTTTTTGAGCATTACATTTCAGACAATTGAAATTTATTATTTCCACATATGACACTCACATTTACACTCACACTGTTTCGGTTCAGGTAAAAATAGTGGAATGATTTAGGTTGAATTGTTGAAATGACAATAAAATAAAGTTGAAAAAGTTTTAAATTAATTTTTTTTTCCATGTTTACTTTAGGCACTTACACTAGTTTAATTCCAAGCATTTGTCATTACTTGAAGTAGTATTGATCTATTTATTCTCCATTAGGTCGTTCATCTTTGCGATTATCATTAATAGTAATGGTGAAGACGTGTAGTGTAATAAAGTGCTGTACATTTCCTCCTTCTTGTAATGGTTTTTTGCTTCCTTACGCTTCCTTATACTACAGTAGTTATATTTCATCATTTAACCTTTTAACCATTATTCTTCTTCAGCATACCCTCTTTTTGTAATACCTGGTGTTTAAGTATTTTGGATGGAGGTAAAACATTGATCGTCACATTTTTTTAAGGAAAAAAACTTTTCTGACGTCACGTTAAAATAAAAAAATTAATAATCCAAAGTTTCCGTCTCAATTTGTCCTTTTTGTTCATCGAGACTCATAATGAGCAATAGTCATGATTGATGGTGGTTTTAATTTCGGTTCATTTGTAGGCATAAAAGTGTTCTAGTACATTTCTAACGGTTTATTAAAAACGTCCTAGTATTCAGGCAGGGCGTACAATTATTGTAATTATCATGTGCTTCATGAATTTTAATTTAATTTTCTTTAATGGAAATTGATTATTTCGTGTATAAAGATTTTTCTAAATAATAATTGTTATCAGATTATAGTCTACTATAATTTTTAATTTATCATAATTATAAAAGGTTGTTGCTGTATTTAAATAAATACAACATAATAAGTGATTAATTATTGATTAAATTGTTGCTTTGTTTGTGTTGAATAATAACATACAAGTACATATAAGTGTTTTACCGACTGATGACCTGAAAACCTTTGGATGTTAAACGTTGAAATATTTATTGCTTTTATCCGTAATCGTATTTGACATTTAATGGTAGTTTGAGAAAAGAATGATGAGTGTTATTCATCATACTATTCTTGTTTTGTGTGTTTGCTGTAAAAGATAAATGGACGAAAATGGGGTTTTAAAAAGTTATTTATACATAGAAATAAATGTAAAATTATTATTCGTATTTTCCAAATGGACGTTGTAAATTCGCATTTTTATCTTTATTATGATGTACTTTATAAAATGGTTTTAATAATTAACAGTTTTTATAATAATATACTGTTTTAAAAAAGTATAATAAATCTTAAATTACACAAAATTATTGCAATATACGAAATAAATTTCTTTATTAAGCATTATTTGTAATTTATTTTTATAAATTTTGTACTATATATATTTTTTCATCTACAGCGGAGCCCAGTATTTTATTTATTTTATTTATTTTATTTATTTTATCTTATTTAATTTATTTATTTATTTATTTTCCTATTTTTTTATTTTATTTTATTTATTTATTTTATTTTATTTATTATTTTATTTTATTTATTTTATTTATTATTTGTTTTATTTATTTTATTTATTTTATTTATTTTATTTATTTTATTTATTTTATTTATTTTATTTAATTTATTTTATTTATTTTATTTATTTTATTTATTTTATTTATTTTATTTATTTTATTTATTTTATTTATTTAATTTATTTTATTTATTTTATTTATTTTATTTATTTTATTTATTTTATTTATTTTATTTATTTTATTTATTTTATTTATTTTATTTATTTTATTTATTTTATTTATTTTATTTATTTTATTTTATTTATTTTATTTATTTTATTTATTTTATTTATTTTATTTATTTTATTTATTTTATTTATTTTATTTATTTTATTTATTTTATTTATTTTATTTATTTTATTTATTTTATTTATTTTATTTATTTTATTTATTTTATTTATTTTATTTATTTTATTTATTTTATTTATTTTATTTATTTTATTTATTTTATTTATTTTATTTATTTTATTTATTTTATTTATTTTATTTATTTTATTTATTTTATTTATTTTGTTTATTTTATTTATTTATTTTATTTACTTTATTTATTATATTTATTATTTTATTAATTTTATTTATTTCATTTATTTTATTTATTTCAATTAATTTAATTATGTCTGTTACTTATTGATTGATTTATCCTTTGAGCTAATCATTGAAATCGAGTTATAAATGTAAAAGTTATTCTATTTTAAATGGATTACAGTGCATATTACAATAAAAAGTATAATAAATCCACAATTGTTTACTAAATACATAATAAATAATTATTTTAATGCTCTGTACTTAACTGCAGCACAAATAAGAATTAAAAAAGTTAATTTGCCAGGTGTCAAGTATAATTGAATAACGCATCGTTAAAATGGTGCATCTGGGTCAAGGTGACGGCGATTAAAAGTTTAACTTACGTTTTCTACTTTGTAAAAGAGTAATTACAACCATCAATAACAAATCTGGATTTCATTTCTTGAAACAGGCAAACAATAATAATAGTAATAATAATATTGTGTTCGTGATTTCAGTGTATTAATATCCAGCAGGACTGGAAAAATGAATGCAAAAACGCAGGATTCGATCACGTTTCGTTCGGCTTTATAGCTACTTAATTATTCCATTTTACTGTCCTGTTGTTTAAATAAAACTAATTCCCAATGGCATGGGCATAAATTCGTTCAATATTTAATGTCATTTGAGATTTACTGTGTTGTTGAAACGGGCCAGATTTATTTTACCGACGGAAATATTCATTTTACGACGCATTCCAAAAATAGCAACAGTCCGCATTTCCATCAACCTTGAAAACCCCACGTTGCAGCCGATAATAACACGACGAATCCAATTGTTTTTTGATTTGGGCACACAAAAATTGCATTAGCATTGTATTGCGAACCCCATCGATTATCGCTGATGGGAAAACTTGACAGGGCCTTGACACGATTTCATAAAACTGCCGGCCGAAGCTTGCGGCCGCTTGAAAAAATGGTTAATGACGGATTTACCTATCGGCGATCTATGCGATGTGGCACAAGGATGTTTTATTGGTGCGGAATTGCGGAAAGAGTGAATGGGAATGTATCCGGGTGTTGTTTAAAGAGCGTGTTTGCCTTTCAAACGTTTTGATATGTTTGAAACGTTTCACACGTTGGAATATACGAACAATGTAAACAATTGAATAAACAACTATTATTGATTTAATGCAGTAAATTTTATGAAAACATGGATTGATGCTACAAAAATAAGGTTTGTTAAGGACACCACATTGTGTACTAATAAATTTTTCATCAAACGTGTTGTTGATATGTCACAGCTCCAATATATTCTCTAAATGAATTTCTATTTTCAAAAACTAAGCAGAAGAGGCATCATTTAACTTCCATTAACATTTGAAGTTGGGGGATTGTTTACAATTTTCTAATTAATATTGGGACATAAATTTATAAATAAATATTAAAATTCAATAGGAGTTTGTTAAAATAATTTCTCATTTCAAATAATGGGGAAGGCGCCGAAACAGAATTGTACCATTTTAGGATTTTGAACTTATAGTAAGGACTATAAAAGCCAATTTAAAACGAACCAAATATTTTCTCTTATATGTTTTTAGAGTAATATTGAATGGGCTGAACATTATTATATTCATCTATATAAAAACAAATTTTTCGATATATTATTCTACTTAATATTTAATATTAAAAACAAGATGAATATTTTATTAAAAATCGTGAGTAAATTATGAATCGGTACTAAATTTGTTTTAATCGGAAAAGTTGGAGCTGTAGCAAATTCACTTACTTTCACTGTTTGAGTAATTCTTTTCAACAAATAATTCCAATATAAATTTTATATTTTTAGACGTTAGTTTATTCAGTCACAAGATTTTCAAGGTTTGGTAAACTCGGTATAGGAAATGGAAATGTTATGAAGGAAGGAAAAATAAACAAAAATTTTTATGTTTCATATATTTGAACTGTTTTAAGAGCTTCGATTTTAAATTTTACGTTTTCTCTCGTTCGATTCTATTCATATAAGAAATCACCGGCATAACATTTGTTCATCCCTGAAGCTTTTATATCTTCTTTCGATTTCAGTCATGTGTTGGTCAAACTTTTCACGTTGTTCATCGCTTTGACCTTATCTAGAAAGAAAATCAAATATTGACATTGTAAGTCTCAATGAATTAATTGAGACATTCGTTCCATTTCCATTGTACTTTTGTAGCAATGCGTTGATTTTTTGACATAATTAAGTCATTTGTATTGTCTCTAAAGCCTATTAACAACTCTCTGAAATGCTCTTAAGTGAACTGTGTACAGACATTAATTAAATGCAATCTCGTTGTGTAACGTGACTTCAATTGAACATTTTCAGTAAACAGATAACTATTTAAATTACTAATCATACAATTGATTGTTTAGAGAATTTTTAATTAACCATTTTTCATAGGTTTAAAAACGAAATATAAACATTTTCATTTTTTATCCAGTTAGGGTATGGATTGTTTGTAATTGAATAATATATCGATTAAAAATGTAAGTCTGAAATTATTTAATGTTGAAAAAAATTAATCAGCTGCCAAAAGTGACTGAAAATGTTTGTTGGATGCAAATAATTTAATAGATAAACAAGATGAAATTTATAAATCAGTGTTTGTTTTTAGATCATTATAAATTTCTTTGTTTTTTGTACTTCTTAGTATTGGGTTTATTACGTTAAATATTGGTATATCCTCATTAATTTTAAGTTTTATATTTTCTTTTATCTTTTCATATATCTATATTCTTTATTGCATTTTAAAATCCCTTCGAATAGATTTACAATCTATAATATAAATATAATAAAAATAAAATTCCAGTTTAAAAATCATAAAATATGAATATATGGTATTATAAATAAGTATATTTAAATTTTGCTTCGAGCGAATTCACCTTTATTTAAATTTACTGAAAATTTATTGTTGAATTTCCATTCTATTAATTTGGCGCATCCACCATAATTTAATTTGGGACTAATATGAATAAAATGTTTTTAAACAAAGCATGTTAATCGCAATTCCTATTTTTATAATTATCTTCCTACTTTTTTACTTTGATGAAACAAAAAATTGTCTTGTTTCCAGTTTCAAAATCTACAAAAAACTTCAATCATTAACACAAACTTAAAACTAACCGCGTTTAATTTTTGTTTCGGGGTCTCGATTTAGATAAGAAGACCAACAATAAAGCTGGCAATAAAATAAACATTAAAGGAACACTATGTTTTCACAAACATCTGTAATCGTTCTGATAAAACTTTCAGTCCGTTAACTTTTAATGTGGAAAACGTGTTTTAAAATAAAACATCGTTCATATAATTTAACAAAAACCGCATGGAAAAGCCAGGCAACACTTGTTCATTCAGCTTTGTGAATAATGAGCTTTTCACAGCAACATTCTATTTTTACACTGTTTATGTGAATTTACTCTTGTATAAATATGTTCTACTATTACATTTTTAATGTGCTTTAAATGATGTTACGCTGCAAATAATATTAAAAGCTGTACAATTAACATCATAAAGTGAAGCTTTAAATAATAAATTATTTAATAATTTTACATGCTTTTAAAAGGTCAGTTTCAGATTATTATGTATTGTTTCGGTTCATTTTGTATTTTGTTTCCAATTTTCACCATCTTTGCTATATTACAGTTTTTGTGTAATGGATGCACTATTTATAATACTTAATTGAGGCTGTTTCTTTTAAGTTCATATTTCGCTTAAAATTTTACGAAAGAAAAAATATGTCAATACACAAAATTTATTTTTTATTTAGCTTTTATATCACCAAATAATTTATAAACACGTTTATCTTTAAATTTTAATAAAGTTTTCCCGCCGATGTCATAAATTTAATTAAATAAACATCAAAACATTTATTAATAAATAGCATTAATTTTGAATTTGAAATTTAAATAATAAAACGCGACAGTTAAATAGAGATTACAACAGATTTAAAATTAGCTTTTATTGAATAAAAAAGTTTTAACAAATAAATTGGCAATACCGTCACACATAAAATTGTGGTTTAATTTAAATATATTCAATCATAAAAAAAATAAAACGTTATTGCAGAAAAAATAAATTGGTTTCACGTGTAACGCATAGATTAAATCTGAACAATTGTTGGCGGTTCGCAATCCCTGATAGGCATCGGTGCTTCCCCAATTAACTGCGGGCCCGGAGCCGCGATCGCATAAAAAATTACCGAACCTTTTTAATCACACACATTATCACCAAAACCGAAACATGTCACGTAGCCGTAACAAACTTGTAAATAATTGATGTTAACTTGTTTGTGTGTTTGGCCGAATTCCCACCACCGCATGATCTGTATAGAAAACAAAGGTATGTAGCTTTCGGAAGAGGTTGAGAGAGAGAGTGTGTCGTGATAGCGATAGCCTTGTTTAGGACACGTTTTGTTTGATGGCCTTGTGTCTATGTGTGTTCCTTAAATGTTTAGAAAGTAGTGTGTTAAACGTAGGCAAAACACATGTGACTCAATTATAAACGGACAGGGATCCCGATCTGTTTGAGGAATTTAACGGTTGGCATGGACAAACTTAGCCAGTAAATTCCTGCCGACAGATTTACGATCGTCCCATGACTTATCAACCGTACAGAGTACAATAGAACTAATAGAGGGATAACTGTTATTAATGTAGTTTTAGTTGTCAGATATTAAAAGAAAGAACACCACTTGATTAAACGGTAAACGAATATTCATACACCGAAATCCTAATTATGGAACATGGGTGTATTTAATTAATACTCGTCTCATATGATATTGAAAATCGATATAAAGTTTCAAAGGTTAGGTTAGGTAAAATTGGATTAAGTTTCTTAGGTTAGGTGAGGTTAGGTTAGATTAGATGAGGTTAGGTTATGTCAGATTAGGTTTCACTAGGTTTTTATCAATAAATTTAATTTTCTTTTTAAACTAAAAATAATATTGAAAATTTAAATAAATTTAAGAATAAAATTTAAAAAATATATATTATTCTCAATATATAATTAGAATATAATAAATTAACAGAGGAATGTTATTAATGTAATTTAATTGTCAGATAATAAAAGAAACACCACTTGATTCAACAGTAAATGGATATTCACACATCGAATTTCTCATTAACGAAATTACATGTTGCTGTTAATGGATATTCACTTGTAATAACTGAAAACCGATAGAAAATTATTTGTTTTGGTTAATTGCTATTGGAAACAGTGAATTTCTGTTTCGTGATTTGAATAGTTTAGGTTACATATGGATAAAATTTTATCATTAAATTTAATTTTTATTTTATATTAGAAATAATTTGAAAAATTTATTTTTAAGAAAAAAATAAATAAATAAATGACAGTTCAAAAATTGAAAAATATACACTATATACACACACAATTTTTAATAGTTTCATCTTCACTTAAAATAATAATTAATTTACAATTAGGTATGAAACGAAAGAAAATTATAATAATGTATTATAAAATATTTAAATTTACGAAGAAAATTATTAAATAAATATTTGAATATTTCTATGTAAAAGTTTTAATTGAGAAATTCATATATTTAGTATGTATGAATTAATATTGAATATAATAATAAATTAACAATATAATATCTAAATTTGAAATTTAGAAACATGTATTAATATTCTTTAGTTGAAAATTGATAATATAAAATTAATTACAAATATTATTTATTTGAACATATTTATAACATAAAAAGTAATATTTTTATATATTGTAATATATATTTTAATTATGTTAATCAGTTTTTTGGTCTAAAAATATGATTATGATCCCAAAAAACTTAAAAAATGTTAAATCAGGAAAAATCAGAATATATTAAATATTAAGAACTGATATGTCATGTGAAAATGGTTAGTTTATGGACGGTTTATTTGGCTGTAAAAAGGAAATCGATAAAAACTTTACTGTATCCTTACGGCATATTTACTAACGATAGCAAAACCCACATTCGGGGCTAACTTTATTACACCCTCTCTTTTTATCAAATACTGGTCAGAGAGATTCACAAAAACCATTCATCAATATAATATTTGAACTGTGAATTAATATATCTTTTCCTGAAAATACCATATATCTCTATAATCATAATTGACAAAGTAAATAATGCCTTCAACCTTTTTTTCAATGGTGTATGATTATTCCATTAGACACACTTTAGAGACCATTAATTTTAAGAACAAAGTAAGGCGTTTTCAACAAATTTATGATAAAAGCTACTTTGTTCTTGAAACAATAAATTACAGTAACACTAAAACAGACAGTTCTTACAATTAGACCGCTTTAACTGTTAGATATATTAGATTAAATGTTTAGACGACAAAAAATCATACATATACAGTGTGATACAAAATATACGACACTGTTTTTATCAACAGGTAACCAACAACAGACTCCAAGACTCTCCGTCTTCTGCACACGTGATTTAAATCTGATTGTACGGTTTTATTTCAGTGTGTCGAGTTTATCGATAAGGTATTTTCAAATTGGCATCTAATTTTACAGTATTTCACTATGACCGCAATTATGGTAACAAAACGTGCCAAAACCAAAAGCCGAAACATTACAGTCCATGTTATTTGGCCCATAGTTATTTTGTAATTAATCTATTAATTTATATTACGGCACATGCAGTGGTGTGGTTTGTGGAAAAATGGAATTCAACCATCAAACTATATGCAGGTATTAATTAATCAGTGAATTTGGCAGTTAGTTCTAGCGGTATTGATAATAAATTGTTGTCGGAATAATTGATTACAAATGTATTTTTCGGTACATAAATAAAAATCTACTGAACACATGTACCATGTAATTGTATTTCACAGATTCCTTTCAGCACTCAATACATAATCAAGAAGTAGTTAGAACAAGTTTCCATAATACCTATAATCAATGACATGAATGAAACTGCATCCTCGAGTTTACATCAAACATTACTCATTATTTTACAATTCAATACTAATTTTGTACAGTTAACTAAGGATCTAGTTTAAAATCACACATCTATTCATATTAATATAACACTTAAAAATAGTGGATAAATAATTTATTAAATTTTTATTTGTCTACAGGCATTCCTGAAGGTATGTACTATATTCAAACTTTTGATATTTTCAATTTTATACAACCTCTTAGATAATCGGGTAACTTTTTGGTATATGGTCAAATTTCCACTTCAAAAACGTCATAATACGTACGACTAAAGTTAAAGGCAAATTTTGAATTGGAAGCGTGACATTTTTTTGAATTTTGTTTAATATACCAAAACAGTTGCCGCACACTTCAAGAATTCTTTTTATTCTTGATTCTTGCTTTGTAGTTACTGGTTTGTACATATTCTTCTAACAACTGCTAAACTAGTGCATTTATTTTTCTTTTCCTATTTTGTAGACTTCTATAGAATCTTTCCTGGTACACTTACAGTAATAATTTAGTACGTATTTTGGTCTTAGACTTTTGAATAACTTAGATTTGTCGTGGGAAAAAAGATTTTTACGACTGTTAAGGACAAAGTGCCTACGTGGTTTGCAACGTCACATAAAACCATACAGTGGCAATATTACCACAAAATCGCCACCGGCACACAAGTTACAACGTCACGTCGCAAATGATTAATGAATATTTGTGCGACGCAGAATGGAATTGCCGTGGAAACAACTCCATTGAGGAATAAATAGGTGCACTTTAAAATTTTCAGTGTGCACGGCTTTCGAAATGTTTCGACTGTAATTAAACGTGTAATTCAATGGAGTTGCAAAGCTCATTTTTTTAAAGCGGATTACGTGACAAAAAACACGTTAGTTGTTTAATTGGAGTAGACGTTTGTTTTGTTAATGGAATTGAATAATTGTATTTGTGTTGAGGGAGTTAACACCGTTTGTTTCAGTTTGTTGAACAGTGTTTTTTCAGATTGCTTCTGCTGGAATGTAAGTATCAGGCACCTTATTAGAGATTTCAGAGCACTAATAATTTTAATAAGATATTTTTGATAACAAAGATTTTAATAAACTGGTTTCAGCAAAAAGATTTTTTAATTTTATACC
This sequence comes from Aethina tumida, assembly GCF_024364675.1. Classification (NCBI taxonomy): domain Eukaryota; kingdom Metazoa; phylum Arthropoda; class Insecta; order Coleoptera; family Nitidulidae; genus Aethina; species Aethina tumida. The sequence goes on from NC_065441.1 coordinate 14,872,785, forward strand.
AAATTTTTTATTTCAAATTAAAGAACTATTTTTTGTTCAATAATAATAAATTTATTGATTTAAAATTATAAAGTATAATTGAAAGAAAATCAAATCAATTGTAACTAATTTTAGAAAAAGTAAATATTATTTGAAATAAACATTCACATATAATATATAAATCAATCGAAGTATATGTATGAAAATTTAGATTATTAAAAGAAGGTTTTTTAAGTAAAAATTAAGCATATTAATCAAATTTATAACTTACAACTTTAAAACTACTTTATTGACATGTATCTATTTAGATATACACTTATAAATCTAAAAATTGATTAAAAAAAAACTTTTAAATATAAAATATATATTTTTTTATAAATGATGTATCCAATATTAATTAATGCTTCAATTAATTAATAAAATTTTTGTTTCAATCTGATCTGCCCGTCTTTTGAAGTGGTTGATTTGAACTATTTAAAAAAACAGAAACCAACATCATTATATTACAATAGATATGTTATCAAATAAGTTTAAAAGTAATTTACTGTATAAATTATACAAAATTGTGTTAACAACAGACCAGTATAAAAACTAAATAAATATTGTCAAAACCATTTGGAAATTAATAATAGGAGATTAATTAAAATTAAAAAAAGAACATAATTTTAACCACTACAATTTTGCACTTGATCTCCTCCTCCTTCTTGGCATACTCAAAATTAGTGAATGAATAAATTTTTGATCCATAGAACCTTATTCTTCTTTAAGAAAATGTTAATACTGGTGGTTTCAATATGTTATTGAACGAGTAATGTTATAATTTTGCGATGCCAGTTTTATAAATCTGGCTCAGTGAAATCGGATATTGTCGTCCACAAAAACGTATTCTGGTTCAAATTCTTAAGCAAATGGAATATTAATTGATTGTCGTGATATCGTTGAGCATTCATAGTGTCTTGGTTTAATATAATCAACTCTGTAAGTGTTTCTAAAGAAACTTTATACTCCACACTTACAGAATCCAAAGCAATAGTTGGAGCCACGTTTTGCTCATATCTCTCATCACTTCAAGCCATGTCCAAATAAGGCTATCCCAGTAATCTAATATGTACTTAAACAAAGCAAAACCTTCAGAAGAAAGTCTTCTTTGAAGCCTTTTAGGGTGATAAATAAGAAGGAACCAAATAAAATGCATTTTTTGTAAATATATTTTTTAAGAATCCTTTATTTTTATGTGTATTAACATAAGTAATATAAATTTAAAATATTGGCAGTATATATTACTGGTCCAAATATAACATGTTGAAAATATTTTTATCTACTTAATCTAGAAATTCGAATTATCATTTCAATTAAATAAACAAATATTTCAAATAAAAAACTGTAGCTGTGCTTTAGAAGCAATCAGTTTTTTTTAATTAATATTATAAGTTTCAAGTAAAAATGATCATTTGAAATATGAAATAATGAAAACAATTTTAAGCTATTAAGGAATAAAACAAAAATACAGTAAAAAATTGTAACGTATGTACTATTTTAATGAACTTTCAGTGTTTTTTAAAAATACAGAAATAAAATTACATTGCAGCAATAAAATTTTATTAATTCTCGTTGTAACATTTAATAACACAACAATTCAATATGAAAAAGCAGATATTTATAGAACAAATAATTAATAATGTCCACGTATACGTATATTTTTAATATACTGACTAAAATTAATGCGTCTACCTGTATTATTGAAATTCTTTATGAAAAATCTTTTCATCAGAAAGCAATTTGCATAATAAAATCATATCAAGTGCTTCTTCATGAGGATATAAATTAAATCGTGCCATTTGTATTTAAGTTAGAGGGAGTCTATAAAAAGCCCACCAAATTTAAATACCAGATGAGGTTATTAATCCGGTGACGTTGACAAACGATTTCCGTTTCCAATTCCTGTGTCAGTTTCAGCCGTTTGCAGTTACAATAAAGTTGCACATACGCCGTAATTTTAATCAACCGCGACCTGATAAAGCGGCATCGGCTCCTAATTAAAGACCTGAATATCCCCGGTTCGACTATCGAATTTCTAAAGTTCGTTTATGTGGCGACGGATCCGCAAAGCCATTGGTACAATTCAACAAGTTCTGCATATTCATGACACGTTAATGGCAGTGCGAGCCGTTGCCGTAGGTCAGCGCAACGTACCTGAGCCCTCTAATATTAACGCCTTAATTAGGGCAAATTCTCAAACGCAGCATTGACGTCACACGGTGGCTAGGTTCACTCAACCCGCGCCGCTCCGCCATCCATGCCGCCGCCCGCCCCCAGAAGGATTTGTTGCGTTTACATAATTCTGGAGATACGCGAGCCTCCCGCGATTCCATGCGGGAAACTACCGATCGGGCGATTTGGTTTGGTCTGCCGTGCATAAGTGAGGTTCGAAATTGTTAATCTATACTATATATATTACCATATATTCTCAATTTAATAAAATTATTCTCTAAGATCTTTATTATAAATTTTTAGAGCAAGAATACATAAATGACTCTTAAATATTTGTAATTAAAAAATAATAATTAGAAAAAAATTACGTATTGTCATTACTATAAAAAATACAGTATTTAAGAAATAAAGAAAATAATCGTATAAAACTTAATTAAACAAATAATACAATAATACTATAATAAATTTTATATAAATTTCAATATAATTTAAAGTAATAACATATAAATAACATTTAACTATTTTTAATTAAAAAAAAAATAATAATTAATTATAATAAGAATTGGGTAACAAATCTTGTAAATTTATGTGTATATAAAAATTAAATAAACAAATAATAAAAATTATATTTAGAATTACCTTTATTATATTTTAAAACCACTTCAATAATATTTAATACAAGAATGAATAAATAAATAAATAAATAATAATTATATTAACAATTGGGTAACAAATCTTGTAAATTTATGTGTATATAAAAATTAATTAAACAAATAATAAAAATTGTATTTAGAATTACCTTTATTATATTTTAAAACCACTTGAATAATATTTAATACAAGAATGAATAAATAAATAAATAAATAATAATTATAATAACAATTGGGTAACAAATCTTGTAAATTTATGTGTTATAATAGGATTAATATTTAATAAAAAAACAATTAATATAAAAATTAATTAAACAAGTAATAAAAATTATATTTAGAATTATCTTTATTATATTTTAAAACAAATTCAATAATATTCAATGCAAAAATGAATAAATAAATAAATAACTTTAAATTATTTATAATAAATTATAAACAATGCATAATTATTTGTAATACAAGAATAAGATATAGGCAAAAGGTTTTTTGTAAACTTATGTATGTTATAAATATATGAAAAAATACAATTTTTAATTAAACAAATAAATAATAATTAACTATAATAACAATTGGGTAACAAATCTTGTAAATTTATGTGTTATAATAGTATTAATATTTAACAAAAAAAACAATTAATATAAAAATTAATTAAACAAATAATAAAAATTATATTTAGAATTATCTTTATTATATTTTAAAACCAGTTCAAAAATATATAATGCAAGAATGAATAAATAAATAAATAGCTTTAAATTATTTATAATAAATTATAAATACATTTGTTGTAAATTGAAAATACATGAAAAAATAATAATGAATAGTTAGAAACAAGCAAATATCTATTTAAATATCTTCATATTAGGACGAAAAAATTATGTATTGTCATATATATATATATAATAAAAATAATAGATTAATAGAATAATATACAAAATTAATTATATAAGTAATAAAATAATAATTATATTTAGGAATGTCTTTATTATATTCTAAAGTCATTTCAATAACATTTAATGCAAGAATAAATAAATTAATTTCTTCAAATTATTTGAAATAAATTATAAATAATTCATTTATAATACAAAAATAAGATTTAGGTAAAAAGATTTTTTTGTATTATGTATATTTACAAATATTTGAAACAAATGCTATAGAATTAATAGTTAACAAACATGTAAACATAAATTTAAATACATTCATATTAGAACAAAGAATATAATAATATAATATAGAATATTTAACAAAAAAAAAAAATATAAAAATTAATTAAACAAAAAAAAATATAATAGAATTAATAGTTAAAACTATGTAATATCATATATATATATATGAAAAATATAATATAATTAATATTTAACAAACAAAAAATAATATAAAAATTAATTAAATAAAAAATAAAATAATAATTATATTTAGAAATATATTTATCATATTTAATGCAAGAATAAATAATTAAATTACTTTAAATTATTTATAATAAATTATAAATAATATATAATAATTTATAATAAAATACATTTATGTAAAATGTTTTTTCTAAAATTATATATTGTTATAAATGAAAAAATACTACATAAAAATTCATTTCAAATATTTATATAAAAATTTTTTATATACGTATTTTATAGATTAATAGTTAACAAACGAAAAACATAATAATTATAATTTTAAATATTTTCCTCAAATTTTATGGACATATTTATAAATACGATAATTAGTAAATAAAAAATAACATAAAAATTAATTTATTGAATAACTTAGAGGTCGATTATTTCTAGAATTATTTATACAAAAATAATAATTACAATAAAAAATATGCAAAATAAAAAATTATTAACTAAAGGATTATTAATAACTAAAGGAAGAGATAAAAATATTTATTTTTTAATATTATTAGTATAATTTTATGAGATTTAATTTAAAAAAATAACTAGAAATTAAAAAAAATATATTAGATGTTATAAAAATTATGATCTATTTTTAAATAGTTTGAAATTCAGCTACAAAATATTCACATAGAATTATTTTGAAGTCATACAGATCACTATTGAGATTTTTTCAAAAATTCGAGAATAATTGTATAAAAATTTGTACAACTTTATATTAAACGTACAGCAAGATTCAGTACAGTTTGGAGCTATTTTTTATGCACATAAAATGCTTTGAGAAATTATAATGACATTTAAAATTTTTAATGTAATATTTTATTTATCAAATTATATTTATATAATTTATAAAAAATCAATATTTAAAATGAATAATTAGTATTAAAATTTAATTATATGAATTATATTATTATATTATATATATTATACTTATTATATATATATCAATGATATAAAAAATAAGTAAATTTTGATGGCATTTATAATAGAATTCTTAAAGTTTATAAAAAATATAATTTATTCAAAATGATTAGAAATATTATTGTATTAATAAATATAAAAATCTATAAGATGAAAATTTATAGGGTATATTTTATCACATCTTTTATAAAGAACTGGTGGGTAATTTTTTCTAAGTTGGACACTTATTGTAAAAAAGTTGCGCATCACATATATTAAACATGCGGGAAGCCTCAGTAAATATCGCACGACTTCTTTGTGCCCAAAATGGCTTTAATGTATTGCCGTTCGTATTCACGGAATATTAGTCGCTATCAATCAATTCATTCCGGTTCAACTCCTTACTTATTCAATGCGAATCGAATTGTCTGCGTATTTCATTTTGAATGCAATTAATTAGGGCGGATATTAAATACACTGTCTCCGTATTATTAGGATAATTTAGCGTTCGCCCGGAAGAGACGAGAGCTGTGCGTGAATCACGCTATGCGCAAAACATGCCGTGTCATTTTTAACGTGTCACATTCAACGTTTTTAATCGTTTGTCTTGGAAGGAATTTTTTTATTAAATATGATATTTATTAATTGTATAGCGGACTGAAACAATTTTTCTTAATTATTTTATCTTATTAAGTTTTAACGAACAAATTCATTTATTGATCTATGTTTTAATATTTTTTAATGCTATAATTGGCGTAAATTTTCTTTATGAATTCAAAAATCAGACTAAAGAAAGATAGTAGAAGACGTAGTAATGAAGAAGCACGATTTAGGTTCCGTCTGTTTAGAAGTGGCAAGATGAAGGTCTTGAATTTTGCTCCAACGAAGAAATTAAAATATATCTCGAGTAAAATCCTTGCAAGATGTTTAGGTTTACACCAGACATTGAGTAGCGACGAATTTCATCAAAGAGTTGACAAATAGGTTCCTCATAAATAAAATGAGTCTTGTATTGATCGACGAAAGTGAGTTATTTTCGACAATTTTCAGCCGTCTGGATAATGAACTGAAGCTTATAAATCTGATGGAAAAGTATTTACAACAAAAATGTTTTTGATTTATTTGGTTTTCATGACTCTATGATGAACTGTCAGTGGCATTTTGAATATAGATCCCTTCCAAGAGACGATCAATGAACTGTTTAAGACAAACTTTTTTAGATAATTGAAAATACGTTCTATATCAAGACTTAAAAGGAAGAGGCAAACTGAGATTAATCTTTTGTTCACTTTATAGTACCTAATATCAAACAAGATTTTTAATTATTGTGATTAGATATTTTAATAGAAGTCGCATCCAGTTTTATGTCAACCTTATAATTTCCGTTATAATCATAAAGCAACTTACATAAATAATAAATGTGGATGACATGTTATTATGGAAGCAAAATTTAAACAGGAAATTCATAAACCTTAAGTAATCAGGCAATTTACTGGAGACTCGTAAAAAGTTATTCATCTAAACGGTTGTATTAACTTTATAACCTTATATCCTATAATGGCTCTCCATTACTATGATCACATAAACTTGAATAATCCGATACCGTCACATGATATTTATATTTACCAGTTATGTCTTTTAGTGTCGTAGGGTGGAAACAAAAAACGCATGCTTTATGATTACGTACAAAGGTATAACGTAGACTGCACAAAAATACCTTTGTTCAGGCATGCATCCAGAAAAGATCAAAACTATTCGCCTTGGATAAAGATGAGCACTTTGAAACAATAATAAAGGGTTGCGAAGCACCGAAATATGCAGCCAACGAACTTTGTAAACCGTCCTTTGTGGTCGTGGAATTCGGAAAGAAAACCGACCACCTGTTATAATTCACAAACAACGAACATAATCAGAAAACGTCGGACGTCGAACGAACGTCGAACGTTGAATAAATCAAGGTACTCAAGCCGTTATTGATTAAACCTTATAAAATATGTAACGTGGAATCCATTAAGCCGTTCGGAAACGTCAATGTTTGGCGAATGTTACGAAAACAGTGTTTTTAGGAGAGTTGTTCGAAGTTATAGCTGGTCATATCGATCTGTTCTGTGTTTTTTTATTATCATTGTTATCCTCGCATTATGCATAAACCAGTTGAACAAAAAATGTTAACGCTTGAAAATATTTTAAATGATTAAGGAGCCTAAGTATTTAATGACGGCGTTAATGAAATTTTATCGGGAGACGTTAAAAATCAAATATGTGTTTCTGAAGTCGCCGCACTAATTAATGTATTCGTTTAAATTCATTCATTCCGCACGATTATCTGGAATACTTCATCGCAACAACACATTAAACACGCATACGAAGAATTTCCGGAATTCCGAATGATATTCCGTACCGATACCGGCGACTCCATATTATAAATCAGAAACGTGGGCGTTTTAACTGGTTGCTAAAAAAGACAAATCAATTACGGCATAAGCAATTTGGTGGGGTAATAAAACTGTATGGATTTTTTGGTAAACCACTAGACGGTGCTTTGCTCTTATCAGGGCAAAATACGTTTCGAACGTATTTTCAACAAGTGCATCTCTTGAGAATTTAACAAAGGGCGCCTGCAGAATTGCTTCTTTTTCATTTTATTAATCGACTTTCTGAAGTAAGGGGAATTGATAAGCCATTATTTTTCTTTTGGTGTTTTAAATGAGCAAAGTTTGAGAGTAGGATTACAAATTAGAAACTAAATAATACAATCTTAGCAGTACAAGTTAGATTTAAAACAAATATTCAGATTTATTTTCAGTTTAAAAATGAACTTAATTCTAAAAGTTCAATATATAATTTACGAATAGGACAAAAAATAATTAAAAATATTAAATATATAAAATAAAAATATAAAAATCATAAAAAAATTATAAAAACTTAACGAAGAATTAAATTATGTTGAGTGAAAAAAAAACATTAAATAAATAGAACAAATAAAATTATTAAATATTCAAATATAGAATTAGTTTAATATGTATTTTAAGAGAAAAAAGATGATAATGGGAAATGTATTTAACTACATGATATTTGTATTTATTAAGAAATAAAAATGAAAAAATAAATAGTAAAAGGGCAAGTAAAACTATAAAATTGATTAATGAGATTTATTTAAAAAAAAATAGTTTAAAAAGTAAAAATAGACATTATTTTAAAAGAGAAAACATAGTATAAGAAAGATTTATAATAAATTAAAAAAAATTGATTCAGAAAATTTAAAAAGAATGAAATTATGTTGAGTGGAAAAAAAACATTAAGTAAATAGAGTAAATAGAGGACAAATAAAATTATTAAATATTCAAATATAGTTTAATATGTATTTTAAGAGAAAAAACATGATAATGGAAAATGTATTTAACTACTTCATGATATTTGTATTTAATAAGAAATAAAAATGAAGAAAGTTCAATAGATATTAAAAGGGTATTATTTTAAAAGAGAAAACATGACAGTATAAGAAAGATTTATATTAAATTAAAAAAAATGATTAAAAATTTAAAAAGATGAATATATGTATAAATAAAAAAATATATTAGAATTGTAAAAAAACTGGGCACTATTTGTTTACTTTAAATTATTCATATTAAAGGAAATGATAAATAAATCATTAAATATTTAGTTTACAATATATGACAATGGAATTTTATATTCAACTTCTAAACATAAATTAAATAAATGATTAAATAAAGTACCAATAAAATTATGAAATATACAAAATGACAATCAGTTCATTTTAGAAGAGAAAATCTGATAAGGGAAAAATGAATTCAACAGATTTATAAAAATAAATAATGATAATAATAATAATAATAATAATAATAAGTATAATTAGACATTATTTTAAAAAAAGAAAATGTAATAGTTGAAGAATATATAATTTTAATAGATTATAAAAAATGTTACACATTTCTAGCGAAACTTGTTGAAAATTAATATTATTTTTTAATTTGGTTTGTTATCTAGAACAAGAAAACATATTTTAGAAGAAAGAAGAAATATAAACAAAGTTTTTAAAGTAAATAATTAAAATTATTTTTAGTGTAGTTTTGAATCAGTAATTTAAATAGGCTTGCATGAAGAGTATTAATTGAAACTAGATATTTTTTGGGATCTTAATATTATAACAAGAATTGTCTCTTCTTGGACATGGATAAACAAAAATAATACATACACCACATTTAATATCCTTTTAAATGATAAAATTGTACAGAAAATAATTGTTAATTTTGAAAACAAAGCAATTTAAACAAATATTGATTGTAAATTAACTTCAAAGTCAAATGAGAGCTTTTTACAAGCCATTAGTAATTTAGTTTGTTGTATTTATAGTGTGTGATCTTGATGTTAATGATGCAATTTAACGATTTTACTTCAGTCAGATGCAATAAAACTTTTATGGCACTATTGTGTTGATAGCAAATAAACTAGTCATCAACATTTTTGGTTTTAACTTTATTTCCAATTTTTTTACTTTAACAAACTTTAAGTAAAAAAAAATTATTATGAAAATCAATTTAAAAACAAAATACAATAACAAAACTTATTTGTAAGTCAGGAGAATTTCTAAAGGAATCTGTAAGATTAGATGTGTAAATTTAATCAAAATCTGCGTCTTCCTTTGACCTTCCGACCATTAATTAAATACAATTATTGATTATCAAAATTGTCACCCTGACACACGGTAACATTTTACCCCACCACTCGACACTAACCAACTAACCGTCGAGTGACCCCGACGCAGCAAACCGTACGTAATACCCAAAGTAGTAGTATCTCGAAAAATTGCAAGATAGCGTTTAACCGCCAGTAATTAACCCCATCTCGCAGCCTAGTCGAGAGAACCGTGGGATTGGGTCAGCAGCCGGTAGCCTAACAGGTGGTTCTCTTTTTGTTTCTAGAGACCCCGCTATGGCTGCTGCTGCAGATCTCGCCGATCAAGAACGAACGCGACTTAGTCGTCCTGTTCCTGCTCACGTTCAGGGACATCACGGCCTTGAAGCAACCGATAGAGACGGACGATGCGAAGGGAGGTGAGCGTCTTCGACCCGACTATTACTTGTTTTGTTCTTGTCGCAAGGCGATGGCTGAAAGGATTGCCTTGGACGCTCGATGATATCGCGATGTAAAAGTGGCGCCTAAAACAAAAGGCGACAATGACAGTTTTCCTACTTGGTTTTTCACTTGCTCCAGTTTTGTTGATAAGAGTGGATTATTTCAAATATTTTCAGAATCGAGTCAAAACTTTTCCTGTTATTTCCTGCTTTGTTTTTATGTTTTTTTTTTTTTTTGTACTTGTTTAGTTTCAATGGAAGTGAAAGAACAAAACAAGCTGATGACACCGTAAACAAGCGTTTATCGGTGAAATATATAAATATTAAATTTGTTTCAGGATTATCAAAGTTTGCGAAGCTGGCCAGGTCGGTGACAAGAAGTCGATCTGTTTTGGTGTCTCAGTTCTCGTCTCATCTGCCGAACCTGAAGGACACGACGAAACAGTCCCATTTAGTTCAAGTCAGTCCCATTCACTATTTCCTATTGTCTTGAACATTTCAACTAATTAACCCCCATTCCTTTTTTAATTATTGTTGTTGTTACATGCTGCTTGTAATAATTCAGATGATGAGTCTGAATGCGGATATAATGCCACAGTATCGACAAGAAGCACCGAAAACCCCACCACACATTCTACTTCACTATTGCGCCTTCAAAGCAATATGGGATTGGATAATATTATGTTTAACTTTTTATACGGCAATAATGGTTAGATCTTGTTCACCCTAAAAAACACTAAACTCGTCACCCATGAAAAATGTAATAAACTTGATGTACATTCCCTGTTGTTTTCAGGTTCCTTACAACGTAGCGTTCAAAAACAAGACTTCTGAGGACGTATCTCTTCTGGTTGTGGACTCGATAGTAGACGTAATTTTTTTTATAGATATAGTTTTAAACTTCCATACAACGTTCGTGGGACCCGGCGGCGAAGTAGTCTCCGATCCGAAGGTGATAAGGATGAACTATTTGAAAAGCTGGTTCATCATTGATCTGCTAAGCTGTTTACCATACGATGTGTTCAATGCGTTCGACCACGATGAAGATGTAAGCAAAATTTTCAGGCTCATTTTATAATTCCAAACTAATTGATATCATAAACAATTATTTATTAACTGATTACATCATATTAAAACTCAACAATAAAAGAGGAGTCATAAGAATCAGAAACTGAAAATCAATTGGAAACGGGTTATAATAATATACATTAAAAAGAACTTCCCTTCTAACCAGTTGATTATGTCGATTCTTTAGTATTGATTCCTCCGTATTTATATGGCTGTCAATAAATTGCACTTAGTTTGACTCCATTTCCCAGACATTTGTCGTCCCTTTTCTTGTATTTTGTCATTTCGTTAGAAAACGAAGCAGAAATTCTCATTTATTTCCTCCTATTCTGTAAATAAACATGTAATCAATCAATCACCAAATTGTTGAACGAAATAATCAATATTTATTGTTTCAGAATTGTGAAATACGTTTTTGTACCTTTTTTTACTTTTGCCTTGTATCTGCAGACATTCAAATAATTCCGGGCACGTTTTAAAATGCCTCAAAAAAACTTACCACCTTACGACTATAAAGACATGCTATTTAGCCCGAACAAGCTCGTCCCTTGTTCGACCGAGCAAATTAAATTGTCGATTTTTTGCGGGGTATCTGGGCTTATTCAGCGTTCCTAAACTAACCTCACACGTCTGGATACGCTTATTAAAAATTCATTTCAATTTTTCCTTTTAACATTTTTAATTGTGCTCAAACGAATTTTTGTTTCAGGGTATCGGTAGCTTGTTCAGCGCCTTAAAGGTTGTGCGCCTTTTGCGTCTGGGCCGAGTTGTCCGCAAACTGGACCGTTATCTGGAATACGGGGCTGCGATGCTCATACTTCTTCTTTGTTTCTACATGCTGGTTGCTCATTGGCTCGCGTGCATCTGGTATTAAATCAACCCTTTTATCTTGTTCAATTCAGCTGTTTTTTTCCAACTTTGGTGGTAGATAATGGACGATTTGTTTACAGGTATTCCATAGGACGTTCGGACGCCGACAACGGTGTGCAGTACAGTTGGTTGTGGAAGCTGGCTAACATCACTCAAAATCCGTATTCGTACGTGTGGCCGAACGACTCGAGCACGCCGGAATTGATAAATGGACCGTCGAGGAAGACGATGTACGTGACGGCGTTGTATTTCACGATGACGTGTATGACTTCAGTGGGGTTTGGAAACGTCGCCGCCGAGACGGATAACGAGAGGATTTTTACCATCTGCATGATGATTATCGCTGGTAAATGTTCTATTTTTATATATATCACAAATAAATTGAATAGTTTCAATTTATTTCTAATTTTTTAACATAAATTTAATATTGAAGATTATGTTTATAATAATTTATATTAAACGATAATCTATAATCAATAGGAACACAAAATTTATTTCAACCCACATATCTACTACGTTAATTAACTAAATCCAAGGCCAAATTGGTAATCATTTCTAATAAATTAATAAGTAATTAGGCTTATACAAAGTTATTTAATAATTACTCACAGATGTATCCAACAACCCTTACTCTCCTGTGAATTATTAATCTACGTCCTTTATGAACTACTTTGTTCTCGTCAAGAGTGAAAATAAATTAATATTTTATTCAATTTATATATAATTAAAATCGGATCAATTCCCAATTAAATAATAAACCATATAATTTATTGAGTCCATTTTAATGTAAGTACTTAAACCTTTAAAATTTATTAGCTCCTTAAAATATATATTTTATTAACGTTTATAATAAAATGCACTAGCTGTCTGAAATCTTCATAACTGTACATAGTGTGCCGGCACCTAAAAAACAAATAAAACACAACCCTTAACTGGACAATAACATGCACGACCTCGTTGGGGGTTTGGAGGGACCGTTGCCGAAAAATGGACAACGGCTGAATATTCACCATCTGCCGATAAATATTGCACGTCTCTTTATTGCCGTCATAAAAATGTTTTTAAATTGGACACGGGGAATTTTCGAATGTGCCCGTTCAAATTTATTTACGGTCTCGCGGTTGATTCGTTAATCGATACAATGTTTGTTTCGATGCATTATTAATTTTAATTTCAAAGCCTATTGAAGTTAATCAATATAACTAATTTGGTTTATATAAATATTACAAATATTTCCAGATTAAAATTAACTAACAGTATATAAAGTTTATTTTTTTAATGAAAGCTCCAAACTGAATTTTAATATCTATGTATATCTCCCATTGTATCTGAAATATTTATGATAATGGATTTGACTGGACATTTCTTTGAGTTGTAAAAGATAGTTATCTCAAAATGTCTCCCTAAAATGTCAAGGTAGTTTCTGCAGCTTTTTTATTTCAAATAGAAAGTTGTCAGATTTCAAAAAAGTGTAATTATTTTTTTGTTATTTTTATTTGACCAACTATCAACAGACATATTTATAGCTTGTATAAGATAATTATCTCAAAAAAGTTATCTCCTTTAAAATTTTCGGAGAATGTTATAACTATTTTGTCTCAAATAAAAGTGGTTGTCGAAAAAGAGTAATAATTTTATATTTTGTCAAATATTTGAAACGTTTAATATATATCAATTTTTTGTGGAATATTAAATTATCGTTAGCTAAGATATTTCTAATAAATTTCGAGATATTTAATATTTCTATATTTTGCATAAACTGCAAAATAAGAAAAATAATTACTTAAAATAGTCAAAGAAAACCAATTAGGGAAAGCTTATACAAGGAATATTTATTCAACTAATGAATTTAATTTTATTGAAAGTTTTATAAATTGTCGTCGGACGTTGATCCGTAGATAATAAAAATTTATGATTTAGAAGGACGTAGAAAAGTTTCAAACTATCACAATATGATTGGTTTCCATTAATACATATGTATCAAATTTAAATGATAAATTTTATGTCTACTCAAATTGGAAGCAGAACATTTTCAACAAAATAATTACTAATATTATTTGATTTTATTTAATTTTTTATAATTAATTAATAAAATAAAGTAAATAAAAATAAAAACTGATTTTATTCTTTAAAATAATAATCATTTATTTTTGAATTTTATTTGTTTACTAAAAATATTTTGAAGATACAAAAATGCCAATAAACAAACCATTTATAGACAGATGTTAAATTTTAATCATATTTTATTTATATATTATTTTTTATTTTATTTAAAAAATTTTTATAATTAATTAATAAAGTAAAATAAAAATACAATAATAATAAAAATGGGTGATTTTATTCTTTAAACAATTTATGAATATTTTTATAAATTATTTTTGAATTTTAATCAATTATTAAAAATATTTTGTATGTGCAAAACGGCTAATAAACCCTTGATAGATGTTTCATTTTAACAATACTTTACTCATGTAATATTATTTTTTTATTTTATTTAAAATTTTTTTATAATTAATTAATAAAATAAAATAAATATATAATAATAATAAAAATTTGTGATTTTATTCTTTAAAAAAATTATGAATATTTTTTATAAATTAGTTTTGTTTACTAAAAATATTTTGAGAAAATGTCAATAAACCATTGATTATTTATTTTATTTAATTTATTTTTTTTATAATTAATAAAATAAAATAAATATACAATAATAATAATAAAAATAAAAATTGATGATTTTATTCTTAAAAAAAATATGAATATTTTTTATAAATTACTTTTGAATTTTATTTAATTACTAAAAATATTTTGTGGATACAATAATGCCAATAAACCATTGGCAGATAGATGTTAAGTTTTATTAATATATTATTTAATAATTGATTAATAAAATAAAATATTCTTACATATTTATTTAATATTTCTTACACATCTCTTTTCATTTGAAATAGAATGATTGTGAAGTATAATTTAAAATATTTTTAATTCAAGTTAAATCTGTTGTTATAGATTCAAGCCTTATTTTTCAATTCTTGGCCATAAAAACAAATATCGTGTTCTACTCTCATTATACTGTATAAATATTACAAAGAACACTAATTTTTTACCATTTCTATTGTGTGACTTTCTCCTTTTTAATTTGATATTGATTGAGCGTGTTTTAGAAATTCAATTTTCGTCATTACTATTTTTTTTACTTACCCATTATAAAAATAATTGGATCGGTAAAACTCTTGAATTAGATCTAGATTCAAAGGCTTCACTTTACTCAGCGCATTAAAGACCTTATCACAAGAGCATTTCCCGATCTAAAAATAATTTTATGTCCGACCAAGAATAAACATGTCGAGAATAGTTTTGCAAAATTTATACACGCTAAATAATTTCTTATAGTGCCTGCCTGACATATTTAGGGAATTTTCAATATGAATAATTCCATTTTTACGCTTGCTAGTGAAAAGTGGTCTTTTTGTATGCGCTACCGACAATAAAGACGTGACTATAATAGTTAGAAGCTTTTTAAAGTAGTACACACAATTTTCTGTACATACAATTCAATACAAACATTATGATTTAATTTTACCCCAACTTTATTACATTTTTATGACAAAAATAAAGTGACTATAGTTATTAAAAGCTGCATCTTTGGTATCAAAAATTAAGATTTCAGTAACCCAATTTAAATTTCAAAAGCAAATTTCCCAGCACGAAAGAATCGCTTCTATTTACATTCCACAGGCGAACATAGTAATTTATAGGAATTTACAAATTAATGAGGCTAGACTTGAAAATTGTGTAATGTAGTCTGCATAAATTTATTATTCGCCAACTTATTTAACAGACGATAAAGCGACAATAGCAACAGAACGTTTTAATTATTTTCGACACCCACAATAAATTTACATAATTTAATATTTTCGTTTTCTATTCATATTAGATGTTTGGAATAAAACAATATAGTCAATATTTGATCAGTTTAAAGTAAAATGAATGTGAATAAAAATTGCTTTATTCCCTCTTTTATCTAGAGAATTCTTTGTACTCTTTTCTTTTGACAACAATTTATTGAAAAAGGTAAAATTGAGTATTGAGTTTAGAAATTGAATAATGGGAAATATAAAAAGATAACCTGTCTGTTTCCAGCACTTTTATACGCAACGATTTTCGGCCACGTGACAACCATTATTCAGCAGATGACGTCCGCCACTGCCAAATACCACGATATGCTTAACAACGTGAGGGAATTTATGAAACTGCACGAGGTCCCGAAGGCACTGTCGGAACGGGTAATGGATTATGTGGTCTCCACATGGGCAATGACGAAAGGTCTGGATCAAGACAAGGTTCGTTAAAAATTTAACTCTCCATCTGCCGTCACTCTATTCTCTATTGTTTTATCGGTATTTGCCGGTTAGGACGCTTTTATGTCGCCGCGGTGCGGGATAAATAAAGCTGCACAAAAAGCTGGATAAGCCGTTTATTATTGTCGTTACGCAGTCTCGTTATTTTCAGGATTATAAACTTGTCGCTATCTAAAATACACTGTACACATTACCTTTTATTTTTTACTGTTGACTTCATTTCTTTGATATTTCGTACTTGTGTGCAAAAAGCTTTTTCTTCCATTGATCTTTTAATATGTCAAACCAAATATAAAACAACTTTAAAATTGTTTTTTCCCTTGAATGATCGCGTTCGATCTCATTATGCAAATGCCCGATTTTAAGAGATTTGTTTTTCTGTGGGTGACGTCCAATATCGAGTACACTCGTCTAATAAAAATGCAAACTGATTCTTTCATCTAAAAATAAAACCACTCGTGGAAAACACAGGTACACAGTTTTCATGGAAATAGATTTATCAGATATGGGAAATGCTGGCGCAAAGCGAACGTGCCGAAATAAATAAATCTTTCGGTGGTTGCAGGTCTGTATCTTTATTTACTTGGACCAACCGGTTTTAATTAATTAAACAGCAACGCTTCACAAGTATGCTGCACTTGATGCGGACAATTTGCATGTTATCTAAATAAAGCAATCTATTCAAACGTAAATCGCCGTAAATACCGAAGTGCATTCATTTTATTTCGTGTTTTTGCGTAGGTGCTGAACTTCTGCCCCAAAGACATGAAGGCGGACATCTGCGTCCATTTGAACAGGAAAGTGTTCAACGAGCATCCCGCCTTCAGACTGGCGTCGGACGGTTGCCTGCGGGCCCTCGCCATGCACTTCACCATGTCGCATTCCGCCCCCGGCGACCTGCTCTACCACACCGGCGAGTCGATCGATTCCCTCTGCTTCATTGTCACCGGTTCCCTTGAAGTCATTCAGGACGACGAAGTCGTTGCCATCTTGGGTGAGTCGAGCGCCCTTCACCGTCGCTTTTGTTCTTCGCACCGTTTACGGTTGCGTTTCACCCTTAAATTGTTGCAGGAAAGGGCGACGTGTTCGGCGACTCGTTCTGGAAGGACAATGCGGTCGGCCAGTCGGCCGCCAACGTCCGGGCTTTAACATATTGTGATCTACACACGATTAAACGTGACAAACTCTTAGAGGTTTTAGATTTTTATCAAGCATTTGCAAACAGTTTCGCCAGGAATTTGATACTGACCTACAACCTCCGTCACCGGCTGATATTCAGGAAGGTGGCGGACGTGAAGCGCGAACGCGAACTGGCCGAGAGGAGGAAAAACGAACCCCAACTGGACCAGAACCAGGACCATCTGGTGCGGAAAATATTTAGTAAGTTCCGCAGGGATCGGTCGCAGCACACGCAGCTGACCGTTCAGCCGCCGGACGTGGAGAAGGGCAGCGAAGGAGGCGAAGGTGAATATACTACATTCGTATTTCATGGTAGAAACTATTTAGTAGATTATAGTTGTCGATGTTTAGTTGCATTTGTAATAAATGTTGTGGTACAAAAATAGCTTGAATGCCCAGTTTCTAAGTATGTAATACGAGTAGTATATTCAAAAGGTTGTACATATTGCCATATTTTTTATTTTTAATGGTAGTACATTTTTTTTAATCAACCTAAAAAACAAATTTTGCATTTTGTTACAACATATTTTTGAGACAGCTTTTTTGACTAAACCTAAATATTAACAAAGACTGATACTAAATCAATCTTTCTTCTAGGAGGAGACAAAGCAATTTCAAGGGTCCTTTCAACAACGAAATTGTCCTCAGTAGCAGAAAAGGACGACAGTAGCAACACTGGAGTAAAAACTACCGTAGCACGACCAAGCAGCATGCGTGGCAGCAAATGGGGCCGACTGTTGGGCTCAGCTAGTTTGGATTCAAGTTCGGAAGCCTCGGGAGCGAACCCACAAACCTTCCAAAGGAGCCAGAGCGCCAAAGATCCAAAGGACAGGCCTAGTTCTTCGTCCTCCGGCAGTTCCATGAGCCAATCCACAAGCGGGTCTGGAAACAAGATCTTCCCGAAGTTGCAGAAGGTTTCCACCACAAGTAGTCCAGGTATTTTTGAATTGAACTGGAGTTTAAATGTGTCGTTATTGAATTAGAAACAATACTTCTAGGCATAATACGCCAGGACACAATCGATGAAATGGGTGAAGTGGAATCGAATCACGGTGGCGGTCGAAATTTGTCACTGAGAAAAATGCAAAGTTACGATTGCGGCCTAAGAGATCCTTCGACCGCCTCCATGTATCAACCGGCCCTTCCACCAGAAACGACGTCAGCAGTCACACCTGCCGAATACAAGGAGATCATCACCAATCTGATGGACTTCAAAGTGGACGTCAAGCTGGAGATCCAAAAGCTTAACCAGAAGTTCAACAAAATGGAGGACATGATGGCCGAGCTGCTCAAGAGACTAACCCCCGACCCAGGTTAAATATTATCTATAAAACGTCTATACAGTGTTAATTTTGTTGCGATTAGGATCGAATGCGCAGTCGCCGGACTCGGAAGGACGCGGCGGCGGCACCGGTAAACCCCCGAACCCCGAGAGGCCGACGGAACTGATACCCCGGACGTCCGAGGGCACCGGCCTCGGCGCCACCATTCTCAAGAAGCGTCGTTCTAAGACGCGCATGAAAACGATAGCACCCCAGGCGCCGGCGACGCCTAACGGCGCCCCAGTTAAGGCGACGACGCCCGACAGCCAAGCCGCCAGTCCCACCGAGACGACGAAAATGCTCGACGACACGGCCTCGACACCGTCCTCACGCAAACCCAAGGACTTCTATTAATGACAATTATAAAAGTAGTACGGTCGAATTTTATGTGGTACATGTTTCGATGTAAATGTATGTATTGTTGAAAAAACTTCAAGTTTTTCCCTTAAGATTCTAAGCTACGTCTCTTAAACTTGCACTACTACTAGACATCCAAAACTGTATGTCAATTATAAATTAATGCTAGATTTCCTCCATTTTACTATTATGACTTTTTCTTGCTGTGACTAGATGTCCTTACAGTAACTTCGAAGCTCATTTCGTGATTCTTGATATATTGACATTATTAAGGTTTTTCTGTCCTACATTTATACAACTTTATGATATTTCCAATTTCAGTTACCTTAATAATGAAACATGCGTTTTATGGTGCTACAAAATTTGCTAAACAATCACTTTATACTGTAAAAATAAACTAATTTATTAAAAAATCTTTTTTTTAATATATTCAAAAAACTGTTGTTTTACCAACGCTTCTAATTTAGGCTGTGATACGCTTTTAGACATATAACTTTTAGAAATTTAAATTTAGTATTTCTATTAAATCTAAATTATAGTCATACTGTGTAGCCTTAAATTACATTTAATTTAAATTAAAGCTATTGAGTGCTTAAAAAAATTATTGTTCGCGTAAGTCTCTATTTGACTGAGATTGAGTTTGCATTAGACAACGAAGAGACAAAGCATAAAAATTTATGTAGTTGAACATGACTACATGACCTATTTCAAAACTCGTTCAACATAAATTTCACTTTTTAATAGTAACATCTAATTATTTGCCTCCAAACACAATTCCTAAATTCTTCGTAATTCGACCGTACTACATTAAACTAGTTGAGTTAGTACAATAGCTAGGCATCTTTAATATTGTAGCGTTTCTTATGAACAGCTAATTTTTAGCAGGATTTGAACCTTGACAAGGTAAATTATGCAATAACGTTCACATCCGCATCAGTTGGAACAGTTTACGAACATTACTGAAAACATTCTTCACTTTCCTATCACACCGTCATTGATTGAATTGGTATGGTGTTTGGTGACAGATAACGATGTGAATCAATAGTATTATTTATCAAATTGAACGAGCAATTTCCAACGTTTAAAACGTAATTTAAACACAGAATTTAGAAAATTTAAAATTATTATAATATTAAAAAATTACGACATTTGTATCCGTCTTCATAGTTAATTTTACATAGATACTCGAAACGTTTATTGCAATGTTTAGAAGTCTTCCATATTTAATTTCAACAGAAATAAATGCATTGTTTATATTATGGCATTCATAAAAGCATTTATGCTATGAAGATGGAATCGATTTGTTTAAATGCACATTTAGATATTTACAATAGTTTTAATTGGCTTAAAATTATTGTAAAACCCGTTGGAAATACGAGCTGGTACAAAATTTAGTTAATATCTATATTTTAATATAAGTATATCCACTAAATCTTATGACTTTTATATTAATGCTTCAAAGACAGCAACTTTTCTTTAATGCAAGAATATTATTCTTAGATTTTGATAAAAGTAGAAAAATTAATAAATAATCAGAATTAAAATATTTAACATTCTTGCAAGTGCCATAAGAGTCATGTTAAATAATTCATTATTTGAAAATAAACTGTATATAAAAACAAGATTTTATATATCTATACACTACAGTTTAAGTTTACAAATTTCTATCTTCTAGAAACAAACGTGGCGATAGAAATCCTAAAGAGTAACAATTTAATAATCGTAAAAAATGTATTTTCTGTCTGATATTATAAAAAAAAGAAGAAAAAAAATGAAGAAAACACATAAACTAGCAGTAAAAGGGATAGTTGATTGATGTTCTTGGATTTCTATTGGACGTGATACCTTAAAGAGACACAAAAAAGAGAAAGATATATATGTATATGAAAATGCTGCTTAATAAAAAATTGTGAAGATGTTTTGTGTGCCCTTCGCTGTTTGAATATGGCCTCTATAGGAAAAAACACATATAGCTATATATTTAATCATAAACACATAAAGTACCCAGCACCACCAAAAATATGTACATCAAGAAAAAATCAAAGAAAATGTTAGTTGTATAAATATGTTATTTAACCAGCACATAGAGGTATATTTTCGAAATTCGTTGCGAGATTCTTACGAACTGTTAAAACTTTTATAGAATTTATTCATCTGTTATTAAGACGACGCATATCGAAAACAATATTTATAATTTTGTTCTTACACAGTTTTGGAACGTTTGTTATTTCTATTAAATTTGTTAAAAATATATTTATTTGAGCCTTCTCCTACATATATAAAATTTAATCAAAGCTTCTTGTACCCCGCTTTAAAGTTTTTTATTAAATACACAGTGGAAAGAATGTTAATTATTCACTTTATATCTTGACAGGAAGTACAAGCTAGGACCAAGAATTGTTGAGCCAAATGCTGCTGGTAAAATAAAATATGCAAAAAAATAGTTGTTGAAATAGAATAACGTACATGTCCAAAAAAATCTATTTCCTAAGGTTCGTTAAGTTTTCAGCCTGTCACATTGTTTATCTAGTTATTTAGTGAATTCATATTTTATATTAAGCAATAATTATACATTGTATATAATTTTTCATGTGATATAAATTCTTAATAATGTACCTATATGATTATACAACTGTATTATTAACTTTATTGTACATATAATGATTTTAATATTAATATTTCTTTTGATTAATAAAGCTTTAAAAAAGACTCTTCAAAAATAACGTTGTTTTATTTGTTTATTAATGTTATTTAAATTTTAAATAATAATTTTACAAAAGCCACATGGGCAATATGCATTTAAAATATATTTTGATACAAATGTTTGTTATTTTACTTAGACAGAATTAAATTAATAAAGAGAATAAAAAAATTTATAACAAAATATAACGAAGATTAAACATTCAAGTATAGAAAATTAATTATGCATTATACTCAAATCACTCAAACTTCCCCTATATCACAATCAAAAAATTCACCAGACATTTGCGACATCTATGAGTAACTAGCTAAGTTGATGAAAATCTAAGGCAGTTTTCAGAACAAAAATACGTCGGTTCAAGCGTGTTTTTTATTTGTTTTCGATTTATTCTATCTGTTGTACACTACAGTTACTAAATTTAGTCGATAAAAAAGGACTCTGTTATTTAAATATATGAATTGTATGTGTTGTTCAAAGAGTGCAGCATACATGTTTCTTAAGCACCTGCGTAACAGAAATTGTGATATATCTTGAAAGCTAACAAAGGATACTAAATGGTTTATTAATTCAATTTTTACTTCTACGGTTCATTTTGTCTTTTACAACTTAATATATTTTTTTCTTTTATAACAAATATTATTTATGCACTAATATTATACACAGAACATATATATATGAATTGAAATTATATAGATCTAGAGGTAACGAAATAGTTATGACATTTTACATCAAACAATTAATATTTGTTTATGTATAATTTCTTATTATATCAGTGTTTCTTTTAAACTTTAAAAATTTAATGTCAATTAATAATAAAATAAATTTCTATTTGATAAACTAACAGGGAAAAAATCTTGTCAAAAGAAAAATGGGTATTGAAGGGGGCAAATCTCGATGTAGATTAGTCGCAGTTTAGTAAAATAGAGACGACATAGTGGGGAGCGTAGGGATTTAATAGCCGGATTATGGAAGACTAAAAGGGTCTCGTGGCATCTAATTATACTATATAGTCAATTTATTGTTTGCATCGTTTTTCTTTTACTCCCACGTCGGAATTTTTGGTTACCTGGAAACTGAAATTGAATGGATGAACCAGTCAACTAAATTTAGTTCCATGCGAGCGAATCGCCGATATTAAGTGGAGGGATGATGGATCTTGGCAACGCAACTGGAGGGCGAGAGCGAGTCCACTTGAAATTTTCATTTTGAAACTCGGCGGAATCATCACAATCGCTCGTCTCGTTCGTTACTGAATTAATAGCGTTTTTTATTCACATCCAGTATTATTAAAATTCATTAAATTTTATATTGGACAGGAACGTATGAAAATTTAGACATAAATATATATTTAAATTAAAGAAAATACATAAATTCCTCTTAAAAATATATAAAACAAAAGGGTAATGAAACGTAGTTAATAGAATAAATATGTGTTGTGTTAAAATGTAAAATGTAGCCTGTGCATTTATAAATATGCAAATCGTTTTGATGGGGTTGGTCGATTGTTACAGTGTGTGTGTGTGCGGGTAAACACATTACCCTCTCCGGGATACGAGGAAGAGTGGGAACAGGACACGGCTACCAGCCAGATTCCCTCGGGAGGGATCAATACCTTCCGAAACGAAACCTCGACCTATTTAACTTGTAAACATCTTCATTGAAATATTAACTTCCTACATTTCAACCCCAAACCTTTTCATCATTCCCCCAGTATTTAATTTTAGCTTTTTGATGTTTTTTATTAAGAATTTAAATCAAAAAATCATTAATAGGAAGAGATTTCACACAGTTTAATAATTTGTGACACTTTGTGACACTAAAATCTTCACAATTTTCTTCAAATTTATATTAATTTATTTTAAAATAAATATTTATCATAACGGTATCTACTTTTTTTAATGTCTCAAGTTATTATTTAAAAAAATCATAATCGTATAATATTTAAAATGGGAAAAAACGGAGGATCACTAGCTAAGCAATGAAGGAGAGGGAGGTGGTAGTGGTGGAGGCAGTAGACATCCCCGTAAACGCCGTTTCAGTTTAGGTGTAACCGTGTGGAAATTATCGTCGGCGATAAGTCACTCTATGACTTCATCATCTCCGGTTAATAAACACTGAATCAACCCTCCGCTCCCCCAAAATGGAACTCTTCGATCCGATTCAATTCGACACGGTTTTTGACTACAATAATACGGAAAACTTCCTCGAACTTATTTATTTCACACTTGGAATACAAATCGATACTAAATACTATTGAAAACCATAATTTATTGTTAACATAAGTTTTTTTAAATGCTTACTAGAAAAACGGTAATGAAACAATCCATGTGGGGATTGTCATCGCATCTAACGTTGCAACTTCCGCCGGCATTTCCTCCGAAGTTGTAAACGTTGGCCGAATGGAACTGCGAACCGTTCCTCGCTGCGATCGAACAGGTGACTACATATTTATACGAGTCGCCCCAAAACGCCTTCAGTCCCTTCAAGCAGCTCTGCAAAATCAGTTTTCTCCAACAGTCCACGTGTCTCGCGTCGAATCTGTTCTTTCCCAAAATTCTGTATACGAGAGGACGCACGATGTTGGCCGCCTTTATTGGGTCGAACTTTTTAGGTTCTTCTAATTTTATTGCAGACATTGTTGTTGATGATGATAATCAAATTGTCAGATATACAACAGACTCAAATTGTTGTTACTTTTTGACATTTTTTGGTAATTGTTACCAACTTAAAAAAACTAATGTTTAAATTTCTAAATTAAATTTTATTTTCAATTTTATTTCGTTAATTTAAAGTACATTATGCAAAAATGTTTTGTTAGTTTAACAATATTATATATTATTTTGTAATTTTCACCAAAGGTCAAATAAAATCAAATAAAAAGTTTGGAATTTAAGAGCAAAATAATTATTAGTTTTAAATATATTTACAAGTATTGAAATAATTATTAATTATTTAAAAATTTCAATAACATGTTAAAAAATGATATAAATATACGTATTTTTTAAAAATATGATAAAAATTAATATTTTTAATTCTTAGTTCTTATAAACATGATTGTTTGATTATTGTTCATGTGTTTTCATAAAAAATATGAGATTATTGTGTTTTCTTTTTATTTTTTATTACCTTTTAAAATTTATTGATATAAATGTTCATAATGTTGAAATTTTAAAGATAATTTTATAAAATTTGTTTAGTTTTTATATATTTTTTGTGGGTTTAAAATGTCACAGTGATAAATTATTAATTAATAAAAATTAGTTACATTATGAAATGTCGGCTTTAATGAGCATTTTAGAATCCTGAGCATATTGTATATCTATACAAAAATAATAATTACTAAATATATATGGGTCAATATAGGAAATATTATAATTGATTTTCAAGATTAACAGAAACCACAATTCATGGATAACAAATGCATTTATATAATATAAAATAACAGAATAGCAATAATATTGAATTCTCTATAAAATAAATATAATATTATTTAAGCTTTTGTTTAAATGATTCAAGGAATATAGGATTAATTAATTCTATGTATGATATTAATATTATATTTAAATTTTATATAAAATATCATTTTGATATTGAAAATTTAAATTAAAGAAACATTTACAATATTTTATAGTACTGATAATTATTTAAATTATATAATTATTATCATTATTAACCAACTATTTCAATATTAAATGTTTTCGCTAATTTCAAAGTAATTTTATGAATGATAGATTAAAATAAATGAAAAAATTAAAGGTAAAATCAATAATGTATTAAATAACATATTCACTTATATTTTTCAAAGTTTATTAATTCACCTCTATAAAATCAATTAACATAATAATGTAGGTTGATTTTATAAAAAATAACGCATATTAATTTTTATTCGGTATAATTACCTTTTATTTAACTTAAATAATACGATAAATATAATTGTTTATTAAATACTATTAATTAAAATAAAATTTCATTTTGATTTAATTCAACTAATACCTTACAGAAAAATCTTAAAACAAATTTAGGTTTTGTGATTAGTAGTAAAATTTTTTTTTATTCTAAAAACATACTGTTTATTAAATTAAAAAATTGAATATTCTTAGAAATTATTAATTTTAAACTTTTACGTTTAATAAATATGAAAATGTTAATTAATATGTTGTAGAAATAATAAGTACCAGAAATTTTGGGTAAGTAGTAAAATAATCTAAGTTATAAAATAATTGATTTTACCATTGAAATATTATGTTAACTTTTATATAAATGAAAGAAAAAATGTAGAATTAATAATTTTCGACTCATAATATTGAAATTAAAATAAAATATTTTCATTTATATAAATTTAAATAAACATTGACATTATTTTTTAAGCATTGGTAATTTAAATAAGTCATATTTTATACTTTATATAAATAATAAACTAGTTGTTTATTTAAATTATATACTTATTATAAAATTAACTTCCTTTAATATTTTTTTCATAATTTTTGTAAATAAGTATTTTCGAATTATTCTATTTAATAACATAAAGAACTAATATTTGAATGAATGAATTTTTAAAAGCAATCAGAATTCGTCGATAAAATGTAAAATGGTACAAATGGTGTATAAAATTTATAATTATGATATATTTCAAAGTTAATTAATTCATCACTATAAAATCAATCAATATAATAATGTGGATTGATATATATTAATTTTAGTTTATATAATAACATTTTAGTCAAATATAACAATATATATTGAATTAAATAATAAATTTTATTGATTTTAGATTACTATTAATTGAAATAAAATGTCATTTTCATTTCAATCAAGAACAATGTATTCTCATTTTATAAAAAAATCTGAAAGCAAATACAGATAAAGTGATTAGTAGATATATTGCAAAATTTTCTTTTTTCTAATAACATACTGTTTATTTAAATTATATTTTTGATAATAAATTTAATATTTTCTTTTAGAATTTTATAATCTTAAACTTTAACTTTTAATAATAAAGTATATTATAAGTTGCAAAATGTGTCACATTTTCTGGTAAAAGAATCTTATTAACAGAATAATATTATTATTTTTCAGTTTTCAGTTGTTTTATTTATCTTTACAAAATTAATTAATAATATATTTACTTTAAAATTGTATTTTAAGTTTAATTTAAGTTTATTATTATTATTATTATCATTATTATATAATGCTGAAGATTTTTATACAAATATATTAAATATTTAAAGACATTTCAGAAATAATTTAAAAAATTATTATTATTATTATTAAAATATTGAAATTGAAATTATTACATAATGATTAGTATAAAGTACAAGTTTTAGCTTTTAATATTTCTAAAAATAATGTACGTTTCAGGACAAAGATTCCTTAATTGCTTATTATAACTGATTTGTTATCTTTTGTTTTTTAAAAACAATGATACAAATAGTGGGCGCCCGTTTTTCATCTTATCAAAGTCGGCAGGTAATGAAAACTCATTTGTCGAATTAAGTAAAACAAATTGCCCATTAAAAGAAAACAGTTTCGAGAGCGACGTGGAAAGTTTTTTCTTGCGTGGACGGGAACGTTCGCGAGCTAGAGAGGGTGAGTTCCAGCCAGCCGTTCAAAATTTACCTAAATCAGTTAATAAGATCTGTAAAACAATGAACGGGGCTTTCCAAAATGGCCGTTTTGCCTCGCGATTTTTCCCGTTACGAAATTGAAACAGTGTGCGGGCGTGTTGCGCCGCCCCCACGTCGGCGGTGGTTGGCGGCGGCCCTCCGGCCGAAAACAGTTGCGCCCCAAACGTCACACTCGCTACTGTGGCAGGGCTCCAATGGTGGCGGCGCCCGGGAGACGGCGCCGAGCCGCTCCGCAGTCCGGTCGCTGCCGCAAGTGCAGGCACGACGAGCCGAGACGCAACATCTACTGCTTGCTGAAATACACATCTGCTAACGTTCCACGGTGAGTACCAGATTTCTTCATTCCAAAAATTTTGCTCCCGCTTGCTCCGTTTAGATGATCTTCGGGTTCTTCTCTTCATTAATTGTGACCAAACTGATATTCCATTTTTTTCTTCCACAATCTATTTCAAAAATGAAGAAGAGCCAACCTCCAGCTTTGGAGCTGGATCAATGACTTAATTCCTTGCAAGTTTCTTCTAAACGGTTGACGTTGATACCGCCAAAAATATTTCCACACCAAAAATTTTTAGTTCTAAAGAGTGCCGCCATATTGTTAAAAGTATGGATCGATAATTTTGGGTCGTTCTTTATGTTTCAGATGGTGGATGTAACAGTGCTGAGAGTTGAAAACGAGGGTGATTAGTACTCGGTAGAGTTGTGGTGTCTTGTTGTGGTTCTTAATTTAATGTTCTGATTCGGATGCCCACCTTTGGTGCCATCGGAAAAAACACGCCGATAATGGGCTGGTAAGTGATGCCAACATTTACAATTGTTTCTACCATTTCCATGTACTTATTGATTTCCCTCCAATGCGACAATTGCTCCCTTGACTTTCATATTGCCATATTGCTTTTTGGTTTTTTATAACATATAAGTTACGAAATCGCTTCAAGGGTAATCAATAAATCGATGCGTTAACATCTATATCGCAAGAAGCAAAAAAATCATTTAATTCAATAATTTTCGTTTTTAGGTAATATTGCGCACACTCTTAGCCAATTTATTTTTTACACTTCCATCAAATTAGATACGGAAATCGCCAAATTTTGTTGATTTATTGAAAGAATAAATTAAAAAAAAAACTAGGTGTTATAAGAACAATTTATCTGTAAAATTGGACAAACATTAAAATAAATAAAATAATTTTCTTTAAATCAAGTTAAAATTAATAATTCTTAAATTTGAATACATTACAGTTATATTTTCTTCTAAAATCGAAAAATTTGGAACCAAAAAATATTTATCTTCTTCCAAATCAATAAAAGCCGGAGGTGTTATAAATACAATTTATCTGCAAAATTGAACAAACATTAAAATAAATAAAATTATTTTCTTTAAATCAAGTTAAAATTAATAATTTTTAAATTTGAAAACATTACAGTTTTATTTTCTTCTAGAATCGAATAATTTGGAACCAAAAAA
The DNA here is from genome assembly GCF_024364675.1 of Aethina tumida. Lineage (NCBI taxonomy): Eukaryota > Metazoa > Arthropoda > Insecta > Coleoptera > Nitidulidae > Aethina > Aethina tumida. The sequence goes on from NC_065441.1 coordinate 14,901,949, forward strand.
TATTTGTCTTCTTCCAAATCAATAAAAGCTGGACATTTTTATACAAATATATTGAAGATATTCGTTTTAAATTTTCGTAAATAAAATATTCAATTAAAAAGTGTAATAAATTTAATAATATGTATACAGGGTGATTCTGAAAAGTCTGTGGGGAATTCCACTACAAATTCTCAATGTGAAAATAAATCAATTTGACTAATCTTATCTTAGAAGAAAAGTTGTCTGTGTTTAAAATACACAGAGTCGAAGTTAATAATTTATTTTCAATACTGTTCATGGATATATTAAAATCAATGGTTTTCTTCAGATTCGTAACCAGTTAACATTTTAAAGTAACATCTCAAAATTTTCTTACTACTTACTTAAAGTACTTTTTAAAATTCATAAACAATTTTTAGTTAGTAGTAGTAGTTTTTTACTATGCATCCTTTAATTGCATTATTTTCTGAAATAATTAGAGAATTAATGAGAATATTATAAACATAATACGTAGAATAATAAATAAATATTATCATTGGAGGAATATATACAGTGAATTGAGAAAAAGATAGAGTGGTTTGAAAATGTATTATACACTTATACTGTAGTACCTTCTATGTCACACATCATATTTGAATTTCTAAAAAAAATCCCTGTATATCAAGTTTTATAAAGTTTAGACGTTTCTCTTAAAAAAATGTATTGAAAATAATTAATTTTGACTCCGTATATATCCATAATTGTCAATTTTTGCACTAAGGTAAGATAAACCAAATTGATCCATTTTTATCTCGGGAACTGGTGGGAGAATTCTCTCCCGTTATTTCGAGGGCACTCTGTATAATAGGTAATTAGATTTGTATTTAACTTCACACCTTTCGAAAATTAATTAATAAAATTCATATTTAACTTAATCAGAATTGGTGATACTTCAAATCTTTCAGGGACACTGTACAATAAATAATTAGATTTATATTTAAATTCAGACCTTTCGAGGACACTACTACTTACTAATCCCTTACTTTGATATTTTTGAATCTTTTTTTCTTTAAAATAAGAGGAAAAAAGAAAAATTTTGAGAAATATATTCACCAAAATCAAATATTAAATTTATATATTACTAAATTATTTAAAATAATAGATACTTTGCAATTTAGATGTATTTATTTCTTATCTTTTGAATCAATTTGGAAAGATAGTAATAAGATATATAATTTTTCGAATTTTTATTTAATAATTTAATTCAACATTTTGTATATTATCCGAAAACGTTTTCTAAATTCATTAGATTTATTTAAAATCATACAATTAAAGAAAAATTAATAATATTCTAATCTCTAAATTCATACAAGTATTTAAATATTTTTCTCTTATTTTTATTATGAAATTCAATTTACCCAGTGATTGGGTTGGAAGAAGACGAATATCATTCGGTCGTCGTTCATTCTACGTTTATCGTTCATCCGCTTTACTGTTACTGTTCAGTGGTTCTTGCCGATAGCGATTCTAATCCGGGATTTATGTTATTTCTCGATATACGATTATACCCCAAACTCACCGATCCCCGCTGCATCTTTCCAATTATTGCCGAACACAGACTTTTCCATGTATCTAAATAACCTTTATGTTCCTTCTTTCAATTTTTTTCAGTCGGTTTAAGTGACGTGCATTTGTTACAAGTAAAAACCTTAACTTATATGTCTATTGGGGAATTATAAAATGGTAATGATTGAATTTCCCTAGTCAGGGAGTAATAGACACGTTAATTAAATTCAATTATATTACTAAAATAGTTAACCTAATGGAATTGTCCATTTGGTATTGACTGAGAACAATCGAGTATTTTGTATCCATTGACAATTGTCCAATTAGATAAATTGATTCCAGTCAGCATTTAACTGGACATGATTTTTGCGCACAACGTCAAGCTATTTGTATCCATGATGCATTATTAGGGGATGTACCATTCCCTCGTAAATCACAAAGGAATAAACTAACTACGACATACTTATATGTAAGGAAGATAAAGTATTAGAAAATGAAATACCCTTATAAAAGCTTTTTCCTTTTTCTCTTCTCTCCATACTCGATTTATTACAATTTCATCTGTTACTTTAGTTTGTTTGAAGCTTCAGTCGATTTTGCTGCACACTTATATCGAGATATGATTTTTATTCTACAAATAAAATTAGCATGCAGATCGTCAAAAAAAATGGGGAATGAAAGGGGAATGGGATTTGGAGGGGGGACGAGGAGGCGAGTTGACAACAGGGGTTCATGCCATTAGTTTGTCTGGCAATCTCTTAATCAGGCCATTAGCGTGGATCTGCTTCGGTAAGCAGTTCACTTCTCACGAAAAGCCTATTATGATATTAGACAGCCCTTTTCTGCTATTATATCTCTACCACTTGAAACGTTTTTGCCAAACACCCAAAACATTCACAACTAACCGACTACGAGCCTTTGATCATACGCCTTCGGATTATAATTTTTTATCAAGCAAAATATTAATTAATGGTCGTTAAAATTTTTGATAAATTGAACAACGGCATAACTTCACTTTTGCCACTTTTATCACCGGGGAAGTAAATGTAATACAAGCCAGTAAAAGTAAGAGGGCAATAAATATTAATAAGCGAGGTGAAATAAATCATCACTTGTTGGTCGTATAAATTACGTTAAGTAATAGTAAAAGTATCATTTTACACAATGCCAGACTAACAAGCTTTCCTCAATGGCTTGTTATTTTTTATCACCCTGTCTTGGCATCCTTCCCGTTATTTATCTAAGAAATCGATTCGTCGGGAGCAATAAACCACTGAAATATACGATATTTCAGCGAGACAACCGACGGGGGAAGATAGTTTTTTCATAGCGGATGGGGCGATTCGAATTCGGGGTAGGCGCCAGACTATCGCGATAGTTCCATCAATGTATTGTGTTCCGGGACGGAATCCCGGCGCCGAAACGGGACGCGAAGGGAACTTTACTGTCTTTCTGTTTGCGTGGGTCTATGTCAAATGGGAAAAAGTCCAAGTTTTTTTCACTGGTTCATTAATATTTTCGTGATGTTTTCACTTCCAAAATGTTTAATTTTATTGAAGTTCTTGCGTCTCAACTTTCACTATTGAATTGAATGATTCTTTCTTATCTCTCATCACCTCTTTTTCAAATATAAAAACAAAACATACATTGGGTGATCGAGGAGAAAAATGTGAAGATAAGACCCCTTTAGTGGTGGCAAAAGAAACGGTCACGGGCTGACGTTATCACAAAGAAAGAACAACGCCGAGTGCTCTTTATAATAGAGAGTGTACAGTGTAAATTAGCATTTAGATTAAGTCCGTTCTTGGGAGATGAGAGTGAAAGAGAGTGAGAGACAAATGGCCTGGTTCATAGAACGGAGGTAAATCGCGGAACATTTACTTAATTGAAACGTCTGTGCACCAGGACAATTACGCCGAGTGTTAACGGACGATAATGTATTCATTTATCCATCCATCCAAGCACCCTTTTCCTCCCCCATCGCCTCTGCACTCGCGTCACATTGTTCCTAGCGTTCTGCACCCTTTCGCTGATGCTGCAATTGATTCAACACGGTTGTACCAATTTGACCAGCAACTTTAGAATAATAAAAAAAAGAGTAATCCATCAATTTGCGTATAGATTGACGTTCGACTGCGTCACGTTCGTAGCCACTTAGTAGACCATAATACACATAATATCGGCGGGTAAGTGAGAGGCGTCGCGACGCTAGAAAGAATACGTCACGTGACCGAATTACTCAATGAAGCTCGTATTAGCGTCGCCATCGGAAGACGTGCCGTGAATCAGACTGCTCCGCCACCCTGTTTCCCAACTTCTTTCTGTGAACCACATGCCATTACTATGTCCAAAATAAAATTCTTAATGGTAAAACGTTCGAACGATTGTATACCGGAACATTGAAACAAATTTATAAATTTATCTCTCAGAGGAGTTAAAGGTTTAGCGAATATTTAATATGATATCGGTTGTATAGATTAAATTAACATTAAATAATAACCATAACCAGCTTGATGTTAGTTGTCACAGTGATGAACAATGTTAAATAAACATTTTACTAATTTGGGGCGTATTGGTAAACCATGTCTACATGATGTTCACTAATTACTGTTTAACCTTTCATTAACTGCATGTATAGTAACTACGTGATGCCAACCGACAATTAGACAGTTTCACCGGAGATAGATCCTTAATAGGTTATGACATTGTCTAATATGGTCTTATTTATTGAATTAGAATAAACTAGGTTTAGTGCTTTATTCCACAATTTATTCTTCAATTTATTCCTTCAGTTTATTGATGTAATCTGCTTATTATAGGTACCACTTTTTCACTATTGTCGGGAACATTTTTATTTTTTGTTTAGATCAGATTAGATTATTTTAGTATATGTTTCTTACCAAATTTTGTTTATAATTTGTTAGTATTAAAAGTTATTATAAAATAAAACTTTCTTCCTTCCACTTAATCTTCCGGTAATTTATTGATTTATTGATTAAAAATTGAAGATCTCAGAAATTTCTTTTTATTATTTATCCTACTGATTATCTATTTTGTTCATGTAATTTTAAATTTAATAATATAATATTTTATACAGTTTGTTCCAAGATAGATGAGACAAGGGGTAAAATGATGAGGGATGAGATCTGTCATAGTCCAAAAATATAAAAATTGTCACTAATAAAACTCATTAATTTATAATGGAATTTTGTATCAAATTTTAGGAATATAATTTTTATTTTAATAAAATATATTTTTATTTCTTCACTTAAAAAATATAAGAATTTAAATTTAAGCACTGGTTAATAATTTTTATGGTTTGACTGGGACAATCATCAAGCTGAAAGTGAAGTAAAGGCATTTCTTAATTATTCAAGTGATATTATTTAAATTAATTTATGACGTAAAATAATCAAATACAAAATAGATCAATAATAAAATTATAAAAATAAAAATCATATTCCTGAAATTTGGTACCAAAGTAAAAAATTAATCCAGTAAAAATTGAATAAGTAAAAAATATTTGTTATATATTATATATTTAATAAAAATATTTAAAATAATTAAATTTAATTTTAAAACTTGTCTGATTTGTCTTCTTTTATTGTTTTTCTGGTTATGGGGATTAAGTTGGCAAATCTCTTTTATTTTTGACACAAGAGATCCATTTTATGGTCTTAATCATTTTTCATTTGTTTTCTGAATTCCTGAATAATCCATTTATTTTTCTACTTATTTTATATTTTCATATTTTAGAAAAACAAAATATATAACAAATATTGGATTCTGAATTTTTGCTTTGTGCTTTTTCTATACAAATAATTTTAGAAAATATTGTATTAATTCTTAGTTTACTTGAGAATTTGACTTTCTTCAGCTACCAAGACCTTTACAAATTAAAAGAACTAATTTAAAGTAAAAAATGAATAAGTAAAAAAAATGAAAAGAAATATTTCATATATATTATATGTTTAAACAGAATTTTTTTAATAAAAATATTATTTATTATTTTTTTAATAAAATAATATATTTTTTAATAAAATATTTAATTTTAGAACTTGACAGATTTGTTTTCTTTAATCATTTTTCATTTGCTTATTGAATTCCTGAATGATCCATTCCCTTTTTTACTTATTTTATATTTTCATATTTTAAAGAAATGAAATATATAGCAATTATTGGATTCTGAAACTAACTAAACTAAACTTTCTATACAAATAAATTTAGAGAATTGTACATAATTTAAAAAAATAATGTGTTGATTCTTAGAATTAACTTTCTTCAGCTACCAAGACCTGCACAAATTAAAATAACTAATTTATTCTATATAATGTTAATGAATAATTAAATTTAATTTCTTCAATTTGTCCGAAACACGTTCAAAAGACATTACAAACCTTGTCATGTCACGACAAATCCTAATCTGACAGACAAAGATATAAAATAATGAATGTAATGCCGTCGAGGGACTAAATGAGGACGGTGAAAATCGGACGTACCTAATCCCGTACGTGAAAAGTTATGTATTGACATTGACAATGCGGAGGGAAAGTATAGTACAAAATCGCCTAATAGGGTCTTGTTGAGTTGGCGAAGCATTTAATGCTTCTCTTGCAGATTTTCCAATCTATTGTTCACTTATGAACCTCCACTCAAAATCGATCTCACACTTAACTACTCTTCAGTCATACATAAACAATAGATATATTATACGTCTTTTTTTGGGGAGCGAAATTTGCTTCTTTGAACACATCGATATTGCATATTTCGAGTAATTAACCAGCATTAAGGTATTCATTATTACGTGAATACAAAACGGGTCCATTGAAGTTTCCCCGTATAGAATACAGTTGTAGGCTTTAATTAATTCCTTCAAAGGACCGATATCAGATTACAAAATTTCTAATTCGTGGTGTACGTTTCAGTCTTTTTACCCTCATTAATTATTACGTATTTTGTGGAATGGTACATTCATTGTTTAAGTCATCACGTCCAGAGAGAAGCCTTATGAAGGGGGCGAATTTAGAAAACACAAAAAAAGTTAATCAAGTAATTTATTCTTTCTTTCCTCCAAAGTTGATATTGATTAAGTTCGAACGACTGTTTAAAATGGGGAATTGTTCTCCCCAGTGACTCGACTTGCATTTTAAATTTCTAACGTCTTTATTCTAAATATGCAAATTTTTTGCCATCTGTATTTCCACACAGTTTTGTACGTTGAAATTTGTTGGATTTTTTCGAAATTCATACTTTTATTTCCGCTCAATTCATAAACAAAAGGGCTGGAGCCGAAGTAATACATTTTAAAAGGGAGGACAACTCACAGGGGTATATGTTAGGAGCGAGTACAAGTACAATACCCAATACACAATACACTTATGGTTAGTGGATTAGTAGTAGAGCGAACAGAGCAGAATGGAGGTGGAATCGATGGACCGTTGCTGTTCCTGTTGTTATCATCCACTCGAAAGTGTAATAAAAGTGTAATGCTCGTGCCGATCGCTAAGCAACGCGTCCGAACTTCACAACCTCCTTGTATATTGGCGGGTCGGCTTTGCCGGATTTAGTTCGCAATCCTCTGTACAATAAAGGAGATTTTCTTGTCGAGAGGAGTTTGAAGGGCCCGTGACTCAGTCTGCGCTCGCAGATTTATTTATAAACTCGCTGATCGTTCCGGCCTTCAATCATTTTTATAGTTCGGGGCTTCGTTCAATTCTATGGAGGATATCGGATCAAAACGGGATCGCTCTGTTGTGCTGTTATGACTATTTTAAATTGATACATCCAATTTGTTTGGTTTAATTGAAGCCGCATATTCATGTTCATGATTGATTCATGAGTCGGATGCGTTACCTTTCATCTTGAATCGTGCGAAAGAGGATATTAAACAGCAGTCCTGACCGAGGCGATATGAAGTGGAGCTCCCGTTCTTGGTCCTCCATCACGCTGTGTACTCACGAGATGGATCCGTACGCGTGTTGACTGCTCAAATATTTGTCTGATGCCAACGGGCGCCAATATCTACCGAACCTCGGGGTCAAAACGTTTATTGCATCACTGCTCGAACTACTTTCATTACATCTTGGATACACCCCCCTAATTTACATCAACAAACACAGTCTTTATTATAAGTCAAGTTATTGATCGGGTCTAGTTGTAGTTAATAAGAGTTATTATTGATTGAACATCACGAACTAATGAAGACTAACGAGAAAACTTTACACTTCCCCGCAATATCTGTTGATGGGAGACTGGAAAGTTATCATTCTTGCTTGAAAATATTAAATATCACTCTAAATTAACCGACTTTATGATTGATTAACATCAATTTAACCGAGACTCACAAAGCGAGGACGACAAAGTTTGCCCCTCTTTGTCTGGAAATAGAGCTGCATCAGCAAGAATCGAAACGCGAACGCAAAGGAGCACTTTGTCGCATCGGCAATAAACATGATTTTAATATGTTTGGGGGTGCATCGGTTTTGAAACGAAGCCCCACTAATGGAAAGCGAAGCCCCCCAAAATGGAGTGGAGAGACTCGGACGCAAATTGAGTTACGCTTTCCATACACTGTTGTTTACTCTCTTGGTTGACTAGTACGAGGGTTTTCCTGTTTTCAACCGCATAATTAAGTGATTTCACTCTAAACAATTGATTTAATTAAATCGCCTATTTTAGATCAACGCAGAATGCACATAATAAATTGGGGACATAGTAAAAAAACCTAAAATATGTGATAACATTGTGGGCCGACGTGAATGGTGGCGGTGAAAGACTGAATGACCGAATCCGCTGGTAATCCATCAGGAAATGATGCGAACGGGTCTTTCCGTACCCGTTCAAGTGTGATCGTGATAGACATCGTTCCCGGTGCGGTCCCCGGGGAAATCAGCTAAACCAGACTATCCCGCTTTGCCTCCTGTTGATACTCCTCCAGCATTTTTCCCAGATTTTACTAATGGCTTTTCGAATTACAACCCCTTATTGATTGCGGTTTGGGCACATTCAATTTACCGTGGTCGATACACCGCATAAATGAGAGACGCGTTTATTATAATTTTTACGTTCGTGGCGCAAAGCGTTTGATCCGGGCGGCAGATAAAAGAAGGGGTGGAAAAGGTTCGGTCAGTGCGATCCGTTATCTGGTAATGCGCTTTTTATACGTTTTTTTTTTTATCCGACTATCTCCGTCAATCAGCCGGTGCAATTCAAGACGATCCCGTTCCGGGACTCTTTCATTCATTCATTATTTCCGTTTTGTCACAATGGCCGGATTCTCGTAATGTCGAGGGGATCAAGTCTGGGGGGATTTACCAAAATATTATTCATACAATTTTTATATAGGCGACGAGGATTCATTCGGAATAGCAGCCGAAAATGACGTTCATCAAAGCTAACATGCTTAATTATTTGAAAACTATGTGTGGGTAGAAAATATAAAATTTTAATTTAGCTTAAGTGATACGGTTTCAACGGAACGAGATCCAAAACAATGGGTGAACATACATTGTGGCGTCTGCACAAAAGGGTATCGCCGTACCAGTTTAATCATGTTAATGGACACACACACAAACAGCAAATCGTGATTTCTTACATTCAAACTCTTTATTCCTGTTCAGCTCTTTCTTTTCCGGGGGTTTCACTTTTTTATCCTATAAAGAGGGAAACGAACCCAACAACTAGTCCCACTAAGTTAATGGACAATAGTTTTATCTTCATCCAAACACAAAAGCTTTAGTTAATCATTATTTGTTTGTAAAACACTTAAATATATTTTATAACTTATAAGTATTACGCAAACAACTGAATATAAAAGTAAAGCAAAGTAAAATTTTTTAGTTGAGGCTGTACATTTTCTATTTTGCATCGGAGTGCAATACAATCGAGCGTCGAACAAGGAAAAAGCGTGGCTTTTAAAGCTTTATGGTAGAGCCGCTCTAAACGTTTCTTTTAGTGGCACTCACCCTTTCCACCCTCAAATAAATGTGATACACTCTCTCCAAACGGATTTTATTTTCAACAAGTTTCAAGTTTTATTACGCAAATCAATTTATTCATCTACCACGAGTACAAATGGAGTAGACAAATGAACTGGTCTCAAGATGACGTGTGTGGAAGCACAGGGGTAAAAAGAATAATGACGGGGAAATGCAGTTTTTATGTTATCTTGGATGGACTTTATCGAAAGGGGCCGTTTCCTTCAGGAACTTTCCGTAGCTGAGAAAACAAATGTCGGTCGGTCGTACGTTTGGTCACTCAATGTGACTTCGACATCATCAATCAAGCTCTATTTGTTGTCCCCAGATTTCTAAAGCGCATGTACGGTATTGAAAAGTGTTTAAAAAATGTGAGCGTGCTAGTTGTGTATTCCGATGGTGTGTAGCAGATGAATATAATCGCGTAAAATTTTGTAGTGGAGAAAAGTTTGGACGCTATCACAAAAGGAAACGTGCACAATACGCCTTTGACCAATTTGGATTATTGGATTCTCTCGAAAAAAGCCCCGATAAGTCCATTATGCAAACTGTTTTACGTTGCGGGGGACGAAATTCGATGAAAGCTACTCCGTTGTTATTATATAATATTACTGTTGGTAAATTCACATGGTTAATTAACCAAACAAATACATTGGTAAAATATAAAGAGTAAAAGTTTTGTTGTTCGATTGTGCCCGAGGATAGACCCACTAATGACATCCTTTAAGGGTGACGGTACACATAATATCTTTGCGTATCCGTTCGCCTCATTTTTCAAGCATTCACTCCGCATAAAAGCCAGAATAATCGATCCAAAACGGGGAGGGTACGAAACGACAAAACGGCAAAACGAGACGAGACCTATTAATGATGTCATTTATGAATCATAATCTCACTCGATATATTCTCATCCGTATATCTGATAATTTTCACTGTTCCTCTTCATTTTTATAAGTTAAAAATTTGTTTGGCGGTCAATAAATCTAATTTACGTAGAAAAAATTAGTAAAAGTTTTCAAAACAACCATCAAAAGGTCATATTAAACACAAATTAAAGTATATGGAGGTACCTATTGATTTGTAAAACAGGAGTTTGTAGAGATATTTGCTCTAGTTTTTAATTAACCACTATAGCATGTTAAAAATGAATATTATAATCGGTATTATTTACCGTAATTTAAAATAAATAATAATAATAATAAATTAAATAAATATGTAACTATACTTTTTATGCGTGGGTGCTACCCTACCTTGAACCTAGTTTGAATGGAGTATAGATTTCATAATTACAGTATGTCCCTGAAAGCTCTATACAGAATTCTATCACCAATTTTTGATGTTAAAATAGACTGATTTACTTTATCTCATCTTACTAAAAATGTTGACAATTATGAAGATACTGGGTGTCAAAATTAATAATTTATTTTCAATTTTGATCATTTTTTATTAGTAGAAACGTGTCAACGTTATAAGACTTGGTATAAAGGGGTTATTTAATGTGAAAAATTCAAATATGTTAACAAATTTGATGTATGATGTAAAGGGCAGCACATATAGCCTATAGAACATTTGCAAATCGTTCCAACATTTTTGTCCTCCACTGTAGAAAAGATATTGAAACTAATTTATTAATTTTTGATAAAATTTTGTACAGATATTTATTGAACGCCCTGTAGTTATGAAGTCTTATATACTCCATTCAAACTAGGTATGGAGTAACGTAAACAAATTTTGTGTGGCTTGGTGATTATGTAAGAAAAATTTATTTTTTGTTTTCTTCTTCAATTTTTGGTAAAGGTTTTGGCAGTATTTATGGTCAATAATGATCATGGATACATTTCCATAATTAAAATTAAAGAATAATAAGAAAAAAAATAAGAAATACAAATATAAAAAACTGTTTTCTTAAATACAATTACTTATCCTCATCGAACTAACACAGTCGCGAAGTCATATAACAATTAACAATGCTCATCTTCTAAAATTTGAAAAAAATCAAAGCATATTCCCATAAAAGTATGGTTTTTACAGACCTATATTTTGTATCTAAAATTTGTTGAAGTCCTTAGACTCGTGTTATTTGGATATAACTGTAGAGTTGTTTCAAAGAAACGCAAGTAAATTTGTACAATAGATTTTAAAGCCTATTGTTTCCATCGGAAATGATTCAAATGCATTCGAAAGCTTGCTACTGTAACCGTCATCAGAAATTTCCAGTTCCAGAACGAGGGTGGCGTCCCGGTAAACAATAGTACGATTGTGTGAAAATTGATCCGGGATCCAGAAGGAAGAGTGGAGCGTTGATTAAAGAAGACAGTATCGGTCCATCACAATTACGTTTGTCGGACAGACACGGCGTTGACTTTCGAAAGATAAGGGCCGACCTCTGATTTTCGGCCCCCCCAGCTTCTAAATCCATTTCCTCTTCTCGGCACACTTTTACGGATTCAATTATCGACGCCCCTTTAAACGGATAATTAAAAATTATCGCGATGGCAACTTTCGTATAAATCCAAGCGGGATGAATATCAATTCGGGGGATGGGATTGATTCGATTTACTCTCAAATTCGAAATTCGATGTATCCAAATAACTTAGGTGAAATCAGTCCGATTGTTGTGCCACGGGTAAACGTAACGGTGAAGGGAAGCTGATTGAAAATTTCATAAAAACCGATTAAGGCCGAGATGAAAAGCATGATATCGCATCGGGAACAGTGTGCAAATATTAACTTTGATACGGGCTGCGACTTCATTAAGGGTTTCTGGGGTTGCATCGCTCGCATCATCGACTGTTTTAATAAAGAGTCCGTGCCACTCGAGTAATAACTGTAATAAAACATTTGTTACAAACGTGCGGGGGCGCCGGCACTGTGCGCCACCCCTATTTTAATATTAGATATCAAACATGATATGCGCCGCTGCGGGGGGGGGGGGGATGATTTAATGTAATGCCGCTTCCGAAATTTGTTAGCGCTGATTAAACAGAAATTTGATTCAGCAATTTTTATCGTGGAAGTCGATTAGTCTCCGGAAAACGGAGAAAATAAAAACGTGACCGTTGAAATAGTGAAAGTTACGGAAATTAATAAAATGTAAATGAACGGACCCGGCATCGACCTAGTAGGAAATAGAAGCGGGAACGATGGAATAGGAAAAGCCGTCGAGTGGAGACGTGGCGGCGTCTTTGGCGTCGGCGGCGGCGACGACTGGATGCGGCACGTGACCCACGGGAAAACTCGCTCCCGAGAGACGTGGAAATAATCCAGTCTAGTTCCGCGACCGACTTAGATATTAGCCAGAGTAGATATCACCACTAAACATCATTTTTTTCTCATTACAAAGTTTTCGTACGTTTTTCGCAACCCCAAATAGAGTTTGTGTGAACATATTTATTGAATATTGTGTTGTGCTTTCGGATTATACCTTTTTAATGCCTTTTATTAGGTCAGTAGATAATTTTCAAATAGTTATATATATATATATATATATATATATATATATATATATATATATATATATATATATAGTTATAGAGTTAAATGTGTATATTAGATGTATTAAATATTACTTTACTTAAAGAGACAATTATTGAATCAATTAGTTTTAATAATTATATGGGTTTCACTAAAAAATGTGTATAAAAACACATATTATACTATACTTTAGTCTTAAAATTGTTCTCAGAAAACAAGATTTTAACAAATTTTACTTTTAAGATCAATATTTGAATAAATTAAGATAAATAAAAATCATAAGTATCAGTAATTAAATGTATTATTTTTAAAAATAATATTTAAACCAAATTATAACTTTCAAAAACCATTTGTTTCCATAATAAGTAGTATATAATAGTAGAGTTTAGTCTTAAAATTATTCTTATAATGTAAGGTTTAACAAAAAAATATTACAAAATGCATTTTTGTGCATTTCTTTGTTTAAATATAAATTTTACTTTTAAAAACAATATTTGACTAAATTAATAGGGTTGAAAACTATTTGTTTTAATAATAAGTCAGTTTAATAGACGAATAAATAGTTTAATTTAGTTTTAAAATTGTTCTTACAATGTAAGGATAGACAAAAAATATTACAAAAATGCACTTAAGATTGTTTCAATAATAAGTCAGTTTAATAGACCAATAAATAGTTTACTTTGGCCTTAAAATTATTCTTACAATGTAAGGTTAGACAACAAAATATTACAAAATTCACTTAAGTAAATAAATTATAGTTTTAAGAACAATATTTGTCTAAATTAATAGGGTTGAAAACCATTTGTTTTAATAATAAGTCAGTTTAATAGTCAAATAAATTGTTTAGTTTAATCTTAAAATTATTCTTACAATGTAAGATTTGACAAAAAACATTATAAAATATATTTAAATCTGTTTAAAATATACATATAATAAATATAAATATACATTTTAATTTTAAGAATAATATTTGAACAAATTTATAGGGTTGAAAATCATTTATTTCAATAATAAGTCAGTTTAATAGGTAAATAAATAGTTTAGTCTAGTCTTAAAATTGTTTTAACAACGTAAGCTTTGAGAAAAAATACTACACATATCACTAAAGTTGATTTAAATATAAATTTCACTTTTAAGAACAATATTTGAACTAATTAATATGGTTGAAAACCATTTGTTTCAATAAAAAGTTAGTTTAATAGACAAATAAATAATTTAGTTTAGACTAAGAATTGTTCTTGCAATGTAAGGTTTGACCAAATATCACAAATGTACTTCACTATCACTTGTTTAAAAATAAATTTTACTTTAACAACAATATTTGAACAAATTAATAGGGTTGAAAATCATTCGTTTCAATAATAAGTCAGTTTAATAGAAAAATAAATAGTTTACTTTAGTCTTAAAATTGTTCTTACAATGTAAACTTTGAGAAAAAAATAATACAGATATCACTTAAGTTGATTTAAATATAAATTTCACTTTTAAGAACAATATTTACACAAATTAATAGAGTCGAAAACAATTTGTTTGAGTACAAAGTCAGTTTAATAGGTAAATAAATAGTTTAATTTAGTCTTAAAATATATAATTTTATAAAAATGTTATAAAATGCATTTAATTATTAAAATTTTAAATATAAATTTTACTTTTAAGAACAATATTTGACCTAATTAATAGGATTATAAACCATTTCTTTCAATAATAAGTCAGTTTAATAGGCAAATAAATAGTTTAATTTAGATTTAAAATTGTTCTTGCAATGTAAGGTTTGACAAAAAATGTCACAAAATGCACTAAAAGTTTGTTTAAATATAAATCCTACTTTTAAGAACAATATTTGACTAAATTAATAGGGTTGAAAACAATTTTTTTTTAATAATAAGTCAGCTTAATAGGCGAATAAATAGTTTAATTTAGTTTTAAAAGGTTTGACAAAAAATAAAAAATAAAATACTTTTAAGAAAAATGTTTTCTACAAATTAACAGGGTTAAAACCCATTTGTATATCATATATAATTTTAAAAATCACTAGTTTAAAAAACATACAGATAAATAGATGACTGATATAATAATTTAATCTTAAAATTACTCAATAATGTAAAATTTCAAGTCTGTGCAAGAACTAACATAAATTGATTACCACATATTCGAGCCAAGCTGATGAAAAGGTTATTTATAAACGAAGAACACTTGATGGTCATTAGGGAATTGAAAACGAAAAGAAAATCAAAGTGGTAGTACACACAACAGGTGGAGTGTTCGATTAGGACCTTAGTGAGTGGAGGTCTAAATAATAAATGCACTGGTGTCAACCTGTTGAGTACAGCACCCTCGGGGGAGACGAGAAGCGGGTGTGGGAATCGCAGGTGGTCGCGGAAAAGTCATAAATGTAATTGGCTGCTGAGTGTTTCCTGCGGCTGATATGAAAATTACCACTCGCCGCTCCGCTCACTAACAGATGATGATTTTTCCCTCCCCACTGCAACGCACTAATTCCAATTAATTTCTGACCGTACTTCCTAATTCCGTTTTTATTGCGAAAAACTCGGACGGCACGATTTAAATTCATTTTTATGTTGTAGATCACCTTTTTAATTTTGCACTTTGGTGAGGATTGGTTAAGCGTTTCAATTTAAAAAATTATGATGACGTCGGGGTAGTGGCGGTTATTATTATAAAATTTCTGGGACATAAATTTGCGTGACAAATATAATTTCGTGGAGAAGATCTCCGCGATATTTTAGAATCATGTCGCCGTTACTCATAAAACCGACTAAATCCGTGTTGAGCGTTGAGCGTGTCTCCTTGGGGAGTAAGAGACCGGCTCCATCCCGGGATTAAAACCGATACAGTCGGAAAAGAAGTTTAAAAGCGAGTAATCGTCTAGCTGGATTTCCCTCCAAATTGATATAAACGCGCAAAACTCGACGACGTAACGGCGAATTATGTCATTTGTGTTCATTATGGGGTTTGTTGCTTGTAATTTAAGTCTTCGAGGGGGTTTTATTTAAGGTTTAGGTGTCGGCGTAATCCCCGGATTGCCATTTTTGGCACGTACCGGCCCTCCAATCTCTGAGAAGAAACCTCACATTTATTTCTTAGTCTTTTTTACTATTGGTATTCGCAGCAACGAATTATTACGAGTAGAAGTTAATTAGGTCGATTAGCAGTCAAACACACGGAGATCGAGTGTCTTGAGTGCTGGGGTGATGAAAGGCGGACGTCTCGAAGAAGAGCGTGGAAATCAGAGAGGCAATATCTGCGAACACTCGACGTCAGTTGCCGGCGGCGAAAACAGCCCCCAACTGCTCCGTATTCATAACGGCTTAAGTGTCTCCCGCAATCAAATATCTGCACTTATCCGATGTTCGATGAATAATTTTTATTAAAATTATAGTCCGCTGGAAATATGAAATAGTGACCTAAATTCCCCTCAGCTCTCGAACAATATGAATGCGTTGACCTCGTCTTACGAAGCTCTCCTGCAGTTTTATTTTTAATTTCCGGCCCATCACGACCGTTTATTCCCCGCATTTCCTACAAATATACCAACATAATAAAAGTGTTGAATCGATAAATGGAGGATGTCGTTTGAAAACACAAAATCAATTTTGAACGAGGACAATTAATGACGGATGTTTGAGTCAATTTAAAATACGGATAGATTTGGGCCTGAGATGATGAACGGAAGTGGGAACGTGCCGTTTGTTCGAAACAGCTTCTTATTCATAAGCTACGATACTACTACTTGAATTGATATGTATTTATGGTCGGCAAACACTGTGTTATTAGATTTCCACATCGGAGAAATGGGGGAGAAAAACATCAATGATAAATACAATTTCGTGTTGTGATAAAATAAACTAGAAATAGGAAAATGAGATAATAAAATATATTTTTGCTAAAATTAATAATTTTAATGTGACTTTTGAAAGAATATTTATTATTACATAACATTTAGTTAAAACAGGACTTTGTTATAACAGTTGGGCTGAAAAGTTGGTAGGTTGTCATAGAAAAAATCTTAAAATCTGTTAAAATATTAATATCTGGATATTTTTAAAAGAAAATAAAAAACACATCAATAATAAATACAATTTTTACTACGTCAAAATAAATTAAATCAGAAAAGTAGTAATAAAAGTAAATAATAATGTATATTTTTGATAAAACTAGACTTTAATATTAGGACTTTTGGAAGGATATTTATTATTTTCCAATATTTTGTTAAAACAGGATAATTTTTAATGAATGGTCACAAAATTTCAACTGTACATTTATTAAAAGTTAAAATATACATATCTCGATATTTTTAAAGTAAAATAGAAAACACATCAGTAATAAATACAATTTTTATTATGTCAAAATAAATTAAAACAAAAGAATAATAATAAAAGTAAATAAAAATGTATATTTTTAATAAAACTAGACTTTAATATTAGGACTTTTGGAAGGATATTTTTACTATATCAAAATAAATTAAAACAAAAGAGTAGTAATAAAAGTAAATAAGGATGTATATTTTTAATAAAACCGGACATTAATATTAGGACCTTTGGAAGGATATTTATTATTTTCCAATATTTTGTTAAAACAGGATAATTTTGAATGAATGGTAATAAAATTTCAATTATACATTTATTAAAAGTTAAAATATACATATCTCGATATTTTTAAAGGAAAATAGAAAACACATCAGTAATAAATACAATTTTTATTATATCAAAATTAATTAAAACAAAAGTGTAGTAATAAAAGTAAATAAGGACGTATATGTTTAATATAACTAGACTTTAATATTAGGACTTTTGGAAGGATATTTATTATTTTCCAATATCTTGTTAAAACAGGATTATTTTTAGTGAATGGTAACAAAATTTCAACTATACATTTATTAAAAGTTAAAATATACATATCTTGATATTTTTAAAGGAAAATAGACAACACATCAGTAATAAATACAATTTTTACTATATCAAAATAAATTAAAACAAAAGAGTAGTAATAAAAGTAAATAAGGATGTATATTTTTAATAAAACCAGACATTAATATTAGGACTTTTGGAAGGATATTTATTATTTTCCAATATTTTGTTAAAACAGGAATGGTAACAAAATTTAAACCATACATTTATTAAGTGTTAAAATATTAATATCTAGATATTTTTAAGGAAAACTGGTAAGCACATCGGTAATAAATGAAATTTTATTTTGTCACAATAAGTTAAATCAAAACATTAATGGTGGTAATTATTAAAATTACAAAATAAAATCTTAAATACACATTTATTACTTTACTGTAAATATATTACAATTTAGCTTTGAAAAAATTATATTTCGCCATGTAACATAAAATATAAATATTTCTTTTAATTTTGTAAAAACAATAGGTAATATATTTTTTAAGTTAAAAAGAAGAATTTACTAAATTTCGAGTTTTTTTTTTCAATGGACAAACAAATTAATTTCATTGCCTTTTTTTTGGTTTCCTTTTAAAAAAATTAATCGACGGAATCAACCAAATAAAGAATAGTGAACGGAAAGGAAAATTTAATTTAATTTTTATATACCGGTGTGGGGATTCAAGCGCAGAAATTAAATTACCGCAAATTGAATTTCGCGCATTATTAGACCCCGCTTATTAACATGACGTACCCCGATTCCCTGATTAGATTTCGTATGCATTCATTTACGTGTTTTCCCATTTAATGGGATATACACATTACAATTAGAGTGTGATCCGATAAAACATAAACGTGCGGTAATGAACGACAAACGATAACAGTAAAAATAATAACAACAAAAATGGAAAGGAAGGAAGGAAGATAAATGATGATAGTTGATCGGTTCCGTGATCGCAGTTGCGTGTCGATATAAATCACAAAACGCAGACTGAAAACCAGTGATTAGATTTGGCGGCGTTTAAAGCCGCTAGCTTGATGAATGTGGCCCCCTAAAAGACTTGTGTAATGCATTTTAACCGTGGCTTTCATAACATATAATCACCCACTGAAAGGGACCATGTTAATGTGTTTTAGTCATAGGCAAAAGGACAAAAAGCCGCAGCGTTGTACCTTTTACAAATAAGTCATTATGTCCATTTACAAACGTGTCACGATAATGATTCACTATTATTCATCCAAGTATTCACTTGTACGTTTGTTTTGTTTTGTAATGAGGTTTCCAAATTTTAATTTAAAAGTAAAAAAGGTTACAGTTCGCATAAACCACCCCAAAAAAAACCAAATCAAAATTTCATTCCTCTCAAACAGGGAGTAAATCAAAGCGGATCGCCGCCCATGCCCGGGACCCGGGACAGATACAAGCTGATAAAGAGGAAGCGGGGGAAACGGAACCCATTAATAACTGTGTCGTGACAATTTGACGAATGTCGCCCGGAACACCCCTTTAATACCCGCCCCCGTTTTATGCCACCCCCGCATTAATCCGCACACTAATTATACGGAAAACAAAAATAAGTGCTCCCGAGACCAAATCAGTTTAGTCGCCGACTTTCGATTCAATTACGGACCGTTTTCACCCTCCACAACTTCACGTTCAATTACTATCTTTTTGTTCTGTCGAACTATTATTAAGGCATTAAGATTTTAAAAAGGGAATTTTTCGATTAGGAAAGTGAACCAATATGAAGAATTCGACGCCGCAAAGACGAAAAGAGAGTCTATTGCGGCGGACGACGCCAGCTCGATCGACAGCATACCGGATATCGATCGCCCGCCACTAAGACACATCGATAAATACATCAGACCTGAACTGCCATGCCTGACGAAAAGAGCGACCGTCGCCTTCCTCAGCTGCGTCGGTTTCATCATCATGTTCGGCATGAGGACCAGCATGAGCGTCGTCAAATTAAAACTGGTAAAGTAAAACCCAGCATCGGTAAAACACCCGAAAACATTTGTCTGAACGCAGAACAACACGTGGTCACCGGAAACTCTGTCAGCAGTAGACTCGGCAATCTTCTGGGGTTACTTCGTGACACAAATCCCCGGAGGGTTGATCGCCGCCGCCTATCCGGCCAACGCACTGTTCGGCGCCGCCATCGGCATCTCATCGTTTCTCAATCTGCTCGTGCCGCTCATCTATCAAAATCCCGACATCCTAATCATCATCAAGGTCTTGCAAGGTTTAGTAGAGGTAAGTTAGAGATTAAGTTTGTTTGGGGGTCTGAGGGATGTTTTGAAATGTGCAGGGCGTAACGTATCCGGCTTGTCACGGTATAATGCGCCACTGGGCGCCACCTTTGGAACGATCCAGGCTGGCTACTCTCGCCTTCAGTGGTTGTTATGCAGGAGTCATGTTTTCTTTGCCCATTTCAGGAGAGATGACTGAAAATTTAGGTAGGTTTTATCAGCATTTGCTTTTCTTTAATTGTACAAAAATGTCCATCCTCAGGAACATTGTCGCCGTTTTACTTCTACGGCATAGTAGGCATAATATGGTACTTGTGTTGGATTTGGTTAGTTTTCGAGAAACCCTCCTACCACACGTGTATAGAAGCGAAAGAGCTTTTGTACATAGAGAACGCATTGGGAAGTGGTCATCAGCAAGCATACGTGGCGCCAACTCTTTCAAACACACCGTGGAAGTCGTTTTTCACATCCATGCCCTGCTATGCGATTTTCGTAGCCAATTTTTGCCGTTCTTGGAACTTTTACGTCCTTGTACTCTTCCAGGCAGCTGTACGTACTTGTTGTTGCCTCACTATTTAGTCACAAAACACGTTAATATTACCTGTTTTAGTACTTCCAAGATGCGTATAATTCGGGGGTTCAAGAGAACACGATCCTGGGCGCACTCCCTCATCTACTGATGACGATCATCGTGCCCAGTGGCGGCTTACTGGCCGACAGACTGAGAAAGAAAGGTATTCTGACAACGACCCAGGTGAGGAAGCTGTTCAATTGTGGCGGATTCGGAATGGAGGCCACCTTCTTTCTCATCATGGCCTATTCTCACACGATAACGCAGGGAATGACCGCACTTTCGATAGGCGTTGCCTTCAGCGGTTTCGCAATATCTGGTTTTAATGTTAACCATTTGGATATCGCCCCGAAATACGCCAGTATTTTGATGGGCATGTCCAATGGGATTGGGACCATTGCGGGCTGTTTGTGTCCCATTGTTGTGCACAAGATTGTCGTCGACAAGGTAAGTGTCAGTAATTGTTTTTGGTAATGTTCAGATTTTAAAATTAAGAAACACGTTGTTCAACAGAACAACCACAACCAAATGAATTATTCTTCTAATAAACAAGTTAATAAAGATATTTTCATGCAATTTATTTAAGATAACTTTAGTAAATTTTGAGACAATTAGTTTATTTCACTTTCTGTATTAAAACATATAATTTCTTGATGTGTATCTGTAGCAACATATTTATGAGTCAATAAGAACTTTCCCAAAGGTAGGAATGTGTAAACTCCCATACCCATAAAGTCTAGTTTAATCCTGTTTGCTTTATAACTGCCCTAAAAATAACAAAATTTTATAATGTCTTCTCCTAATTTTTTTTTTAAGACATACTTTTGGAATAGGACAACCGGGTTGCATCTTAACACTTCTTTGTACTTCTTCACCAATCTTGCCTGCATATGTTTTAAAAATTTTACAAAATTTACCGGATACTTTTGTTAGTTGTTGCAGTTTCTTTGCACTACTAATTCGGTACAAAGTTCCCATAACCTAATAATTGATAATTTACTCAAAAAGTTTGTTATTTATGATATTAAATAAAGTGTTAAATAAAGAGGTAACAAAATTTAAGTCTAAGTAATAAAATCATTAATCTATTAATGGATAAATGATTTAATAAAAATTAGCACATCAAATATCCATTTTATTTCTTACCACTTTATACATGGAGAAATAACTTACTAATACATTGTCATCCAGAGGATGGGGTAAATCAATTGAAAATGACATATATTGAATGTGGCCTTCCATCCACAATTTGCTGGTAAAATTAGTCTTTGTATTTTTCTTGTCACACTCTTCGAATTTTGTGAGTCTTAGGTCACAAAATACCTTTAAAAAAATATTAAACAACAATTTAAATGGGTATAAGACATTATTTACCATAGAGACTACGATGATAATTAAAACAGCAAAGAAAACACAATTCATCTCGTTATAAAAATAATCATTTGCAGTTTTAGCAAAACACATAAACTAATTTGAATCACGAAATGAAATGATTTTCGTTATAAATTTCGTCACGCCACTAATAATGGATAATGGATGTTTAGGAAGATATGAAACACGTTATATCGATATTACCATTTAAAAATAACAATACTGTCTAACAGCTACAATTTTTTTTAATAACCGACAATAATAATCGCTTAAATTCAAACAAACACGAATTTTTGTAATGTTGGTAAATGTTTTTAACTAAAAAATATTTTAAGAATTAATTAAAAAATTTGTCATAGTCGATTCCATTAAATTTTAGATTCAGATTTTTTGTAATTTGTATAGAGTATTTCAAGAAATTAATGCACCACACTCACACCAATATTTTAATTATTAATATTTTTTGAAAACGGGAAAAATAAACATCTTTGTATATTTATTTAAAAATAGCTTTTTATTTATATTTCTAATAAAAAATATTGTTTTTCTTAAAAAATTAAAAATTAACAAAATTTCCCAGATATGTTCTATTGGATTAAGGTCTGGACTGTGAGCTGGCCAGCCCATAAAATTAATCCCAACATCAGCAAGATAATTTTGGACAAAATGGGCTGTATGTAGTTGTATAAAAGAAGCATGTTCTTGTAGAATATCCAAAATGTATCGTTCAGTATTACCTCCCCACACCATAATTGAGTCCCCACCAAATAAGTTGGTGTTTACGAAGTTACATTGAGCATATCTTTTATTTGGTCGTCGAAACACACGTATCTATGGTATGTCTTCAGGCAAAATCTAGATTCATCTGTAAACAGAACTCGTTCTTTATCCACTTCTACCCAATTAACCTTCTCTCTGGCAAAATTTAGACGGACTCTGTGATGATCCATGGTTAAGGTCGGGGCTCGATCACGAATATGTTCCCTAAGTTCTTGTCGAGTAGTTTTAATACTTATTCGAACCCCTTCTACGTTTTCTAACAGAGATTATAAACTTTTTGTAGTCACAAACCGTTGTCACAAAGTTAAAACTCTCAAAAAATGATCTTGAGCATCAATCTCCATGAACCGGTGTAACATACGAGGAATGGATGTATGGGATACACCAAACCTTTTAGCTATTCTGGAGTAACTCCAAGCTTCTTCTACTAAAACAATCGCTTGGGCACACTCATCAGGAATTAAAATTCTAGATTGCCTTTGTATATTGACAATTAGCTAAAATTAATAAGGAAATGGGAGTGATAAATGAGTCATGTACAAAGATATTTCAAAGTTAATTCAACCAATGTTCTATTTACTTAAATACAAAGATTTATTTACACAATTATAGGTGATGCATTACTTTCTTGGAACATTTATATTAAATTTTCATTATACTCTGTGTTATATGCATAAAGACGTCAAAATTTAGCCCCTATTAATAATTTATAAGCATTATTAAAATTATGATAAACCGGATGAGAAACCGTGCAAAATGCAATAGCCAACGAACCAACGATCATGCGAAAAAACCGCATCAGAAAACCGAATTAGTTTCGGCCATCAAACGGAGACAAAGCGATTCCGCGTCGCGACGCCGTCACGGTCCGTAATTCGGGGAGTCATTGTGCTACGCGACGCACCCCAAATTCCATTTTTCACGGACCGGCGACGCCGAAACACGCCGCATCAAGCTCGCAGCCTCCGTTTCCGGCTTTCGCTCGCACTAAAAGCGTACGTTGTTTCCAGACGAGGGACGAGTGGCGCGAGGTGTTCATAATATCGGCGGTCATCCACTACTTGGGCATCATATTTTACGCGATCTTCGCCAGCGGCGAGCTGCAACCGTGGGCGGACTCGAAGGCCGAGGAGGAGAAGCAATGGAACCAGATGAACGAGGCGCCGATGAAGCCGTCACCGGTAAGTGTCTCGAATGTTTTTCGGCAGCGTTGTCAATTGATGGTTTTCGCAGTCGAAGAGCAACGGTTTGCTCCACCGTCAGCTGAGCGGTGCGGCCGCCGGTTACGGAACGGTGGAGACCGCGTTGCCCGCCCGTCCGCCGCCGCCGTCGCATCAGAACTCGCAGGAGACGCCGACCAGGCCGCCGGCTCCGCGGCAACTGCCGCAGCAGCCGCCCTCCGCTCCCGTTGTGCCGTCCGGGAATCCGTTCATGAGCGGCGGCTTGAGCGGCAACAATCCGTTCAGGCAGGAGGCGGTACAACCGGAGCCGCAGGATTCTTATATGCACGGTACTATTGACGATAGAACGTATTGAATGATTGATCGGCCATATAAATGAATTAATGATTAGTTGAAGATTGAATTGTTTTTGGTACTTCTACAGTCTTGACTTTTGTTATCGTTACCATGTTTCAAGTAGTAATAATTAAAGGCACTAACGTTGGGACAATGCAAGTCCAGAAACAATTCAATCTACGATTATTGTCTAAAAATTCCGAAAAAGTGTTTAATTATTGATAATGTGTTGTCAGTTAGCAGAAAGAAAAATTTTTACTTTTTGGAGAAAGTAATGACTGAATTAAACATCATCTTGTTCATGACGATTAATGTTAGTATTCATGTTAGAGACAAAATTTTTTCTACGACTACAAATTACATACGAACAATTTAGATAAGAATACAAATTTTGACGAATAGTTTACATGACCGTAGGTAAAATAGTATCTAAACTAAAAACTAAGATCACTTCATTATTTTGACAGGATATATGTATAATAATATATAAAAAAATAACTATTCTAAAATAGTCGTACAGAATATTACTTCATAATATTACTATTAACAACAAAAAGCGTCGACAATAATAGAAATGTTTGGACAATAAGAGAATTGAGAACTAATAACACTTTATTATATAATTATAATATTTCATAATTTTATTATTATTCAAAAATTGGGTAAAGATTTGTTTAGCAAAGAGTAATATTATAAGGAATCATACAATTAAGTGTCTTAAACTCATATTAATCTTAATTGATTTTGTGTAAATTAGCACCAAATCAAAACTTACTTGTGATTGATTCTAAAAATATTTAACAATCAATATTTTCAAGTTATATTTTGTAACTTCAGGATTGTCAACCTAATTAATAAAGCAATAATGAAATAATAATAATAAAACCAGTAAACAAAGTTAACAGATTTCTTCCACTTAGGATTGTTGTCAATCTTGTTGGTTGAGTGACTGTAAAAAGAGTGCTATTTTACAACAACTTAAATTTGTAAAAATATACTTGCAATTGTTAACCACGCACCTCATAAATATAGTTGATTGTCTATATCTATTGTCTATTTATATCCGTACGTTTTTCAGGGAGAAACTTACGGCGTTGTTAGTATATTTGCGACAATAACGGGTTTGGTAATTTTTTTCTTAGATTGGGTTTTTTGAGCATTTTTGAGATGAATGTTATTGCACAGGCAAAATTGCACGTGTAAATAAATGAAAGCACGTGCGTGCCAGCCTTATCGCACCCTTAAAAACGTTGATAAAAATGAATCTTTGCCCAATATTTGTACAGCATAAATGTGCAACGAACTCACTCGAATATTTTCTTCTTATGTCTTGACAAAATTCTTTTTTGTTGGAACAAGACTTAAAAAGTATTTATTGGAACAAGTTTTAGAGGATTTTAAAATGAATTGCTTAGTTAGACGAACACTAAATTAAACCAGTGTTTGGATAAAACGTCAATTTTATAGCAAATTTAACAATTTTTTTTTTAAATTTCCACCGAAATACGTTAATTAAACATTCGAATTGTTTTTCAATAAACACAATGTATATAATATGATTTTGAACTGTCGTACTAGAACAACAGAGCAATGTAGTTGAATGCACTAAGCACTGAATGAATGCACCGAAAAAATCACTGTAAATATTATTTCTGTTTTGTTAATTCATTTTTTTTTTCCAAATTGATTGATTGCAAACTGATTAAAATTCAAATTAATTCGTTTGCATAATGAAATAAATCATAAAATCAATGTTTTGTATTATTTTGCATGAGCCTCTTATTTTTATTAAAACAAATATTTTTATAAAATTGCACCAACGCACAAAGCACCTTGCACCTGATTATTTTAAAATTATTTTTAATTTAAAAATAAAATACACTTTTTCTTGATTTTACAACATTGTGATAATTTCAATGGTTTGAAAGATATGTAAATATGTAGGAGTATGCTTGTTATTTGTTTAGATTGTTCTAAAATAGTTTCCTGTCTCTGTTTTTCTAGTATGTGTACATAAACATTTTCTGTTATTCATGGAGAAAATTAAAAATGTTTAATTATTCGTTAAATGATTAGATATTTTGTATTTTTTCCTTGAAGTCCCTCTTATAATTGTTTATAAAGTTAGAAGTACTATTAATATTTTGGGTACTACCCAGGCTGTGCTGACAATAAATTTGATGGGGTCACAACCCTATCAAAACTTTGATAATATTTAAGATAATTTAGAAACTGTATGAATTAAAGTATGATGGAAATTATAACAGATGGGAAAAAACTCTCAAACTAATGTTTGAATTGTTCTATTGAGAGTTACATATAAAAGGAAAGAAGGTGTGAATGGAAAGAGAAATTTTATTTTTTTCTAATATTGTTTCAATTATGAAATTTCATAACAATAAATAATACAAAATAATAAAATTTATTGCTATGCAAATTCAAAATGTTTCAATTAAAAATATTTTTATAAAAAAATATAAAAAATATACCACAATTTAATAAATTGTATTGTTATTTATATTTCTTAAAATATTGTTTATATTTTGTGTATTATGAGTTCAAAAAAAATACTTTAATTTTTTCATTTTAAATGATAAATTAATTTAAAGTTAATATTCAAACTAATTTAATCAGAAATATTTTATAAATCAACTGATTAATGTCAATTACTTTTAAAGCACAAACATTCTATTGTCGAAAAAAATATTCCATTTCCAAAATAATTTAATGTAAATTGGAATATTTTAAATATTGTATTTCTGATTAAACTGTTAAAAATAACTTAATCTATTTGAAAATAAGGCTTAGATCAGAATGTGTATTAAAAAATCACTGAAATCAAATTAAAATAATCATATTAATTAATTTGGGATGTATTTTAAATGTAATTGCAGTTTTATATGTGTGTATATCTTGAAAAATCAATAATCTTCGTATTCTAATAAAATGACTAGTTAATAATTTTCGTTGTCATAAGGTGTATGAATATAAACTTAAGTCATTGTTATTGTTATTTAGTTTGCGTTAAAATTTGTTCAATTAAAATGTATGTCTTAAAAAGTATTCTATAAAAATTGTTAGACAAGTACTGTTTATGGAATTTAATCAGGGACAAAACGATTTTTTTACTTCTGTAGATGTTTTTTCTTAATTATTTGTAGACTGACAGTTTTGGCCCTGGTTTCATTTTTATCCTGAATTACTATTAATAATACCTATACATATTAGAGCAGTATTAGTTGACAACTGTTGTATAGAGCAGACAATAAAAGTATACAAAAACATGTATATAAAATCTGCGATAGAATTTATCCATGACTAACTAGTTAAGCAGAAGCCTAAATGTAAAAATGTGTAAATAAATGTAATTCCTGTAATTTTCGCAGTCGCACAATTAATTTTACGTTGTTAGTCAAACTGTTACTGCCGTAGCAATTGTTTCATTTTATTTTTCTACATAACAAATATATCAACATTCGGTAGCTGTGTAAAAACTTGTAAAGTTGTTAAAGTGAATATACGACATTGTTTTTGGGGATAGTGTTTAGCAAAATGATTTCCAAAAACGATTGTATAGATCTCGTGGGTGTTAAGTGTCTCTATCTCTTTTTACATCTCTCTAACTCGTCAATATACATGTAAAATTTTTATTTCGGCGACGACCGTGTTGTAAATCTCGCTTGAATAAAAATTTTCGTCCGTAGTTGTGTTTGTGCATCGCTTCCACTGCTTCGTATTAAATTTTCGTTGGAAATTTTTGATAAAATAACTCCGGAAAACGGATTTCCAATTTTTGTGGCGGTTTTTGGAAATCCACCACAGTTTTCCGATAGAGCATTTTAGTGTAGAGGCAATAATTACATGAAGAATACAAAAGTGACAAAATGCATATATACGTGTACGTTAGTGTTTTAAATCTTGGCATATCTCTGTGTTAGGATACTATTATTATGAGATTATTTATTATTATTATTATGGTTGTTATATCTAAGGTGAACCGGGTGATATCTTATGATGATCCGCATCCGGAAGTGCATGCTAATAATGTATTTAAAGAACCTAATGGATTTAACAAATGTTGCAATGTCCCTTACTAAGTAGATTTTTTAGTCCGTACAAAAAATGTATTCAAATTTCAAATGTGATGTAATAACAGTTACAAAAAATTACATATGTGTAAGAACAAAGTAAAAGCAATGTACTTAAAACTCGTTACAAGATTATCAATGTGTTAAATATTCAATAAAATCTAAGAAGAGTATCATGTTTAAACTGTTTTATTTCCTCGTAAATATAAAATAAAAAGCTAATTAAAATAAAATGTATTTAAAAAAATTCTATGTACAAATAAATTATGCAGCTTTTAGGCAAGACTCTACCTAGTAACTTACTTTTGACTGCGTTCCATAACATAAACAATTGTAATAAATTATGCAATGACTAATCAATTAACAGCTAAAACTCAAAATTATTGTGAAAGATTACTTTCTTCTTCTTTCTCCCTGGAGGCGTTCCAGCAATGAACGTCTTTGTACTTTATTCCCCGGATATCCCTGTGCATATGGTGGGTCAGCATTTGTGGACACATAGTAAGTCCCCCTTGCCCTAAAATAAATTTGATTTAATTACCAACAACAACACGTATAAACAATTTACTTGTGTGTGACGTGTTCTCCCATTTGAACATATTCGCTTGGGTCCGGACTGCACCAGCCCAACATGAAGCTGATCAAAGTCGGACAGGGATACGCCCAAAATCCCTTTTTGGTAACGATCGATTCGATAAAATACGGCGTCACTTTCGTGTGATCACAAGCTAACGTCTCTAAAATAATGGTAATATAAGTAAATAAATAAGTCATTATTGGTTAATGATTTACTGAAAATCGTGTCGCTGGCACATCCGGGCTGACTTGAACCGCCGTTTATGTAAAAGTCTGCGTGGCCGTTCGGTCCCCACTGCCCCAAAATTCCCGCACCGGTGTGTAGAATGTCCACGAAATGGGCGTCGGTGCTGTCCAAGTCTTTGGAGGTGTTTTTGCCCATGTAAAACACTATAGTTGGGTCCAAACCTAAAAAAATAAAAAATGCTTATAAATTAAAAAAATTATGAAAAGCTGAAAAACATTTAGTAAAATTCCAAGCTCTTGTTAGTGAAAGAAAAATTAAATACTGTCTCGATATATAAAATAAAATTTAAAAAGATTTTCCATTAGTGGATACTACTGTTGGAAAATAAAATGAGTAAAATACAAACCATGTAGATAATTTCCAAGTCATTGTAATTTAAATATGGTAAATAATATGAACAAAAATAAGTGATATTTCATAATTTTACCACATATTTTTAAAATATATTTAAACTGTAGAAATCATATAAAAAGTTTCTAAAATTGAATTTTTTATTATCTTATTTATGTTCACAAAATAAAAATGTAAAAAACTAGAATAATTTTATTGAAAGAGAATAATTAAAATTTAAATATTTAATTCACTATTAACAAAAAATGTCATCTTTAAAATTATTTTCCATTAATTGGTCAATATTGTTATGAAATTATGAAAATAATATTAAACCATTGGTTTCTTCCTCCTTTAAAATTGAGAAAATAAAAGATATATTTTTTTCGAAAAAATTAATTGTTCATTTAAAAATATGATCCTTACAAATGTCTAAAAATTATTTAGACATTTTTAACTATTAATTTAAAATTGCAAGAATGTTATATTTAAGAATATTTTCCATTTATTGGTCAATATTGTTATGAAATTATGAAAAAAAAATGAAACCATTGGTTTCTTTCTCTTTTAAAATTAAAAAAATAAAAGATATAATTTGTTTGAATAAATTAAGTTAATTTAAAAATATAATCCTTGCAAAAGTCTAAAAATTACTTAGACATTTTTAAATTAAATTTTTATTAAAAATAAAAGCTAAATAAATAGCTTAAAAATAAATTATTTAAAAAAGTTTTCTATTGGTTCTGAAAATATAAAATCAAATATGCTGAAATTAAAAAAAAATAATTTAAATCATTGTTTCTTCCTCTTTTGAAACTGAGAAAATAAAAGATACAATTTGTTTGAAAAAAAATAAATTAAGTTATTTTAAAAATATAATCCTTATAAATGGTTAAAAATTATTTGAACATTTTTAACAATTAACTAGTAAAATTTAAATAATGATTTGAAATGATTTTTAAAATGAAAAACTTGATTTTATAAATCGATATATCATATAACAAATTAAATATTTTTTATTTTAAAGCAGATATACATGAATATTTCAAAATAAATCAGGGTCTAAGAAATGGAGATAATATAATAAATCAACATAAAAAATAACTAATAAGTTAATAAATAAAAATAAATTATTTAAAGTTTTTAATTTGTTCTGAAGAAATAAAAGCAGAGTATTTGCTTTTGGAGAAAAAAGTAAACAAAATATGTGTCTCAATATTTTGACTGTGACATAAAATATCTAAAAAGTAAAACAAACATGTACATGGCAAAAACCTGAATATATCACTTTCACCATTTGCACAGTGCACTTTTTTTTACTTTCGATAAACTAAATCATATCCAATCGATTAACGTTCATAAGCTGGGTGCCTGAAATAGTTTCACTCGTGTTTTTAATTAAAGTATAATTACTTCACTTAAGTTTTCCATTTGCTCAACATTTTATATTCGTTTGATAATAAGATTATGTAAAAGTTTTTACCGGTGATCCGTCCGATTTTGCCATCCAAAACTGGACTGATATAATTGGCGACCAAACCGGAAATGTGGGCACCCACACTGTATCCTATTAGATGCATGTCATCTGCACGAATCCCTCGAGGATGCTGTGTTAGATAGCGCACCAACTGTGCTATACATTTTGCACAAAATCTTGGTGCCCACTCCATTTGCTACAACAATCATTTTGTTACTTCCTTTAATTAATATGTGGTAAATGTTTACTTTCAAACACGGTTCTCGTACTAAAGTGCCATAATCCACGATTATAATATTGTAATTTCCCCGATAGAAATATGCTTCTCTCATATCAGTGCTGGGGGACAAATTACGGCCGCCCCCGAATCCATGTACAACAATCTTCGTGGGATTTGCCCTGTTGAACTGACTGTTGTACAGTGACTCTTCTTTGGTTGTGTCCAACAGTTCAGGATTCTGCTGCGTTCTCCTAAAAAAAATTATTAATTGTAAACTATAAATTAGGAAAATGTTGAAAACATTGGTCAAACATCCGTTTTTTTGTAATACTAATCATCAACAATTGACTTTCATAATTGGTATTACCCAATAGCAATAAAAACAGTTCCTGATAATAATATACACGCGTATCTAATGTACAAATTGTGGGTAATTATCGGACAGTTTCACTGTTTTCATTGTGAAAATGTTCGTCCACCTGAATGAAGACCTGCACATTAAATACAGCCGTTCCGGACTTTAATTGGACATTTATATTCCTATCGATAGATAAATGTGTCAAATACTTTCTTGACATGTTAACAGTTCGTAGTTACCGTGTGTAGAGAAAGAATTGGATCTGTCTGTGCGGACATCTGTATGGTTTTGGTATGCAGGATGTGGTGTTGAATAATTCACCAAAAGTCTCTGCCTTTTTCCGACTTTTTTGCGCTTGACCGTAAATTCCTAAAACAAAAACAATCGTTAACACATTTCCAACGTTTAACAATTACGATCATGCACGTTCCAAGAATTTATAATAGAGTGTTGCAACAATTATGTACTTGTTGAAAATTGTTAAGGTCGAATTATAATAAAACCGAATGACCAAATACAAACCAGAATACGGTGTAAAAATCATCAGGTGATACATTCTCTTGCGAAGGCAGGTTCTACGCCTTTGTAAGTGATTTTAATTAATGTACGCTAATTAGCACAAAACGGGTCAGTTTAAATGCAATTCGATATTATTTTGTGCTCTTTAATATTAAACTTTCAAAATTTTACTACACATCCAAGATACATTCGATTAATTTTCTATTTGATTTATCACTTATAACTTTATTAGGTGACATTTATGAATCACTAATTAAATAAAAGTACTTCTACTATGATTATGTCACTGCTTTAATAGTCACGCCTTCAAGTTTACGGAAAAAACGTTTTAATCCTTGCACCTTGATCTTGCATGCAGAAATATTGTACCCAAAAAAAACCAAACTAAACGGAACTTTCACCTTCACAAGTTAATGAACTTTTACCATCTCAGTTTGTTATTTAATAATGAAGCAAATCATATTAATCTGTTGTAATTAGGTACATACAACATTACATAATCTAATTCAGGAACAGATAATACACATATAATTTTATTTTTATTCCTGACTAATTATATAACACTCATTACAAATAGTGTTATTGTTAAATATGAAGGAAATGTTACAGTTTTATTTGGGACGACTGTTTTTTTCCTCAGTGTAATGTAAATTTTATTTAAAACAAATTACGAAAGTTTTCACCTTGATCTTGAATTGAAGTCTCCATTTCAAATAGAAATTTAAGATGCAAACAGGAAACTGGTTAGGCTTTGAATTAGTAATTTAGACTTTTGGTTCAATATTTACATAAAAGATTATTGTTTCTTTTATATTAATAGAAATTTTAGTATATATTACAAGCACAATTATTTGGCACATTAAAAAATGAATTTATAGTAAGTTTGGTCTACTTGAAAAAAGTGACTACTACTTTTCCTATGTATGCAAGTACTTTTAGTTTATTTACCAATTAATGTTTTATAATTATTATTCATTATTATATTAAACATAATTAATACAATTTAATATACAGTATCAATACTACCGTATCTAATTTCTTTAATTGTATAAATAGTAGTAATTGGGTTATCAAATAATAAATTTCCTATTTGTGTAAATTTAATCATTTAGTCAAATTAAATTCAATTATACTTTAACTTTTAAAATAAAATCATAATAACAATTTGATTTTTATGATACGATTTCCTTAATACATAGGTGCGTAGAGAAATTTTAATTCTTTAATATTTGATAAAGTCTGTTAAATTTCTTGTTAATTACAGAAGTTAATTTTTATGTTTTGTTGATTATTCGCTTTCATTAACTCACCGACACATCCGAACAAAAGTAAAAAGTAACACATAAACACGAAATTTTTCCTCCAAACGACCGAACAAACGGAATATGTGTACCGCAGTCCCATTCCTGACGTACGTTTTCTCCACTAATGTGCCAATAACAACAACACACCGATATGAAAATAAAAAAAAAAAAATGTTAAATAAAATCAAGCGCAAGCCGAACGCAGCAGTGAAAGTTGTTAAGACGGTGACTGGAGCCGCGCTCGCACTGTATGACATCTTTCTTGGACTTTTGCTTTTACCTTCACTTTCGTTCCTCCTCCACTTCTTCATATATTGAAATATTGATGATTTCTTACGGTTTTTTTACAGACGGTGAATGTAATTTTGTAATAACTGATCATTAGGAGGTGTGAATGTTCATTTGCATTATAAATTGCAAAGTGCACTGGAATTTGTTGCACGACCTAGGCAATCTTGTTAAAGCAACAAATATATAGACATGGCCTATATTTCTTTAGCATATGTAGACTGAATGTGTGAAAATTTCATTTGACATAATTTTTTTTATTTATTTAATAGTAAATATTAATCATCTTTAAATCCAATTGAGTTTTACTGAAATAAAAAGGAGAAATAAATATTTTTTTAATTTATATGATTACTTCATCCTTACATAATTATAAATTTTCATCTTCCAGATTATAATTTTCATAGACTTATTCAATACTTGACTGAATAACATGTGTGTATTTTATATAAAAATACCCTGATTAATCATATAAATTTTGTAGTTTACACAACATGAACTTTAAAATATTCCATAATTAAATAACAATCATCAATAATCATATTAAACATTATTATATCCAATTGTTAATTTACAATACTTTGATACGAATGCACTTTCTCAATACGATATTGCAGGCCAAACCACAAATGTTTCCAGCTCCATATATCAATGCATTTACTTACTATTCATTTATAAATGCATTTGAAATCATGTTTATAATTTTTTCAAGCAAAATTGATGAAAATATTGCGTTAAGAAATTTTGTATTAATGATAAATAAATGAACTTATTTTAACCCACTTTTATTGACTCAACTCTTATTTATGCGAAACTTTCAATTTATCATCGGTCGTTACGTAATTCGGTGTAGATCTGCATAACACCCACATGGTAAATCCGCGTTTTTCCCAAACGGATAATAATTATCGGTATCACAAGTGAAACTACTTTTACGCAACAAGTTTCCTCCTTTACGTTGATTTTTTTATCTTATTAATGGGAATACTTTAGGAACAAGACAAGATTGAACTGTCTAAAAAATTTTTTATTTGAAAAATATTTTAAAACCTTGCTCCAATAATGTTAACTCCAAACATCCTTCTTTGTTTCACCTTCTTAATGACATTCATGTTACAAATTCAACGCACAACTTGCACAATGGATTTAGATTATTAATTACCCCAAAATTAAATAACCATTAATGTCAACACCGAATTTGTATTATGCAACTGATTCTAACAAATGGGTCAATGGGAAATAAAAACAATACATATTTGTTATGTCAGTTAATAAGAATTGTTAAATTTATACAATTTTTATAAAGAAAATAAAGAAAGAAAGTTTATTTACTTATTTAGGTAAATAAAATGTCCTCTGTTGTGAAGTAATTGTTGTTATTACGCTATTTGCGTTTATTGATTGCAGTATTTAAATGAGACAGAAAGTGGATGAGTGGATTGTAAAACAATCGCTCATATGAATTGAATGGATGAGAGAATATGCAAATATTAAACAACAGAACATTTTTAAAAGAAAATTATCTCAGTAACTTTTGGATTTTCACTTCAAATTATTATAATAATAATAATAATAATAAATTATTTTTATTGAAATAATAATAAATAACAAATATCATTAACCCAAATCAATATTTTTTTTTAATTTTGTATTTACTTATATGTTATTATTTTTATTACAAAGTGTAGTTTTCAATAAATCATTTACTTATATAATTTTTAAGAAGTAAAATTTGTTTCAAACTAAAGTGTAGAGGATGAGAGAGTATGCAAATATTAAATAAAAGAAAATTTTAAAATAATTTTATTATTATACTTTCTGGCTTTTCATTTCAAAATATTATAATTAATATAAATTTAATATAAATTATTTTTATTGATAAAAAATTACAAATCTTAACCTAGGTCAATATTTTTTTCTATTTTGTATTTAATTATATATTAATATATTTATTACTAAGCGAAGATTCTAATAAAATATTTATTTATACTAATATAAATAAATGTTTAAAACTAATGTATAGGCAACCAATAGTACACATTTGTGCTTGTGTTTACTGACTTGGTTAATCTTATAATTATTAAATAAATTGACGATACGCGATAAGTATTTAAAACACTTTTCTAATCAGTGTCTAATTTCTTTGACTCGAACGCCAATACAGATAACTCTAATCATTTAAAAGAACATTAATAGATGTGCCTAGTTTTGTGTTTGTTGTAGTTTGTGGTTAAGTGAAACACTCAATGAATACGCATCTAAAATTAAAACTATTTTCGAATTTCTTAAATCAAACGCGTAAAATGCACAATAACATACTCAAAGACATATTCGCAAGATCCGTGGAATCCGTACAACCGGGAACATTGATCAAAAACCATGTTAAAGTGACTGACGGCCATCTGGTGGTGAACAACGCGAAACACACGATTTCAGAGTCTTGTTATGTGGTCGGGTTCGGTAAAGCAGTTTTCGATATGGCGATGGAAATCGAACGAGCTTTAGCTCACAAACTAAAGAGGGGGGTGGTAACAATCCCTAAAGGATTCGTGAAAGGACGAGGCGATGGCGCCAGTGTAAAAAATTCGAAAATTAATTTTATTGAGGGCGCGGAGAATAATTTGCCGGACGAAAACGCTTTGGAGGGCGCCAGACAAATTAAGGAGTTGGTGGAAGGATTGGGGGAGGATGATTTCTTAATTGTTTTAATTTCAGGTTGGTTGCTTGTATATTCTACTTTTTATTTCAGTTGTATAAAATTAAATCTGTCTCAATTAAAAGACAATTTTAATTAATGGATTTCTTAATTTATTTTGTTTCAAATACAATTTTGTTTTGACGATTAAAGAAAATTGCATAAAAATTTAATGAGTTTGTTATTTGTTAGATAATGTTACAAAATTTAACAAGAGTAAGTTAAAAAGTTCAGTTTATATAATTTTTTTAATAGTAAACATCAAACACATCCGCTAATTAAAGTAAACGAGGTATTCGTATTTTAATTTGCATTACATAAAATGGTTGAACTGAACCGTGAATCGGAATGTATGAGAGAACATCTTGTTCGCATTACAAACAGTCATTCCAATCTTAATCCAATAACCGACTGGAATCCACTTCTCCTTCAGTTTCTCCTTTCTGTTTCTGGTTTCACGGAATCTAATTTCATCTAATTAAATAATTTTACATAAATCAATAAGACCGAGAAACTGAGACGTTGCACTCGTCACCGGTTTCAACACACGAAAATCCGCTGCCAGTACGAAAATGGAAAATTGGTATCTCTTGTACGGTTGGCGGAGTATAATTACCAATTATGCGGATTAGATTACACATATGTTAATTAAATGAGCATTTCCGACCGGCTGAACTAATATAACACGATACTGTTAAGATCTGTTAAGGTAGTTTCCGCAGTTAATGTTACGTATCTAATGTTAATGCTAATATATTATACAATGATGTACTATCTTGTTATAAATTTACACTAATTATTATTGTCATTTAAACAATTAAACACAGTGTAATGTTCAGGTGGTGGATCAGCTCTACTTCCCCTTCCATTGGAACCAATAAAGTTGGAAGAAAAGTTGAATTTGATAAAAGATTTGTCTAGAAGTGGGGCTGATATTGTGGAGTTGAATTGCGTGAGGAAAAAGTTGTCCGCGCTTAAAGGCGGTAAGTGCTTAATTAATAATTAATTTAGTAACACAATGGTGTTGTACTTTTAGGTGGTTTGGCGGAGTTGGCTTATCCTTGTAGAACTGTTTCTTTAATTTTATCGGATATCGTAGGAGACCCTGTAGATTTTATAGCTAGTGGTCCAACAGTGCCAAACTCTGATCCATTAACAAAACCGTTATCCATCGTTGAAAAGTACAATTTACTCGGAAAAATACCAAACTCCATTAAAATTGTTCTAGAAAATGACGAACATAATTGGTCTACAGGAAAAGCTGTACAAATTTCTGATGGGAAATTCGATCATGTTACAAACTATGTAATTGGAAACAATCAAATAGGTAAATGTAGTTCTGAAAACAAAAGTTTCAAACTACGTAAAATTGATGGAGTAATTTAGGAAACGGTAGAAACTAAATTACTATTTTTTAACGTTATTACATTGTTATTCATTTCGTTATGTTTACATGTTATCAATCCTGATGTGTATTGTTGAAGGAGGGTGAAGCAAATTGAATTGAATGTTTGCCATAAACTATGCATGTATGCATTTGCATTAAATTAAATTTACTCCGCTTCAATATTAATTTATAATCCAATTGCATTACACTAATTGGTTTATATTTTACGCTAGTGCATTCAATATTAATTCTAATTTTTAGCCACGGAGAAGAGTTGTGAAAGGGCAAAAGAATTAGGTTTCCAATCGTTGGTAGTTTCGGTAAAAATCGAAGGAGACACCTCCGTAATTGCTGATAATTACATAAAACTAGTCGGCAACATTGTATCGTTAATTGAGGACTCGAAAAATCAGGTCAATTTGGAGAATTTACGTAAAACATTAAACAATGAAATTGCAGCAAGTGACGATGTGATTGAGCAAATTCTCCGTTTTGATTTTGGGTGAGTCTGAATGTTAATACTTTTTCGGTGGTGATACAATAGTTGGTATAATTGTAGCAACCATATTATTAAAATATATTATATATATGAGCTGAGCTACTTAAAGTGGTTGTTGGTATACTGAACGTAAAATATTTAAACAGTGTCAAAATAAGTCTCATTTAAATTGTTAAAAAATTCTCCGTTATCTCTTAAAAGGTTGTCTCTTTTACCATTTTTCCAATAATTTTCTGTAATGGTCCTATACTATACCCAAACCATATGTCAAAGTTTTTGTAGGGTATTTTTTATATTGAGGACGATGAACGTATTGTTTGCCTGTTCCTTTAAACTTGGATTCATTATTCCAAAGTACTCTCCAGATGGTAGCTATGAAAATATTTATCCGAATTCGAAAAACTTGAAACAAAATCGATAATTAAAATTAATTGATAATTGAAATTGAAGCCAACCTGGAGGACTTGCTGAAACTAGTACAAGGTCTATGAGAAGACCTATAGGAAAATCCCTAATCCCTTGTTTATGTTAAACATCTTACAGGGACAAAACCATACAATTTAAGTTTTTATTTATGTACAGGAATATATTAAACAACAACTTGCTTCCATATTCCATATGATGCTTTTAATAAATGTGTTTTAACATTTTTTTCATGAAATCGGTCCTAACTACACATTAAAAATTGAGTGAGTGAGAGACTGATTAAAAGATCAAAACATGTTCTGGCTTGCCCTTCCCAATTTTAAGATACCAAACCTATAGAATAAATGGAGGATTATATTTTTAACCAAATTCGAGATTCGACAAAATTTTACAAATTTAAATGAATTCCACATGTCAATTTAAGAAGCTTGAAGGAGTATAGACTCGTCATATATTTGGAAGATGATCGAAGGCGATTTGCCAAAATTATAAAACAAAAAGGATATTATAGAAACTGTTAATGTTAAATTAAATGACAGATATTAATTATTAAAACTCCTTTTCAAAATTAAAGTTGCTATGTTTATGTCCAAGTTAAAATATACAGCGTGGCCCATTTGAAAGCGGCACACAGGGATAAAATTTATATATTTTTAAAATCCAAAGCATAAAAATATATACTTATAGAAAAAATATCATTTTTTTGGGCCAAAAACCAAAACCTACAGGTTGATTTTTTTATCATGAAAATTGTCATACTAGCAAATTTTATATACACTACACTACTGGATTAAGTACCCCCT
Organism: Aethina tumida; assembly: GCF_024364675.1. Lineage (NCBI taxonomy): Eukaryota > Metazoa > Arthropoda > Insecta > Coleoptera > Nitidulidae > Aethina > Aethina tumida. The sequence continues at coordinate 14,941,536 of NC_065441.1, forward strand.
AGAATGAATATGTATCAAATTCCATAAAAAATACTTACAGTTACAGCATTTTATAGAATATAAATATAGTAGTTTTTATAATAATGTATAAAACAGCAATAGAAAATTAATATTATTTTAACAGTTGGTATTAAATAAATGAGCTGTGGCTAAAATATTTAACATTTTAAAAAGTTCCCATAACATTGACCACTACTATAAGTACATTTTGTTTTACAGAAAGAAAATTTGTTTGGTTTTTGGCGGCGAACCAACGGTACAAGTCAAAGGCAACGGAAAAGGCGGACGTAATCAACAACTAGCCCTCGATTTCGCTCTTAAATTGCCACACCAGAAACGCTCCCAAATATCTTTTTTAAGTTGCGGCACCGACGGAATTGACGGTCCGACCGACGCCGCGGGCGCTATTGTTAATTCCCGCACAATATCGGACAGCGTGCGGCAGAATTTAAAACCTGAGGATCATTTAAACGACAACAACTGCTACGAGTTCTTCAGCCGGCTGAACGGCGGTGAAAATCTGGTGAAAATCGGACACACCGGCACCAACGTGATGGACGTGCACTTGCTGATCGTCGAGCCTATGGAACAATAAAATTTAATTGTTGATTAATTAACAATTATAAAGCACAACAATGGTTCGGAACGGACGATTGTCGGTCGGCTCGATATCACATGGTGTGCGCGCAGGCGCACCGCACGCATTCCTAAACCGATCTCGCGAACCGCATTGCATCCCGGTGCTTCGTGGCGTCGCGATGTCGCTTGCATTCTCGACAACATACTCATCGTCGTTCAACGATCGTCCGAAAAACTAGCTAACTATGGCCAGTGAATATTTTGTCGTGTTCTTTGTTGTGCTCCTCTCACCATTTGCCACTTCGCAGTTGCTGATCAACGTCAGAAATCAGGTTAGAATTTTTATTATGCTTGGACATAACCTGTACTTGTTTGTTTGTTTTCGATGAAACTTTCGATGTTCATTCAAGATTTTTTACTTTGCTTATCTTTCAAATTTTATCAGTTTGGTCTTGACTGGGAATATACTTTTAAGTAAATCCTTATATTGCACAAATATTATTAATAATTATTTTTATAACAACAATAATGGTCACAAAAATTAAATTTACTAATTAATTAATTTTTGATAAAATTAGAAGTATATATTTGTTTAATCCTTAGTCTTTTAGATTTTTCATTGTTACACAAATATTTATTGGATTTTCGGAAGTTTCAGGGAAATAAAAGTATTCCATATACACATAATTTATTATTATTTTGCTTGTTGAAGATTACTGATAAAATATTCATTATAAAAATGTTGCTTTTTATAAATAAATTTTTAACAAATTTAATAGTCGTTTTAATAAAATATATTTTAAAAATTTTAAAAATAAATGATCATAATCCTGTGTTATAATACACTAAATTGACACAAGATATGATACATGAACTAAAGTATATTGTATCTATGGCTATGACTAATTATTTACTTTATTGTGTTTATGTACAGTGATTAGCTCACACACAACGTTAAAATACAATGAAAATCCAAACCGGACCAGACATTGTGATCAATTCGACCCCGAAACAAAATTGCTAATTTACTGCGAGCAGTTAATTTAATGTCGAATAAACCGAGAGAAAACCGGGAAGAGATCACCTGTAAGAATGGCGTGAATCTCGGCCACACGTGGAGCCGAGGCAACGAACACGGAACAAGATCCCCACTTATCCACTTACCCCCCAATTGAATCCCCCCCCCACAGCTATTGAGGGTCGAGTTGACCGCAAGTGACCGACCCTCGTTCGGGGCATAAAACAACCCCGAAACGAAACGTAAAAATAAAATAAAAACACTTTTTTTTCTCATTTTTTCCTTGTCCCATCGTCCGGAATTGCACTTTTATCATTATTAACTTGATGTTTTCCCCGGGAATTATCGCATTTTTGCCATTATTGGCTTTGTTTATTGACCTTATGCGCACGTAAAAACATTTGTGATATTGTTGGTTAGAATTATAAAAATGTTGCTGTTGAAGTTCTGGAAAAAATGAAAAAGTCATAGTTTGTGTCGAGTAAACGTTTAATATTGAATTGTTTTATGCAAATACAAATATGTATAAAATTGACTCAAATTACACATTCAAAACAAATGCACAGTTTTTAATTGAATTTTGTTCTACTCCATTTTTGCAACGATATTTCTAGATGAAATTTCAAAAACACAATTATTACACGTATGGCGTATAATTATTGTGTTTTACAAAATTAAATTATCTACATTACCTTTTCTAAAGACAAAATAATAACGACATTAATGTAATAGTTAATAGAAAGAGATTAATGTAATAGTTAAAACATACGTTTATCGACGAAACACAACAATCACACTTTTAAAACTATATTTGTAAAATTAGTTATCTGCTTTACCTACTTGAATGTCAATTTTTTATAATCCACAGTTAAAACTATGTATGAGTAAACATTGTTTTAACTAAAATGATCACAAATATGTAAATTAATAGAGGTAAAAGTTGTCATCTTTATAACTCAACAATTCTATTAAAATTAGGTTTACAAAATTAATTATTTGTTTTATCTATACTGATATGAAGGTTTTTATATATTTTATTTGATAAACAATTAAAATCATCAACAAATAATTAATGTTTTAATGTAAAGGAAAATAAAGCGATAAAATATTAATAATTACCCGGCTTTTTTATATTCTTCAATTCATAAATAAATATTAATTTAATTTAAATAAAATTAAAGCGATAAAATGTTAAAAAATACAACAATACAAGAGTTGTAATATATAGTTAGTTAATTATTAAAACGGAACAAATACATTATTAAGATTACGTTTATTAAATTAGTTAAATCTACTTTACCTACTCTAATGCCTAATTTTATATTCTACACGTGATAGACAAATAAAACTGTCTAAAAGTAAATGCTGTTTTAATTAAAATAATAAGCAAAGTAATAAAGTTAAAAAAGAGCTATTGGTCTTTAAAACTCAATAAATACATTGTTAAAATTAAGTTTGTATAATTAATTATCTGTTTTTCCTAGACTAATGTGAAATGCTTCATAATCTTCATTTGATAGACAGCAAAATTAATAAGTTTTGTTTAAATTAAAATAATATAAAGCGACAAAAATATTAATAAATACAATAATACATTAGTTAAAACAGTTGGTTGGTTGTTAAACCAAAATAATAGAGTTAAATGGAAGTTTTGGTCTTTAAAATTCAATAAATACATTGTTAAAACTAGGTTGTGTTATTAATTGTATGCTTTTCCTAGATTAATGTCAAATTTTTCATACTCTTCATTTGATAGACAATAAGAACATTCAATAAACAAGTTTTGTTTCAATTAAAATAATATAAAGCGACAAAATATTTATAATTACATTAGTATATTAGTTAAAATGGTTGCTTGTTAAACCAGAGTTATTAAAATAAAATTAGTTATCTACATTACCTACCCTAAAGTCTAATTTTTATATACCCACTTGATAGTCAATTAAAACTATTGATAAGTAAATATTGTTTTAATTAAAATATTAAAAAAAAGATAAAATAAACATAGTAATAGAGTTAAAATTAAGTTTGTAAAATTAATTATCTGTTTTTCCTAGACTAATGTCAAAATTTTTAATCAATAAATATGATTTGTTTGAATTAAAATAATAATGAAGTGACAAAATATTAATAAATACAATAATACATTAGCTAAAATAGTTAGATTATTAAGATTACGTTGTTAAAATTAGTTATCTACATTACCTACTCGAATGTTTAATTTTCATGTTCCACACTTGATAGAAAATTAATACTGTTAATAAGTAAACACTGTTTTAATTAAAATAATAATAAAAAGATGAAATAATAAACAAAGACTTTAAATGGAAGTGTTGGTCTTTAAAACATTATTAAAATTAGGTTTGTAATTATCTGCTATATGTTGCTTTATTTGATAGACATTTAAAACAATCAATACATAAATTGATAAATAAGTTAATTTAATAAATTATTAATAAATACATTAGTGAAAATAGTTGGTTGGTTGTTCAACCAGAACAATTCCATTGTTCAAACTGTGTTCATAAAATTAGTTATCTATTTTACCTACCCAAATGTCTATTTTTACCCCCACTTGACAGGCCATTAAATTTATCAATAAATAACGAATAATATTAAACTAATAATAATATTAATAAATAATTAACTGGTCGCCATAATTTGGGTCGGGGTTTTTGGAGCTGTCAAGTTGCCGCAAACGCACAAAGAGCACTTTCAGTTTTGCGCCTCTAATGAATATCGAACGGCAACCTGCCCCTGAAACTTATTTTACTCGCCTAAACGCCTAAATTATTTACGTCCAATTGCCACCCGAGTTTGTGCGGCTCAATCGACTTATTAACGCACCGGGGAAATAAAACAAATACCTGTCAGTTGAACGTGTGAAATGATCTGTACGTAGTATCAGTTTGAAACAGTCACGTAAATATTAAACATTGAAAATTTATGAAAATCGTACCCGATGCAGTTGAATAAATAGGCGACAGTTCGACGGTTGATTTATCGGTTTTGGGCCGGTGTTTGCATTCGTTTCGGAAAAATTTCATGCTCCGGACCATCGGAAAAACTGATGAATTTTCATTTCATATCGACGCCAATCGATACGCCACCCGTGGCATAATGCGATCTGCTTTAATTTACACAATTAAGCGCGTATTTATGATATATTCATGTATAAATAAAGTTACCCTTTATTTATTAGTAATAGTTTATAATCGAATTATCCATTAATTTTTATTATGGTCACAGTACTTTATTGATTAGACTCAACCTTCACATATACTCTGTTGTTTTTTTTTTTTAATATTTACCAATAAATGAATGTGGTATTAAGGTTCGTCGTTCATAATTCATACAAACAAAACGTTTGATAGAGTTAATCAATAAACGAATGCGGTTGTATCGTTTAATTAGTTGGCGTGCGAGTGAATAGTTTGAGACGTCACTAACAATCCTGAATAAAACAAATTCCTAACTAGCTAAACAGACTGACAGATAAAGATATTAACTTGGGACTCTAAAATATAATATAATATTTCATAAAAATAAATGTTTACCTAATGTAAAATAAATTCGATTATAAACAACGTCATAAAGGCGATTTATGTGTGTTTTAAATATAAAATGCTGGCCGAGCTTTTTAATTAAGTAATATTGTTATGGCAGCGATAAAAAGTGATTGGAATAAATTTTTAGGCTCATGCAGGAACATATGCAAATCAACATAAATATTCATTGAGTGTGTTTTAACAATTAAATCATGAAAAACGGCCTTTTTAATCGACACAACGTGCGTACATTCAAATCATTATTTTATCGAAATTTTTAAAACATTTTTTAAATAACGGTGTTACATCAAAACTTGCTGTTATTGTTTGAAAACGCTGTACTTAAAACGAACTTGGCGCTTTAGAAGTTTACGACGCCTCTCGAAGTTGTTATGTGGCAAACATTACACAAGTTTGCACTCTTACAAGTCGCAATTAGCCGCGAATTACCATTAATTCAATATTTTTAAACACACTTTGCGGTTGGGTTTACGATGGATAAAATAGGAAATGCTTTGGTATTGATTTTGAAGTATGGCGTCGATAAAATATGAAACTCGGAACAAGCAACGTCGAATTTCGGCATTCTAATAATAATCAATTAGGGTCGACTTGAAAATTTCGCTCATTAAGCCTGATCGAATCGATTTTTTACAACGAACGGTGGAGTGAAACTCATCTAATGAAACAACGGAGATTTATATATATAAGGAATATTAGTGAAAATGTGCAAGCTGAAAATCTGGAGTGTGTACGAGTGTGTCTGGACTTTTGTGTTATTCTTGTTTAGGGAGTTCATACTGTTTTTTTTTGCTGTATAAGAACATGAAGGGCTTTCATTTTTGCCATTTTTTTGTGCTCTCAGACTGGATTACGTTTATTTTTGAAACAAAACACTCAGATATTTTATAATTAAGGTAATAAGTATACCATAGTAAATTAGTGCATAAATTTTTGTGGTATCATGTTTTCCAATATTAATTCAAACATCAAAAAAATGCCGAAAATATTTGGTGCACAAAGTAGCAAAAAAACAATTTTTTATTCGGATAATAATTTCAGTGTGACGGGAGAAATGCAGCCAGCATCCGGGCAGCGAAAATACAATGGAGACTAATATAATTTCGTTGCACATCCGGCTTTTGTTCACAATTAACCCGTAGTTCGTTCCTGGTTCAGGAATGGCGATTTTACTGTTTATTTGTGAAGATGTGGGACGCCAAAGGTCACCGTTTTACCTTCCATCGATTAATACCACCATGAATAATTTCTGTTGTTACAATGTTTGGACTAACTTTATTAATTATATACATGTATTGTATTTTATGTAAATACATGAAAATGAAACTAAACAAGCGCTGGTATTAATAATATATTTTTAAACAAGATTAATATCATGTATAATATTTTCCACCACAAAAATTGGATTTCAGCGTTTACAAATATTTGCTCAAACAGATAACGAGTTTATAATAAAAGTTAAATTAATTAAATTTGAAATCAGTTGTTTCAACAAAAACAATTCAGTTGTTTCTAATTTTAAAATAAATATTATAATTTATAAAATAATTAAGAATACAATTAAAATTACTAATATTTCTTAAACTTTTTGTCAAATATAAATTAAATTCTGTAATTATATAGAAATTTTGTTATTTTAATTACGTCTTAAGAATTATTAATGTTTCTTAAACTTTTTGTCATAAATTTGGAAAAATGTTATTCTAAATTTAAAATATTCTTAAATTTAATTTTTATTAGCAACACAAAAATTTCATTATTTTAAAGATTCATTTTGTTATTTAACAGTGTTAAAAAGAAGAAATAGAATCTCTTTTTACACAATTTTTAATATTCTATGAATTTTTATATTAATGAATTTCAGATATTATTTTTTTTTTTAAATATTCATAAGTATCATATCATAAATTAAAAATAAATGAAAATATGTAAGCACAAAATAAATTCTGTGAACTGTAACAAGAATTTTTTAATATTGTTTGTAACTGATCCTCAGTTTACACGAATTTTTTGAAAAATAAAGAGAATTAGGTGTATATCAATGATATTTAGAAATAATTAATAATATTTATTCAAAATTAATCATTTTTCTTCAATTTTTTATCATAGATTTGAAAAAATAATTCAATTGTTAGAGATCAAATAATTTTAAATAATTAATTTTAATTAATAAAATACAAATTTTATTATTTAACAGAATCAATGTCGTTTTGAAATAATTAAAAATATATACATCTCAAAAATTATTAATATTTCTTCAAATTTGTATCACAAATTTAGAAAAAAATTATTGCTTCTAATTTTAAAAAATTACTAAATTTTTAATTATCATTAACACAAAAATTTTATTATTTTCAAGAATTAGCTATATTATGAAACAATAAAAATATAATTTAGTAATTTCTTCAAGATGTCATAGATTTGAAAAATTAATAATCAAATTTAATTAAAAAGACATTTAATTTATTAATTTTTATTGATAATATAGACATTTTGTTATTTAAGAGAATCAATGTTATTTTAAAAAAATCTTAAAAATTATTAATCATCATTATTAATATTTATTTTTATTTTTGTCACAAACATAGAAAAATATATCAATTGTTTCATTTAAAACACCATTATTAATTATCATTAGCAACATAGAAATTTTATTTCTATATTGCTTGTATTAATAATACCCCTTCAAAATTAATAATATTTCTTCAACTTTTTATATAGATTTGGAAAAATAATAATCGAATTGTCGTTAAATTTAAAGTACTTTTAAATTATTAATTTTCATTAATCACATAGACATTTTGTTATTTAAGAGAATCAATGTTATTTTGAAATAATTTAAAATATATACATTTTAAAAATTATTAATATTTCTCTCAAATTTTTATCACAAATTTGAAAAAAAATATCAATGCTTCTAATTTAAAAAAAGCTATTAAATTATTAATCACAAATCATTAGCGACATAGACAACTTAAAAGAATCTGTTATTTTGAAATTATAAAAATATACATCTTAAAAATCATTATTATTTTTTCAACTTTCTCTCACAAATTTGGAAAAAACATTTTTCTAATTGATTCTAATTTTAAAATACTTGAATTATTAATATTAATAATATTATAGAAACATACTAATTCAATTAGTAATATTTTTAAATTATTAATTATTAATAATATAGAATTTTTTTATGTAAGACAATCATAATTAAAAAACTATTTACGTCTTATGATTTTATTATATCCCTTCCATGTTTTGTCACAAGTTTGAAGAAATATTATTTGATTCTAATTGATGTAACATATTTATACAAAACATTTTTAAAATTTATCCTTACAAATTTCGTTTTACGGAACACCTCACCGCATTGCACCAAATTATCATTGTTTTCCAAAAAAAATCCGGAGAGATCATCCCATTGTGTGAGTTCAGTCTGCGGTTTAAGCGCAGAGAAATGCAGACGGCGGCGGCGTCGCGACGCCGTCCCGTTCCATCCCGTCCCGACGTCGACGTCGCGTCCATAAATCAGGATCTTGTTGCGTCCTTCCTTTACCAAACCCCACCTCGATCCCCCAGTTTTGTTCCTGTTTTGCGGACGTCGTGCCCCATAAAATCCACCCCATATGAGAACTACGGAAAAAACGACGACACAAAACTGTATTACTGCACAATAAAATCGCAAAACAACAACAACGATATTTATGTCCGTTCGTCTGGACATATGCAAATTTCTGATGAAAATTTTCGTTCCACTTTTAAAGATAATGTTGCAAACGAGTTTGTAGTAAAAAATCGGTATATTTAATCACGACTATAGTATCATAATAAACAGGAACAAAATGCGAATAAATGATTCAAGTCGGAAAAGTTGTTTAAAAACTTTCGTTACAGTGACAAATGGATGGAATGGAAACGGGAATTATCTGAACGAAATTTTCGAAGGGGAAAATTAATTTCGTCTAATTTATCTCATAATTTACAAAACAAGCAACCAAAACGTATCGCCATGGAATAAATCAATCACTGGAGATATAACGGAGATAAATTCTTTAGAAAGGAGGAGACATTTTTGGGCTCCCATTTTTGTAGAGACAATTTATGCAAACCTCATTAATTTTGTGATTTTGTATTTGGGCTCCACGGTTATAAATAATAATTACGGTGTTTTATTGTCGCAGCTAAAACATTCTGTGCAATAAATCCGATAGTTTAATTAAATTTCCACACATTTCCATAATTCAACACGTTGCATTGTATCGAATAATGAACGAACATGCACCACACAAAAATGTTTCGATTCAATGCGATAGTTTCTCACACAGTAAGCGTAAAAGACAATAAAGCGTTTATAATTAATTAATTTTAATAACAGCAGTCGATGGAAAGTGATTGAACGAATTAAACGGACACTGGGTTAGTGCAATTAGTGTATAAATATTCTGAGTGCAGTCGAGTAGTTGGTGCAGCACTTCAGTTAATGGGGCGACTACTAAATCCATTTATCATTTCCTGTTGTTGACTTAAACGAACCTAACAAGGATATAAATTAAAATAATGTTCAGACATCAATTAAAAATTTATTCGTCTTGAAATTTTCTCAGAAAATACCCAAATACAAGTGGAAAAATATTATACTATTGTTGCTTGAGGGAACATTTTTATATTACACAAAAACCGTCATTGTTCACTTGACAACTTTGTTTTTATGCGTGTATTACAATGATTAATAGTCATTTTGGTAAACACCTAGCACAAAAAAAACCTTCAAGATAATAACAAGGGTTGATTTTCGTTTATAAAAAATGAACGCCACGGAGAATTTGTTGTGGCGAAGGTGGATGAAACATTATCGTTTGTGTCAGGGGTGAAATTTGCGATGAAAATTGTGGTTCACGTATGAAAAACGGTTTCCATCAGACACGCCGGACCCATAAATATTAATGGGGTGCATTAAGATCCCATGCCTGACCACCTGCTTGCTCCTCACTCCCTTTTAATAATCGTAATTTCCATCCCTGGGGCAACAATATGCATCATGTAGCGTAAATTCTGTTTCATTAACTATTATAAAATATTTAAAGTGGTATTTTGTCCAGCATAAATTGGTTTATAGTTTCTAAATTATGAAAACGGTTAAAAGGATGTTTTTAAAAGTTAATGCCCTTGGATTTCTTACTGTTAAAAGGCACTTAAAAGATAACAGCGGGATTACGAGCAAAGTCTTCTTATTAATTTTATATGTTATTAAATTTTTCTGTTAATAACTATCCGGTTTTCATAGCGCCTTTTTATGTATTACATAAATTTTATCCAAACTGCAGGAAGAATTGCTAAAAAACTGACTTACTTATTTTCCTCATATATTTGCGTGCAGGTATGTAATGGGAAAACCGCACGGCCGTGTTTTTCGGAAAATTCGATTTCAATATTGTCTATCGGGCAAAAGGAAAACGGGTAGGCGAAATGGATTTTAAATCTGGTCGTGCGGGAGGCGAAGTAATTTCCGCAGGACACACCGTCCTTTTTCTGTCCCCCACGTCCTTTGTTTTATATTTGTTTTCGTTCTAAAATACACCACACACATGCATGCACTCAATCTATTACCGCGGGACAACCACTTTGAATTAATTAATGAAAAATTTTAAAACCGAAGGAACCGTGATGAATTTATTTATGTAATTCTGTTTCCCATCTCTGTGCTTCTTTATTTGTTAAAATAAACGAAAATTTCTGTTCCATTTGATGGCTTTCCGACGAAACAGGAATAAACTTGCGATATCTGGTGCCATAATGGCATTGAATTTAGCTATGGAAAAACGTTGTATTGATTTGATTGATGGATTCCCGAGGCGATTTTCCATAATTATCATCCAACCGTCGCAACAATCCATCAATAATTCGCTTTATTTACTCGGGACGTATAATGCAAATAGCTAGTCTCGATTACACATTACCATTCAAATTAGATAAAATTTTAGTTTGCCTTTGCCATTATAAATTATTGTTATTATTCCTAATCGAATTTCTATTACGTACTTGTTGTAATCTATGTTTACACATTGATGTAATTTAAAAAAGTATATATTGCCCAATATAAGTTGATTTAAAATACTTAATACTTTAATGTAATGGACCTGTATTTAATGGAAATTCACGTTATATGGACCATTTCTTAAGGTTCTATGTTAAATATTTTTTACAAATATTATTTTATTAAATTTATTTAATTATTCAATTTAATCAACGTTAAAATGGACAGGACTATAAAGGACTTTCGCATTTAATGGACTTATAATGAATGGGTCCATTATATCAGTCATACGCTAGGATATTCCCCTTATTTTGCAGGTGTTAGAATTGCCTGTCATTAACAATTAGACTTTGAATTTCAAAGTACAAGTACATTATATATTTATGGAAAAAAATATAAACAAAATTAATTTATACTCAAAAATAATTTAAAATCTTCATAGAAAGGGCTTATGAGATAAAGAATTTTTATTTTTAGATTAGATAAATTTCATTTTTCCGTTTTCCCTCTGTTTTATTAAACTTTCTAATATACATTTCTATCTTTTAAATCATTCAAATTTTAATCTTTTAAAAGATTTAAGTAAATTTCTTTGTTTTATATTCCATACTCGTTTTAGTAAATAAATAAATTGAACATATTGATTATTTTTATTTTAAATTTTAAAAACCTCATAAAAACTACTTTTTAGATAATAATTCTACAAATTTATTAAATTATATTTTTAAATATTTTTTACTATCCTTCTGTTTGTATCTGTTAATTAAATTTTTTAATGTACATTTTAAGGTTTTTATCTAAATTCCATTGTTTTATATTCCATACTTGTTTTTGCGTATAAATAAATTGAATTCATTCATATTGATACTATTTTAGTCTTAATTTTAAAAATTCATGAAAACTATTTTTAAGGCAAATGATTATACAAATTGATTAAATTATATTCTTAAAATTGTGTGGATATTTCTTTTTTCTTTCTATTTAATATTTTGCTATTTTTAACTGTTAATTAAATTTTTTAATATATGTTTTAATTATTTTTAAAATTTTTGTATAAATTTCGTTGTTTTATATTCTATATTTTCAAAGAATAAATAAATTGGATATATATTGATATGATTTTTTAATCTTAATTTTAAAATCTCATAAAAGCATTTGCATTAATGCAAATAATTATATAAATTGACTAATTTCTATTTTTAAATATTTTGTGGATATGTTTTGCTTTCTATTTTATATTTTATATAAATATATTTCTTTTTAACCTTATTAAAGGTTAAATTTTATTATTTTATATTCTAATAAATAAATTGATCAAAGTATATAATATTTTATGGTTATTTATTACTTGTATTTTCTATTTTGCTATTTTTAACTCTTAATTAGAAAATTCAATATATGTTTCTGTGCTTTCAATATATTTATGTAAATTATATTGTTTTATATTCTTTATTTGTGCTTAAGAATAAATAAATACACTAATATATGTATGTCTATATATATTTTTAATTTAAACCCAACTGAAATGCTCATTATAAGCAGGTTCAGATGTATACATTAGATTTCTTGTGTTTTTAATAATACCTTTTTATTTTACTTTTTTGCACATTTGATATGTACTATGGATAAAGATTAAATATATGTCTTCTCCGTATATTTATTCTTTTCTATGGACACACATTGCGGAATATTTCATGAGAATCCGCATCGATTTAGACACACGAAACAAAAACGATTCGTCTCTTACGTCCAAATACCACCTCACCCCCATTAAAAACACAGACAGACGCGGAGCACTCTTTGGAGCACAAAATCGGGTTTGCATAACTCGACCGTGGAACAAAGCAACGTGGTAGTGACGCCAAAGCGCGAACTCTGTTAAAAAAAAACGGCGTCGCATAAAAAATATTAATTACGCAATCGTAAAAAACAATTTGCACCGTGGAAGCGATGCAGATGACGCCCACTCCGACGTCCGTATGTCACGTTCGACGTTTCCGTTTATGCTGAGACACGGTCAGTTATTGCGCCGATGGCAAAAAGAATAATTAATTTCGGTGGAACATTAGAGGCGAATTAATCGGGTACGTGTACGGGCGGAACATAAAGGCATTAAGTACGTTAACAGTTCAGGTATTAACTGGCAGTTTGGTGGAAAGTTAATTAAACAAGTCTAGCTAACTGGTGGATACATCGATATGTATTCCGTATTTGCCTACGGTTTACAATTTGTTGGTGCAATTAATGTTGTGTCTTACATTCTCGGACGCACAATCCATGTATAAACTAATTGAACTGATGTGTTGTTTACTGCGAAAAAATGCGGTCCTACATTAATTTATAACGTCACAACTTACCACTAATTATTATTTACACAATCATAATTTAACATGTTGTTGGATTTATTAATTTAATATCTTAATTATAAATTATTAATTAAAATTCTCTAAATGATTTTCAGAAATTAATATTTAGTTTAATAAGTTTTGTTACAATTTTTTACTTCGTATTTTCTGTTTATTTAGTTTTAATAGTTAATTACAGTTTTGTAAATCATTATCTAAATTTAGTACTGAAGCTTTATTTTATTTTTACTTTATATTTTCTTTTATCTCATTTTTACCAAAAATTAATTAAATTTTCGCCTATAATTATCCAAAATTAATATTAGTTCAATCATAATTTAACATATTCTATAGAAATTTTTTTGCCTTGTATGTTCTTTTAATCAATTTTACATGTTAGTTAAACTTTAACAGATAATTATCCAGGGTTAGAAATTAGTTCAATTATATTTTCCCTCATTTTATTGAAATTTTATACTTCAAAATATCTTTTCTATTTTTCTTTGTTAATCTTCTGAACGTAATTAATAATTATATTAGTTCAATTGTATTCCAATATATTTTATAGCAATTTTGTACTTTGTATTTTTTATCTGTTTTCCATTTTTAATTAAGTTATCTTTTCAAATAATTATATAAAATTAACAGTAATTTAAGTCATATTTTGTATTGTTAGTTAAATTATTTTTGTAAATAATTATACACAATTAATAATTAGTTCAATAATATTTCAATATATTTTGTAGTAATTTCTAATGTTATATCTTTTTATGTTTTTTTCTCTTAATTAAAATTTCAGAACCGGTTATCTAAAATTAATACTCAGTTCAATTATATTTCAATACATTTTATGATCATTTTTATGTATTTTACATTGTTAATTAGATTATTTTTTAAATAATCATCCAAAATTAATAATTAGTTCAATTTTATTTAGACACAATTTATATATTTTGTAGTAACTTTTAAAATTTTTTAGTTTAAATATTTTATACATAGTTGATAGGAATGTTTTACTTTCAATTTTTTTAATTCCTTTAATGCATTAAACTTTTGATAATTATCCAAAATTAATAATTAGTTTAATTACATTACTAAACATTTTGTGGGTATTTTTAACTTTATTTTTTTATCTGTTTTTCATTATTATTCATTTTTTGCAAATAATTACCCGAAAGGAATATTCATTTTATTTATGTTTCAATATATTTTATGGAAATTTTTTACTTAGAATCTGCTTTTCGTGGTAAAATATATTTTCGATAATTATTATACAAAGTTAATAATTAGTTCAATTATTTTGCAATTAATTTTATAGTCATATTTTACTTGATTTTCTCATTTTATCTATTTTCGATTATAAATTAAATTATTTTAGGGAATAATTAATCAAAATTATATTTTAATACAATTTATGGAAACTTTACATTTTAATTAATTAAAGTTTCAATAACAATTATTCAAAATTAATAATTAGTTTGTTTTTTATCTGTATTTATTGACAATTAATTTTCAGAAATATATATTATTTTAATATTAGTTTAATTATATTATATATATTTTATGGCAATGTTTTGCTTTGACTTGTTTTATTTGCTTTCTTTTATTAATTAAAATTTTGTTAATTATCCAAACCTAATAATTAGTTCAATTACATTCATTTTGTGGGTATTTTTAACTTTATTTTTTTGTTTTTCTTTATTAATTCAACTTTTGCAAATAATTATCCGAAATGAATAATTAGTTTAATTATGTTTCAATATATTTTATGGGAATTTTTTACTCAGAATTTTCTTTTTATCTGTTTTTCATTGTTAAATAAACTTTCGATAATAATTATACAAAGTTAATAATTAGTTCAAATACATTTCAATTCATTCGGTGGTCATTTTTCATTTTATTTTGTCTTTTTTCTCTTTTTGATTATTAATTAAATTATTTTAGGAAATCATTATTCAAAATTAATAGTTAGTTCAGTTATATTACAATTCATTTATACCTCAGACTCTTTTACTTTGTTTTTTCTTTTTATTTGTATTTATTGTAAATTAATCTTCTGAAAAAAATATATAAAATAATATTAGTTTATTTATTATTTCAATGTATTTCATTATATTTCACCATTTTTTTACTTTATTTTTTCGTTTTATCTATTTTTCGTTGTTAATTAACTTTCTGAAAATAATTATCCAAAATTAATAATTTTTATTATTCTGGATTAATACTAAATATATTTTAACAAATTTTATGGAAATTTATTAGTTTCTATTTTCCTTAAATAATATTTTATGGGAATATTTTCCATCCTTTTTCCATTTTTTCTGTTTTAATTAAACATTTCAAATATTCAAAAACTGATATTAACTTAAAAATATTTTAACATATTTTATGGGTATTCATTACTTTGTATTTTCAGTTTGTCATATTCAAATTACATTATGCGTTGCGTGTGACTGTAAATGAAAATTAATTTTTTACAGGTAACACATACGCAAATCGTTACACATTCGAACACTTGATCGAGTTCCAAACGCGACACGAACGAATATCGGACCTATTTTCTCACGAAAACGATAAACTACAATGTTTCGTTTTTTTAATTTCACGAACGAGCCAATAAAACATTTGTAAATTAGTCGGAGGAAAAGAGTCCTCATAAAAAACAACTCTTAAATGAAACGTCACAACTGTTGCCCAAGTTAAATTGGACCGTCGTCTAATTAGAATGTAAATACACCCCGTGAAACGTTTTACATGTTCAGGTCCATTAAATTATTTACATTAGTTTTGTATTTTTGAACGCCCCCCTTAGCAACGACGACAAGCGAGGAATTCGTCGTCCATGATTTAAGGACGGAGATCCTCGAATACTTGAAGGTGGTGGAGTTTAGCACCTCCGTGGTGGCGTTAATTAAATTTTGTTATGCGGCTTTCGGGGGTCGATTTTTAATTAAACGCCAACTGTTGATTAAGATATATTGTGTGTGCCGCTAATTCTGCATTTGTGTGGAATAATTAAGGGACCAGCGGCGTTCATACTTTTATTCCCAGGTTGTCGTTAAGATAACCAACTGTGTGTTTTTTTTCGTCTGTTACAATTTCAGTTTTTAATTAAGACGTAATATTAAACGACAAAAAAGCTCGCTCTGCCGACACGCAAACGACCCGACCAGGGAAATGTCGTTGACCTTCCATAAGTTTTCCCCTAAGGAAGAAAAATACTATTATAATTTATATTTTACGTTGTATAACGACATTAACTAAATTGTTTTTTTTTTTAATCTTTTTATTTAAAATGGAACAAAACCTTCTTAAACTCGTTTAATTTGTTATTTAATTGTTTAATTATTAAAATATATTTTTATGTTATATTATATATGTTCAAAATATTCTACTTTATTTTGAAGGTATGTTAAGAGTGATTATAGAAAAACTATTCGATGTCATAGTTCTTGTAGTGCCTCAGGTGGAGTCTGATAAACTAACGAATTAATCTCCACAAATAAAAGTCAAAGGGGATTAAATCTGGTGTTCTTGGGCCACTCTAATGGCCCTCTTTGGCTAATACATCTACCAGAACGTAAAGCCAATTCCTGACTGACAATGCATAATGGGGTGGTGGTCTTGTTGGAAATGAAGGTTCTCCTCACTGAGTATCAGGATGTCATCCCTATCTCCCTGATCTTGTGTTCTTGTGTAATTAATACATCAATAATAGTAGTACAATGACGCTTTTAAAAATATTAGAATCTGGCATTTTCCGTTGATATTTTATAGTGATTAACCTTTAAGACTGATTACCATAAAATCTAATTGATTAAATTGGATATTTTTCATTTCATTTCAAATCTCCTTTAGGCTAATTACCCTTGGTACTTTATACTATTATTTGTTTAAATTAATCATTGATTTGGGCTAAGGATAACAGAATTTTCTGTCTAAAAACGTTGATTGATAAAAAAACAGGCATTATTCGAAGAGGGGCTTTGGCGTCCCGACGCCGAACACAGATTTAGACATTGCAATGGAGAGATTTACTTCTTACTTTCGCTTTGATCCCGCAAATTTACTCGTTTCTGTCTATGCTTCTTCGTAACATTTGAACTCTCTATTTCCTTAATTCCCAAATGGGGACTCTGTTAAAAAAATCCACTCTTTTTTTCTGTTTTAATTGTTTATTATTTTATGTGAGTGTTCGATTGTTTTCTTAACACAAAAACCGACATTGTTGTTTGTTCATTTAATGGACTACGAATAAATCCAAGCAAAATCGATTTCAGTTAACTCTAATTGAGCAAAGTATACAGATGCCATAAAATTGGTAAAAATAAAGTTGATGTTTCAAACACGAGTTTTGTGCATATTCGAAATATCTATTCGAATATTTAAATCGGATGTTCCGGTTTGGATTCATCACGGCGCGTCTCTGTTGAAATTTATTTCGAGTTTAGCCAATTTTCCATCTTTGTGTGTGTGTGTGTGTTTGGTTGGCGCAAACGTCGAAACATGAATAAATTATGCACGACAATCAGAATATTTTCGAGGTGTTTTATATTCTCCTTATTCTCGATATCAGAATATGCCATAAAACGGAATTCGTAACAAAATATTTCGCCATGTCAATTGCAAATTGAAATTTTATAGTCAAACATGATTAAGGAACAGTTTGCAGTCAATTTCGAAAATTCAAAGCACCGTCGAATTGAAAGTGAATAGTTTTTGTTAGTGATAAATCTGCGTTTTCAATCGAGGCGAGGGAAGTTTTAATTTGGCCGCCCGAATCGGCCGTAAATTATAATCGGAAAGTTGTCCGGACATAAATTATGATCGGGTGCAAACAAATAACCTACAAATGATTATTTACGGCTGAAGGGACGAACTGGACTCTCACGTTCTAATTCATTGGGTGACACAATATTTTACTTCTTAGATTTTATTTATACATTTAAAAAATATTAGGTGTTTCTAAAATAGGTGGTCAAAATTTGTGAGCAACTAAAACAAGCTTAATAATGAAGGAAATCTAATTAAAAAGTTTCCATCTCAATTTTAAATTTCAAAAATTGTTTTCTCTCATATTTCTGTAACCTTTGGTCCATTCGCGTTTAAATTTGATACTTGTTTTCCTAAAATACATACCTACAATTCAATGTAATAAACTTTATCCATAATGATATATGGAGAGATTTCTGAAATGACAAAAACAGTTGTGTTAATCAAAATTAATCTAGGGCACATTTTTTCTGAAATTGTGCAAATAGTAGGAAAAACTCAATAATTTAAAAAATATTCAGTGCAAAAAAGGAGAGGAGAACTCCCAGAATAAACGTTTCTGTATCATTATGGAAAAAGTTCATAACATTGATTTGTAGGAAAATACATAAGAAGTTTAAACTCGATTGGATCAAAAGTTACGGAAATATGAGAAAAAAACAATTTTTGAAATTTATATTTGAGGAGCTGTATTTTCTTCAGGAGAAACTTTACTCCCAAGTTTTGACCACCCATTTTAGAAACACCTATATATATAATAGTATATTACATATTTAAATACGACTGCTAGTTAAATAATTGATTTGAAAGATAAAGTAGTTTCCAGACTTTCGAAGTAATTAATATATAAATATGTATTAGAAGTTTTAATTAACCCATGAATAATAATGATTACGGAACTGGTGAACTACGTAACACCCATTAAATACTTAATGTTTTGTATTTAGTTTCCATTCTAAATGTATGCTCCTGCCCCCTAACTTTTCTCCAACTCACTTGTTTGTTTGTGTTTTGTCAATTTAAATTTAATTTTGTTGTAATTAATTTCCATCACTTGCATTAAATTATTTAAAATATCTGAAATCCAAATAAGTAACGAAAACAAGCAAGTAATTGCAAATTAGGAATTAACGACGTATGAAACACGATCGCAGACAGATGAAAATTGAATCAGAAAACGATGCTAACGATTAAAACCTGGCGTTGAAATTGAGGCGTGCTTATGAAAATTTAGTCGCGCCCGGTTTGCAATTAAAGGAGTCGTGCCCGTGCACACGTGCATCCACGTCAACGTTGGATTTTCCAATTTGCACGGTCGACGATTTGCGGCACGGCACCAGGAACGGGAATGATTTCGTTTCTGTCTCGGTTCCGGCGCGTCTTGTTTCCGATGTAAGGGAATTGAATGTTGCACAAGTGGAAACAGATACGCGATCCGTACAGTCGATCTTGTTTCCTCGCGAATCACGGAGGACGAACTAAAAACTATATTCCAGGATTGTACGTATCTATTTAGAAAGTTTCTCATTCTCTTCTTCGTCTCATTTTAGATTAATTTTAATTACGTTCTTAAATAGTCGTTGATTGTTAATTTTCTTCATTTATATCTGAATTTTTCGTTGACAACTAATGAGAAATACTCAAAAAATGTTTTTTACTTTGAATTTTGTGAAAATTCAAGTAGTTTTTGTAGGATTGATAAAACACGACAACATTACTAACATCATTTAAGGACGTCGTTGGAAACTTTGTCAGTAGGAGAAAAAGAGATTATAAGCAAATTTCTGTAAATCTAAGAAATTGCGTTCAGTTGTTGTTGAATGTTAATTCATTTAGATCTGTATTTCTTCATTGACAACTACAGAGATAGTGAATATGACAAAAATTACAAAGGCGTTTGATGTTAACATATTCTAAGCCATTATTATTGGTTCCTAATATGAGAAGTTCTTCAAAAATATTTCCTACTTTAAATTTTTAATGTTTTGTGGAAATCCAAGTAGTTTTTATAGGACCCTGATTCATGGTTCTT
The DNA here is from genome assembly GCF_024364675.1 of Aethina tumida. Taxonomy (NCBI): domain Eukaryota; kingdom Metazoa; phylum Arthropoda; class Insecta; order Coleoptera; family Nitidulidae; genus Aethina; species Aethina tumida. The sequence continues at coordinate 14,961,883 of NC_065441.1, forward strand.
GATATTGATAAAGCACGACAACTTCACTAACGTTATTCAAGGACGTCATTAGAAACTTTGTCAGTAGAAGAAAAAGAGGTTGTAAGCAAATTTTTGTTTATCTTCTAAGGAATTGCAGTGATAAAAACGTTCAGCTGTTGTTGACTGTTAATTATCTTCATTTATATCTGAAATTCTTCATTGATAACTAAGGAGATATTGCAGATGACGAAAATTACAAAGTAGTTTGATGTAAACATATTCTAAGCCATTATTATTGGTTTCTAATATGAGAAGTTCTCCAAAAAATATTTCTTACTTTAAATTTTTAATGTTTGGTGGAAATCTAAGTTGTTTTTGTTAGACTATAATTCATGATATGGATAAAACACGACAACTGCATTAATAACATTCAAGGACATCGTTGGAAACTTCGTTAGTAGAAGAAAAAGGGACTGTAGGCCAAATTTTGTGAATCTTCTAAGAAATTATAGTAATAAGAACGTTCAGTTGTCGTTGAATGTTAATTATCTTCATTTATATCTGAATTTCTTCACTGACAACAAAGGAGATATTGAAGATGACGAAAATTATAAAATAGTTTGATGCGAACATATTCTAAGCCATTATTATTGGTTTCTAATATGAGAAGTTCTCCAAAAAATATTTCCTACTTTAAATTTTTAATGTTTTGTGGAAATCTAAGTTGTTTTTGTTAGACCATAATTCATGATATGGATAAAACACGACAACTGCATTAATAACATTCAAGGACATCGTTGGAAACTTCGTTAGTAGAAGAAAAAGGGACTGTAGGCCAAATTTTGTGAATCTTCTAAGAAATTATAGTAATAAGAACGTTCAGTTGTCGTTGAATGTTAATTATCTTCATTTATATCTGAATTTCTTCATTGACAACAAAGGAGATATTGAAGATGACGAAAATTATAAAATAGTTTGATGCGAACATATTCTAAGCCATTATTATTGGTTTCTAATATGAGAAGTTCTCCAAAAAATATTTCCTACTTTAAATTTTTAATGTTTTGTGGAAATCTAAGTTGTTTTTGTTAGACCATAATTCATGATATGGATAAAACACGTCAACTGCATTAATAACATTCAAGGACATCGTTGGAAACTTCGTTAGTAGAAGAAAAAGGGACTGTAGGCCAAATTTTGTGAATCTTCTAAGAAATTATAGTAATAAGAACGTTCAGTTGTCGTTGAATGTTAATTATCTTCATTTATATCTGAATTTCTTCATTGACAACAAAGGAGATATTGAAGATGACGAAAATTATAAAATAGTTTGATGCGAACATATTCTAAGCCATTATTATTGGTTTCTAATATGAGAAGTTCTCCAAAAAATATTTCCTACTTTAAATTTTTAATGTTTTGTGGAAATCCAAGTTGTTTTGTTAGACCATAATTCATGATATTGATAAAACACGACAACTGAATTAATAATATTCAAGGACATCGTTGGAAACTTCGTCAGTGGAAAAAAAGGGACTGTAAGACAAATTTTGTAAATCTTCGAAGGAATTACAGTATTAAAAACGTTAAGCTGTCATTGAATGTTAATTATCTTCATTTATATCTGAAGTTTTTCATTGACAACTAAGGAGATATTGAAGATGACGAAAATTACAAAATAGTTTGATGCAAACATATTCAAAGCCATTATTATTGGTTTCTAATATGAGAAATTCTCCCAAAAATATTTCGTACTTTAAATTTTTAATGATTTGTACAAATCCAAGTAGTTTTTGTTGGACCATAATTCATGATATTGATAAAACACGATAACTGCATTAATATCATTCAAGGACATCGTTGAACACTTCGTCAGTGGAAAAAAAAGGGACTGTAAGACAAATTTTGTAAATCTTCTAAGGAATTACAGTATTAAAAACGTTTAGCTGCCATTGAATGTTAATTATCTTCATTTATATCTGAATTTCTTCATTGAAAACTAAAGAGATACTGAATATGAAGAGAATTACAAAGAAGTAGTTTTTGTAGGATGGTATTGATGAAACACGACAACTTTAATAACAACATTTAAGGACATTACTGGAAACTTTTTCAGTAAAAGAAAAGGGGATTGTAAGCAAAGCTTTGAAAATCATCTAAGGAATTACTGTAATAAAAAATTCTGCTGTCGTTGAATGTAAATTATCTTCATTTATATCTGAATTTCTTCACTGACAACTATGGAGGTACTGAATATGATGAAAATTACAAAGCTGTTTGAGATAAAGATATTATTCTAAATATTAGATGTTGGAAACGGTACAACTGATTACATAAAAATATTAATATATAGGCACTTCGTTTCACAAGACTTATCCAATAGTCATTTTGACACTGACACATCGCATTCATCAGCCATCAACACTCAAATTTCAGTGGAACCTTAAAAAATGGGCGACGAAGAAGTAGAAACCGCCGACAAGGCGTCATCAGCGAACACAGCCTCTCAAGTACTGTACAAGAAAGAAATCAGAAACCGTCCCGATTACGGCATCAAAAGAGTTCAAGTGATGCCGGGATTGCCGGCCGATTATTCCACAGGCTACGACGAACCGATAAATTACACCCCATTCGTTCCGTCGCTGACACCTGAATGTTCCGCCGAATACAACCCCATGACCTACGTTTTCAGAATTCCCCAGTTCAACGTGAAGAAAAGGATGAAAAACATAAAGGCGAAATGTCCGCCGTTCCACATATTGTTCGATCACACCGTCGCGGTGATTTGGGCCGTTCTGTCCCCCAACCAGTACTCGTGTCCGTTGGGCGTTTCGCAGTTGCACTGGGCGTATATCTTTTTGAAGGGTTTGAGGAAACGCAGCGGCTACTACTCGGAGGATATGCAGATCATGTTGGATTTGTTGATAAAAATGACGAACAAGGCGTACGCGATGTTGAACCCGGAACTGGAAAAGATCAACATTGCCAACGAGAACATAAGGAATTACGACGTGTTCGGTTCACCTTCCGACATCCTGAAACAGCCCATTTCGCTGAACTACGAGGAAATGAAAGTGAGGGCGGAACAGTTGATCGGCGACAACATAGAAAGGGAACCGGTATTGGACGAGGAACAACTCAAGGAAAAGATCGACATAATGATAGAAGAAATGGAAGAATTCGAAGAACTGGAACCGGCTAGGAAGGAACAACTGGTCAAGGACTTCGTCAAGTTCAAGGACCAGATACAGAGGAGATGCCACGAACAAATGGAAGTTTTGTTGGCCATACAGAGCGTCATGAAAGAAATCAGTCCCGAGTTGTTCCCGCCAACACCCCCGAACCCTTGTGAAGAAGATGAAGATTAGATTTAATGTCCATGGCAACGGCAAATGCCAAATTAATATTTATTCAAAATTGTCAGTGGCACATCACGATTTAAAATGGAGCATATTGAAAATGTTTTCGAAGCCAAAGAACAACCTTGCAAAGGTGATCATGTACGGCAACTTTCTACATCTAGTGTACCGCAAAAAAGCATTTGCAGAAAGGCAGTCGATCGCATAATCGAAGACATTGAGAAGTTCGAGGATTTAGATCAAAAGAAAAGGGAGCAAGTCGTCAGGGATGTGATCAAGTACAAGGAACCGTTAAAAGCACGAACTGACAAACAGATCGCAACTCTGTTGGCTTTGCAAAACATGTTGAATTTAGTGAGCCAGGATAATAAGAAAGGAAACGAAAAACGTAAACTCGTAATTTCGCTTAATAAGTAACCATTGTTCGGTGTTGGGATTCTGTCATTAAAACATGTTTATTTATTTATGAAGGGTACGGTTTTATGGAACATTCAGAATCAAGTGTATGTTAATAAATGAATGCAACCATTTATGTATGTGTTTTATTTGAACATATTTTTTAAACAAACCATATTTATCCATGCAAAAATGACTATTAATCAATTTTGAGATAATTACTTTTTTTATCCAATCACACTTGACTAGACGTGTTGATTAATCAGTAATTGAATATGAATAAAAAATTACAAAAACCCCAAGGGAGAACAGAATTGAAATTGAATATGCAGGAATAATTAATTTAGGTGAAAATTTGCCGGTAAAAAATTCCCTACTACACGAAGCTTATTTGTCTGCTAATTCGATTTCGTCGAACTGGATCGAATTGAAAATTGAATATAAACACGAGCGGACACACTACACTTTGAAATTGTTGGTTTTTCATTTAATTCAAATCGATTCGTTTCCATTAGAATTTTCTTCTGGCGAAACACGAAAGTCAATTTCTCACTTGATGGGTTTCGGTGTTCCAGAAAATTCAATTTTATTGGCGAGTCTCAATCAAAAAATGAAAATGTCATGGTTCATGGACATATTAGAAAATATATACGACAAAATTTTAAATTAGGTCGTTGGAAAAGCAATACGAGGTGTTTTCGCAAGCTAATCACTGAACTGTGTCGATGGAATTGAAACGTCCGACTTTTTCCGACTAAGGTAAAAACAGGCGTTAATGGTCGCTGGTAAATGGAGCAATAATAATGCAGCGTCGCGACGCCCCAAACTTCCAAAGTGAAATCTGGTGTAATACAACAAAGGAAAACGGGCGAAAACTGTAACTTTCCTTCGGCACGGGGCGACATTAAACTTTTCAACGAGTAAAAGTGCTTCCACTGTCTGTTGTTCGTACGATTTACATCCAGATAACAACTTATATGACTACATTATTTTGTAAAAGCATAATTTTCCATTTACTTAAAAAAAAACCTTGACTGTTATTCACGTTTAAAGTAATTGAACGTGACCAATCGTGATAATGGCGTTGGAATTGGTCGCGATAACAGTAATAGGAACGGAGCAAGAAGAGTAAAAAGGGAGGCAATTACGTGTGGAGCATCGTTTCCATCCGAGCAGGATAATGAGGTGGTCACTGATTTAATGGAACACATGTCCTCCAGATCTGGACCTCGTATCTTATCTAGGGTGGGGTCTAAGGTCGGGGTATTAGTCCTACACGAGGGACCGGACGGCTGTTCGCCACGACTTTTGGTGCATACAAATCTGATTCTTCGCTCCCGGAATCGTTTTATGGACTCGGAAACTATTTGTCTGGACGCTGGTTAAGTTTAATTTAGTGGCGTTTAAAAGTGCTAGATTTTAACATTGTTCACTTTGGCGAGCTTCCAAAAGATTTCATTTTTTTTAAAGATAATTTTGTGTTGATTTAATGACACTATACTTTGTACTGGTTATTTCCATTCCAGTACAAACAAAGAAAGGGAATAAGTTGTATCGACCGACTCTGAATAAAAATATAATGAAAGAATAAAATTAGTTCCCGGACTCGTTAATTGCCATTGTGAGGAATGTGTTGAACAACACTTTTATTTTATTCCAGGCGATAAGGGCGAAGAAATTTATGTTTCGGACGATTTATAAATAACCGTTTAAGCATTAAACGGTTAGTGAGGCATTTGTGCTCTTAAAAATGGCGTAGAGTCGAGACATTTAGATCAGTTGTTTAGATGAGAGGCGCACAATCAGTTATTAATCTAGGGTAAATGCGAAAGAAGGACATAAACTAATGTCTAAAGGACAATATCAAATAAGAAGACCGTTCTAAGGGTAAACACACAAACAAGTAAATATTTTGTTTGAAAACATGCGAGTCGATAATTTATTACGGAATTATCCGTGGATTTAAATAAAGCTGCTTCGATAAGGCGTAAAGCTGCGAAAATTAAAATTCAGCTCACCAGAAATGAAATACTGGCCTTTGGGGTTTTGTTCTCCAACCGAAAAATTATTATTTATGGGGGTTTACATCGTTTAATATCTGTATCATTTTTGAGTCAATTATGATACTGAAATAGAAAAGAATTATCTGTTAATATGACCTAATTAAATTGATTGGTAAATTTTCTGTGATTTTCTATCAGTAATTAGAGTGTCCAATTAATTATTTCTAGGATAAACATCGAAGTCTAAATGGAATTGGTCAATTTGCAATTAACGTTTTGTTAATTGGTTTTCGATCAGGATTATTTACTGGCCAAAATTATTTTAACAGTTTATCATGATTTACTTATCAATCGATGTTTACTATATCAATGATGATGTTCTTTGTACTATATATTACTAAAAATAATTAATTTCTAAATTACATACAAATAAATATATTTGATTCATTTTTTAACACACAAAAAATGAGAATAACAAGAGAAATGTGATTAGAATTTTGTTCTGAAAAGTGCTTAAATCAAAGTTTTATACAGTTTTCCCCGTTTATGGAAAAACAACGAGTGGGAAAACAGTGGCAAGTTTGGTAAAGTCGAATAGAAACCAATTACGTGTAACTTCCTTTTGATGCGGTATTATTTGGTACACTAACAACTTCCTAAGTCGAGTTTTATATTGCCCGAACATATTATCTTTGTTCAAAACTTAACCACTGATCTCAAACTACTTTTTTTCCATCAAGTTTCTATTAAATTTGGTCGATATTTAAAAGAGGAAACTTTTGTTTAAAAATGTTTGCTTGAATAAATATCAGTTAATAAAATAAAAAATAAGTCGTAGAAACATTTTATTACATATACAAAAACATTTTACATTTAACAGATATTCTGTTGGATGCGTACTTCTCTGAGAGCTTTTGGCAAATGGTGTTCTAAACTTTCTATATTGTCCATGCGTTCTTCGCACATGTTCTTCAGCTGTTGTTTGTAATAAAAGAAGTGTTGTACCAGGAGTTTCTTCTCCTGTTCAGATAAGTCGTCCCCGAATTGTAAATCCTTGACAATTTCACTTACTCTTTGTATAAGTTCATTCTCGTTGAGCTGCGGCAGTTTTTCAGCATTCTGCAGATCTATTGCTGCAGCTCCACGTTGCTTCAATTCACTGTAAGTCGAAGAAAAAGGTATTTCGACTAAGTCAAAATTGTCTTCTTCTGTAATTTGTTGGGTCATTTCAGTAATTTTCTCCAAGTCCTCTTCTTGAGCCTTCTGATACAACTGCAACAACGCCCTTTGCATTATTTCTAACATACATTTAACATCCTTCGAGTGATCCCCTTCAGATTTCCTGATGGTTTTCAGAAAATTATAAGCCCATTGCACCTGCGCAATTCCGCAGGGACAATCGTAAGAGTCTTTGGACAACAGAATCCAAATCACGGCGACCGTGTGGTCAAACAGCACCTCAAACGGTGGCGACTTACCCCTGAACGCGTGCAACTTTCCCTCCAAATTCTGCTGCGGGAACCTGAACACGTACGTCATTGGCACATACTCGGAGGTTTTTTCTTCTGGCAAAGTGGGCACGGTCAAGTGGTAGGAGGTGTGACCTCCGGGCATCACGTGCACCCTCTTGAAGCCGTAGCTTTTCTTCTCCTTTTTTTGTTGTCTGTAGACTTCGAAGGAACTGGCTTTGGGGACGTCGCCGCCCGCCTCGACGGTTTCTTCCGGTTCGTCGGACATTTTTTACTGTAATTTTGACTTTACTTAACTTGGTGCAAACGTCACCGAAAAATGACAACTATTATAAAATAAATAGATTGAAAAAACCCTCATATAGACAGAAAATGATTAGATCAGACATCGGAAAATGAAATACGTAGAAAACATGGAATTTCAGCCTATTATTAACTTAAAAAATGATAGAAATCAATATTTTCAATTCATTTTCAGAATTTGTAATCATTTACTATCCCCACTACTATGTTTAAGAGCTTTTAAAACTAAATAAATAATCCATATTTATCAATATATTGACATAATTTTGTTTTTTCATTTACCATGTGGTTTTTATATATATATATATATTTTTATCTGTACTTGTTTAAGGGAGGCGATGTCGTACAAGAGAACATCTCGGCCAACGTGAGCGATGACACGGTGACTCTGGAGTTTCAGCGGTCCGATGGGACGCTCGTCACCCAGCTTATCGACTTCAGAAACGTGAGTAAACATACGCTACTCCACATGAAAAAAACCCTTTTCCAGCACTCTTTTTCCTCTCTTTCGCCTGTCAACACTAAAACGTGTGGATTTGTGGTTTATTTAGTGTACTTTAAATAGAATATGGCGTTAAAATTTGAACATATACAATATTTTACTATTCTGTAAACTTTTCAGTTTGTTAACTTTTCATTGGTAAGGTATATAAAAAAGTGGGAAGGTAACCAGTAGTTTCAGCTGAGGTCACACAAAACATACAGAAAAAGATAGAAAGTGCTCGTTGTGAGTGGCATTTTCTTTTGACTATAAACAGACTTTGAAACGGCTCGAAGATTATCCTCTACTTTATTTTTCTTTGCTTTCACCCACTCCGTTCTCGTCCTTCTATTCTAACATCATTTCCATGTTTCTCACTGGGTCAAACCACTCACCTTTTGTTTACCACATCTCATCAAACTCGTATAAAAATTCTTTATGGGTTTCTCAATTGAAGAAAAATATCAACATTAATGTGTTAAATCTTTTTGTATGTTGAAATTAAATTACTTTTTATACAATTTAAAAAAGTTTTAAAAAAATAAACCGAAATTCAACCAAAATTAATCAATTATTGGTAATTTTTTAGTAGAAAAACTGATTTTCTTTAGTGTATTTATGAAAATAAAAAATATATTATAAAAATAGAGATTCTAAAGGTGGTCAGTAGTCTTGGCTGAAAAAATGAAATAAGGAGAAAGCTTTGTGAAGAGTCATTAAAATCAGTAACTATGTTTTAATGTCTGCTGTCTTTTTTATATGCAAATAATTATGAAAATCTTCAACTTAATTTGACACATGTAATTTTAATATTTTTGACTTGAAAAATTCATTTTTTTTTTGGTACGTGTAACAATATGTCTGCTATTTTTTTTTTTGTATGCAAAAAATTATTAAAACTGTTCAATTTAATTTGTCACATCTAAATTAATTTTTTTCTTACAAAGTAGATATATCAAAATAAAAAATAATATTATAAAAATATATAGTCTAAAGTTGGTCAGTACTCTTGGCTGAAAAATTGATCATGAAATAGAGAGAAAGCTTTGTATGTAAATTTAATATTTTTGACTTGAAAAACTTATTTTCTTTAGTACGTGTAACAAAATAAAAAATATAACATAAAAATACAGATTCTAAAGTTGGTCACTAATCTTGTCTGAAAAATTGATTATGAAATAAAGAGAAAGCTTTACGAACAGTCATAAAAATCAGGAACTATGTTTTAATCTCTGCTGTCTTTTTTATATGCAAATAATTATGAAAATGTTCAATTTAATTTGACACATGTAAATTTAATATTTTTTACTTGAAAAACTAATTTTTTAGTACATGTTGAAATAAAAAATATATTATAGAAATACAAATTCTAAAGTTGGTTAGTAATCTTGGCTGAAATATTGATTATAAAATAAACAGAAAGCTTTGTGAACATTCATAAAATTCATTCAATTCATTTTATCCATTCAATTTATCTCTGGTGTCTTTTTTTGTATGCAAAAAATTATTGAAAATGTTCAATTTAATTTGTCACATGTAAATTATTTTTTTTTTTTCTTAGAAAAACTCATTTTCTTTAGTAGATAAATCAAAATAAAAAAAATATTATAAAAATACACATATCCTAAGAACACTTGGCTGAAAAATTGACCTTGAAATAGAGAGAAACAATAATTAAAATATGTTTATTGCACTGTCTTTTTTATATTCAAAATGTTATTCAAAATATTTTATTTAATTTGATATATGTAAATTTAATATTTTTATATAATAGAAATACAGATTCTAAACTTGGTCAGTATTCTTGACTGAAAAATTGATGATGAAATAAAGAGAAAACTTTGCGAACAGTCATAAAAATCAGTAATTTTTATTACATTTTTTACTAAATAAAATTATAGAATGTAGTCATTAGTTTAATTTCAATATTTAATCAGTAATTTAATTTATTACGAAAAACATCTGGAGGCAATTATTACATAAAATAAAGACAAACAGTCATAAAAATCAGTAATTTTTATTACATTTTTTACTAAATAAAATTATAGAATGTAGTCATTAGTTTAATTTCAATATTTAATCAGTAATTTAATTTATTACGAAAAACATCTGGAGGCAATTATTACATAAAATAAAGACATACAGAAAGATGCATGCAAATAATGTTTTCAAATCTGAAAAACAAAACTTAGATGATTATTTTCTCAATATTTACTATCTACTCTATCGTTAAATTTTCACTGCCCTATTTAAACGACTTACACATAAAATAACATACCAAGCGCATAAAATTATATTGATATTCACTGTTCCCGTCGATTTTACGATGGTTTTAACCGGCAATTTTACATCTAAGTACGATTAATTTTTTACGTCCGAAGTAAATTGAAAATTTACTAAACGATTTTCATTTATACGTCTTTTTGCCAGTGTCTTTGGCTTTTATCCCCACATTTTATTTTTATATGACAACCACTCCGGAAAAATCCTGAATTACACTTGATTTATTTAAACAAAAAATGGAATTGCAGCCGAAGCAAATGTAAAAATGAGCGATGCTTTTAGCCGGCTACGGAGCCGTAGAAAGGTCGTGTTTGATGTATTCTTTATATTGTCCCGGGTTCGAGTCCCGACAAACGGCGCACCGTCCCTCAAATCATACAACAACTCCGTCCGTATTCGTTTTAGTAACGCTAAATAAAAACAAACACGAGCGCAAAGTAAGCATATAAATTTGTTCGAGTGCATAAACTAGTTAATGTATTTGTAGTTCCCGTATAAAAGCAACGGAGGGTTTCTTGCGCCGTTTATTTTGCGAGGCACGCTGAAATATGTCGTCCCGTGAGTTTTCATTTGTACCGAGCGACAAATTTAAAGTAAGCCCACCCCATCCTGTTCTGTGTACATAACACGTCATGTTTATCCTCCTCCGTCCCTTTGCGAATCCTTTGAATTAACTCTTTACATTTTATTGGGGCAAATCGCTGTGATTGGACCAGTTGAAAAAGCAAAGCCGACGTTTTTTCTCCGATCCACCTTTTGATCTGGATTTGGCTTAATTCAATTTTGAGGATTTGATGTATATTTAATCAGATAAAAAGTTGGAGCGCGGCCCGAAAGCCAAACACTATAAATCATAACTTTCATAAATCAATTTTAACTTCTTATCGCATGTTTGAATACAATATTTCTCCGGCCTGAAGAGATATACGATTCGCCGTTCCTTCGTCCTTTACCTTTTCTGTCTGTCCATTATCATATTTTCCTAACGTTCGGAATACCTTTGCGAAACCCTTTTATAAACTCGCTCCCTCGTTCTGTCACAACGTGATAAATTACAATTTGTCTCTTATTTAACAGTTCATTAGATTTAATGATCGGTGCCTTTAATCCAAAATAACTTAACAAAAACCATAGGGGCGTTAAACAACGTGTTGTCCTCAAAATCATCAAAGTGAACGACAGCTAATTTGTAAAAGGGATCGGCGATTGAAAAAGCACAAAATAGAATCTGTACTCTGTTTTTTTTTTGGGTTACCGAAAACGAAAGTATTTCCCTAATTGAAAACGATTCGAGATTTCGATACCGTGTAATTGTTGTCGGGGCTTAAGCCCCCGAAATTAATCCCCAATTCAGCCATATTTACGGATTTGTTCCCCCACGTTTTCGCATCAGTTAAGTTATTTCGATTTGTACTTTAAGAAGCAACGGCAATTGGATCCATGACAGGGAAGATATTTATACGGATCGTGTTCCTATTGGCAATCAGAAAGTTAAAACATTTCCAGATAGTTTGGTCGGTTCGCATCCGTGTCAACTCTAGCGAGAATATCTCAACCGGTTCCTGTCGGTTTCCGGTTATACGCGGATCATTTATATATTGTACAGAATGAGAAGGGGATTTAAATAACCAAGACGAATGACTTTGGCCTGGATATTCTGACTTTCCCATTGTCTGTCTCTGGTCGTTCCTTAAAAACGGTTATACATCCGAGCATTTTCTCCTTATCTTTATCTTTGTCTTTATCTGTTCGAGAAGTGGAAAAGTGGAAAATTTATGCTCGCGCAAACTTACATTCACACGTTTTACTTTAAAATAGGATTGCAAAAAGGAACAAGTCAGTTTCCTGTGCAAACTTTATCCCGCGAATGTTAAATAAATTAATTAGTTTATGTCTTGTTTTGGGTGGAAACTTGATCGTTTTATCGTTCGCAAATTCTTTATAACATCGACGAATCACACGAGCTGGGGAAGTGGGTAAATATGATAACTTTGTAGTAAGTTAATAAGAAGTTTGGTAAGTTTGTCGGAGTCGAGGCACAAATAAGTTTTATCGCGGGACGACGGATCACAAACTCTAGGTAATCCGCCCTCAGATAGATTACGGATACGTAACACAACTTTTACTTTGTCTCACTTTGTTACGAGTTGCCCGGGACGTGACACAATATTAACAACAATTAATATGCAGCATTGATTTTTGCCATGTACAATATTTTGTATGGAAAAAATGCTGAACAAAACATGTATCCACTGAACAACATGCTCGAAATTGTTTTGTGTCGTTCATTAAATGCTTTTTGTATCAGTTTTTTTCCGTTAATTAACAGGCACGCAATTAACGAGTGTCCTCCAATTCTTCGTGACAAGCCTCGAAAAATAATGAATAACTACCACCGACGAGGTTCGTTCGAAATCACGTACTTTTTTCCCCATTTAGAACAATCGTTCGTTTTTACGTTTTTGTTCCGAAGATAATTAAATAATTAATGATTATCTGACTTGAATTTGTAAAATGTTTTAACCTCATTGTATTGTTGATGAATTATTATTAAATTCCCTAATAAATTAATTATTAATGTGAGTTGTTTCATTCAAAATTTAATTATTTTGCTGAAAAGACTTTTATTGGAGTTTAATTATTATTCAACTGAAAATATCAAATAACTAAACCGTAATTTTGTGCAAATACAATTATAAAACCATTCAATTAAAACACATTCCTTTATATTATTTAATGTACTGAAATTTGAGCATTTTTAAATATAGTTGAAAAGTTTTTTAACCCAAATTAATTATTATGGAGCTGAAACTGTCGACCAGATTTTCAGAATTAACTGTATTAAGGACATTTTAGAATGGAAAACAATGGAGAAAAACTTCACATATTTTTAAATACTTATTTATTGAATTTCAATTATTAAAATATCTAATAAATTTTCTATGCACTCATAGTCACTAAAACTTGCTTAAAAATTGAGTTATCTAACGTTTTAAAACAATAGTATTAGAATAGTAATCTAAAGAACAAAAACCACATTGAATAAATCGTTTAATGAACTGAAATCTTTACCTTTAAACGAGTTTGCATGAATTAAATTTTAAAAATTGTCGATAATTCAAAATTTAGTTACGTGACTGAAAACTCTTACTGAATTTTAATTATCAATATGGAATAAATATGGTGCTTTCGCATTGGAAAACTAATGAATAAAAACTATATTTCCTTTATAATATGAAAAACAAAATTCTGAAACCTGAATTTATGAATTAATTCCGAAATATTTATTTAAAAACCCATTTGTTAGATTAATTATTATGTGCTGATGCACTTATATAGTACACTACAAAATGTTACAAATTTACGTAAAATTTCTATTATAAAGTTAGCTACATCAAGGACCTTTTAAAATTGGATTGGGGATCTAATGGAGAAAAATTCGTACTGTAAAAAATGTAAATCACTAAGTATACTAAAATTTATACTTCTTTAAATGAGTTTTTATGAAATTACTTTACTAAAAATTGTACATTTACTCAAAATTGTACATAATGATGATTGATAATATCCTATATTCTGTACCTTTGTATAAATTTTCTATCGAGAATCTAATAAAACCTTTTTGAATTGTAAAAGATAGTTCTTTCAATGTGCTGAAACATATGCCTGTGCTTTTGTGCACTTTATACTAAAGCGAAAATTGCGTTAAGTTACTGTTTCAGAATTAACCAGATTAAGGACCTTTTAAAATTTGAATGGGAAACTAATGGACAAAACCGCAGTTCTATTCTATTGTAAAAAATTGTAAATCGTTTATTGAACCGAAATCTATAATATTCTAAATACGATTTTATGAAATAAAACTAAAAAATGTGGGTCATTCGAATTTCAATCATTCAGCTGAAAATTATTTTATCATATTTTATGTATTATCCACCTTAAATAAATCGTCTACACTTTCGTATAAATGTCTGATTCAGAAATCAATTATTAGAAATCGTATTTCAAACCTATTTTATAAAACTAGTCAGTCAAAATTAAAATATTTAGTTGGAAATTCTGTTATTGGATTTTAATTATCATTCACCTGAAAAGATCAAATTAATTGCCTCCTGTTATGCACTTTACACTGAAATGTGTTTGACAACAGAGTTAAGTTACTGTTTAGTGTTGACTACATTAGAGAATTATATAAATTCCAATAATTCAGTTGAAAACTATTTTACTGGATTTTGCTTATTATACACCTGAAAGTATTAAATATATCAACAGTAATTCATGTAAATGTCTTATTCAGCAAGTGATGAATAATATATAATAATTCTATTCTATTATACAAAACTACAGAGCATTTTCTGTGTTGAATCTACATTTTTAAATACAAATTCATAAATTAAATAGAAAAAACTTGCCTAGATCATTCAAAGTCAAAATGTTTAAAAGATTCTACAATTTGATTTTAATTATTATGCACCTGAAAATATGAAATAAATCGCCTGTGCTCTCATGCACTTTACACTGAAATGTGTTCGAAAACTGCATTAAGGTACTGTTTAGAGTTAACATTAAAGACCTTTTAAAATTCGAATGGGAAACTAATGGACAAAAACCACGTCTCTATTCTCCTGTAAGGAACTGTAAATCGCTGAATGAACTGAATTCTATACTTTTTTAAAATAAGATTATATGATTTAAAATTAAAAAATGTGGATTATCCAAATTCCAATTATTCAGGTGAAAACTATTTTACTGGATTTTATTTATTATGCACCTGAATAAATCATTTGCACTTTCATGTAAATGTCTCATTCAGCAACTGATGAATAAAAATCATATTTCTCAGTGCCGGATACTCCCGTGTTCAATTTTAGGTCGGCCGCGCGCATGACGTCACGCGTAGAGTAACTTGCATTACGGAGATATGAATTTTATACGAATATTCTCAGAAATGTGTTTATTTTCATAGTTTACAAAAAAATCTAATATAAAAAATGCTTGTTATGCCATATTTTATAAATTAAAGATAAAAAAATTTTGCGTAACTGTGCTATAAGATGCATTACTGTTGCCGTAAAAAAATTTTTACTTAAAAGTTTATTACAATATTAAAGTTTATAAGGATAACCAACCATGGTTTTAAATATAAATTTTTATTAATACATTTTGACAGGTAAACATAGAACAAAAAACATAAAAACCTAACACTTGAATCTACGAAACAATTTTTTTCCATTTTCTTTTGCCGATTGATTTGTCTCTTAAAGCCCTGTTGAGTTCCTTAATTCTGAAGAACATTCTAGTTCTAAAAAAAAGCTGTTTTGCTTGTATGGGACAATCAATTTTACTACTTTTCATTAAAAGATCATGGATAAAATTCTGTTTTTCGGTTACTATGAGTTCACCATTAACTTCGAGAAACACTTTGTTTAATTCTTCAACTTGAGACATAAAACTTAACGATGGTTTTGATAAACCACCCTCAGTGAGGTGATCAATCCATGACCATGATTGACTTGGACTTTGTAAGGTGGAATCTTTTAGCTTGTAACAAACAAACCCTGCCAAATTTTGTAAAGCGTCATTTTCACTAAAAACCCGTTTAATTGCAGCAAGTTGTTTTTTAAGTTGTTCATTTTCAAGTGCGAGGTCATCTAAGTTTTTCCATGTTTCGTTTGTTTGAACACTAAAATTTTTAACACATAAGCAAATGATATGATAAATGATTTATAGAAAAACCATTACCCTTTT
This sequence comes from Aethina tumida, assembly GCF_024364675.1. Lineage (NCBI taxonomy): Eukaryota > Metazoa > Arthropoda > Insecta > Coleoptera > Nitidulidae > Aethina > Aethina tumida. The sequence goes on from NC_065441.1 coordinate 14,977,886, forward strand.
CCAAAGTAATATTTGATTCCACTACCATATTATTATCTAAATTTTCCTCCACCTTACAATCATTACTAACTACAGGCTGAGCTGCCCTTTCCCCAACCCTGTTAAGCAAAAAGATAAGCTAGTCTCATACAATCAAAGCAACACACCACCACAATTTGATATTTCAAAAACTTACGTGTTTTCAGCCTCAAGCATGTTCTTTATAAAACGTGCTGTTTCTCTTTTTTGTACGCAACTTTTCTTCTTTTTCCAGCTCCAGAAGTTGAAGGTGATTGTACAACTGATTGGGGTAAATTTTGCGTAGGAACAGCATCATCTTTCAGTGCGCGAAAATTTTTAGGAGTGTAACCCAGAAGGATATGTTTTAAGATAACTTTGTAATCAGTTTCACAGAAATGTTTGGAACACATTACAGCGTTTTTTGTGTTTACTTTGTCTTTTCTCTTTGTGAGATGTAACCACGTTTTGCATAGATTATTGTCTTTAGGAAATCTAAAAAATCTAACGTTTCCGATAGGACTACGTTTAGACTGGTTGTCAGAATTACATCCTACAACAGCACACCGCATTTTTATCACTTTAATACACAAATTTAATCCAGAAATTATGTAAAAAACAATACACACAGAAACAAAACGCCGAAAAGAATACCGTACATATGTTAAATAAGTATATGTATGATAGATTAGCGACTGTTAATCTGTCTTTTTAGTTTGATTAAAACACTAAATTCACAATAATACGCTTTATTACAACAAACGTACTTTAACCCTCTACATCTAAAGCTTGACTGCCTGGTTCTTTTTTAAGAACTGCCCCGATTATTAAATGTAAACAAATACTTCAGATTTGTTTATAAAACAAAACTAGTCTAAATAGATGTGAGCACGTCGCATTGGTCCATCGGTGAAGGTGAAGACGTAAGCTAACATGTATATTCAACTATTTACTTTTAATAATGCTTATTGAAACAAAATTGCCAAAGGGCATAGTAATTCGCAGATTATAGGTCAAAATCATATTGTTCAGTTCAAAACCTACTCTACGCGTGACGTATTCGCGCTAAAATAAGCACCGCCCACCATGCGCAATATCCTACCTTATATTCAGTGTATCATGATATTTCTAATCTATTATAGGAACTTATAGATCGTTCAATGTGTAAATATAAACATTTTATAAATAAAAATTCATGAATTGAATATGAAAAACATACTTTGATCATTCAAAATCAAAATATTTAACTGAAAATTCTATATTTGATTTTAATTATTAGGCACCTGAAAATATCAAATAAATTGCCCGTGCTTTCCTGCATTTTTTACTGAAACGTATTTGAAAACTGGGTTAAGTTACTGAGATGAGTTAACTACATCAAAGTCCTTTTAAAATTCGAATGAGAAATTAATGGATACTAACCACAATTCAATAATAAACTGTAATTTGCTGTTTGAATTGAAATCCATTGTTTCTTTAAATAAAAATTAAACGTAATAAATTGATCATTAAATGTTTTATTAGTCAACAAAATTTATTGAATTTTATTTATTATGCACTTGAAAATATCAAATAAATCGTCAGAATTTTCTTGTATATTTTTCATTAAAATAATCTTTTCTATTCTACAAATGTATAAATCGTTCAATATGTTTAAATTTAAACATGTTTAAATATGAATTCGATACAAAAAGGCATACCCAGCTCTTTGAACATTGAAATAATTAGTTTAAAATTCTATTACTGGGTTTTAATTTTTATGCACCTAAAAATATTAAATAAGTTGCTTGAGCTTTTCATGCACTTTATATCAGTGCATTAAGTTGCGGTTTCAGACTTAACTACATTAAAGACCTTTTAAAATTCTATTGGAGGACTAATGGAGAAAAACCACATTGCTTTTGTAACTATAAATTGTTTAATGTGCTAAAAATTATGCACGTTTAAATATGAATTTATTTATTAAATAAAAAAGTTGATAACTGTAATAACTATAATTATTTCCCTCTTGATTAAAGTTTTGATTTTTAATACACAAATTGTTTTCTGTAGATGATTTTTGTCATTATTGTCTCCCTGATTACCGCAGAAGTCCAATCATTAACATTGCATTAATAAAATGGTAAATATTTAAAATTATGAATGAACAACCGAAAGAAAGGACTCGTTGATCATAAATAAGAAAAAAGATAAGAGTAACGAATCGATAAAAGCAATCAGTCTTAAATATAATTCGTTCGTTTTCGTATCCTTTGTGTGTATCTGTTCGACATAATTAAGATGAAACGAGATCTCGTTCCTTCGTGCGCTCAAAATTTTACATTCTTTAATGGGCTGTTGCCGCTTTGTTCGCGAATTTTTCCCTCGTTTTTTTTTCTTATTCGGGGACCGTATCGGATTTCGTTACGTGCCTCGACCTATAGAAACTGTATTTCTCTTTCTTTTCGTCTTTTGTCTGAAGGATAATCAGTTTATTATTTAGAAAAATTCAAAGTGCAGCGAAGAAAACACGGGTCTTTGTTATGATTCATATTTTATTATCTCGGTACACACTTAAAATCTACAACGAGGGAATCGATGATAACCCGATAATGTTTCGGTTGAATTCAGTTCGGCTCCTAAAGGGGAGACACAAATAACTGGGCTTTTTTCAGCCAGTAAAATAAATTGGGGATTCGACAATGGATCCCACCGCCTCCCACGATCCGACCAACTTCGGTTTAACTTACAGGACTCAAAGAAGTTTAAGGAACGAGCAAACTTTTAAATACAGCTCGCATTTCGTACGTGTGTCATTTTATAACAAGCCAAATCGAGTTTTCTGTCTCTTTTATTTACTCTTCCTTAACCATACATGGTTGTTCCAAACTGGTTGATTTTAGCTTTTAGATGGGCATTTCTAGACGTGAAGAAGCTGAACACTTTTCTATTGACTAAAGAATCTTGTTATTGAATAAGTTCACAACCTTAGTCAATATGCAAGCAGTAAGAATTGAAATTCCACTTTTGACCTCTTGGTAAATGTAAATTTTTAAGCGCAGTTCACCCTACGGTAATCAAAATCCTTCCTGAATGAAGACTTCTTTTATAAACTGATCTACCAGATTTACCAACTTCAACCGATTGTACAGACTGGCAAGAATTGCTCTAATAAACCCATTATTCGGTTCGTGTAAGAATAGTATCATTAAAAAGTTATTTGAATTACAATCAAAGATTGAATTGGTAATTGCCAAACATCTAATTCTGTTACCCTCACTGGGGAACCCAGGTGATAAATGTTGACCAAATTCATTACATGAATTCTAATGGTTGATTAATTGCAGCTTAACGACTACGTTACTTGCAGGACATACCTTCCTTCCTTCCTTGCTGCAGGTTTCAGGACAACCTTGACAATATATCTATTGCCAATTATTAATTATCTCAAAATTTAACACAAATAATGTTATATTTTAACCAGAGGAGTACTTGATTAAGGACAGTTTGAAAATTTGTAAGATGGTATTTCTCTAATTTGTTTGAAAACACAGGGGTCAGCTAAAACCAACCCTTCTTGGGCATCCTATACAATCAGAGGGGCAGAAAACACAATTACTTCGATGGTGGTTTAGGTGCATTTTCTGGTGCGATTAGCAGAATATACATTTTAGTGGATTGAAGAGGCGGGAATTCGCAAATTTGCCCAGGCTTCCTTTAATCTTTAATTCCGGAATAAATCAGGCTGCAAATTGCAGACTCGGATCAAGTTTGCTATTTTACAATTCTCTCTGCGCCGTTTGATTAAATTCCAACAGTCCGACAGTTTCGAGCTCTTCACTTATTAGCGAAAGGCCACGTGATCAACCTTCACCTGTTTTCTTTCACTCTCTTTGATTTCCGATGCGATCGCGCATAATTCAATCAGCAGGAGCAAACGTTCAATAAAACAATGTAGGCCGGTGTCGCACAAATCAACGTGTTCCGAACGGCGAACACAAAAGCGCAAAGGAATAAGTAGTGAAATGGAAATGGGTAAAACGAAGGCGATTTACCGTTTTGTGTTTTGCAAAAAGGTTCGTTCGTTCGTGCTCTCATGTTTGGCTTAGGCAATGAACACGGTTTTAATCAAAGCTTTGAAATCATCGTTCAACCACGGTCGTGAGCCGCCTCGAAATATCATTCCCCCGTTCATTTTTCAATTCATATTCGCCGCCAGATACGGCGAAGGAATTTCCGTACTTCTGTTTAATTCATCCTCTCCGGCCCCTTAATTATCGACATTGAGCCGTCGCGTAGGAATTTCCAGACCGGACCCGGCGACGGTTCGTGCAGACGTCGGCGACGCTCCGCCGGGAATATACATTCGGTTAAATTAAATCTTCGCCGTCACAATTTTCCGGCGTTCTCACTCCGGTATTCTTAATGTTGGGCGTTAAAAGGCGGACTAATTCTACTATGGAAAACGCCCTTTTCCTATCCCGCACAAACAGCACCCCCATTTTCACTCTCTGTCCGCGAGAATTAATGGCCACCATTAATGCTAGAACGCTTCAAAAACCGGCAATCACTAATTGTTTCTAATGCTGCCTGATTTTTCAACGTGAACGTTAAAAAGAACGTTTCTAGAGTAAAATTTTATTACACTTTTTTGTGAGTTTAAATTTTTAGATAATTTCTTATACTGATTAAAATTTAAAGATGAAAAAAATGACTAAATAAAAACCATTTTAGGAGTTTTTTTTTTTTAAATTTAAAGTATTTAAAATAGTATAATAAAAAATTACGCTTTAAAAAAAATTTAAGGCGAGTATCAAATTTTTCGATAATATACAAAATAAAATAGGAAATAAACCATATTGAAATATTAAAATTTTTTTTTTCAAAATTATTTAAAATTAATTTTTATTTATTGTTTTTCCTAAAAGCTTTTAATATGAAAAGTTATTGTAAATAATAAAATAATTAAACAACATATATTTTTAAAAAAATGTGTAATTGACTATTTAATCTTTTATCAATTAATATTATTATATTTTAATAAAACTCTTTTATATTAAAAGACGAAATGTGTAAAATTCAGATATATGTTATGAAATTGAAGGACATATATTATATACAACTTAGTTTTACTAAAATATTACCTTCTCTGATGTAAAATTGTAAAAATTACAACACAACTTTTAACTAATATTTTAAATTAATTAATTTTAAAAATTGTACGTTAAAATTAAATGTTTTAAATCCTTTGTGTATTTTACATTCTTTGTTGGATTAAAAATTATACATTTTGTGGAATGTAGTTTTTAATTAACGTAAAAATAATTTACAAATATTCTTTTTATATTTTAATTTCTATATTCATATATGAATATATATGAAAATATTTTGATTTTAGTATGGAAATATTATGTTTTCTTGTTCAAAATTTGTTTGTTCAAAATTTATCTTTATTTTATTTAATTAATGTTTTTCCTAAAAACTTATATGATATACTTACTATTATTATTATTTGTTTATTTTTTAATTAAAAATATTTTAACAATACTGAAGTGTGTAAATAAAATACACACAATATACAAATATTGTATAAATATTATTCCTAATATTTTTTTAATCTGTTAATATGTATGTATTATATATTTGAAACAGAGAAACAAATTAAAATCTTTATTTATTTTATGGGAATTATAGAAATAAATTTTTATTACAATTAATTAGGTTTTATTGTTTTTTATGTTATTGAATTTAAAGAATAAATATCATAATAGAAAATAAATAAAAATTACAACAAATTGTTGAATAAAATATTTAATGAATGAATAATTTAATAACAAGTCTACAGCAAATACTTATAGATATATGTATATATTTTTTAATTTCATTGATTTCAAATTAATCAAAAACCTACTTTTTAATACTTCAATATGAAAAATACTCTAATATAAAATAAATAATTATAAAAAATTGTTGAGTAATTCAATATTATATTCAAAACTAATATTTTTGAGTTTTATTTTAAATTACAATATTTTTTACATAATTTATTATATAAACTAAAGCAAATAATCATAAATTTTCTATATATTTTCCCAATAAGAATATTGTATAAATATTTTTTCATTTCATTGATTTCAATGATCAAGAATTTATTTTATATTTTAATATGAAAGTATAAAAATTTTTAAAGAATTTTAATTCTTTTTTTGAGTTGGGGGAATTTAAAAATAAAAATTTATAACACAATTAATTAAGAGATGTATTTTATAAATACACTAAAAAATGATTAAATGTGAGTTAAAAATATAAAAAAAATAATTTATTTTATTCACATTTCTATTGTTATTATTAATTTTATTAATTAATCATTAATTAAATTAAGTGAAAATGTTAAGAAAGAACTTTAAACATTTTATATTACGTGTTTAGGTAACGAAATTCCGGGCATTAAACTTAGTTAGCGACGACATTAAATTAATCAATTAGTCGTCAAATTGTCGATCGGGAAATCGTCGAAAAAAGGGCGTGCGAAGTCTTTGTGTGCCAGACAAGTAAATTTATTTATCCAATTCGGCAACTTTCACCGCCGAAACGTTCTTTCGATTTAATTAAACCGACCGATCCTCGAACCGATAAATTTCGCCCCGGCAACTAATTGAAATAAGCTCGGTCCTGCAACTAATCCCGTTAACTTCAAGAGTTGCACCGTTTCCAGCGATTTACCCTTTTCTCTCTCGCCGCGTTAACTTAATGGCGGGGCCCTCCGACGTCCGTGTTTCGTTTCTTTTTGTGTCCCGGACCTTAACATAACATTAACTCTGGGGTGTGCGAGTGTGTGTTTCGTTCGCGGATTTTCAGATTTCCAGACCACGGTTTTGGTTTGTTTTTTTTTTTGTTATTTCTACGTTTTTGTTTCACCCAACCAACCCTAATTGGTCTGCGAGTGTTCGTTAAATCTTTTTTTTTGCGGTGAAAGGCTGAACCCAACGCGATTTGTGTTTTTTAATTAACTTCCACAGTCATTAGTGGGACGGGAAAAATAATTACTGTTTCAAGATCCTATTTAAAAGAAGATTTAAATTATGTTCTAAAAGCACAAAATGTTCCCTTTAAGCATTTGTATCCGTCATGAATGAAAAATATTATGAATTGACACTCGTTTTGTTGTGAAGGTTTTTTGAAAATTTTTATAAATAAATCGACTCTGGAGAAAGTTTTTCGTCGTCGGAGCCAAATTGGGGACGTAAATCATCCTCTGTCACACACACGAATTTCCATCCCCCTCACCTACTGTTTCGTTTCGAAAAAATTGACAAATTTAAACAATAGGTGCCGTTAATAAATTACCATTCAGGATGGTGGAGTGGAGGAAATTTAATTACATTTAAGTCGATCGGACAAATGTTTATTTGCACGGGATCTAATTAAATTTCCTTCCCGCGCTCAAGAGTGCAAACAATTAAGGAATAGTGGATCCAACGAATTAAAACGGAATCTCCACAATGGACGATAAAAAGCGCCAGCTAAGAATTTTAAGAAACTCCTCCGTCCCAAGTTCAAGTGTGTTTAATTCCCTCGATTGTCTCGAGATCGCTTTACTTTTATTTAATTTAATACGGACTGACAAATTACTCCTCGCAAATTACACGTGAAACGCTGAATTTCATCGAAGAACTTTTAAAGTGCTTCAAATAAACATTGAAACTTTGTTTGTCTGCGTTACAACTTCGAAAATTTTTATTCCATGATTAATGTTACAAGTCGCCAACCGGAAAACTTTTCTCAGATGCAGCCGGAATTTTATATTCAATTAGGGAAATTTAATCACGTGAACGTTGTTTGTTTTGCGCCGTAAGTTTCAACGTTCGGATCGGTACGGTTTTAGTGCCACACGAAAAATAAACCCGGTGCAATTATGAAGGCTTTCAAGTTTTAAATTCTGATTAATTTCGTTCCCGGCGTCGTATAAATGTTTCGAAAGTTCCGCATCTTCAAAGTTTTATTAATAAATTGAATAAAATTAGAGGAATTAGTTTCCAGTTGAAGTTTAAAATTCAGAGTTTAACATATGAGTTGAAGAAGTGTTTTTGGCGGATGTTTGCGGCGTTTAGTAGCTGTTGGAGTGAGTGTTCGTCGGAATTAGTTTGCCTGGAAATAAATTATGGACAAGAAACCCAAAAGCGGCGTTAATTTCTAAGTTGCTAGTCACTTAATCCTCGAGACTCGAGCACCAGGAAAATAAAGTTACGAACTTGAGTCGGTCCGCTTCACTCTCTGGTCTCTTCTGCCTCTGCAACACTTTCCAACTAATCGTTCACTATCTAGCTGACGAAACTTTCAGCCAGTAACCTCGTTATAGTTGCATTGATCCAATCATACATGTTTCAACACCTCCCTTTTATTTCTGCGATGAATTTCGTCGAGTTTAAAATGTTCCCCCCTTTCCACCCCGGGGAGACCCCATCCTAATAACCCAAAACTTAAAACCAAGCGCACAATAAACAGCGCCGCGGCTACGCGGCTAAACCTCGAGGAAAATTTTCAAATTTGTTAAATTTGTTCTGCGGGCCCGAAAATTTAATTTAATTTCTAAAATTCTATTAAAACGTTGTCGGGCGCGCTTTCTTATTTACTTATTTCACCTTTGCGTAGTACGTCCGCCCGGTCATAATTAAATTTCGTGCCCGGACGAAGCACGGGCATCCCCTCGTTCCTCCACCTCACCATGTACCTATGTGTTTTAATTTATTACGTGTCGAAAGCGCCGCTCCGACCATCATCCCCACGTTCCTCCTTCGTCCCGCGCCCCCCACGTGTTTTATAATCTGGAATGTAAATGGACGTGCACTCTTTGTGTTTGATCAGGTCCCAGTTTTTTGCACTTCGTTTTCGAATGTATCTCGTTAAGTACACATCTATTAATCAAAAACAAACTTGGGGCAAATGGGTGGAAGGAAAACAAAAGGAAGCCCGGGAGAATATATTATGTGTCGAAAACACGGTTTCAGATTTCTACTTTACCTACCCTAATGTCAATTTGTTACGTTGGCCTATTACATTTCAAATTGACTGGACATTCTGGACATAAAATACGCTGTGAGGCTTTTGAAGTGGATAATTTGAATTTCCTAAATTAAATAATTTACTTTATACGTTTCTGACATAAAAATAATCAATTACACTTGAAACCATCAGTCTTAAAATTGAGAGGAGCTTTGTAATGCTCTTAGTGAAGAATGACGAGCTTTAGAAATTTGAAACTGTTGGTAGAGCAAGTGAAGAACAACCAAGAACTGGTTCCAGTATATTTACTTACATTTAGTAGTCTATTCCAAGTTTTCATTGATTCTATAATGTATTCACATAAGTTAGAGAATGAAATAACTGAAATGAAGGGTCATATTTAAATTACTAAAAATATTCTATTAATATTTTTATACAAATATTAAAAAAATTTGCCTTCATGTGCTTGCCACGAAAAAAATTTGTTACCCATAACTAGTTTGAATAGAGTATAGGTATAGAGAATAGTTACATCAATATAAAGATTTTTTGATTTGTTTTAATCTCTTAATTTGGTGTAAGACATAAGTAATTTGTAGAAAAAATAAAAAAATAAATTTTAAAAAATTCATATAATTTAATATCATAAAACAATAACGTAGGGATTTATGATAAATTTGAGAAATGTTCAAAAAATAAACGAATAATTGGAGAATTTATTTTATTTATGGTACTTAAGGTAAAGCCATTTTAGTCTGAATTTAATACCTAATTTAAAAACGTAAAAATATGCAGGGTGTTCCAAAATCCCATTCTAGAAAACAAAAATAAAATGCTATTTGCCATTTGACATACTCTTAATCAAATCATATATTTTGGGAAATAAATTTTATAAATAAATTATTATTAAATAAAAAGTTTTACATTTTCCACTGACGTGAATAAAAAACATTAATTTATTTATCTTTATCCGCGTACAGGTCGCCCGGATTTTTTTTTTCGGTTGAAAAATATTCGTGTAATAATTTTATAATTGAAATCAGTTCCATAAAAAATAAAATCAGTTGATACAATACAGAATAAGTCTATAAAAATATAGTATGTGTGATATGTACTCATGCATATTCCACATTTTAACAAATCGTTGGTTAATTTTTAGACATGCAGTAATGATTATTGCAAATTATAAACATGACAGGCCATAATTCGGGATTTAACGACGAGTGAAACATTGGGAAATGATGATTTGTTTTCGTAGGGAGGTTTTGAATTGATAATTTATCGGGTTTTGGGGGTTACGTTCATGGGTGGGTGGGAAGAACCCGGTTGTTGGGTTTGGGTTTGGCTTTGGCACGTTTAATTAATTAGACGAAACAATAATTGTGGTGTGGCGTTAAACCGTTGTAAAATACGATATGGCTCGGTTGGCAACCGCGCAAGCCCTACCAATTTATCGCCTCAAACCGCTCCCAGAGGATTTTTTCCAAGTTAAAAACTACCCCCTTTTCTTTGTCACAATCGATGGTTATAAAGCGTATTAGCGGAATTTGGAAATGTCCAAAGTTCACACAATGGCCTTTTGGTATTTAACACGCAGGGTGAAATTTATTGAACGACACACGATCTTTCCGTCCTCAAGAGAAGTGTCATCCGATTCCCCGTCGTCTAATTCGGGGGTGGTTTTAACCCCTGCATATTAAAACAGCCGTCGAATAGTTTATGGTAGTTTTAGTCGCTCACACTTCTCGAAATCGTCTTCCCTAATTCCCCTCTTCATCCACGAAACTTAACTTATAATTTTGTGGCTGATGTTAAATTTAACCATGTGTTTTTTTGAGGAAAAATTAAGTGATGAAGTTTTTTGTCGTTCCATTTTCTTGAAAAGGACAGACGTGAGTGGAAATAGTGTAATAAATGTCAGTGGTTCCCGGTTCGTAGTCTTATTTCCCCTGGAACGTCTAAATCCTGTCGCGGCAATGACTTTTTTCCCGCCTTCTCTCCCTTATTTCCAGGCCACGTCCGAAACATCACATTCCGCAAATATTCCACTCTCGACAACGCTATCGACGATTCCTTTACTTTTTTTAAACAATTCTTTTAAAATAGTAAGTTTTCCAATAAATACTTAACAATGGGATTATTTTTAATTTAGAGTTCTTAAATTAAACAAATAAATGTTAAAATACTCTACCAAAGTAATCTCAAATTTTATTTGTGGTAAAATTGATTTGTCCAGAAATTTGGATATTTTTTTGGGTTTTTAATTGATTCAAATAAGTCTAAAATTAAATAAAAAACTTTAAATTAAAATAGCTTTAAGTTGAAATTTCTTTTTAAATAATAAATTTTATACAATTGATTCCTTAAGAAAGTTTCTCAATGAGAAAGATTATATGTATTAAAGTAGTTCTATTATTATATTCTTTTAAAATAATAATTTTTTTTACACTTTTCAGGATTTCAATTAATTTTAAAGTACTTAAATTAAGACAAATTCTTCATAATAAATTTTGTACATATTTATGAAAAATTCTTGCACAAAATAGATGAATTTCAACGAAAACATTCTTAAAACATGATTTATAATATTGTAAATATTCGTTTTTTGTTAAAGTTTTCAAACAATACAAAGGCATTGTTAAATATTCTTAAATTATAATAAATTAGCTTGTTCTGAAGTAGATTTTTAAAATTTAATTATCTTCAACTATGTTATGAATAAAAATTAAATTAATTTTAGTAAAAATTCTTACACAAAACAGATTCATTCCCAAAGAAAATATTCTTAAACTGTGATCAATTCTTTTAAAATTGTATAATCGTTTTAAACAATTTTTTAAGATAAATAATCATTATTTGTTAAAGTTCTTAAACAATTGAAAGAAATTTTAAAATATTTATAAAATTAGCTTGATATATATAATATTTTCAATTATGTCGAATTAAGCTGACACATTAGAAAAATTCTGAAACAAAGTTTATAAAATTTAATGAGGATTTTAAAGTAGTTTTAGAATAAAAATTCTTTTACAATTGTAATAATTACATATTTTTAAGAATGGAGTTATAAGTTATAATTAGTAAAATGAATATCAACTCTTAAAATATCAAATTTTGTACTATTTCTTAAGAATAGTAAAATCTTCTATGAAAGTATTCTTAAATTATAATCAACTGTTTTAAAACATATTAATAATAGGTTTATTTTTTATTAAAATTTAAAAAAAAACAATTAAATTATATAAAATATTTTGTGAAATATTCTTAAATTGTGATAAAATTTTGTCGAAGATTTTTAAAATTATATATTTAAATTATCTTTTGCCATGTCAGGTTTCAGGTACATTATATTAAACTTGTTTTAAAATGAGTTAGCCATATATTAACTTATAAAATTAAACTTTGGGAATATGCGATTTATAATAATTTAAATTCATTTTACACAATGTATAGAGGAAAGAAGTAAACGTTCACATCATAAATTCAATCTGCAGTTGAATGGATCTTTCATAAACCCACATTGTAAAGCGAAGATTGATTTTTAACATGAGCTCGGCAATGTAAACATTCTTGAAGAATTAATATTTTTCTTGTCCACGTTTCGTATTTTTATAATGCCAGTTTTTTTTATTTGTTCGGGTAGAGCTCCAGTGACGTTCCAATAAAAAAGACGCCTTCATGTAGGGGCAATATTATGATTTTGGTTAAATCTACATATCGAGGAACACATAATACGCCTGCTTTACATAAAATATGAAAAATATAAAAAATGATTTTGTAACTTTATTTCAATCGATACTGAAGCATGCCACGTTAATATTTTTATTTTACACTTTAATACGCATAATTTTACTTAAATATAAAGTGTCGAATTATTAATTTATTAATTATTGTCAGGCTTTTTGATACATTTACAACGTTTCTCATCTTCGTTTTCAGCTTTCTGAACGGCCTCATCATCTTGTTTCTCTTTTTCTTGATTAACTTTAATAAAATGTATAGGACAAAATACGATCTCCTTCTTCTCCAGTTCCTCCTCTTCTACCTCAACTTCTGGAGTAACGTCACTTTCTTCAGATTTCTTACGTTGAAGCTTTGGTGACGGTCTATGAGTCGGCCTAGGTTTCAACGCCCTCAATTTCAAATCTTTCAGATACGCCAAACCATTCAGTTGATTCGCCGTCTCCCTAAAACAATTTATTAACGTTTTAATTTCGAATGGGTTAAACGTACCTGGTTATCTTTTTGGGGAAGTCCCAAGCTTCAAAGCACATGGCACGCATTTCTTTGGCTCTGGGATAGCCTGGAATGATGTATCCCTTTTCGTTGGCTATAAATTTGGTCGGACCTCTCGGAGATAAAGGTTTGTCTACGTAGAATTTCGGCACCTCATAGTTTAAAAGGATTTTCGGTTCGAACGCGCCGTTGTATTGATTACACGAATAATGGCGAGACATTGCGTACAAAAATTATTTTAAAAATGACATTGACAACTGTCAAGGACCGTGTTATGTGTTTTAATTGTGAATCTTGAAATCTACCTCACCCTCGTAATGGTGGTTTCATTACACTACAACACTACAAACATCTTATCATTCTTCCTTTGAAAACATTCCGCCAAATTGAGTAACACTCCATCGTAATCAAGACTTAGTATAGTTGAAGTGGGAACGTTTCCTACAACGATACTCCGGAATGAAGGAGAATGAAAAATGATCGTTGTGCCTGGAAATGGATCCAGTTCCCCCGGGGGACGAAGCACGGGAACACGCCGATAAATAATATTCGGGCAAATGGCCAAACAATGTTCCTGGTCTGTTCAACAAATCCATCCCGTCTCACTTCGCCCTACAATTTTAATGTTCACGTGCACGACTACTAGAACTGATTCATTATTCAACATACTCCCGGATGACTTAAAATTTTCACACAACAATTAACTTTTAAATAAAACATCACATTTAGTTCCGTCGCACACTACGACGAAAGTTTTAAATCCTTTCCGTCCACAATTTATGAGATTAATTGATTGGAGAAAATTCCTGTGCGTATTGAGGCAAACTTTTGGCCGACGCATAAATTAAGAAGTTTCCCCGAGGTATTTCTAGTCGAATAACCAGGAAAGAACTTGCGAACAATTTAAGAATCTCTATTTACTCAACGTTTCCCGCATTATTTTCCTAGAGTTTTATACGGCGAAACATAATTTGTTTGAGTTATGTTTTTCCATTATGGTAAAACCTTTAATGCCTCGCGCCGAGAAAAAGGTTCAGTCATTGTCGAAAAACATGATCGATGCACTGACTCGGGGGAAAAAACGGAGGCTTTCCTTAGTGCACGTTCTAAAACATGTGTTTACTTTGCCTGCTTGTGCAGATGAATTTTTCATTCACCGGGGTTGAAAATAATTATTCTGATAAATTTTGCGATGGATTACGGAGATTGCTGCAAATCGCAAAATCAATTATCAGTTTGTTAATATTTGTATAATGATTTATCATTAAATTGTGCAAAGTTTTAATTAATTAGATTAACATTTCGACAACTATTTAACGCCGAACATGAGAATTGTAACAATTGAAACGAATAATTGGCGCTTACACATTGAATAATATTTCGCAGCACTAAAAAATAACATTTCATCCGGATGTAAAACAAAAACGTAATAGAATTTCGTATTTTCGTTCGGATTGAAATAAAATTGGCGAATTGCTATAATAAAATATTTTATTATAATGTCAATTTACGAGTACGAAGGCAAATTGAATTCGCATGAAGCCGCCTGTAATCATTTGTGTTCGGACATAAAATTTACGAATTTTACGATGTCAAAGCAACTGATTACACCTGTGTGTTCACCGATAATTTTATTATAGTTGTCTTTTTTTGTTCCAACTTTATTGGAAGTCAAAATGAGACGTAAAAATGGTATAAAATAGTAAATTAAATAAATATTGTTTGATGCAGTTATGAAGGAACCTTTATGTATCTTATTTTAATTTTAAATCCTAACATATACAAGGAGTTTCACGTTTCCCAATGTTTAAAGTTAGATTGTAACTATTATTCTAAAAATTTCAAATATTTTATTAGTTTTTCGTTAAAATTTTTCAAAAATAGGAACAAAATAGGCTTAATTAAATGTTAATAATTTTTTTGTTTAAAGGGAGACATTCTACTTTTACAAAATCATTATTTTTTTAGAAAAAAGTACTGAAAAATATGAAAAAAATAATAAACAAATAAATTGTTCTAATAAGTTTTTAATTTTCATCAATTTATAAATTAAATTATTTTAAATTAGCCTATTAATAATATAAAATAATATGTACTTAACTAAGAACTTTTTTATACTTAAAAAGATTACTCGAATTGTCAAAAACAAACAAATTTTTGACATTTGTCTGTTTTAATATAAAAAAGAAATTCATAATATTCAAAATAAGAAAAAATCAATGTATTAATAATATAGAAAAAATACTCAAAAATATGGAAAAAAAAAACAAATAAATAATAATGTCTAATATATTTTTAATTTTCATCAATTTATTAATTAAAATAATTTAAATTGATATACAACTTAAAAAATTAGTTCAAATAAGAAAAACAGGAATAAAATAGACTAATTTAAAAGTTAATAATTTTTTTAAATTAAAAGGAACATTCTGTATATTTTTATAGCCAAATAAAAAAATTGTGTAAAAGAATCAAGATCAAGAATCAAAAATAAATAAATAAATTCAATATTAAATTAGCCTATTAATAATTTAAATTGGTCTTTAACAAAAAAGTTTTTTAAACTTAAAAAGATTAAGGTGAATTGTCAAAATTCTTAATATTTCTTATTTAAAATATGTATTTTAAATATTTAAAATAAGAAACAATCAATGTACTAATAATATAGCAAAAATACTCAAAAATATTGAAGAAAAAAAAAAACAAAATAAATTTAATAGTCTTATGTTTTTAATTTTCAATTTAAAAATTTTAGCTTATTAATAAATTAAATTAATATATACCTAACAAAAAAGTTTCCTCAACATAAATAAATAAAATAAAAAAAAAACAAGAACAAAATAACCTAATTTAAATGTTAATATTTTTTATATTAAAAGGAATATTTTGTATATTTTTATAGCCAATAATAATTTTTTCAAAATTTTCAAATATTACCTAGAGAAAAGAACAAAATATATTAGATTAAATGTTAATACATTTTTTATAATTTATTATGTTTAAATAGTAATTAATATCTGTATTTATTACAATAAATAAGTAATTTATTATAATAAATACAGATATTAATTAATTTCCCATTTAATAAAGAATATACGGGATTTCCCTCTAGAAATAATAATATTATTAGTATTTTGAATTAACTTTCATCGAGATTTTCTCATTGTAATATTTGAAAAATTAAAGAAAAATCCTCGAATTCTTTTCAAGATATAAATTATAATATATATATTCAAATATATCATTTATCATTTGACCTATTAATATAAAGTTTTTATAATTATTGGAAAATTATTGACTCTTTTACTTAGAATTTAATTAATTAATTTACAATGTTACATTTGTGTCCCAAATTTTTAGAAATATTTGAAAAGGTATAAACTTTATTGAAATTTCAAATGAATATCTTTTATGGTCCTCCAGAAACCACAAATGGACTATAAACGTAAAAATACAATTGTATTTTATATATTTTTAGTGTAATAAGAAAAATGTTTTATAATATTGTAATTCACGTTTAAAAATACTGCGACCAAAAATAAAAGCAAAAAATACGTCGGTAATCCCTTTGTAAATATGAAAATATCAGAAACGAACGGGAATACGACGTCCCGTGCAAAATGTAGTGGAACCAGGAAAAGTGATACTAATCCGACATCGTAAAAATAACAACGTATGTTTTCCCTCTTTTATTGTGCGAGAGGGTGGTTTCTTATGTCTCCTCGACTTGTATTTTACCGCCTCATAAACATTTTTGCTTTTACATTAACACGATACAATGTTGTAGGAGAAGATTTCTTGTGAAATCCGGAAACTTTATTAACACGTTGTATATGTTTCAATGATTTTTAAATAAACCTGTTACCGCCACTTCAATTTTAAACAAATTTATGCTCCACTTTGAAACGACGTTAATTAACCCAATAGAATCCGGCCCCCGATGCACAAAATCCGATAAATCCCGCCTTGAGATGTAAAAGTATTTGCATTGTCAACGCCCGATCGCAGTTCCGTTCCTATTTCTGGATTAATTGCTTCTTCGGAGACGAAGGCGCCAATCAAGTCGCTAATTTATTCCGGCCACAAATCAATCCGGCCTCGAACGATGCAAATTAACACAAACCGGGAGGATTTGGTAAAAAAACATCAATTAGATTTTTGCAAGGATGTTGCAACGTCTCGTGAAATCTTTCCGATCACGTCCCGAAAGTCTGGAGGGATAACGAAACGAACGGTCTTGAACATCTGTCGTCGGGCGAGTTTGGTCGCGTAACGCGTCCCCCCGAAAGACATCTACATCGTCGCATCGTCGCCGAAAACTCCCCCATCGTGCCCGCCAGACCCGGCTGCATGTGACGTTCCCCCGTTTCAACCCCCGGAGTTGATAAAAATGTACAGTTTTGTATTCGAAGTGAAATATATTTAAATTATAGTCTGCGGCTTGTCATTGACGTGGATAAACTGATTGGGTTTAGAATTGATGATATCTTGGGTACAATTAAAGTGGGAGATATTGGCACGATCACTTATCACGTGACACGTATCGATCCGTCGGGAGTAAATAATAATAGTTACGATAATTCCGCAATGATTTAGTGCTGCAACGGGATTTATATCCGAAACTGCGATACTATTGATTTGGGAGTAACGAGGAAACATGATTTTCTTCCAGCTGTGAAGTCAAGTTTTTTGATGTTATCTGAAGGTACATTTACAAAAAAAAATCCGATAGAAATCCATAAAACCTGCGACCAATAAAACATGAAACGATTTTCATATTTCCGGAGAGGATAGTAAAGGAATACTCCATACGGTGGTTACATCCACGTAAAGAAAAACACACGTGCTTTATGTCTTAGAGAGAGAAGGAGCCGGTCTTAAAGGGAAACCTAAACAAGACAACAATGTGTGACATTTCAGCTCGGTTCGGCGGGAGAAAACGACGACAAAGCCACAAAAGAGTTTGAAAAATAGCGCCGGATAATCTTTACGTTTGACCTACATACCTACCCGACTTTTTCACCACTCCACATCTCTTCATTTCTCCACAAACGATTTCGCGTTGCGTGCTCCACGTCTGTTCCGGTCGTTCTGTTTACATCGATGGTTCGTCGTGTTGACGTTTCCACTCTAATTTGTAACCATTAGTAAATGGTACGTTTGATTAATTCCGTCGTCACGTGATCGGGGGCAATAGAAAATTTTCACGTAATATTTTTGCCACTATAGTATTTAGCAAACGGTTGTGTAACAACAAACAAGCAAAAATCATTATTTTATGTTCAAAGCAGTTTTAAATATATGTTTGTAGCAACTTCCTCCTCAAGATTTTTTACCATTTATTCCATCTTTTAATACTGTAAAATATGTAATACTTTTATTATTTTTTAATTAAAAAGACAAGATTTTTTAATTTAATTGTTCCTACATCTATCACATTTCTAAACCTAGTTTGTGAGATGAGTTCTAGTTATCATTTATTTAAGTTATATGCTTCTTTGTTATTACTATTTGTTGGCTCTAAGTGCCTGACAAAATTACCTAGAAAATTACCTTAATTAATACTTTTCACACTAATTTTTCTTTTATACAACCTTCTGTCATGGGATTGACTTGAATACTTTGGTCAATAGTAACAAATCCTCATCTCTTATTCGGTAAAATGTAATATTAATAACATATCTTCATTCAATCTGGATGCAAGTAATTCAGCAGGCTTCTTTCAGAGGTTCAGATCTCTTACGAGTTCGTTCAGTTCTGATTAATACTTTAAAGAATTGTTAAATCAACTTTATTTGTCGTTTTCTTCCAGCTGAACAGGAAATATGCTGAAAGATGGAATTAGTGTATCATCAAAATGCCGTATTATTGTTGAATTTAGATCAGAATATGTTCTAACGTAACTTGTTCCTATTAATATCTTCGAGGTTTACGACATAAAAATAGAAATCATTGTCATGGTTTCTTGGTTCCACCCAAATCATTTTAGGCACTTTTTCATACGAATTTATCCTATAAACACAAATGAACACCAAAGTATGGTAGATAACTGGAATTTTACATAAAAATAGAAGTCATTGTGATGATTTCTTTCCACCCAAATCACTTTAGACATTTCATCTTTTCCATGGTCAACTGACGCCAATTTTCAATTTTATGAGGCACCAAAGTTATCCTATAGACTCAAATAACCACCAATGTATGCTAGATAATTGGAATCATTATTATTATTATTATTATTAAATTATTTTCTTGCCCTGTATAATAAATAATTCTTCGAATATCACAAATTTTGAGGAGGGTAAAGTAACTTAGAATATCAATGTGTTATCTTTGGAATGAGTTAAGAAATTGTTATTGACGGGGATTTCTAAGTCTAAGTCTGGCATTTTTAATTTTTCTGTTTCTTTTACATAAGATATTTTATTCGTGGCCATTTTAACAAATTAGTTATCATGGGCCAACCTTTCTTTATATATTTTTTAAATTATAACAAATATTTTAACGATAGCAAAATTTCAATTAAAATTAAACATATAGTTCTAAAGATTCAAATTTATTGAGTATTAATAGGTAATTTTGTTAGGTCTTTAAGAGGATTTCAAATATAAATAAATTTTAAACACATTAGTAAGGAGTAATGTAATTAACTGGGCCAATAATAGCAGTAAACATTTATGGTTGTGACTTCATTGTTTAGAATTTTGTATTGTGAAATATTCTGTTGTACAATGGGACAAATGATTCTATAAATAATGTTGAATGTTATCAATATTTTCATTAACTTTCAAAGTAATTTAGGAAATTCATTCTATCAAGTTTGGCTATATTTGATTAATAAATAGTAGTAATGTAATTGAATAACGATAGATTTTTTCCCTAATTGTATATATGTTTTTGTATATTAATGTTAATGTTACTACGATCTTCATCTCTTCCAAATTTCAAGTTTATATAAAGTTTAGTTTTTAATAATTACGTCAAATTTCACCGAACTGCTTATACAGCTTTTCACCCAAATTCTTCTATAGATTTCATCGAATTTTATCGACCTTGGATCACTTTATTTCGTTTTATAGTTTATCAAAACTTTAACGTTTTTTGCCAAAATCTTTAGTAATGATTTAATCGATTTAAATTCTTATAATTTTGTAGTATATTTTTTTTTTAATTTTTCTTATCATATTGTGAAAATTCTCTTCCTAAATGTTGGAAACGAGTCTTTCAAAAAGACTTCTGCAATTGTCGAAATGTCTACTTCAGTAATTAAAACTAGATTTTAGTTTATAAAAATATATTTTTTCATTTAATTTCATACACTGGAGAGTAACATATACTGGAGGTATTTTATTCATTAAAAACTTAAGTCACCACCCTTTTCATCCCTTTTTAGAAAGCAAGTTGTTATCAATATTTTCATTAACTTTCAATCTAAGTAATTTAGGAAATTCATTCCATCAAGTTTTGCTATATTTGATTAATAAATAGTAGTAATGTAATTGAATAACAATAGATTTTATACCTAATTGTATATATGTTTTTGTATATTAAATAAGGGTTAATGTTACTACGTTCTTCATCTCTTCCAAATTTCAAGTTTATATAAAATCTAGTTTTCAATTATTACGTCAAATTTCACCGAACTGTTTATACAGATTTTCACTCAAATTCTTCTATAGATTTCATCGAATTTTATCGATCTTATATGACTTTATTTCGTTTTATAGTTTATCAAAACTTCAACGTTTTTGTCAAAATGTTTATGTAATGATTTAATCGATTTAAATTTAATTCTTATTATTTTGTAGAGTATTTTTTTATCATATTGTGAAAATTCTCTTCTTAAATGTTGGAAACGTGTCTTTCAGAAAGACTTCTGGAATTGTTGAAAAATCTACTTCAGTAATTAAAACTAGAGTTAATTAATAAAAATATATTTGTTCATTTAATTTCATATATTGGAGAGTAACATTTGCTGAAGGCATTTTATTCATTAAAAAGTCACCATCGTTTTCATCGCTTTTTAAAAAGCAAGTTTATGTAAAGAGTCACTGAATATCTAATTAGAGTTAAAAAAATTGTACTTAAAAATAGCTGATGCCTTGCCAAGTTGTATTTTCTTATTGTTTATCATTTACAGTTTACTGTGGCATTTTTTTGGACGTAATTTAGTTTCCATTGATTTTCCGCCGGGGGAGCACGGGACTCTGATATTTTTCGGGTGACCTAATGGAAATATAAATGGGAAAATTCCGGCCATTAACTCGCGCACTCATTACTCGCACTCGTGTACGTATTCCGTGGAGTTGAATAAAAAAAAAAACCGGGAGTGGGAGAGGGCACAAGTGCACAAGATTTAAAAGCGGCAACGAAAACTCGAAAATCGCGTTATTGGGCAACATTTGAAAATGGAATTTAATAGTAGCGCCAGAACGGGCGCAAGCAGACATCAAATATTTACCGGGCGGGCCATCGTTTCAAATTAAAATCTCCAGCTCTATTCCAACATTAGTTGTTTCATATCTGATGCGAGTTTTTACCGACTACGCTCAATTACGAATTCCTCATGTTGCCTCGCCTATTGATTTTGTAATTTCTGCTGGTTTTGTTCAACTGCTCCGCAAACTACAACAATAAACATGTAAAAAATGCCTCGTTGTTTTCTACGGTTAGTTAAAAGTTGTGTTCGATATGTTCGGTCCGGAATTGAATCCGGGACATGGGTTATTCGATAATAAGTCGCGGAGTGCAGCTAGAGAAATTTCCCCGGGGAAAATCAGATTAAGGATCATGGAAATTACTGCATAAATTCCCCGGTAAGAATATACAATCGGAACGTTGGAATGTCTGGTCCGTACGGTGATTTGCATATGCACAAATTAATTCACTTCCATCCGGCGTCCGTGTATATTATCTACAATGTTCGACAACGCAATTTCAACGTTTTCCGCCACTTCGGATGCGGTAATTGGTGCAGTTTCTTGCATTTACATACAGGTTCGGTTGTTGAATACGGCAGTTTTCTTAATAAAATGGCGCATACATGGTAATTGGAGCCAATATTAATGAGCGTCGCGGCACACATGCAAAAATCATGGGATAATTGCGCGGCCTTTGAACTGACTGCGGAACTGATTTGTAATTCAAAGCTGCATAAATAAATCGGACCAATGTCGGGAGCGCTGGCGGGGAACGTACCACTCGATTCTGATTCCATTTCCAAACTACTGAAAGTTTCGTTTTGTAACGAAAGTTTTAAAAAATAGTTGACCGGCAACTGAAATTATTATTGTTGGATGCATAGTTTTAAATTACATAGTTTGAAATTAAAGTGGGCTAACGGAAATGATATTTTACAATTTAGTTAATTCCCAACATTATTAAAGTTTCTATATAACCGTACATTTGTTACGGATATTAAAATTTATGAAACATTTCATTACTTTTATTCAAATGCACATTTTCTGTAATTGTACAATTCATTAATAGAAATTACAGTCTTATATATCAAATTTACTTCACGTTTTGTTTTTATATTTTATTTGTTTGAATACTTAAAATAATATTAATATTTGCTTATAAGAGATGGTTGTTTAATTATACAAATACTTAAAACTGTTAAATAAATTTATCTTGACTAATTAAACAAATTTTAATTGTTTTATATAATATATATTAGACTGTTTAAAAAAAATCGATATTTTTTTTTTCTTATTTATATCGAAAATCTTGTTGGAAATGGTAAAAAAAATACTGTGAAAGTTACAGCTCTTAATATTAATATTAAGAGGTGCCGCATCGTAAATTTTAATTTTCCGTTTAAATAACACGGGAACGGTGTTCTCTTGGATTTTGAAATTTTTTAACTCTCGTTAGAGATAATATTTCAAAATGATCAAAACAGATTTTATAGAAAATTAGACGGTCTACAATATATACTCATTTTTTCAAAAGTTATTTAACATTAAGGTTGGATTGATTTAAAATTTTAACATTTTTCTCATTTTCTGACGCAAACATCAACTTTATGAGAACATTTTATATGACATTTTTTGTATAGAATACAATTTCCTATAATTTATCTCCGAAAAAGTTTTTAATATTTTTTCCAGATCATAAGTTACCTGCAGAAAACTAAAAATTTTATTAAATAAATGTTATTTATATATACATATATATATATATATATATATATATATATATATATATATATATAAACTAATTTGTTATTTTAATTCAATTAATGATTTTAAAAATTGCTGTACTTTAATTTGATAACACTTTCTAATATCAGAATAAAGATTTAATTTTATTAAAGATTCTTAAAACCGTTCATTTGCTGCAGATATTAAAATTTAAGGAACATTTAAAAACTTTTATTCAAATGCACATTTTGTCGATTTCAATAATAAATTACACTTCTATTATATCAAAATTATCTCAAACTTTCTTCTATTATTTTGTAATAAACTGATCAAAAAAAGTTAAGCATATTAACATATTTCAAGTAAAATATAAATTTAACCATACATTTTTATATGCTCTGAATTCGTTGATTATCAGTCAATAAAAATGTAAAACGCATCATAGGTTTCAATCGATATTTAAATTATTCAGTTTGATTTTAACTTTGCTAAAAAATTAACAACAAATTTTTACTGTCTTTTCTTAAAATCATGCAGAGATGTCATTTATCAGAAGTTGACCGACACTTCTCAGAGAAGATCTGATTTTGGATACTGGACATCATATAAACCCAAGGACAGTTTAAATCGGTTACATAATCCAGGTCTCCGTTGTAGGAGATCCATAAGCCGACTATCCTTCCAACCTGCCCATCGTGCAGCGAGATTAGCTTGGTGTCTGGAAAGAGAATTGTACAGTAGAATACTGTGATGTATACTGATGAAAGCAGGACTTATAAGTCAGAGATAAATCCACGTTAATTGTGCAGTAAGTTCACGCATACCAAGGTTGACTCATAATTGTATGGGGTGGTATTTTTCTTGGAGGTAGAACGGAGCTCTTTATCTGCGACCGTAGCATCACCGATGAAATTTAGGCCACAGATATTATCGAAAATATTGTTGAACCAATTTGGAACCAAATTTTCGATTTTTAGACGACAACCCTGGATCACACAACAGCTAGGGTTGACATCAACCAATGCCCAAATTTAGAGTCTCCCCTTCCCAGCCTTGTAGTTTGATCTGAATTGCATAGAAAATGTCTGAGATATGCTTGGAAGATTGCTTAATTGCTCACCAGGCTCGTGTTCATGCTGCCAGAGAATTAAGACAAGTTCTTCCAGAATTATGGGACGCACTGGATGAAAATCATCTGGCCTGATAAGAAATATGGGTTCATTATTTAATAATTATTGAAATATATAATACATATATATATATATATATATATATATATATATATATATATATATATATATTGCTTATACAAATATTATAAATATATATTATAATAAAAACAATAGTTCTAATTGTGTAATTAATGCATTAGTACAATGTTTAATTATATTAAAATTGTATGCAAGTTTCTTAAAACATTTGTAAAATGTTTATACTTAGTATGTATTAAATAAGCTTGTCTGTTTTGTGTGGAAGACTTTAATATAATAAAGAAGAGATCCAACGTCTGCCAAGTACATTTGTTTTTTGGGACGTGTCATTAGCTACAAATTGCAGCTGATGAAAAAACATCCTTTTATCAATATTTTTGTAACAACGTCGATAAATTTTATCTGCTTAAAGTTTGACATTTTTCAAATACTCATTAATATGACCTAAAAAGAAAGTGGAACATGTCGAGCTGGAGATTGAAAATTTAGTTCGTATGGCCCTGTCCAGGGCGGATATCCACTAAATCCAGTTACGAGCGTGTCCGGGCACGAAACGGGACGACCGGTACGAGAGGATAAACAAAAAAAAAAGAAGATATGGATCCGCAGATCCGTTGGGACATCGGTAGAACGGTAGGCCGTCAATAATTCCGCGATGGATGGGTTTACAGGTTTACAGTGGATAATGCAATTTCGTTTGGCACTAACTTGACACCTCGGGTCAGGTGTTATAACTGTCCAGGGGAAAATCAACCATTAACTCGCATAGATATTCATTAAAAATAATCAGGAAATACACAGCAAAAAGACACGGATAAATTCAGTAAATTTGACATACGTAGATAAATTTTTCGAAAAATAATCTGAGATTTGTTAAGAGCTGATGCTATCATTTCTAATTAAATAAGTAAAGCAATCAATTTATTGGTTTATTATATTCCATAACAAATGGTTGAAAATTAATATCAAATAATAATAAAATGTAAAATGGAAAATTAAAATATGAAATATAAAAGACAAAGTATAAATTATAAAAATAAAATATACAATCTAAAACATAAGTAGTACGTTAATACTCGTTTATATTAATAAATATTCAAACGTTTAAATAAATTACATATTTAATAATTTTAAGGCTTGATATTCAATTGAAATGATTGGAATATTCAAAATATTATTTCGAATTATTAACATAAATGTATACCTACATAAATTTATTTAAATATTAATTTGTAATTACTGATACATATAGTGAAATATGCAATCTAAATTATTCCAGTTTGATAATTAAAATATATTAAATTTATCATAATGAAGATTAAAGAAAAAGCAATATAATAGGATGAATTCCAATATTCAGTTAAATTTTCCAAACATTACACTGCCCCATAATTAATATGTCAGCAAGCATTAAATCGTCTTTAAAATCTCTGTTAAATCGCCAAACTCAAATGTTTCGTTCAATTTTTGGCCCTGTTTAAATTCAAGGTGAATGTTGTGCTTTGTGTTTGTCCGTATTTCGCTTGGATGAATGGCAATGGCGAAGTGGAGCATCGATTCGTTCACTAATTTAATTTTTAAACTGACCTATTTTCCTCCGCCTTTTAAAAATTGCATGTGTGTGCCTACCCTCAAAGCGACTCGCACACAAAACCAACTCTGCTATCACCCCAACACTAATTAATCTTTTAATTAAAATTAAAAATGCATATATAAGCTTTGTCCTCCATTTCGTTACAATTTCTCTGGCACAAAAAACAACAAGACGCACTAAATTATGTTGAAACGTTCCATTGTTCGTTCGTCTATCGAAATATTTCACGTTAGATTAAACCAAAAACGCGAACCAACATGAAAAACACGTTGTTTATTTATCCGCGTGGACGGAAATCAATTTTCCCAACGAGCAGAACCGTTGATTAAGAACGCTCCGAAAACTGAAAACTAGATTCCTCCAACCATTAGCAGATGAGAGGGCGGCCGTTTGTTTTTATCCCGGTGCCGTCCCGGTTCGCGCTTAACGGCATGCAAATATCGCGGAAGCAATAGAAATGCAAATCGATTCTTTGCACGGGCGCAAAACTTTCCCGTACCCGCTAAGCTTTTTATGCATTTCGTTACGTTCTTGCGTGTTGGTTTAACGATGGTAAAACCCGATTCGAAAGTCTTTCTCGACTCGTATGCATAATCTTTGGTGTTTGAGTTTCGGAAATTTAAATCAGCTCGTCCGACGCTCTTCTGCGAATTAAATTAAATTGGAAAACAGCTAAGTATTCCACCAATTAATATTAAACAAAGTAGTAATAAGACAAAGCAAGAAAACAGGCAACTTCAACATTTCGTTGCCTACAGTCTTCACTTTAGGGTTTGCCTACCGCTGAATAAATTAAAATTTACAAAATTATTGTTCATAATTGCATATTCCAGTTATATCATATATCTATCATGTATGAACAAATATTCCAATATATATATATATATATATATATATATATATATATATATATATATTCGTTTATCTAATTGAATTCGAATAAAATTTTAATGGAAATGGAAATATTTAAATGCTTATCATAATTATTTTTTTAATCCTTCATTTAATTGAATATTCTAATAGTTTTAAAATATATTGACCTTAATTTAAAATAAATATTTTCAAAAGTTTATTCGTTAATATGATTGAATATTAAAATTATTTGTATATTTGTTAATATAAATGAATATTAGAATATATATATATATATACTTACGATAATTATTTTTTATTTCTTCAATAATGAATGTTTTGAAATATTTATTCGTTCATTAAAGTGAATATTCGAATATATTTTATTAATATGAACTAATATTCAAACTTTTAAATGCTTACCACAATTATTTTTTATTCCTTCATTTAATTCATTAAATTTTAATATATTTATTAATGTAAATGAATATTACAATGTTATTTAATTAGATATTCGAATAGTTTTAAAGTAATTAATTCTCTATTTTATTTGTAATTGAAGAATACTTGAATCATTAAAATATTGATTAAATGAATAAATAATGAATGTTTTTAAATATTCGTATACTTACCGTAATTATTTTGAATTCCTTCATTTAATTGAATATTCGAATAGTTTAAAATAGTTAAGTCTCTGTCCTATGTGTAACTGCAGATTACTTGAATTATTAAAATATTGATTGAATGAATAAATAATAAATGTTTTGAAATATTTATTCGTTCGTAAATTGAATATCGAATATATTATGTAACATGTAACTAAATATTTAAATAGATTTAAAATAAATTAACCGTAAAGTTACTCCATCTTTGTTTGGATGTTACTTAAATTATGAGAACAAATTTTTCCAATAAATGTTTTCAAATATTTATTCTCTCATTTAATTTAATATTCGATTGCAATGAATTAATATGAATGCATATTATTTTTTATTCCTTCATTTTATTGAAATTGGAATGGTTTTAAAATATATTGATTGTAATTTAAAATGCATGAAACTGTCGTAATATTTATTACTACTATTATATATTAGAAAGTTTTATAAAATAAATATTTTCAAATGTTTTTTCCTTCACGTAATTGAATATTAGGATAGTTTTAAAATATTTAGAACGTAATTTAAAATTTTTGAAACTACAAATACTTGAATCATTACAAAATTTTGTAAAATAAATACTTTTAAATGTTCATTCGTTCATATAATTGAATATAAAAATTATTCGTATATTTATTAATATAAATGAATGAAATACTTACGATAAATTAAATACTTTCATTTAATTGAATATACTAATAGTTTTAAAATAATTAATTATCTATCTTATTTGTAATTGTGAAATTCCTGAATGAATATATAATGAATGTTTTGAAATATTTATTCGTACATTAAACTGAATATTCGAATATAATATATTAACATATTATTACCATAATTATTTTTTAATTAAATTTAAAATTACTTTTTTGTTTGTGTCACTTGAATTATGAGAACAAATTTTTAAATAAATATTTTCAAATATTCATTTAATTTAATATTCGATTTCAATATATTAATATGAATGTATATTATCATTTTTTATTCTTTTGTTTAATAAATATCGGAATGTGTTTAAAATATATTGTCCATAATTTAAAATATATGAAACTTTGATAATACTGGAATTATTGGAAAATTTTATAAAATAAATATTTTTAAATATTCATTCGTTCATGTAATTTAATATTAAGATTATTCATATATTAACATAAAATAATATTCAAATATAATATATTAATTAATATGAATGTATATTCATCATTTAAATGCTTTCAATAATTATTTTTTATTCCTTCATTTAATTGAATATTCGAATAGTTTTTAAATAATTAATTCTCTATCTTATTTGTAACTGTAGATTACTTGAATTTATTAAAATATTGATCAAATGAATAAATAATGTACGTTTTGAAATATTTATTCGTTCATTAATTGAATATTCGAATATAATATATTAATATAATTGATATGTTTTATTATTTATTTATTTCTTCAATTATTTTTAAAATATATTGATCGTTCTTCTTTTATTTGGTGGTGCAACTGTAGTAATAAATTTTTTGATTGAATGAATATTCATATATTTAACTATATTTTTATATGTGCTCTAATATATTATTAATTCAAATTAAATTGAATTAAATAAATATTTAAATAATTTCCTTTTAAAAAATTATAAGATATAAATATAACACACATTTCTCGTTTTTGACGTTTTAGTTATTATTCAGAAATGTTTCGTTAAAGACTTACTAAAATCAAAATTTTTGGAATTACGAAATATGATTCCTAAAATTAATTGGAACCTTTACAATTATGAAAGGTTTGAATTTCATTTGGCCGCTTTTCATTGGAAAATAGTTGGCCAAAAGTTTATTTGGCTTCAATAATTACACTAGACAAAAACAAACACACGCGAAAGCCATTAGTGGCAAAGTCCGCAGTTTCGATTGGGGCGAAAAAATGGGGAAAACTAAACTTTCCATCCGAACAACGTTTATCTAGTTCGGTTAAACGTAACTAGTTTAAAACATTTAAATGTTTTATGATTAGTTTTGTTTGGAAATCTGCCATAAACTCGTTAAATTCTGTATCGAAATGGCCGCATAAAAAGTATGTTATTAAATAATTAATTCGGCCAGGACCGTACCCCGAAGCGGATGAACGTAAATAATACGAACAACAAAACATCGAATTGACGCGTTTTCATTTCCCGTCCGCGGGTTTTTTGCACGTGAAAGGCGCTCCGGGAGTTTTACTGCGGCCCGCGAGTAATTTAGGTATCGAACTGCGAACACCCAACAAAGCGGAGACACACAAACACAAAGAACCGAATTTACATATGCAAACGAGCACTCCGACGATATGATACCGAGAACCGGTGTACAAGGCAACACTTCCGGGTTTTTCCTCGGCAAATCAAACGAACGGCACACTTTTACCGTTCCGAGGTTTCCTTTCAGGAAAATGGGCGACGTATGCAATCGGCTTTCGCCTGTTTCCATTACATCCGATTCGGGTTTCTGTCCTTCATCGTATCACATGAACGAAACAAAATGCGTTTGCAATTAATAGACCCGAACTGTAAAAGGTTTACGGACGGATTGGCGCGAGTCCGGGTTCATGAAAGCGCAATTAATTTCGCAGTGATTGTGTGATTTGGACACGCGGAGTATAATTCGGAGTAATGAACGGCTCCCGTTCGTAGTTGTTTGTTGTTTCGGACGTGATTTGTCATAAGTTGTTGCCGATGTTCGATCGGTGTTTTATTGGGCGACGCCGCAAACGTAAAGCGCTTTTAATTAACCGTGAATTTTGCCCAATTCGTTTTGTTTGTTCGGACGGATTTCTTCCGTTTTATTGTTGCTGTCCGTTGGCTCGTTTATTTCATTGTTTGTCAAAATTAAGCCTAGACACCAAATTTAACAATATAATTTTTTCTAAAAAATAATTCAGCGTATAATTCCTCAATTACAAAACTCAAAAATTGAAACACTGGTCTACAAATTTAAAAAAAAAAGTGACTGGAAAAAAGTACGATATTTTACATGTATCTTTTGTGTGTATAATTCAAAGGTACAGTCAAAATTGTGCTATCAAGTCTACTTCTTTTTATGCCGCATGCTGACCACATAGAACAGGAAAACAAAACATTTCAAATAAATCATTATTTCATCCAAATGACATACCACTTCCATCATTGCACAGACTAGGACTTTTCAAAAACTGTCAAGGCTCAGAATAAAGATAGTGCTCCATTTAAAAATTTGTTAGCAGCTTTGTCTAAAATTTCGTATGCTAAAATTAAACAAGGCATACGTAAAAATGTAAATGTATTTTTTGCATTCACATTTGGACATTTTCCCACAAAACCTGAGTGCTATAAAGAAGGAGAACATACTCATCAAGATTTAATGAATGTAGATAGAAATTTTTGGAACAGAAAAGTGCCGGAAGATTATTGGTGGACTCTAATTCATGAAACTGACCCAGAGAAATACAAACGATGAGAATACCGCCATGTACTTTTGAAATTTCCTATATTTGTGAATAAATTCATTAATTCATTATAAATTTAATAATTTTTTTATTAAAAACATGATTTTTATATTTCGCGAACCTGACCTGATACAGAAAAAACAGTTAAAAATTCGAGTTCAGCTCATCAAATTACCTTACAAACCCTATTTGGTTGCTGTAGTTCAAAATGACTTGATGAAATAATGAAAATGAAAATGTGAAAATAAGAAATTAAAAATTCCTGAAAAAACGCTATTATAAGTAAAAATAAAAACGATTTATTCATTTAAAAATATTAAAAAAATAATTTTATAATATTTTATATTTTATATTTTATATTTTATATTTTATATTTTATATTTTATATTTTATATTTTATATTTTATATTTTATATTTTATATTTTATATTTTATATTTTATATTTTATATTTTATATTTTATATTTTATATTTTATATTTTATATTTTATATTTTATATTTTATATTTTATATTTTATATTTTATATTTTATATTTTATATTTTATATTTTATATTTTATATTTTATATTTTATATTTTATATTTTATATTTTATATTTTATATTTTATATTTTATATTTTATATTTTATATTTTATATTTTATATTTTATATTTTATATTTTATATTTTATATTTTATATTTTATATTTTATATTTTATATTTTATATTTTATATTTTATATTTTATATTTTATATTTTATATTTTATATTTTATATTTTATATTTTATATTTTATATTTTATATTTTATATTTTATATTTTATATTTTATATTTTATATTTTATATTTTATATTTTATATTTTATATTTTATATTTTATATTTTATATTTTATATTTTATATTTTATATTTTATATTTTATATTTTATATTTTATATTTTATATTTTATATTTTATATTTTATATTTTATATTTTATATTTTATATTTTATATTTTATATTTTATATTTTATATTTTATATTTTATATTTTTTATTTTATATTTTAATTTTATATTTTATATTTTATATATTATATTTTATATTTTATATATTTTATCATATATTTTTTATATATTTTATATATTTTTTATATTTTATAGATTTTATATATCTTATATATTTTCTCATATACTTGATGTATTTTATATATTTTGAATATATTA
This sequence comes from Aethina tumida, assembly GCF_024364675.1. Lineage (NCBI taxonomy): Eukaryota > Metazoa > Arthropoda > Insecta > Coleoptera > Nitidulidae > Aethina > Aethina tumida. Next base: position 15,010,186 of record NC_065441.1, read on the forward strand.
AAATTTTGTATAGTTTATATATTTTATACATTTTATATATTTTAAATACTTTATATATTTCGTATATAAATTTTAAATATTTATATATATTATATATATTTCATATATTTTATTCTTAAAACATTGAGACATATTTTCATATTTTTTTTTGTCCATTCTTATTTTTATTTTTACAAATATTCGTTCTCATAAATTAAATAAATAAAATATTAGGGCAATTATTAAATTAAAAGAGAAACCAGATGAAATAAACTGAAAAATATAATTTTCCATAATTTATTGAGTTTTAACTGGAAATTATGAATATGAATTAATTTATTTATTTAAATAAAAAGAAAATCTCATATATTCTGCAATTTTTTATTTTTATTTTGTTTATTTTATAGTTTGTAACTAAATTATAATTTAACTGAATAGTTACAAGAAGAAAAGAAACATTTTATTGACAAATGTTCTTAATTTGTTCCCTAGAGTTAAACACCGGTACTTTAGTACAAAGATTTTTTTGTTAAATGTTTTTTTAATTTGTTAGTGATTATAATAGATAAACAATAATAATAATCATTATTACTCTAGTGTGAACAGCTGGTTAGTTTCTCTCAATACAAACTAGACAAAAATAGATTTGGGACACACTTGTTATTAAAAAAATTGTCAAACAATAATTTGAGCTTTGTGAATGTCATCAAAGCTTTTATAACGGTTAAGGTGAAGCTTTGACTTGTAGATTGCAAACGCAAACACGATAGTAAACAAAGGCCAAAGAAAAGAGATCGGGTTGTTTATTTAAATATATGAAACGGATTGAGTATGCCACATCGATTGTATTGTCTGTACACAAGTTACTTTATAGTCCGTTTCCGTTTCCGGAATACGAAATCGGGACGGTTTCTTCCGCGAGGAACAAAAGCGACTTGTTTGCATTATTCGCCGGCTCCAGACAATAAGGAGATCGAGACGTAATTCCGAATTTATTGTGTGTTTTGTGAGCGTCGCGACGCCGACGATATTGTTTCGAAATAACCAATTAAGACGGCGATTCCCCAATTCCGCACGGAAAACAAAGGACCACTAATCAATGTTTTATGTCTAGTGAATAACGATATTTTAATTAACTTCTCCGTCTTCTTGTTTTTGAGCTGTTGGGAAATTTTGATGGAAATCATTATACGCGTATAATCCGCATTAAATTTGTAATGTATTGTTCACTATTGTCCAGCAAACTCGAATTTGATTTGTGTACGAGCAAGTTGGATCATTGAGTCGTGAGCAAAGTTTGCCGTCAACAAACAGAGATAAATCCGTTCGGAAAAGTAAATATAAGTCGGGACACAAGAGGGAAAGAGTTGAACCTGATTGCGTTTCGCCTCCCGGACGACATTGATCATATTTCTGTCCCGGGTTTTATCGCATTAGCGGATCTCTTTTTAGTTTCGAAAGAATGACGTAAATAATACATGAACCGTCACGTATCCGGATGGCGGGAATGCCAGGGATCACGGCATCCACCTAATAAACCCATTTATCTTGTTTGTGGATGTGTCTTTTACCGGAACGTCGCGATATTCGTCGTCTGCCCTCTATATATCATTTTTACCAATACGGATTCGAGACGAAACTTAATAACTGACAATAGCGACTTTTCACTTCTGGCCTTAACCCCCAACATTTCTCGCCATGATTTTCGTATCAAACGGGAATATATTTAGGTTTTTATCGAAAATTTTGCCCACGAACACATCCCGAAGGCATAAAACAAACACCCTTTTAAGGAAGCGTGGAGAATTCGTTTACGGCGGCAATTTACCGATTCGGATCTATTCTAGTTGGCCCGTTATGAATAATAAACCCGTTTTCGGGGGCACGTATTCGTAAAAATTAATAACCGCAAGTGTGTGCGAGTGTATGGGTTATAATGGAGTTGGATTTTCAATTTAATAACGCGGTTGAGATAAAGTAGAGGCCAATTTCGGGCCCGTAACGGCCCAATAAAGATGATTTGTTGCGACGATTGCGTGTTTTACTCTATTTAGATGTTCGAATTGCCCGAAAATTGCCGTATTTATTCCTGTGTTTTCTGTTGTGGTATTTCACGTTTGGGCCCGGCTTCCGGTAAATTATTTACCAGACAGAAACTTTGATTTTCTTCTTCCTACTTTGAAAATGGTTATAAATATTCAACGACAACCAAAAATCATAAATTTCTTGAAAATTGTCATAAATATTTAAGTTTTCGTTCACCAACAGAAAAATAAGGGGAAAATTTAGTTATGTGTCCCCCTTTCTGCAACTCAGAATAAATGAGTTTAGCGTCCCGATTTCGCCCCCTCTTTTATCCTTTATTTATGTAATCCAGTTTATTTTTTGGGCCGTAAAGAAGCCGGTTTTCCACTGAAATCTAACATAATTTTCTCTTGTTTTAAATCCTTTGTTCTTACAGGCTACTGAAATATGGTTTTTATTAAATAAAGAACAGGATTTTATATTTAAAGCGTTGTTTACGAAAATTGCAGATGCACGAAGTCTCCAAGGAAGCCATTAAAGAATAAATAACAGCAAAATTCCGAAAATATTCAAAGCCAAAATATAGGGATTACCTTTATGTGCTTCTAACTAAACGTGGGCTTTGTTCGTCCGCACGTTAATTGAGCGGAAAAATACTTAATACACTTACACGATACAACAAAAGTTCGTTGCAGTTCCGCAATGTTGGATTTGCACAAACAAAAACGCAGACATTGTATTCCGAGTTCAGTTATAGTTTTAGGTGCACAAAACGGTGTTTAGTTCGCCGTTAAAGTTATGCTAAAACGCGGCTTAATAATGAAATGCCGCCTTTAAACGGGCGCCACTTTAATTGGACCCGCGAACGTGGAAATTGTAATTCTCTAAACTCGAATTATGCGAAATGTGCCCGCACTATTTCTCATATTCTCCACTATGATATACAATATGTGTGTTTAATGTGTAATTTCGTCTCTGGTAACCGTGAAAATGTCCCAGTTCGCTGACTATTTGTTTTATTAATTAAAATATGACGATGGAGGATTGTAATATTAGTTTCTGGTTGTATAATTCAGAATTGAAAGGGTTTTCTATGGCTGGTATTATGTATTTACCAACAAATATATTAAAGAAATATGACAGTAGTTTGAATCTTTTCTTTTTATACTAGAATGCTCAAATGTTGTACTAGTATGAATAAATTAGAAGTTTTATTATACATTAGTAAAAAAATAAACTTACTTGTTTCCTTTCACATAAAAAATCAAATACCATTCTTTCCCAATTGTACATATAATAATTTTCAAAACTTTTCAAATAGTGTTTGTTTACTACCAGTAAACGTTTGTAAATGTTAAATTATTATTCTTTTATATTCTTGGGGCTTGAATAAATTAATCATTGTTATAAAACTTCAATGAATGATATTTTATGTTAGTTTTAATGCTAGATTTTTGAAATTGAAATTTTCAAAATTTACTTATTCATTAGAACAACAAATTTTCAATATAATTCCTTTATATAATTATATATAATTATTTTATTTTATTAAGAAATATTAAAGAAATATGAGACTTTCATTATCATTATTTTATCAAAAAAAAACTACAAGAAGCAATTTTTAAAAAAATGTATCTCCTGGTTTAAACACTAAAAAAATAAATTGTACTTTTTTAGTCCCTAGATACTTTTTTTACTACTTTATGAAAAAAAATTATGTAGAAATTGTTCAAATATTTTTATTTCTAATACTAAAAGTTTTGAGTAAATTAATTGTTTTATTTTATTAATAAAAAATAAGGATATATGTAACATCAAAAAAATCAATTTTATTATTTTCATTACATATTGAATTTCTTAAAATTTGTGATTAAAATGTATTGTTTCTTTAATATCAGAAGTTTGAGTGAACTATTATATTATTCTGTGGAAAAATCAATTTTACTTTTTTCAATCCCCAGATTTTGAAATTTGTAAAATTTATGTTTAAAAATTGTATAAAAATTGTTCAAATATTGTTTTTATTTTTAATATCAGAAGTTTGAGTAAATTACTGTATTATATTAATAAAAAATAAAGGTGTCTTTTGTGCCAAAACTGTACAGAAAAGTCAATTTTACTTTTTTCTATCATTAGATTTTGAAATTTATAAAATGTTTGAAAATTATATAAAAACATTTTTCTTAAATACTAGAATTTTAAGAAAATTAATTAATATATTCTAATGATAAAAATTAAAAAATATGTCTTTTGTACTAACTTTATGATTGAAAATTACGTAAAAATTGTTCATAAATTGTTTTTTTTTTTTTAATTCTAGAATTTTGACTAAATTAATTGTTTTATTTTATTATTTATTTTGCATCAAAACATTACAAAAATCAATTTCATTTTTTTTTTCTATTCTTAAATATAGAAATTTGTAAAATTTGTGAATGAATATCAGAAGGTTGAGTAACTTAAATATTATATTATATTAGTAAAAAATAAAGAAATATGTCTTTTGTACCAAAAGCCTACAGAAAAGACAATTTTACTTTTTTCTATCCTTAAATTTTGAAATTTATAAAATTTATGTTTGAAAATTGTATAAAAATTGTTTAAATATATTTTTTTTAAATACTAGATCTTTAATAAAATTAATTAATATATTCTAATGATAAAAAATATAAAGACATGTCTTTTATACTAACTTTGTGATTGAAAAAATTGTTTTTTTTTAATTCTAGAAGTTTGACTATATGAATTGTTTTATTTTATTATTTATTACAAAAATCAATTTTATTTTAATTTTTTTTTTTTTCTATCCTTAGATATAGAAATTTGTAATATTTGTGATTGAAAATTGTATAAAAAATGTTACTTTTTTAAATATCAGAAGGTTAAGTAACTTACATATTATATTATATTAATAACAAAAATATGCCTTTTGTACCAAAACTCTACAGAAAAATCAATTTTACTTTATTTTCAATCCTTGTATTTTGAAATTTGTAAAAAATACTAAAAGATTGAATAAATTAATTGTTTTATTAATAAAAAATAAAGAAATATGTCTTTTGAATCAGAACACTACAAAAAAAATCAATTTTACTTTTTTTAATCATTAGATACTATAATATTCAATATCAAATATTGTTTGTTTCTACTATAATAAAAGTGAATAAATTTATTGTTATTTCATTACATAGAAATAAAGAATATATCTTTGATACAAAACTACCAAAACTCGATTTACAATTTTTTCAGTACTTAATTCAAAGATAAGCTATATTCATCTACTAATATTAAATTAAGAATGATTTTTTTAAATATTGTTCTCTTATATGAATAAGACTAAAATAATTTTTGTTTAATATTAAATCCTTTAATTTTTTTTATCATAATAATACAGATAATATCCTGATTTATCTGTTATTTCAATGATTGCTTTATATCTGAGAAATTCGTATGTGATTTATTTCTATTGTGTTCAGGTCAGACACATCGACTGCGAGACTGGAATAAAAACGATGTAAATGGAATATGCATATAGAACAGAATAAATTCATGAATTTGAACGTCATCCGTCAAAGTCAGCGGACCGGTCGTTTGAAAATGAATCGCGAAGCGGCGCTTTCGAAAAGGGCTCGCTCGCACCAGAAAGTTAATTAACTTAATCTGATTACCAACTGGGGGGCATTATCAATCATTTCCTTCTTTTTTTACCTCCCCCCTTTTACCCCCTGTCGTCTCACTCTCTCAGCACACATTAAACTGGGTCAATTTTATAAACTCTATGATACGTATCTGTTGTCAATGTAGTAAAAACTCGGCATATATTTACATCAAATATCAATTACGAAATTACCGAAATGTTGAACGTCAGCTTTCAAAATATGTAAATCACACACAGCAATTTCGTTTTTATTGTCCCAAAAACGAAATTAATAACCACGTAAAATTCAGGTACATTATTTCAATAAATTGAAAACAAACGCAATAATTTGAAATTGCACAGAACAAAAACATACGTAACGAAACTAAATCGTTTTAATATCGTAGTTATTAATGAATTTGTCTCTAATTTTCCAAACTGTACATTTAATATTCGAATTATATTTATTCAGGTGGAATATTTAATGAAGCCCGCTTCTGTTTGCCGTTAATACTTTATGTAAAATATTAATATTAATTCCGCCATTCCATCCCCGTTATTTTAGTCTATTAACTACAAAATGTGGCTTTAAAAAGGAATCCAATATGCGCTGTAAGGTTGAGTGAGTGTTGTGTTGGGATTTTGCGGACGAAGAAGTCTCGGTAAATATTTGGCGGATGCGGCTCGCCCCAAAATAAACACGGTGGCGCTCGATTAAGTGATCTCGGTCGGATTAGGGGCGAACGATGCAATATTTACACGGGCCTCGCAAAACGGCTCCAGGTTATCGCAATCGTACCCCAAACTCCCATTCCATTGTCCGACTATGAATTTAATCGTAGCCCATTTAGGACTAATTGTTTTTCGGGTAATTCCTTTGTCCATATTAAAAAAAATAATAATATTCGAATTTCTACGTTTGACGTTTTGAATGGGATACATGAAACGAATAAACAAACTACATGAATAATAAACGAAATTTATTACCTAAAAGCATATGGGCTATATTTATTAAAAGCATTTGACTGGATAATATGCGAGTATTATTGTTGAAAATTTTATTTTGATTTGCCTTTGTGCCCATTAAAATTTTATAATGGATGCAATTTTAAATGTGCATTGGAAAATATTATTTTTCCATCAAACTAAGCTTTACCCATTAAACATTTACAGTCACTGCATATGTTAGTTTTGTGAATATGATTACGCCACTTGTCTGGCAACAATGTAGTTACCTATTAGGAACAATTGGAGGAAAGTGCCTTTTGTTAGGAATCGACAATCAAAGAGACAGTGATAATAGGCATGCTAACTAGATTCGAAATATGGTTATGGCGTCATAGTGCACTGGAGTTACAATGGCAGGTCATTGCTGCATTGCTCCTCCGGGGATGTTTCGTGTCGACTAAAATAAATTTTGGCACCTCCTTCACAGGTACCCCTTCCTTTTCTCTCCGAATTGAAAGGATTAAGTAAATAATATCAAGTTTGATTTAGTTTCTTTATTTAAATAAGAAAATGCTATATATGATACAATAGTGTAGATTCTGGAAGGTTTTTAATGTGCACGTAATCGTCGCTCACCGGAATGGTTTTGTAATTAGGTAAATTTCTACTGGAATAGTTTTCTGAATATGTGTGGCTTCCATCGCATTCGCCCAGAGTTAATGACATGTCAACATATTCCGAATTTGTGTACATTATTTTAATGATATCTACTTGTTGCAAACAACAAATACAAATACAAACATAAATACACTCTAAGGCTGTTTCATCATCATAATAACTCCTTGATATTGGATTGTATAGAAGTGACTTTAACTTTCTTCATACATTAAAACTGAAATACTTCCAAAACGGCTGTAATAATCAAAATTAATCAAGAATACTTATTTTCAAAATTGTTCAAAGAATATGAAAAGCTTAATAGTTTTAGAAAATATTCAGTTGTGTTGAAAATAGGGTGAGAAAAAGAGAAGAATCCTCATCAGCAATACAATTTATTGATAAATTTCAAAAACCATTAACATTTATGAATAATACATAAATTTATGAAAATTTACAAATTGAAGAGTTTGCATGGAGTCCATGGTCTTTAACTGGTCTTATCGGTGAAAGTTGTTCTGTCAAAAGCTACAAATGTAAATTATATTCAGGGAAACTCACTGTTGTTATCGTACAAAAAGAAATACAATCCAATTATTCATAATCACACGCACGTTCATACTTTTAATTAGCACCCTCATGTCAACAGCTTCGATAGTAATCATCACGTGAAAGGTTTCCATGAACATTGTTTACAATTAAATGGCAACCACAATATTTATTGTCAGAAACTAACCAACACAATGTTACAACGACAAACCGCACTACAAGAACCTGCAACTAGTTTACACAACGCAGTACATAAACAAAGTTTCCGACCCAGTTATTAATTAGCAATATGTCTTCGACACTCGGGGACAAATGCGTTAGATGTTTTAATAACGAATTGCGTCCAATTAACCAACCCCGCTTCATTATTAATTAATTTTCCAAAATAAAAACCGAGTAATTAATTAAATTTTGTTTGTTTCAGGAGGTGCAAGTACTGAAAGCTCTGATTCTGGGTGAGGAGGAACGCGGCCAAAGCCAATACCAAGTGGTGTGTTTCGTCTTTCACTTCCCGAAGGACTCGTTCATCTCATCGGACGCGATGTCCAAACTGCGCCAGAAAAATCCTAGTACGATCCGGACACCGGAAGAGGACGTCGGCAGGACGAACAGAACGATGGACTATGTCCTGGTGTTGCAACATTCCGGCATCATTTCGCCCCACGTGGCCGATTTGTGCGCCGAAGCTGGAGCTGCCACCTACGCCCGACACGAGGATATAGTCAAGTGGGCGGCTTTACAAGGTAAGTCAACGTAATGAATAGTGAATTAAGATTCTGAATTAAACAAGTTGTACACATATAAAGTTGCCAAGGACTGTTTGAGGCGATATGGAAGTATGTAATTAAGGAGGGAGTAACCCTTAAGTGGCCATATAAAAGTACAAACAACAGTTAAGAGCGAAAAAATGTCGCCGATCAAAGTCTAGACTTGAGAGGCCCGCAAACAATGTGCCCGCTTTCATCTCATCTCTCGATAATTATCACACCTTTTGTAGGCTCGTATTTAGGCCGCACGTACGCGAAAATTATATTTTATTCACACGGTTATTGTTAGTGTTACTGTTATGGTTTCAGTGAGGGAAAAGATGGAGTTTTACCCCCATTCGGTTCGTGACTGTTGGGGAATGATGCAGTGGCGATAAAAGTTTATGTTACATGGAGGGATAAAAGGATGGAAACGTGCGGGATGTGTTGTTGGTCCTACCTCGAAAATGTATTCTTGTATCCGCTAATAAAACCGGCGGCTTCGATCCATGTTCATGTTATAGAAGTCGAAATGATCAAATTACTTAATTGATTGTAAATAAAATTTCATTTATTGTAAATATAGATAGTAAAGTACATTATAAAAATAATTTCGAAAAGTTGTGTATGTCACATGTCAAAATGATCTTTCAAATAGTTCTAGCTGTGATGCTGCGAATGAAGCTTTCATATTCAAGTTCCCCTTCGTCATCAACTCCGTGTTCCTTCAACATTTCGGCGGTTTCTTCCTCTTTCAAATGCAATCCTAACTTCACCAATGTCTTCCTGGCCAAAACACTGTTTACTTTTCCGGTATTTTGAGGGTCCTGTTCTCTAAACACCTGAATGATCTCTTCGATGAAATCCTCGTCGTTCAAGTAGTTAAGGATCATAGATTTGAATTCCTGAAAATCGATATTCTCCGGATCCAGTTCCGGATCTCTGAAGGCCACTAGGTCTTCAATGTCAGCGATTGACGGATTCAAACCCAAACTGTGCATGGCGTCTGGTAGAGAATCAATTGGGATTGTGGATTTACCTTCGCAGAAAAGGGAAAATCCTTCTTGGAGATGGGCGATTTGTGCATCAGAGAATTCTGTAATTTTTCTCGGTTTCTTTTCTTCAGTCATTTTTTCGATGATTCAGTGACAGTTGTTTGTTCACTGTTTCCTAGTTAACGTAAGTAACAATTGTAAATATACATCTAGAATGTGAAATAGTAGTCATAAGGGCGCCTTCAATCACATTTCTAGTGACGTAAAGCCAAGGGATGAAAAAATAAGGGACATTCACGTATTCCGGACACATTTTTTTCGCAGTTGTCGGGAATATTTATTTTACGGCCTCCGGAATCTATCCACTTTCACACACTCCGGGCACTTGTGGAATATACTCCAGAAAAATCATGTCTGCGGATTCATTTGTTATTCTTCTGGGATTTTTATTACAGAAATATATTATTTTTAGCTTGTAAAAACAATAAATTTTGAGATAGTTGTATAAATAACTTTTTAATTAAAATAAAATAAATGAAAATTGAGGAGGATACAAAACAATAAGTAATTTTAATTACCAACAAAATGAACCATAATTCACATCAAGATGTGTTCTGTTTATTAAACAAGAAATGTCTTACATTTCCATTAAATTTAACTTCTTGTACTTTATGAAGCGGGCGAAGAATTTAATAAGAACTTTTCCAATCATTTTAAATTTGTTTAATTTCCTGTGATTGCAATTAACGTATCTCAGAAACGATTTCGTGCAAAGAAATATTAAATTCAAATAATTTAATTTTCTTTTGATCCATTTATTGTTGATATTAGACTTGTTATTTGCTAAAGAGCTTAATGTATTCGTAGAATTAAATGAGTGAGAGAATAAAGAACACTTTAAAATATTTTCTTGATTTGATTTTTAACAACATGTCATAAACATAGTAAAACTTCACAAAACAGTCCAGCACGTTAAACACACAACGGCGAACAAACATCGGAACCATTAATGTGCCGGACCTGAATTCTTGGCGGTCATCTACGTAATTTAGGACAACTAACTCACTCCCAACTATTATAATTCCAAACACAACAATACGCTCCTCGAAATTTCTTCTTCTTGCATGGAATTGTTGGCGTGGAATGTAATGCACATTTGTTTACTTGTCCCTTTTAATACGAATGGAGAGACGACACAATAGCGTATAATATTGTTCTCTTGAATATGAGCATTGCAACGTTCGCCGACTCTTCTTCATGACTGTAATCGAGTGTGTTGTTCCAGGAATTCAAGAGACAGCGTACCTTACTGCGTTGAAACCTTTTCCTTCGACCCCCAACCTATTCCTTCCCGATAATAACTTACCCCCCGACCCTTCCACCTCATTATCCCCATGCACCGACATGAAAACGATGTGGACGCGGTGCCAGTGCCACCTGGAAGTCTGCATCGGCTGGTACCCGTGCGGCCTCAAGTACTGCAAGGGCAAGGGCCAAACGAAAAACTCGGTGATGAGCTATCGCTGCGGCATAAAAACATGCAGACAGTGCCACCTGTTCAGGTATTATGTGGGACAGAAGCAACAGTGTCTGTGGGACGAATGACGTTTTGGGTGACCCGCGTGGGACACGACTGCCTTATAGCTTCGAACAAACCAACCAGAAACGGACCAAATTGCCTTAGAGGTTTCATTTTATTCGTGGATCAATCGTATTTCGAAGTGGACGAGTTTGTGCCGACCATTCAGCGTTTACCAAAAATTTCAATAGCTGAGCAATTCATAATTGTTCCAGATATTTTTGGTAAAGGGAAAACATGGCAACGTTTAAGTAAACTTTTATTGTTTATTTATTTATTTAGTTTACAGCAACTAAACTAAAACTACTTTTTATAAAATCACATTACAGTAAAATTCTCCTTCTATCTCTCTGAAGGAGGTTACCAATTTATTTTTGAATTAGCCTGAGAAATTATTCAACGTTTTTGAATTCAACTTTTATTAACTTTTCTGATTAAAGCAACTAAAAGAATCATAGCAGAAATCTACTTTTTATAAAATCCCATTACAGCAAAATTCTTTTTCTTTAGGAGTTACCAGTTTATTTTTAAATTAGCCATGATTTTCCTTTATCAAATTTCTTCCATGTATATTAATCCCCATAGGCAAACAAAATATAACAATATTTTTCAGTTCTCACTTCACTTTGAATTCAAATCTGATTATAATTTAGCTGCGTGAAAGTTTAGAGGAATAAGTACGTTTAGAATGTAAATATTTATAAAATTAATAAGTACTTCCAAAGAATCATTGTAATATAATAAGTTGCTTATATTTTTGTACCGTTTGTATAAATGTAATATGCTTAATTTGTTGCCAGATTTACTCCAATTTTTTGGTTTTTGATACGATGTGCCATTTTTGAACTTTATGAAAATGTTTCGTTAACATATATATATACTTAAAAACAAAATAATATTGAATGAAAATGTTGTTTCCTGTTTTCTCTATTGTCTATTCTAAAACGATTAATAATACTTATAATTAGAACAAACATATTTTTCTACTTTCTCTTTTAATTTTTGTAAATAGCCATCGATCATATTGTAAATAATTAACAAAAAAAGTATAATTAAAACCCCTAAAGAATGTGTCTGTAATCCTTTTTCGAATTTTTCGTACAGGTGCTTAAATAAACAAATAAATAATTTGTGATCGCAGTCCCACTTGTAAATTAATAACAATTGTTTGCTGCTTTATTATATACATAGATTTCATTGAATAAATATATGTATTTTTTATAATGTTAGTTTTAATTAATGACCTTAATTTGAATTTCAATGAGGGAATAAAATATTATTTGCATAATTTACAATTTATGTTGTTTTATAATATTTATTTCTTTGATATTAATTTTCCTTGTGACAAATTTTAATGTGTAATTTGATGAAATTTTCACTTAAGGAGTAAGTATAAATGTATTCATTTTTATGTTAATTATGTTTCATCAACATTATTAATAATTATAAATACTTTTTAGACAGGTAAGTGAAATATAATTCAATTGTAAACTTATCAAAAAATATATTCTAAGCTCAGACAAAAGTGGCAAAACTATAATTCACAACCTGTGGATTTGGCGACGGATTCGCCGATAAGATATCGCCATCAAACGCGAATTACCCCGGAATAATTTGATCGCCCCAGCCCCATTTTTGCATCGCATCCCCTTGACAAATAACATTTTTCGTCACTAGCTCGAAACGTGGCAATCCGATCAAACAGATTCAATCGTGACCTTTTGTGAATTAATCCCGCATTGGAACTGTATAATAATATATACAAAGTTTGTTCGAACACAATGGGGGGAACATGAACATTCATCAAAGCACGTCTTGAAGCTTACAGCGCTTTCGTCCAGATAGGAGAGACAGTCAGACAAATCAAGTAAACCCCGGTCTTAAATCGGATTAGGTCCCGGAATCTTTGTGGATGTTATCGTTCCTTTGTATCCCATCCAGTCCCTCGGGATCCCACCTGTTCGGCTAATTACGGACCGCCTAATGGCGACAAATATTCCAATTGAATCGTACGCCACGACCCGAATCCAATTTCCCTGGATTACACATGTTAATGTTCCAGATTAACGAATTCCTGCAGGATGACTCGCAGCATGTGTTTGTAACTAATATAAATATCTAACGTCGAGCATTGATTTTGATGTGTGCGTCGGGGATTTAATTTATAAAATAATTTCGAGGATTTTAATAGGTGCTCGCATAAATCGCAAAATCCATTTGTTAAATTTAATTTAGCCCGGAGTGTTTTGAAATTAATTACGGCATATTTCAAATATTACGTCGGAATAATATATAATAATTACAGTAATAAACAGCAAGATGTATTGTTCGCATAAATTTGTTTTATGGTTTCAGCTTTAATTATAATTTATTTTATTAAATATGATACATAACTTTACCCCACTGTATGTTATTCTTCGTTATTATTAAATTTTAATGGCTTTTTTATTTATTACTTTAATTGTGGTTAATTATATAATTTTTTATTAGGTTCACTGGAATAAATATTTTATTTCTATTGTTTAAATTTAAAATACATCAGTTATAATCAACTTGTTATAAGCTAATTTTCCCCATGAGAAAAAAGATATTCGGATCTTGGAACTGAAGAAAATTTGACTATTGGAAACCCAAACACGTATTATGATTTCACTTAAACTATTGTTCAAAATGACCAACAAATATGCTGCAAATGAATGAATAATTTGGATATACTGAAGACAAAAAATATTGTTATTATCTCTCTTATCTTAATATCTGAGTTAAAACTGATGAAATTTCGTATTCCATGCAATTTTTGTCTATTTTCAGCATCTTTCAGCATTTGATTATTTTTTTTTTCAACAAAAACTAATTCAATTAATATTTCAAGTTTTTTTATTCGGTGGTTTATTCGGTTACAAAAATTTAAAGCCTAATATGTCGAAATTCCCCAAGAAACAAATATGTATTGATAGAAAAAATATAAATATAATGCTAATTTTATTATTTTTCATCATAAAATTTTTCAGACATTTTTTTAAATATTTTGAATATTTAGTTTTATTTTAAATTTGTTTTATTTTTCGTATGTATTTAACAGGCAAAAATAAACAAACAATAATTAAATTTTTATTTCCATGAAATGCACTTTATGGATTTGAATATATTTTATGCAATCCATTCTTAATTTATCTGTTAATTTGCACCGCACAATGCCTTAAAGAATTCTTTCTTCTGAAGATTTTGCCTCTATAATTGCATAATTTTTAGATATGGCAATCTGAATCAACAACAAGTAAGCCAAATGTATAATGTCTTACAAGGTAAATTCTCAGATATGTATAGACTAATACAAAATTATTTTTAAGTATATTGCTAAACAAATATCTCTTTACATCGATTATTTGAATTAAACAATATTATAAAGTTTACTTTGATATTTAAAAAGGGAAAAAGAGAAAATCCAAATATTTACATTACATTTTGTCAATTTGACATATGAGTTACTAAAATTTTGATAAGGTTTCATCATTCTAATTAAAAGTGTTATAATTTTACGTACCCGTTCAATGTTATTTTATTTCTTTTCAGAATATTTTATTATTTTCAGTTGTTTAACTTTGCTTTACTTACTTTACTAACAACACATTACTATACTTTAGCAATATATTAATTAAATATGACATTTAGTAATAAATCCACAAAATTCTACATCAAATTACTTACAGTTCAAGGTTTGTTCATTTAAGTTGAATGACTATTTGTTTGATAAATACATACTTTACACAAGTGGTAAGTATAAAATGTACAAAGAGTAAATATGGTGCTTATTATCTGTCAAATACTCTGTTATTTGATAAAACATTGTCAAACAACACATTAATTGAAACCACCAGCACAAAGCAAATTTGTGTACATGCCATACATACACTTTGTCTAATAATGAAACATTGTTCGTATCTTTGAATAGCTTATAATTAATGCTCACAAAACTAATTATTGGGGTGGCTCAAAAACATCGACTACCTTTTTTTACCTTCCGACCCTGAATAATTCGTTACTACTTTAAAAAATGCTCTTCAAAGATGGGCTCTTAATTTAATAGGGAGGTCTTTCTCATCTCAGTTTTCTATTTTTTCTTCAGGCTCATATGACAAAATCCATTACTTGATAATACAGAGTATTTCTATTTACTTTTTTCGTAGGAAAAAAGGTGGCTTACAATTTTTTCATAGCTCCTACCGTGCAGAAGATATCGGAGGTCAAAGTTTGAAGAATTTAACAAAAATTACTTTTTTTCTTTTAAATTTTATAACTCGTAGATAAGTAAATATTATAAAATATATATATAATAAATTTCAAATATTCATTAAAAAATTATTAAAATCAGTACGCATTGAGATTCGAATTGATCGATTAATCACAAGAAACCTTTTTTGTAGAGTGCTTAATTTCCTACAAAGATACATTTTATAATATTTATTTATCTGCGAGTTATACAATTTAGAAGTAAAATAGAAAATTTTGTTAAATTCTTCAAACTTTGACTACCGTATCTCCTAAACAGTAAAGTTATAAAAAAAATTGTTAGATACTTTTTTGTAAAGCATTCAATTTCCTACAAAAAATCTAAATGGAAATTTTCTGTACAATCAAGTATTATTGACATATGGATTTTGCCATATAGAACTGAAGAAAAAATGGAAAACTGACATGAGGAGGATCTTTTTATAAAAATTAAGACCATTTTTTAAAGGTGCCTTAGAAACAATTTTTCAGGATCAGAACAATAGTTGATTTTTTTGGCCCTAATATACAATATAATAATTTCTTTGTCATACAAAATTTTTATATATAAATTATTGTTCAGAACTGAACCCGAAACTAATCAAAACTTTGATTTGCCATTTCATTTTTGTCCGACACGAAATTTGCTTGTTCCACACCAACTTTTCGCCGCTAACGTATCCGCAAGAGAATCGCTGAGCACGTGAAACTTTCGCGTACATCCAAAATGGAAAAACTCCCGCGAATTAGTTCCTCGCATCGGTCATATTTCGAGACCGGCGCGTCCGAATGATGGATTTCGTTGTTTTTCCCTTTGTTCTCCGTCTCGTATCCTCACGCGGAAATATTGAGATTTATGGCAGGAAAGGGGGAAGAAAAGTCGAAAGTTGCAACGACGCAAGTTTTACCGTTGAGTAATCGCGAAAAGTTGTAATTGAACCGTTGTCCGAAATTTACGGGCCGCATTATAAACAATAAATTATCGAAAAAAGGCAATTCTGTACCTGCATTAATGTTCGTAACGTTGTTAAATTATCATTATTATTGCACCGACGGCACAACGAAACGCGTGCCAATTTGTAATTTGTCTGAATAAATAATATTAGTGCAATGCAATTTTCGTTCGAACGGTCGTTCCGAATTTATACTCACAAATATGTGCAAATTACAAGTTTTTATTTCAATTTTCCAGCAGTTTTATAATGGCACGTTTATTAAATATTGAATGTTCGCCAATGAAATGTTTTATTATTTACAATAATATACTTTAATGGCAAATATTTCATTATACCTATTCGTTAAAAATATTTAAAATTGTTAATAAAAATTTTAATTGGAGACTAAAAGTAAAATAAATAAATTGGCGCAACAATAAATAGTTTGATTATAGCAGAAGGTTGAAACACATTCGTAATTACCACTAACAAAACTACGTTTGCGAATTAAATCGAATGCGGAAATTAATTTTGCCGCTGTTGTAAGATAATATTTATGGAAAACGGCGGCGTTTTAATTACAGTTCCAGCTATTCCAGTTATGGACAATTAATGGACATTAGTTGTTTTATGTGTGCACTTCAATCAGGGAAAAATTTTGAAAATTGACTGCACCATGTGGTTTCACTTCCTGTTTCTATTATATGTTTATTAGCTGTCACAAAACAGCCATTAGTTAAATTATTCCACGTCGAACACAACGCAATCGTATTAATGAAAGCGAATCAATTCTCGAAATAAAAATCAACTCACCAGCACATTATAATTATTAAGCTCAAAAGCTCATTTATTATAATTTCCCGGCAAAAACTATAACTGCACAACAATAGCTTTTGTTTTCGAAAATCAATAGTCTCCTTTGTCAATTGTTCCAACTTAATAAAACCATTTTTTTTCACCATTGAAAACAGGTGCGATATCAATAAAAAATGCGCCCCCAGTGATAAATTAAGCTGAACGTGTATATCCCTTCTAATGTTTCCTAATAATCCCATAAAGAAGGAAATTGGAAGGCCATATTTTCGGGAATCCCCCGCGACATCTTGCATTTAATGTTACGTTGCCATATTAGATCGAATTAATGGCGACGAATATTCGATTCCAGTCACGAATTGTACAAAAGGGTGTCCCGGGAAACATGTAAAACGTCCCGGATCACGAAAAAGTACGTCACGTCGCCGCGCTCCGCATCTTTAGGTTTGTAACGATTTTTTCTGGTAAATCAAACATGAAAATAACACAAAATTTGTGGTTAAACTTCTGAAGCAATACAATTACATGTAATAATTTGTCTCAGACTTATAAAATGGATCATGATTTTTTGTGTACAAGTTGCAGGAGTAAAGAATAATAAATGATCAAGAATTCAAAGAAAAATATTGAATATATTGATTACTACAATTTTTTTAACTAATTCAGAGTTGAACCTTTTTGTTGAACCAGATACTCATGGACTTGTCTCGATTCTTATCTATGAGTACCCCTTTCCATCTCATCTCTATTTAACAGTGAAGTTCCGCCACAGTCTGAGTGAGGAAGGCTACATTTCCTGAGTCCTGAGACCTTAGTAGCAATGGTAACAAATTTACATCAAAATATTGAAAACACTCCAAAGTAATCCTTGAAATATGGGGTTTAGCATTATCCTATTAGAAAATTAGAATTGGAAAAGCCTTAAGATAAGGTTCTCAAATTACCTAATGAAAATTAAAGATAACTCTAATTATTTGACATCCAGGTTATCTACAAATAGCTTTGAAAACCCGACCATCGCATATGACTAAACAAAATCATCACTTAAAAGCACCTTATTCTATTCCATATACCAAAGTTGTCATTTCTTACACCACTGCAATCTCTGATGATGTAAGAGGAAGCACAAGAGACGGCAAGAAAATATCAAAAAGGCTGGAGACTGCATTACACACTTCGCCTGGTCAGAACTTTTTGTTTTTGTGAAGAAGTAGCCTCAAAGTCAACTCATGGAGATCATACTTTCTGATAACTCCACACATTTTCTCGAATTAGGTTTATTAATTTGATAATTTCCACAAACGAAAGTCCTAGTTTAAACACTATCAAACTCAATTATATGATTAAAATTTTCACACTTTCGTACTAAAAACTGTATAAAATAGTGTAGCACAAAAACTTTTCGACAAACAAAATCATTTTTTGACCTCATCATCAATTTTTGTTTGTGCCATTAAATATAGTAGTCTCTGTGGTTTTAAAATAATTCAACCAAAACAAAAAATAATAATTCTCACTCAATAGTGTAGTATTCTCTTTTTGAAATATAATCACTATTTTCAAGTGGTTGCAGAACAAACTCACCATTAAACCGAATAAATCCCTTAATAACCAAACAAAAAACCCATAAACATTCAGTGGAAGTAAAGGATTATTAGAGTGTGTGTAACACAGCACGAGGATTTAAGCCCGTTGTACGCTTCCGGTTTACCGTTCTCGGACCGGAAACCGGACCAGACCGGAAGTTCGACCTGTATTTCCGCCGGGAGTTTGTCCTCGTCCACTCGTATTTAGTTTTACCGAACACCGTAATTGCGTTCTGTTGTCCTCCTCCAAAATCCGATATTATTAACTCGATTTAGCCGTACTTCGTTTTTGTTTTTGTTCATTTTTTTTTACTGATGTCTTAATTACCTCTTAAGAGGCGGAAAGCCCGGCGTGAATTTGTTTGGAAACATGAGTGCGACGTATTCCGTAATTATCTTAATTCCGACACTTGAACCGAAAATTGAAGTCGTGTCAAATGCAGGATGGCTCGTACTTCAACTTCCATGGCCGTAAAGTTTCCGGTTTCCTCGCTGGATCTGTCTACGGCTTTTGCATCGTTCCTCCATTGATCGTTTGTTTGGTAGCATTAAAGGTGCGCTCCTAAAGTTCCATAGTCGAATAATGCACTAGGAATTTCTTAGTTAATTATTTCCGGGGGTTTTACACGTTAAAATACACAGCGGGATAAAGGAAAGAAATGAACATTTTGGACTCGGGTTATTAAACAGGGATATTCCGAATATTTCATTTTCAAAGGAAAACAGTTGTGTATAATTGTACTTGTCTTATTATTTTACGTTTAGCGAGGGGACTTTATTACATTGTTATATTCTTCCCACTCCCCGTTTTCGAAACGACTCCCAGAGTTTAGTCTTCTTAATGAAATTTCGCCGAACACGATCTTTCATTATGTAGTTTTTTGCGGCGATTTTAATTCGACACGGATTTTATTTTTCGAACGGTTCATATGTTTCAGACATTTCTAATGAGTAAGAACATTATTAAAATTGAAAAGTATACCACCAGTTTTAATAATACTCTATAACAAATAAGGCACCTATGGGTAATAAGCTAAACTAAGAAAGTAAATTCAATTTAATCAGTTATTTTTATTTAAATTTGTTTTACATCAGAATTGACATGCCACAATAGTTGTCAACCGAGAAATGGCATTCGAAAGTACGAAAAACCCCCAAAAATCGTTCAGAACCAGCGTGTTTCGTGGTCCCCGCCAAAAGCCACCCAGTTTAGTAGGGGTGAAGGCGAAAAAACCACCTGTCATCATCCTTATTGACGATGACGGAATCGATCGCACGCCGAAAGAACTGGACCCGTACGTCTACGAGTTTACGAAAGAGAGACAGATCCATGCGATCAGTGCGACCGAGTTTGCCGAAGCGGGACAACTAGGATCGAAAACTACGGCTTTGGACAAACAGAAAGCGGATGCGAAGGGGGAGGGTTCAACGATCAAGAAGAGTATGTCGCAGTTTGCACTAAACGAATCGTTTGTCTCTAGCCCAGATGACATGATCATGGCCCAGCAGAACGACTTGGAAACGTTTCTCAACGAGGATCGGAGAAGAGTACAGAAATACGAGAAACCTCCCTCGGAAATTTATTTGAAATTGTACGAAACTGAAACTATAACTTTGTTGGATATAAAAAGTGTTCAAGAGATAAAGGATTCGCAGGAAGGCGATTTGGTTATGGAGGATAATGAACAGTACGAGTTTTTAACGGTTGGGAAGGGCAAACACAGAAGAATGATTCACGCGGGCGTTCAAACACTTCCGATTGTCACTAAAATGAGAAACAACGATTGTCCCCGAATCAAAATGATTAACAGCGGCGTTTACACATCCAACTGGGAAATGTACGACTCTCTTCATGCAACAAAAGACATAATGAACGACAAGGAGGAAGAAAATGAAGAGGTACTCACGTCTGGAAACAGTGGAAACGTGGACATATATAAAATGTCGAAGGAAGAACGGGACTTATTGAAAATTATTAGGAGTGAAAGATTTCAGCAAGCTTTGTGTATAATAGAACGTTTACTGGCTAATAATTGCTACAATGAGCAACAAAAAATTTTCAAGGATGTTTCAGAAAAAGACACTTATATTGAGGACACAACCAAATACCAATACAACTTGGAGTTACTCTGGACGTTTGCAAGTGATAGCGAAAAAGATAATCCTGTGGTGGACTTTGAATGGAATCCTGAAAACAAAGACATACTCGCAGTTGGTCATGGTAAATTTTACATCATGGATCAGGTTCCCGGAGTCATAAATATATGGAACATAAAAAATCCAGTGGCACCAGAGCGACATTACATGTTGGATTATCCAGTAACCGCTCTAAGTTTTTCGCGGAAAGACTCCAACATCCTAGGAGTGAGTTTGTACAATGGCAGGGTGTTGTTAATAGATGTAAGTAGTCGCGAATTGTTGGTGAAGGCAGAGAGTGCACTTATAGATTACTACACGATGGATATTCCTAGACAGATCCTATTCATACCGCCAAAGAGTGTTGATAGTTCTCTACCTGACGAGTTTTTTGTCAGCTACGAGACTGGACGGGTTCTTTTGTTCTCGACAACCAGTACCAGATATTTGAAGCACCAGATGATAATGAGGACGCCGAAAGTCAAAGGCAAAACTAAAGGTATTCATACTTTAAGATCTTGTTCCAAAGTTTCCGCTCCTTTGTCCAGATTCGCTGGAGCGAATGTTCTCGAACAACACCCACACGATCCAACTATATATTACGTCGGTACCACCGATGGGGCCATCCACACTTGCTCCAGAAATTATCTGAACCAGCACATTGACGTGTTTCAAGCACACGACGGACCGATCACCACTTTCAGCATACATCCCTTTTGTAGCTCGATCTTAATTACAACCGGTTCTGATTTCAATTCGAGAATTTGGTTGGAGGGAATTCCCGATCCAGTGTTCGAAGCAAGTTATTCTCTGTCTGTGCCTGTTGACATGTCATTTTCACCCAGTCATCCAACAATTTTCGTCATAGTTAGAAAAAATTGTACGTACATTTGGGACTTTCAACGAAAAGCTTTGAAGCCGCAGTCGGTTACAATGACGCCAACCAAAGCTGTATGTACAAAGGTTCGTTTCAGGGAAAATGGCAAATGTTTAATGGTCAGCGATAGAAGTGGGGCCGTGCACGTGTACAATCTGCAAAATATACCCTTTCCACCATTCTTTCCAGAAAATCTTTTGCTAGTTACCTTTAAGAAACACTTATTTAACAAACCACAGTCTATTATAAAACTGAAGAATGTGTTAGGCAGAGGATTCGATTGGGAAAGGTTGCACGAATTGAATATAGCCGAAAAACCTAAGAACAAGGACCTCAGAGAAACGAATGAAGAAGACAATGAATATAAATGCAAATTTTTTTTATCGAAATAATAATTTCACATTATTTTACATATTTATACGTAGTCTCTATAATCGACTAATAAAATACTTTTTTTTAATTATTTTATTAAAATAAAGCAAAATGATAATTGAAATCGAATTAAACAAATGATACAAGAGTGCAGAGATTCGATTTAATCTTCTCTGTATTGTGCACTAACATAAACCTAGATATATATTAGAGTTAATACACTATGAAACGAACATCTTTAAGTTAAGAAGTTAATGGATAATAGGACCTAAGGTTAATATTTGAAAGGATTAATAGTCAGTCAGTTCACTCGTATAAGATAAGGAAACAATGAATATTTGGAACTTTATATAATTTTCAAAGATATCGACTTTTATTGTGATAACTGCTTTTCACAAAGTTAATACAATATTAGATGGATTCGGCTGGTGTTAATTAATTAATTTAATGTACAACTTTCGTTATTTATGCCCTATTACCCGACAAATACAGTACCTTACTCACTCTTTGTAATGTTCTAAATTAATTAAATACATCAAGTTGAAGTATTGAACATCACAATTGACATCTCACAATAGTTGTCAACTAAGTAATGGCATTCGAGGGTACAAAAAACCCTCAAAAATCGTTCAAAACCAGCGTGTCACGCGGTGTCCGCCAAAAGCCTCCCAGTTTAGTTGGGGTGAAGGTGAAGGCGAAAAAACCACCTGTCATTATCCTCATCGACGACGATGGAATCGATCGCACGCCGAAGGAACTGGACCCGTACGTCTACGAGTTCACGAAAGAGAGACAGATCCATGCGATTAGCGCGACCGAGTTTGCCGAAGCGGGACAACTGGGATCGAAAAGTACGGCTTTGGATAAACAGAAAGCGGATGCGAAGGGGGAAGGTTCAACGATCAAGAAGAGTATGTCGCAGTTTGCATTAAATGAGTCGTTTGTGTCTACACCGGATGATAGGATCATGACCCAGCAGGACGATTTGGAAACATTTCTCAACGAGGATGGGAAGAAAGTACAGAAAGACGTGAAACCTCCTTCGGAAATTAATTTGAAGTTGTACGAAACTGAAACTATAACATTGTTGGACATAAAAAGCGTTCAAGAGGTTAAAGATTCGCAGGAAGGCGATTTGGTTATGGAGGATAACGAACACTACGAGTTTTTAACAGTTGGGAAGGGTAAACATAGAAGAATGATCCACACGGGCGTTCAAACACTGCCGATTGTCACTAAAATGAGAAACAACGATTGTCCCCGAATCAAAATGATTAACAGCGGCGTTTACACATCCAACTGGGAAATGTACGACTCCCTTCATGCAACAAAAGACATAATCAACGACAAGGAGGAAGAAAATGAAGATGTACTCACGACTGGAGATGCTGGAAACGTGGACATATATAAAATGTCGCAGGAAGAACGGGACATGTTGAAAATTATTAAGAGTGAAAGGTTTCAGCAAGCTTTGTGTATAATGGAACGTTTACTGGCTAATAATTGCTATAACGAGCAACAAAAAATTTTCAAAGACATTTCAGAAAGTGAAACTTACATTGAGGACACAGCCAAATACCAGTACAACTTGGTGCTACTCTGGACGTTTGCAAACGGTAGCGAAAAGGAAAATCCTGTGATCGACTTCGAATGGAATCCTGAAAACAAGGACATACTTGCCGTTGCCCACGGTAAATTTTACAACACGGATCATATTCCCGGAATCATCAATATATGGAACATAAAAAATCCAGTGGCGCCAGAGCGACATTACGTGTTGGATTTTCCAGTGACCGGTTTAAGTTTTTCGAAGAAAGACTCCAACATACTAGGAGTGAGTTTGTACAATGGTAGAGTGTTGTTAATAGATATAAGTAGTCGCGAATTGTTGGTGAAGGCAGAGAGTGCACTTATAGATTACTACACGATGGATATTCCTAGACAGATCCAATTCATCTCGCCAAAGAGTGTTGATAGTTCTATACCGGACGAGTTTTTTGTCAGTTACGAGACTGGAAGGGTTCTTTTGTTCTCGACAACCAGTACCAGATATTTGAAGCACCAAATGATTATGAGGACGCCGAAAGTTAAAGGAAAGACGAAAGGTATTCAAACTTTAAGAACATGTTCCAAAGTTTCCGCTCCTTTGTCCAGATTCGCTGGAGCTATTGTTCTCAAACAACATCCATACGATCCAACGATTTATTACGTCGGTACCACCGATGGGGCCATCCACACTTGCTCCAGAAATTATCTGAACCAGCACATTGACGTGTTTCAAGCACATGACGGACCAGTCAACAATTTTAGCATACATCCCTTTTGTAACTCGATCTTTCTTACAACCGGTTCTGATTTCAATTCGAGAATTTGGTTGGAGGGAATTCCCGAGCCACTGTTCGAAGCAAGTTATTCCCTCTCTGTGCCTGTTGACATGTCGTTTTCACCCAGTCATCCAACGTGTTTCGCCATAATTAGACAAAATTGTGTGTACATTTGGGACTTTCAACGAAAAGCTTTGAAGCCGCAGTCGATTACAATGATGCCAACCAAAGCTATATGCACAAAGGTCAGTTTTAGAGAAAATGGCAAATGTTTAATCGTTGGCGACAGAAGTGGAGCCGTACACGTGTACAATCTGCAAAATGTACCCTATCCACCATTCTTTCCAGAAAACCTTCTACTTATTAGTGTTAAAAAACACATGTTTAACAAACCACACGCCATTATGAAGCTGAAGAACGTTTTGGGCAGAGGATTTATTTGGGAAAGATTGCACGAATTGAAAATAGCCGGAAAGCCTAAAAACAATGAAACCAAAGAAACGAATGAAGATGACAACGAATACCAATGCAAATTTTCTCTACCGAAACAATAATTTAATCCTGTAATCCTCCAATCGTCTAATAAAATAAGTTTATCGTTTGCTTTATTAAAGTTAAGCAAAAGGATAATTGAAATCAAATGTAACAAATGATACAACTGTGCAGAGATTCTGTTTAATCTTCCCTGTATTGTACACTAACACAAACGTAGATATATTTTAGTGTTAATAAACGTTGCCCTGGTTAAATTACTTGAGAACGTATTAGTATAGTGTTTGCCGTTCCGTCCGATTCCGTAATTGTAAACTCGGTGCTAGATACCATCAAGCCGGAACGACCCGGAATTTATATACGATCCAGTGATATAATTGTTCACATTCATCGCTCCAGCCGCAAAATCGCCCGCTGTTTCGCCCGATAAAGATACAAAAACCGTTTCGTACTATTCGATGTGATAACGTAGAAAAGCACCTAATTAGAGCAAACACTGCTAATTAGTGAAAGATGGATAATCCGTCTAACGTATTTCCGGGAGAAACTCTGATCCGGACGATGGGAAAATGGGACCGGATGGATTAGCATAGAAACGGTCCCAGTTTCGAAAGTCGAAACTCTAATTTGCCACTCTAAACGGTCTATTAGACCTGAACGGTACTTAAAATTATTTTCCTCCCTTTTATTGCCCAACTTTGCACGAACTGCGCCCCTTTTATTTTTCCGTTCCGTTCTCCTCAAAAACTTCCCATCGTGGAACTAATTAGTTTCCACCTGGTTTTTCAGCCGTTTATTTGAATACACACGAGGAAAGTTGCGAGGAAATTGACTGGAAAATTTAAACATCGTTATAAACGGAATAATACAAGCGCAATTTGTTAAGGCTGTGTTGGTTCAAGTGATGCAAGTACTTTTAATTAATCCAGACTCCCATCTTCAAATAAACTAGCTTATTTAAGCCCCGAATTAATAGTGGTTATTATTTTGACTGGAGTTTTCCGGACTCAAATCCGGACAAATAAGTCAGAAGTGTGCGGATAAAAATATATTTTTAATGGGAAACTTTTGTATCTTTGAACTTTTTGAGTGATTTATGCGTTTGTAAAAAATGTTTATGTGATAAATGTGTCGGGTATAGACCGGCCGTTAAATGTTTCGTTGCGGCAAAAACCGTATTTCAGCGTGACCGAAAATTTACAACGCACGTACCGCATTTACCCCAATTTATTACCGGTAAATTGCACGTGGAAAGGGGAAAAAACTGAGAGAAGTCTCAGTCCGAATTCCGAGTGGGAATATAATAAAAATTTTACGGTCTCCTCGATACTCCTTTCGGCGACAGTTTTTCGGGCGAGGTTTTTTTTCGCCGTCTCCCGTGGATTAAATTAATTTTTTACTGCACGAAAATAAAACGTAAAACATTCGATGTTGTTCGAATGAAATTGAACTGGCTCCCTTTTTGTTCTTGTTACAATAAACTGGAGGCTTTGCTTCACGTGTGTGTGTGTGTGCGAGAATAATTTTATTGTGGGTCTTTCACAAAAAATTAATTGCCTGAAAAATTATGTCGGCGGAAAATAATATAATGGAAACATTATTAAAAAATGTTTCCGGTTAGAACAAAGGGAATTTAATATTAAATTGTGAGTTGGGAAATCAGAAAAATCGACGGCGTCGTTTTATATTATTACGTAAAACATTATTCTGGTCGAGTTCAGTTAGAGTTTTTAACGAGTTTTGGAAAATTTACTATTTAGAATGGCAATAAAGGCCAAGAAAGAACTGAATTGAATGGAACTATTACCATTTCTGGTGCAACTTTATCCTGTCTGTCTATTATTTCTTTGTTTTATTGCTCTCAAACTGGATAAAACTTCCTAATCCAACTGTTCCATATGCCAAAAACACTTTAGATCGTCAATTAACTGTATTGTTTCAATGAAAGTGGATAAAATACCGGAAAATAAATGACAAAATTACTAAATAAATATAAGAAAACTTTGCAATGTTTTCTTCCACTAAATGACGTAATGATAATTAAATATATATAACAAAATATAACATAATTGTTCTATTTTATTGACGGAACCCGCCCCACAATATAAATTCTAATGGTCTAATGGTCTGGTAACTTTAGATGCATATTTATAGATTCGACATTCCCATGGCCAAACCATTAATTTGAAAAGAGACACTAATTTCAGGCATAGACGTAGATCATGTCGTCCATCAAGGAACTCGTAAACTCGCGTCTCTAAGATACGTTTCCTTTGTCAAATTACGAAGAAAAAAAGTATATACTAGTAGATTATTTTCTAATATTGTTGCCTAAGTATTTGTTTTAAATAATTGTGTGTGATTTTTCGTGCTTTCATGAACCCAAACATGTTCGTGATGGAGAGAAAATTATTTTTGATAAGAAATTGTGGTCGTGTTCATGGCAGACACGAAACTAATGACATAATTGTAGTCTCAACGTCTGATCTCCTCCTAAAAGATCTTGGAATTTTCAATAATGGTAAGCATGCAGCTGTTGTTCTTTTACAGTTTTCCAAACTGTGATACATTAGTTTACTGGGACAAACGTCTTATATTAATAGTTGGATTTCCGTCAATTAAATGCAATATATTCTTCTCATTTATAACTGTTCTAATGGTTCTTGACCTTTATCTGTAAAGAATGGTTTTGTAATTGGTTAAATTTCTCCAAAATTAGTTATTTACAAACATCTTAACGGCGCCATCTACATTTGTAAAATGATGAACACTAGAAGGAACCTAGATTAAAATCTTCTTCAATACATGTGCCTTTATAATTATGTAATTTAATGAGTAAGTGATACTGCTGATAACTGAATAGAAAAGGCATTTTAAAAAACGTCAATTAAACGCAATAATGAGATAATCCCAATTCGAAAATGGGATTTAGGGAAAAGCGTATCCGATAATCCGGGATTTTAAAATTCACGTCGTGAATTTTCGCGAGGCACGATTTTTCCAGAGGAAAGTCGTCGCGACGTGTCCGAAACGCTGACTGCGACGCCACTCGACGCCCGAACCAACCGGAATGATTAATGGACGTCGCGACGCGACCAAAAATCCCCACAATCGTCCGGATTATGCCAACACAGAATTACCATTTTTTTTTTCACCACTCTGTTTTCAGACTATTCTATATTTATCTACTATTTGACTGTTTTATTTTTCATCAAACTAAATTCGAAAGCGACTTGGAAAAATATTATTTATCTTTTAAATTGATGTCGAGATCAACCAGGCGGAATGAATGTACGTATGCGTTAGGAAATTAGGACTCTAATCTAATTTCTAGTTGGTCCCTTTGAAGTGGAGGAAGCAAAAGAAACACCGACACGAACTCACCACCTTTTTGTATTTATTTATGTTTGTCTCCCCTTTACGACACCTTTTACAACTTTAATCAACGTACACACACTGTTTCCATTAATATTGTAACATCATTTTTAGAATTTTCATCTTGTTTCAGGCGAACGATCCATAAATATTTGCAAGGGGTAACTGATATATTAATAGAGCCCGGGGGCCCATTCACAACCCTTCAATACATCCAAGAAACTTTACAAGCTACCAAACTTGATCGAGTTTCAGTTTAACAGTTTTGTGTCTTCATCTCGAATATAATATAGCCGGAAGTTTACACAGTGTGGTTTAATTTCCTCGTTGTGTTTTTCAGGTTCTATGTATGGGTTAGTGTAGAATATTTAGTAATGTTGAGTTGATTTTGTTCGATTATGTAATTAATAATAATAATTTAATTAAAACGGTCATATTAGATTAATTAATTTGTTTTTATTAGAAATATTTGTAGTAGGATCTGATATTTGAGTTGTTGGGTTCTTGTTTTCATTTTAATGGCCAAAGAATGGAGGTTTATGGTCAAGTAACAAATCCATAACCCAAATTCAAAGTTATAAAGGAAGAAGGTCCAATAAATCTCGTTACATCTGAGCCCCAATAAAAAGCCCATTAAGATAAAAGTTACAATGTGTAGTAAATTTTTATGTCGTTGCCCTCAGTTTTAGCACTTTTGCGGCATTTGTGTGTGTATTTGTCTAGCGTCACTTTTTAATATTACAAAAGTTCTGAATGTGACGTCGTAATCTGTAAAATTTACGACGGAACCACTTAAAACCGAACCGCGACTCGACTTTTAACATAATTTATTATCGGGCGACATGTGCTCCATTAAAAACTTGGCTAGATTCACTCAATTTTTACTCTTCCAATTGATCCCAATAAAAATTGGCACACATACATTCCGAACATTGTTAAATTAGCGTCATCTCCTAACTGGAAATGCGTCGCACGACTAAAAAT
Organism: Aethina tumida; assembly: GCF_024364675.1. Classification (NCBI taxonomy): domain Eukaryota; kingdom Metazoa; phylum Arthropoda; class Insecta; order Coleoptera; family Nitidulidae; genus Aethina; species Aethina tumida. The sequence continues at coordinate 15,039,464 of NC_065441.1, forward strand.
AGAAAACGGATTTTTCCTGTTTAATTCGTTAGAGTGGCGACGTAAGTCATTTTAATCCGGCCGGATGCGGGCTTTTCGGGTCCGTCGGACCTCTTTAAAAGATTGATGCCGACACGAGATACACACACACACTCTCACACACACACACACACACACACACACACACACACACACACACACACACACACACACACACACACGTGCCATTACTCTAATCGAAGTTCGCGAGGCGCCGCGTGTTACCCGAGATAAGAGACAACAATTGGAAATCGACGCCGGTTCTCGCCCCGATTTTCATCCCCTTTCGCCCGCGCTCCGAAGGCTCCGTTTTAATTTAATTAAAGTGGGACTTTTTGTGGAGCTTTTTCTATCGTTACGTTTCATCTTCATTAGGAGTGGTGTTTCTTATTTGTATTTGCAACTCAAAATAATAAACTGAGGTGAACTTCATTTAGCGATCACAAAATAACTATTTTAGACCCATATTTTATTTAATACTTTCAGCTATATCAGAAGAAATAGCAGTTCATCACAACTTTTCTATAGTTATGATATTTTCTTCTTTATTTGTGATATTTTTATTAATTGTTGCAATAAATTAATTAGTTTAATTAATGTCAGACTAATTTGGTAATAAATATTCTCATTAAAATGCAATAATAAAAAAATATACTTTATAAAATTGTTGTAATTATTGCTCTGTTTATTTTTGGTTATGCTCCTGTTATACATTTTATTATCTACAATTATTGTTAATTATATTTAATTTCTATGATTTTATATTTAAATATATATTCCTGCTACAAACTGCAAATATATAGTAATGAATGAAGACAATAAAATTGTTACTAATAAATTTATTTATATGTGAAATCATTTAATTAATTAAAATATTTTTATTACATATAAACAAAATCATAAAAATGTAAAATATAAATAAATAAACTATAAGTAATTCTTAAAGTTCCATATACAGAGTGATTCACTTAACTTATTCAATAAATTTTTAGGGTAAACGAAACAAAATATTGATTTAAAATTTTTATAGCAATTATATTTTTATAGGCAACATCTTTTTTTTTAACAATTATTACAAAAACTTAATTAATTGTAATTGTTATTGAACAATTCAGTTTTGCTTTTATATAATAATTAACAGTTAACAACGTAAGAAAATCTAAATGACCTTTTTTAATAAAACTTTTCCGGAAGAAAATATAACCCATAAAATTTTCAAAAATTATCTGATATTTTCGTAACCTATGATCCAATCTTGTTTAAATTTGGTATTTATTATCCTAAAGTATATACCTACAATTCTAAGTAATAAAATTTTTCCATAATGGTACAGTAGCTTAGATTCTGGGAAATCTTTCCCTTTTTCGTCTTATTTTCTACGCTACAAGATATTTTTTAAAACTATTAAGCTTTTCATAATATTTGTGTAATTTAAAAGAAAAAGATTCTCTTGACTAATTTTGATTAAGACAGCCGTTTTTGAATTATGTCAAACTTAATATTTATTTTAATTTTCTTCAAACATTAAAACTAAAATATCTCAAAAACGGTTGTGTTAATCGAAGTTAATCAAGAGCACATTTTTTCTTCTAAAAAGTACACAGAATGTGAAAAGCTTAATGGTTTAAAAAAATATTCAAAGGCGTAGAAATTTGGGCGAGAAAAATAGGAGAACCCCCAGAATCTACGTCACTGTAATAGTATGGAAAAAGTTTATTATATTGAATTGTAGGCACATACTTTAGAATAATACATATAAAATTTAAACACGACTCTATATTCTTTAGGAGAAACTTAAAAAATATTTATTTAGATTTGTTCATTATTGAATGTATTTTAACTGCTTCCAAATTTTGAACAGTGAACCTTTGATATCAGATATTAAATAATAGTTTCTACAATAATTATAATTATTATTTTATTTATTATTCAATTAATTATTAACTGTAAAATGAGAAATTCATGAAAAATTAATAAACTTATCAGAATTAAAACTATTATAAACGTATTAGAATTATTATATAATAAATTTAAATTTATTAAAGTTTCTAAAACTACAGTGTTTTAAAGTCAAAATTTAAGTATGTGATTCAGTTAAGATGTCACTTTTATGAAGATAAAAACAGTTGAACTAATTCCAACAAACAGTTTTATTATTAAAATGTAGAATTTACATATTTTTCTTGGAGACAGAAAAATGATAACCGCATAAACTATGTGATAAAACTGGAAAAATAAATGTGAGTTTTGCAGTGTGTATGCTAATCCGGCCGACGATATTTCCTCGGATCCGATAACAGTGATAAATCATTAGCGAAAGATTCGGACATGAAAATATTACGGTCAGACGAATATTTGCTTAATCTCGACCGGAATTTATCACCCGGTATTTCCCGTGAAAGGTAATTCTTCCCGAACCGACGAAAAAAGGCGCCTCGTTTAACGGAAAAATCGACTCGGGTCGCCGCAAAGCAAAAAAACTCCACCTGATTTTTTCGTTTTGGTCGAGAACACTTTTGCGTTAGTTGGCACTTATTTTTAGTGTTTATCTCGGCGTTTTCGCGGGGCAAATTAATAGAAAAAGTCAATTAGACAGATGGATCCGGGCAAAAAGTTAGTCAAGACCTGTCCGTCGTTCTCCCTCGGGAACGGATAATGATCCCCGGTGCCGTTTTTACTTTTGACTTCGCCATCTTTCGACGCCCAATTAATATTTCATGGCTCCCGCTCCCGGAGCAGTCGACACACAGTGCTGCGACCTTCGTTAAAACTACAAAATTTATGCCATTCATTCCTGATTTGCCTTGTTAATAATTTAAGTATTGTTTTCCTAAAATGATTCCTCACATAAAGTATTTATTAAGTCCCCTGATTTAATATTCTAGTTGTTACAATATGCTGGTGATTATTTTCGTAAAATTAGAATTCCGACAACGGTGTGATTGAATAAAGACAAAACGAAAAAGAAAAAGGTCCACGGATTAATGGGTCGAGTCGCAATTTCGTTGGGGCATAAAGAGAAGGCCGGCTTTGAAAAGGAAAATGAACTTTCGTCGGTCAAACCGAACTGATTTATTACCATTATCCTGAAATGGGAATTCAAATGCACATCCATGAATATAATTCTTTCCTTCTACATCGTGCGGTTCAACCCAACAATCACAACTGACAATGAGACTAACACAATTTCACCCTCATTGTTTTGTGCGGAAAAATAATTATTTAGGATGGTGTCGGGAATTACCACTTTTTATTTTGTAACAGTTGAAACTTTTATTTAGATTATTTTACAAATATAGAATTATTTCTATAATAATTACACTCATTACTTTAAACGTGATTAATTCATTTTATTCAACTAATGACACAATCAGAGAAACACGCAAAGAAACAAAATTGTATTATTTAGTTTTACGGCCATCGACACCACAATATATTGTTGCCACGCTACCAAAAAATACGTCATCAATCACATTTTATTATGTATTCACATGACCGCAACATGTGGAAGCCCTTTTTCCTTTTTTCGTAACGAAAAGTCATTTATCAAATATCGAATATTAAAATTTATTTACACCTCAAATTGTTATAAAATTTTAATATAATGTTTGTCATATAAAAATTCCAGTTTATTCTGTTGCCATTGATTTTTAAACTGTTCCTGGGAAGCTATTAAATTTCATTTATCAAATGTAGATTCGACTCCCAATTAAAAAACAACAACACAAAAAGTATTTACTGTAGTTACACATACATTATTTATTAATCGTCTATTTTACCTGAATAAAGTAGACAATTTTCGTTCAAACTAGGTGAAAATAATTAAGCAGACTGCTTAGAGAGGTTCAAGTATCTCAAGACATCTTTCTGTTCTTGTTAATTAAAACCTTGAATTATTAAATCTGCTTCAAAGATAGTAATGTTTTCTTCATCGGACGATGATGCTTCTATACTATCTTTCAGCAACTCAGGAAGACTGCTAAAGGACTTAATGCTGAATCCAGATTATTTATTTCAAATAGTAATTACATATATTATTTATTATTCAAAATATAATAAATGTGAGTAAAATAGCTATATGAAAATAATTGGGCAGACTGCTTTGAAAGATTCAAGTCCCTCAAAAAATAGTCCAGTTCTTGCTAATTAAGCTCCTATTGAACCTACTTCAAACTCATTGACGTATACTACATCGGAAGTTGATGTTTTTACACCATCTTTCAGCAGAACAGGAAGATTGCTGAATGATGAAATGGGTATTTCTTCAGTATGTGGGACAAGTCTTATTGCTGTATTCTTATTTATTTCAAAAAATAGATATACATATATTATTTATTATTCAAAAATGTAATGTATCTGGATAAAATAGTTTATTTTATTTTTATCTGAAAGTAATTGGGCAAACTGCTTTGAGAGATTAAAGTCTCTCAAGAAATCAACCAGACCTTACTAATTCAGTTTTTGACGAAATATTAAATCTACTTCAAACTCATTAATTAGTTTAAATTACTTCAAATAAATAGTTATTTATATATGATACAAGAAAAAAAGAAAAAAAAAATAAATTTTTTTAGACATATTTATGCCTGTTAAAAGTGAATTGTTGATACTCGACTAATTTAATTTCAGTAAGCATAAATATTAATAATTTGTGATGTTATAAAAATGAAAAAATTGATTTAACCTATACATTTCAACTAATTTGAATATTTTATAAAAAAATCTTATATGCATTTGAAAGCGGGATACCCCCATAAAATTTGTATTTTTCGTCCGATTTTGATAAACTTTTTTTTCATCAATAAGCATGAAAATAAATATGTACTTTTTAGACATAAAAATTGAAAAAAATATGATAACCATGAATTTTGAGATCATGCATTACCTATTCCTGAAAAAATAAAGTTTTTTATTTAATATATGACATAGGATAAATTTTAAATATTTATTAAAAAACTATTAAAATCAATACGCATTGGTATTGAAATGCGAATATCTTCTGAATGGTTACACTAATCGATTAACCATAATAGACTTATTTTATAGAGCATTTGATTTCCTACAAAAATGTATGTTAAGCATTTTATAATATTTATTGTACTTATCTGCAAGTTATAAAATTTAGTAAAAAAATTTTTTTTTTATTTTTTTTAACTATGAACTCCATTATCTTCTAAACGATAAGAGTTATGAAAAAATTGCAAGACACCTTTTTTAAAGAGCATTCAATTTCCTATAAAAAATGTTAATAGAAATTCTCGGTACTATCAAGTAATGGCAACCATTTTGCCATATGGGACTGAAGAAAAAACTATTAAAATAATCAAGAGATCCTTTTGAATTTTTGAATTTTTTTATAAAATTTTTAAATCTATTTTAATTATTAATTAATTAATATAATAAAATTAATACATTTTATTTATAATTCATGTATTTTTTAATCCTAATTTTTTTTCCATTTAAACTATGACTATTTTATTATTTAAATATTAAACTTTTCTAGAAAAATATGCCAATTATTAAATCAAATTACAGATTTAAAGACATTAAATTGTTATAAACTTGTATTATTTTGTTTTATTTATTTTTGTAACCATCGACACGACAATATATTGTTGGAACTCGAAAAAAGTACGTCATCAATCACATTTTATTATGTATTTACATTACCGAAACATGTGGGACACATTTTCCCTGTTTTCGTAACGAAAAGTCATCTATCAACCATCGAGTGGCGGATGTCTGCCATTTTTTGAAGGCACGACACAAATGAATCCTGGTTATATGTGAAACTGTTGAGGCAACTCGTTAAAATGACAAAATGTACCATAAAATTCACGCTTCGACATTAATTTATTATACAAATTGATTTTTTTTTAGTTTGACCCTAGACAAATAACGTAATTAGGGCACAGTTTGTCGTTAATTGCCCGTCATCGCCGAGCTCAAACTTCGAGCGAACACGAACAGATTGTGAAACGCGCATTTGCAACCGGATCCCGGATGCATCCGGTCCACACTTGGACTCGACGTCCTTAACGCCCGTTTCATGTGACAAATCAACGTTTTCTAAGAACCGTGGCGGAAGCAATCCACCCACCCCGAGTTGATAATTCAGACGTTTCAGACGTCGTGTGTTTAAATCATCGGGTGGGGGGCGCAAATAAGACAAAACGCAACCGGAAGCAGGTAAATCGCGCGTTGTAATCGCGCAGGAGTCAATTAGCATGTAAATGCAGTACCTGCGATGATCACGTATTCGAGTGCGAACACCTAATTAACACGCCGCCAGCCCCTACTGTACCGTAATGAACCCCGGCGTGCCGGGCCATCGGAACACCTAACCAAACATACACGGTCCACCGATGGTTATGTTATGTCGACTCGCATCAGATATTGTTGATTACACTGCGGTAATTAATGTTGCGTCTGGTTATGTTTGATTAACATATGTAAGCGACCTGAAACATCCCTCTATTTGGATCCCGGACTGTTCGCCGCAAAATCCCTATGAAAATTGTGTTGTCGCAGTCGCAACGTCGATTCAATCAATTTTGATTCTAACAAGATACCCTCGGAAACAGAACAATTACATATTGCAACTCCGGACTGAGAGCAAAGTTGGTTCGTTAACTTAGTTAACTACTTTACCTACTCTAATGTCAAATTATTCTGGTATTTAGTGGAAATACCGAATTGTCACAAGTTTATTATAATTCAAAACCGTCTCGAAAATGAATTATGACGCTTTAACTGGAAACAAACAACCCGCAATTATTTTACGAAATGTTAAAATAGTTCCACGTTGGCGTGTGTAACGCTAAACAAACATTAAATAAGATAATTAGCGAAATTTGAACTACATTGTGTAAATTATTCAGCATTCATCTCCGACAATTGCTAATTCTTATCAACGACCATTGAAAAGTTCAATTCGTGACTTATTTGCGGGTGAATTGTAACAAAGAGAATCGAGATTTAAAGAATTGAGTCCAGAGGATTTGGTCCATTTCAAACACACTGTTCCTCCGCATAATTCACACTCCTGAATCTGCAGTCGTAGAAAACCAGATAAAGTCCTAAATTCTCTATCAAGTTAACCAAAAAGAGACAATCACGAATTTTACGAAATTTATCGTTTTTCCTTCCATATACGTAAAAGTAATATTTCCTGCTAAAACTTCCATTTTATTTTAAAACACCTCACATCATTAATTAAATAATTAATTTTGTTTAGATTAGAAACATTGGATATTAATTATAATGGCACTATTACAAATTATTTAGGAATTAAATCCAATTAATTGAAATAATCGTTTAAATTTTTTATGTTTAAAGGCTTTTATATTGCAACGTTTTCACGTAACCAATATACGCAATATTTAATTAGATTGAGCAATTTTATATTTTTCACATGCATTATTTTTTAAATACAACCATTTCTGAAATTGAATAATCTATTTTATTTTATAATTTACATTTTTTTGAAATATCAGTTATATATTTTATTCGATTTTATTTAATTTTAAACATTGATCCATCTTTTTCATTTAAATTATTATAAATTATCATAAAAAATTATATCTTTTAATTAATATTGTCATCTTTAAGATTTCTAACTTTCAAGAATCTTTTTTAAAATTATTAATGGTTATTAATTAGTAAAGAAAAATTAAATTAGATTTTAAATTATTATTTATATATTTTATAGTATTGTATTATTTTAATATATGTATAATACATATTTTTTATATTTTAATTAATTTAAAGCGATATATTCTCTTTTTCAAAACATTGGAAGTCAATTCTTTTGTTACTTTCTAAGTATATAAAGTATATTGGTGGACCTATTACGTTTCGACGAAAGTGTAATTTACATTTTTACTTATTAATTTTAATTAATATTAATCGAATGATTTTCTTTTAAATAATTTTGTTTTCTAATATTTAATTTTAATTACATTATTAATTTTAATTACTAGTAAATTAAATTACACATTATAAATGATAAATGAATGACTTATTTAAATAAATTTTTTACTTCTAATTCCTAATTTTTAAAATAATTAATATTTTAATACATAATATGGATTTCATATTCATTCATATATTTTAAAACTTATTCTGGTAAAATTAAAAAATTTATGATATTTCCTGAAATATAATTTTAATCTACATACGAAAGTTTAGAATTTCATTTGGTTATAATTTCATATTACTTTTACATTTAATATTAATACATATTTAATGTATTGTATTTTTAATTATTAAATTTCTTTGTATCATTTTTCAGTAATATTCATCCATATACAGAAATTATAAAATTTTCATTTAAAACTTTATTTTAAAAAACCTTAATCATTAATTAATAAATTAATTTTGATTTTAGAAATTTTAACCATTAATAAATAATAAATTATTTTGGAACTACATCCAATTAATTCTGGACAATATTTGGTAATTATTTGGTTCTTTGTATTTTTCTTAGTTTTATTTTAAATTTATTTGAAATTTATATTTTAAAGTTTGTAAATCATTTATGTTTTACTTATTTTGTTCTTTAAATTTAATGGTGCATTTGCCATTTTTAAAGTCATATATACAAGTTGTTTCTAAAATAGGAGGTAAAAATTTGAGACCACATTCAATTCAATTCAATGAAGAAAATCTAAATAATTTTTATTTTGTTTTTTTGAAGATTCCCTGAAGAAATTATAGCTCTTCAAATTTAATTTTTAAAAATTAATTTTCTCTCATACTTCCGTAACCTTTTGTCCAATCGTATGTAGAATTTGGTGTGTATCATCCTAAAATACATCCCTACAAATCAATATAATAAAATATTGAAATCTACGCTACACATGATCAAATGTTGCATAAATATAAAAAAAAATCTTTGAGAAGTATTTGGGGGAGTGTTTGTTCTTCCGAAATAAATTATAAAAAAAATATTTAGATTTTCTTCATTATTGGACGAATTATTGATCCCAAATTTTGTCAACCCATTTTAGAATGGCCTTATATAAAATTAAACTTATACAATTACTAATTTTTTTGTTTAGATGATAAATTGCTTTAATATTATATATATATATATATATATATATATATATATATATATATATATATATATATATATATATATATAATGTCTTAATTAAATTATAAAATATTCTTTATCAATATAAAGAAATGATGACTAATGATCACAATGTTACCACAATATACACCACAATATTAAGCCTATTATTTGGGGATTATCTTCAACGAAAGTCGTACAAAATCAATTTAGTTGCAGTGGCCGAAAAGAACCGAAATCCGCTTAACAGATCAACGAACGAAACTTCCATCATTCTTCTGATTGACCCGCACAACAGATTAAAATTCCATCCGTTCGGGATATTGTCGCATAAATCAGGCAATTGTCGTCGAACGTTTTACCCCCACGGTTCCAGGACCGGGAGGCGGGAGCATAGGTGGGCATTATATTCTGTTGAGGGGATTAGCGCGAACGGGAATAATTTCCGGCATGTCCGATGCGGAATTTACGGGACCGATAAGATATTTCGGAGCTGCGGTCCAATAATTCATTCACCCTGTCACCTCGAAATCCGTGTGTTCCCGTCGATATTTATCTTCCGAATTTGTCACCTTCCCTAATCCACCGTACCCGATGTCCGTGGAGTAATTAACGTATCGTGTTACGTCTATTTTGACCTCTTTTGTTTGCCGAAAACTCCCGAGATTGAAATCTGGAAGCAACCCAATTTCTTCTCCGCCCTCACGTTATCATTACCAGGAACAGGAAAAGAGGGTGTCAGTCTCGGCACACACTTATGAGTATAAATGGGGTGAAATGGAGTAGAGGTGCGTGACTGAACCTCCGAAGCCCACCTGTCACTCGATAGCGGGTAGCCGGACGAGTAATTTGCATACAAATTGCCCTGGGAAAGTCCACGAATATACCGTGTCTCCAGGAGATAAGGGGGCCGCAATCATCCACCGAATTGCCGGGCAATTTACCTCTCATTTGAATGGTAGAAGCAACCGACACATTTGCACTAACTACCTCTAATTGTGCATTATTCTTTTCTCTGCATCTCATTTATCTTAATATAGTATAGGAGGCCCATTCCATCATGGCCATGATTTTATATTTTGATCGAACTTAATTTTGTTATACAATGAATAGACATGTATTTTATTGGAACAAAACAATTTCCTGACTCCTTTTTTTGAAAAATAAATAAATCAATGAACTATTCGTGTATATTGTTAAATAAAATGTTTCCACTAATTGTTGAAACCATGCAACAAACGAATTTAATTCATACACATTTTTAGCAAAATATTGTTGATATTTATATACAGTTTTATTTAGATTTTATATCCTGTTAATGAGTTTAATATTCAATGTACTAAACACCACCATCTCTAAAGACAGATATCAATGGATATGAGCAGAATGAAATTGTCCAAAATAAAGAAAAATATTTATTAAGAGAATTTTAAAAATTTAAGTGAAGCGCATTCGCCATTTTTTAAATAATGTTTATAATTAATATTTATGAAAGGATTAAACAATAATTATTAATATATAAAATAAATTTGACTATTGAAAATTAAAATTTAACATACGTCCAACATTTTTAAAAATTTGACGATTTGAATGCGCATCCGCCGTTTTTTTTTTAAAATCCTGCCAAAAATTAAATTTATATTTTTATTAACTTTATACACAGTTTTTATAAGAATTTCATCATTTTAAAAGGCTTTTAGGTTTATTTTCAATTTTTATATTTACCATAATTAATTATTATTAACTATTAACTTATTAAGCCCTACAATGGGAGACTTTTACTATCTCTGTCATCTATTATGCCTCCCACAAACTTCAATTGAAACAAACGCGATATCAAATCTTTTATAATTTTGTTTTCAAATGATAATAATAAATGAAAATTTTTTCAGAAATAAAAATATTTTACGTTTTCCTAGAATTTTAAAAATTGGACATTTGATGTTTTTAAAAATGTGAATTGTTGTAAATATCATTGAATTTATAAAAAATAAATTAAGAAAATTTCAAATTATATAATTATGTTTGGCTTAATTTTCTGTTAAGCTTTATATTAATCACTATCAATATTGTAATTTATAACGATGAATTTATTTAATTGAAAGTTGTTTCCACTTAATTTGTTACAATTTTTGACAAAAAATATATTTATCAAGTATGAGGAAGAATGTCAAGTCAATCAGGAAAATTGTTTATATTACAAATTCAATTTCTATTTTAAAAATCTAATCTAAACTATTGGAAACTTCATTAGATAAATAAAATTCTCTTAATTTTACTTGATTTCGATTATGTATAACTTTATCTATTTTTTAATATTCATTTATTAAATTTTTTTCATATAGGTTTTGATTAATTCAATTTTTTCTTATTTGGTTATTTTAAATTGTTAAAATTCACACAATTTTGGCCATTTTGAAATTTTGTATCTTATATATTTGATTTCGATTAAGTATAACTTTATCTATTTTTTAATATTCAGTTATTAAATTTTTTTCATATAGGTTTTGATTAATTCAATTTTTTCTTATTTGGTTATTTTAAATTGTTAAAATTCACACAATTTTGGCCATTTTGAAATTTTGTATCTTTGAATACTAATTTTTACTGAACTGAACACTGAAAGTTTTTTAACATTAAATTATTTTTAATGAATATTTGTTAATTTTAGGTATACCGTTAAAAAAAGACGAATTACTTTACTCTCAATAAAATCATGATACATATTATATTATATTAGTATATATTTAGTGAAGTACAATTACTGGCAAAAAGTGACTATAGATTCGAAATGGAATGGGTCAAGGAGTTTTTGTTATTTTATATACAAGTTGGAAGACAATATAAATAAACGAAGGTAAATGATTATATCCTTTATGTATCTTTATTCCGATCAGAACATTATTACAAATTTCTATTGCACAATAGGTAATTTAATACAGCCATTTATGCTAAAATGTAAAACGATACTACGAGTTTTATCGCGTGGGATCATGTTTTACCCACATTTACATAATTATAGTTGGTAGATTTTAGTTCACATAATCCTACTTATAAAATATTCAACAGTAAAGTTCCGATATTGATTAAAATTGTTCTAAACTATTTTTATACATAGAAAATCACTTAAACTTAGTTCAGTTCCATATAACCAAATAAAATACAAATGATTATTTGTAAAACTTACTAAATTCTAAACATGTCGTTGACTTGGGCACAAAAACCGGGATGACTTCGTGAAGTTTGCATCTTTGCAACGGCCAAAAACGATTTGTTGATTTAATCTCCGTCGGTTCACGCTCGGACCGGAAGTAAAATTGATGGCGACCGAAATTACTTTCGGTCCCATCTCGATATAGAAAAAATATTGTTGAGTTTCCTGCTTCTGGTGTAAAAACGGAACACAGAGAAAAAATAATAATAAAAGCTGAGTGGATGTCACGTCCGAAACAGATAAACATCGTGCAATAATTGCTCGACGTTCGAGTTAGTAACGTGCCCCTTAAAGGAGGCTAATAACCCGGAAAAACGGATACTTTGGCAGAAACAACACTTACCTTTTAAATATCTTCACGTTGTTCGTTTAAATCTTCGTTTGTTTAAGTTATTTAACCATTCTTGTGGCGTTGCAGGCTTAATTATTTCAAATTGGTGTTTTAATTCAAGGAAATGTAGTTTTGGTCTCGAAATTCTTTTAATTTACTGAACATCAAACCGTATTTTGTCTAAATTTTTATATACTATATTATATGTTTGATCTTAATTATTATGTGGTTTAATAATTAAATTAGTTTTTATGAAATGACGAAGCAATAATTAATAATATACATAATAAATTTGATAATTATAATTGATACTTGGCGCATCCACCATTTGTTTAAAAACTATGGCTTTAAGGGTACATTCGCCATTTTTTAACATTTACTTTACGTCCCTTTGTCACTACACATTAAATTTTAATAAATTGTTAAAATTATCTTCATTTTGTTGGATATTGACAATTTATAATTTTATCTAATTGTATAAGTATATTTAGTATTTTTATTTAAATTCAATAAATTAAAAATTTTGTCAAGTTGTTTTAAATTTTAAATAAAAAGTAATTTTTCAAATTATATTAAATTGTTGTTGCCTTTTTATTTTGTTAAATTTTTAAATTTATTCATTCCTTTTGATTAAATAAGTGTAAATTTTTCACATATATAACAGTCATATCTTCTGTAAATATAAAAGTTTATAGTACAATTGAAATGAAATGATGTGTATTATAGTATCACCTCGTAGAAAATTAAGTTAATAGTAGAGACAACGCCTTGCCACCCATTTGTCCGACCCGGAGAAGACGTTGATATTACCCAGAACATTTTCCGGCGTATCTCCGACGTCGTATTAACTACCAAAACGAACGAGATCATCCGATATAAAACGGAATTAACAGAGAAACATTTCACATTGCCCCCTAATAATAATTAAGATCCGCACAATCGCGATTCAACGACCCGCCCAACTCAAATTAGCCGAACCCGTTTATTTCCCTTGTATTAGTTTATTGTTTCGATCATTCATCGTCACTATAAAAGACATCCGTAAGATGTTCCCTGCGGAGGCCGCCTAATAAAATTAAGCATTCCCGTCACGTAAACAGGACCCCACATCCCATTAATATCGCCGAACCGGGACTGGATATTAGCGGGGCACAGGTGCAATCAGGTGGAGGCATAAATCGGCATGCAAAGAGGGCAAGCCCCCCCGTTTCGACCCACGGCCTGAATCGCAAGCGGGGACGATCAGTCAATGCCGCCCACGAAACCACGGACAAACGGATCAGCTGATTTAGATTTATGTATGGACGGGTCCATGAATTATTGGCGGCCCGATTACCAACAACTGTGTCCCTTACGATCGTTTATTCCGTTCGTCATGAACAACTGTTCAAACAACTTTGTCAGACTGTTATTTTTGACTTGTGTAATTATTAACATTATCAAGCGAAAAAATTGTACTGACGGTTTTACGTTTCAAAAGAGGGCAAGTCGTAAACGCACTTTGTAATTAAAAATAAACATAATAAGCATACTTTCAAAAGAGATAAAAGAGGGAACATAAAAATATTAAAAACATCTCTGGAAGATGTTTAAAAGGGAATTCAAGTCGGAGGCAATAAAGTGTAAGGTTACATTAAAAATTCGGGCGTGTAATAGAATTAAAAGCGGGCAAAGTTAATTAGTTGGAGGTTGATAACGTTGGAAGATGAAAATTAAGACAAACGACGTTATTCCAATTAAGTGATCAGATAAGCCGACGAATAATCCATGTCGAAAATTGAACATCCTGCTAGCAATTAAAGCCACACTTCATTAACGCCGCTAATTTTCAGATCTAAGTGTTTTGAACTGACATAAAATAAAAATATTTTTATATTTTCTTAAGAAAATGTGTCTTAACAGGGAAGTGTTTCGATGTTTTTCTCTCTAGTGGCTAAACATATTTTTAGTCAAAGGTTGGAACAAGTTAATTGAATACTAATTAGTTTCTTCTTAATTGCCCTAAAACGACATCTTTTCTAGTAAATAATTTCATACTTGCAAATTGCAACTTTGCTGCTAATTAATACAAAAAACTTGGCAGAAAATTAAACTAATAAAAGTTTTGAGAAAGTAAAATTAAATAAATTTACAGATTCAAGAAATTATAAAGTTTCTCATAAGTTTGCTTAATTAATTTTGTGTGTACTATACGTTACAAAAGTTCAACAACATTTTATTATTAAAATAGCTCACATTTTAAATCCAACTATTTGATAAAATTAAGTTTATTAAATAATTAAGTCTGACATATAAAGCCCAATTTGTAGAACACATATTGAATAAAAATAACAGAAAATATATTTCGTGGAACAGATATTGAAAATTACGAAACCCCATCGAGAATACAAAATGGAATATGTATATTTCATATTAGAAAATAAAGTAAATGAACATCTTACTCATGATTAAAATCGGATTCCATTTATTATATTAATATTAACGTCAAATTATTTTTACTCGACTAGAAAATTTACTACAATAAATTAGATTTTTAAAATACCTTAAACACTACTCAAAACAGTAGAATGAGTTAAATAAAACACATTATTGAACTTAAATAATGAAATTTGTAGTGGTCAGACAAAATGTGAGGAATAAAAAAGCTGTTATTCGTCAGTAATCAATTTATGATATGCATATTGCATATTACAAATCGACATGGAGATCAGCACAAAATTAAACATGTTGGAAAATATCCAACTCGCAGTTAAAACCACACTTTAATTACATTATTAATGTTTACTTCGATACCTTTTTAATCAAATTGAAAACACAATGTTGAGTTTTATTTTTAAGTACAAAAACTTGAAAACTCTTATCCATATTTTAACTTTGGAACAAGTTAAGAGAGTTACTTCCTTGTTAACTGCACTAAAAGGATCTTCTTTCTATTAAATAAGTTCATCGTTGCCTACCGCAACTTTGATAGTAATTAATGCAAAGAATATTAATTTTAATAATCGTGTTTATTGTAGTGATTTACAGTTTTTACATTTAATTAAGGTAATTTTTCATTTAGATAGAAATGTTTCGAATATGAGACAGTAATTTTTAAGCAAAATTAATTAATTACTACTAAGATCTTACATTTAGGACATTGGTTACTTTTTTTTGATCAGTACAATTTCGGATTTATTTTTAAAAAATATTTTTTTATTTCTTGAAAATGACAAAAATCAAAACAGTAAAATTCTATTAAAAAGTTCAAATTTGATATATAAGTCGATCAAAATTAATAATTTCTTCTAATTTGTGCAAAGAATGTGGTGTAAAAAATAGGAAGGGAAAAAGAGGAGAACACCCAGAATCTATGCTACTGTATCATTAAGGAACAAGGAATTAAGGTCAAGGATAAGGTTCGTATTCACTTCAGGAAAAACTGTTACAGCTTTTCTTCATTATTGGACGTGCATTACCTGCTCCCAAATTTTGTTCATCTATTTTAGAAACAGCCTGTATATCAATTATAATATTACTATAAACAGTGATGGCATTCCAGCCACTGATCATTAGAATAAGGGTGTTTAAACATTAAATGGCCTCAAGGAGCTACGCCACTGGATAAATGGAACGAGGAGAAGAGAAAATCTATTTTTCGTCTGTAATTAATTCGTGGGACACATATTGCATATAACGAATCGGCATCGAGATTATTACAAAATGAAATATTTACGAATGCGTACGATTCACGTTGAACCATAAAATAATTGCATTCTGCGCCCTATTAAAACCGCACTTTATTTACGTTATTAATGTTCACAACCAAACATTTTTACTCGAATCGAAATATTACAAAATTGTGTTTCATTTTAATGTAGGGTTTTCAAACTTGAAAAATTGCATATTTCTTTGTGGTAGATAAATATTTTTAACGTCAAGCTAAATAAAAACTAATTGTTTGCTTGTTAATTACACTAAAACGACCTCCTTTCAATTAAATAAGTTGTTGCAAACTATAATGTTGGTGCTAATTAACGCAAAAAACTTAACAGGAAATTAAACTAAAATCTAACTTTTAGAAAAATTATTTATTTTACTACTTGAAAATATATAAAATACAAAGTGCTACTTTATATTCAACAATATTTTATTATTTTGACACAATTTAAATAATGAATAAATTTAATACAGTTTGATTTTATTATTACATTAAGGCACCACATATGTATAATTATTTAAAAATATATTTGTAATTAGTATTGTTTTTCTAAAAGATTTAAATATTAACAAAAATTGACGCTTTCGAATTTCATTTTGGTTCTCTAAGTTAAGACGTTTAAAATGGCCCCTTAAACAACTACCAAGAATGTCTCAGATATGTTCTATTGGGTTAAGGTCTGGACTGTGAGCTGGTCCTCCATTATCCTGCATTAGTAAAACATTTGGATCTATAAAAGGGGCATATGGCACGACATGTTCTTCAAGATCTTAAGCACGATTTCTACCTTGAATCTCCCAGAATCGGTATATTTCAAATAACAAAAAACTAAACATCTTGTAAAAACGTTTACTCACTTTTTAAAAGTCACATACGAGGGTGTTTCAAAGTCAATACAAACAATATACCATTTACTTAAATAAAAAAATTTTGTACAAAATAATATGGTTGAAATTATATTTGGAATATGTAATAAACAAATTGAAGGAGGAGAAGAAGAAAGCTGTTTTTTCTTTGGTAATCAATTCGCGAGACACATATTGCATATTACGAATCCGCATCGAGATTATTACAAAAAGAAATATGTACGTTTCACGTCGGGAAATATAAGAGCGAGGGAACGACAGAAATTTATTGTTCCGAAGAAGTATTGCGTTTCACGAAAAATACAAATGGGCAAAAACATTCGGATTCGACCTGGTGCACGGATCGCTATGTAAATTTCCACCCGACAAATTTAAAAGTTGACGGTAATTTATTTAAAACCGGGTAGTAAAGCTTAAACTGTCCACTTTAAGAGCACTTTATTACCAGGTTTAAAAGCTCGAGTACACTTGCTTTGCGTACTCATAAATAACGATACATTTTACCATGCGATATTAATTTCGGTCTTCTCCAGACATACTTTCCAAGCCGGTTTGACCTTTGCCCGGGGTTTATCCATTAGTGCATAAACCGCGGATAACACAGATGCCGTCTGCGTCGGAAATAAAAATGCCGGTTATTAAGACCTCCGAGTAGCGGGATTACTCCGTCGAAAACGCGACTAAACTGGATGGAGATTTAACGGCGATGTTTTGAATATTGTCGTGATGGGAATACGGGAATTTATTGTCCGCGTAAATTGCCTTTTAAATTAGTTCCTCCAGTTTAATGGGAAAGTTAATTTTCGATTCATATTGTTTTACTGTTAACGTTTTAGTTCTGTCTTAGGTTCAACAGGCAATCACAAAATCAAATTGGACTTGGAGGACGAATAAGGATACGAATCCGGGGGGAAATTAAAATTTATATCTACGAATGAAGGGAACGATGCTTTTTATTTTTCTTGTACAGTTAATGTTGGATTTTAGTACAGAAAAGTGTGTCGTGACTGGACTGATAAAATCTTGATGAGAAATTGTGGAGTTAAGCCAAACTGGACACTAATTGCTACAACAAGCTATGTTCTATTTCCGCGCTAAAACCAGATAAAAAAGAGTTATTCCAAATATATGTAGATACATACAATTTTACTCATTTATTAAGTTGAAACAAATTAATGTCAAAGAAATCTTAATTATTTTTAAAACTATGATTGATTTACTACTTAAACTTCGGAAACAGAAAATTTAACTGTCACAATATTGTATAAAATTAAATTAAAAACACTCAAAATATTTTAAATAAATTTCAGTAATTTTATCTCCTGTTAAAGTCTTTGATCTCGTTTAAGTTGAAACCATCTATGCATTATTTATTTTAACTGTTGGTAAATCTATATCTACAAATAATTTAAATTAAGAGTTGGCATTATTTCAAAAAGTACTCTTATTAAAGTACTCAAATAAATAATAATTATCAATGTTATTAATATTCTTGTTAATGTGTTAATTATAGACAGTCTTTGAGCTTGTTGAAGTTGAAACATCATATGTAGTATAGAAAATTTATTGGTTTGAAAACTGTAGGTAAATTTATATTTACAAATAACTTAAATTAAAAGTTGACACTATTTCAAAAAGTGCTCCTATTGAAGTACACAAATGAATAATAATTTTCAGCCGTGTCAATGTTATTAATATTCTTATTAATGTATTAATATAGACCATCTTTGATCTTGTTGAAGTTGATACATCATATGCAGTATAGAAAATTTATTGGTTTGAAAACTGTAGGCAAATATATATCTAGAAATATATTAAATTAAGAGTTGACACTAATTCCAAAAGTACTCCTATTATAGTACTCAAATGAATAATAATTTTCAGCAGTTTTAATGTTATTAATATTTTTGTTAGTGAGTTAATTATAGACAGTCTTTGATCTTGTTGAAGTTGAAATATCATATGCAGTATAGAAAATATGGGTTTGAAAATTGTAGGTAAATCTATATCTAAAAATAACTTAAATTAAGAAGTGATACTAATTCCAAAAGTACTCTTATTCAAGTACTCAAATGAATAATAATTTTTAACAGCGTCAATTTATTATTATTATTGTTAAAATCTTGAAACATTCTATGCAGTGTAGAACAAACAGTATACAAGAATATACAGTACACTTTTTACGAACATTTTCAGTGGAATATTCAAATTAACTAAAAAAGTTAGATAGGTAAAACCCATAGTTTTGATTTATGTTCAACAAATATTGTACATATTTGGTACATGGATAATGAAACCAATGAACAATGATGGTAATTCTGTGTCCGGCCCTTTCAAAAAGCCGAAAACCCATTAAGCAACGACTATTCGAACAGATTCCAACGGATGAAACGGTCTTTGTTTGCGCTGTGTTTATGGTAATGGCGAATTATTACCGGATTATCTCCAATACCGGGAATACTAAAAGCCATAGCGCATTATGCAAATAAACACGCTCCGATTCGTTTTCCATTCATTCGATCATGGCGGACGAAAATAACGGGGAAAAATTGCAGGAAAAAAAAGCTTCGAATAGAATACAAATTGTTTTGGATTGTTTTAATGGCGCCGTCGGATCGGTCCAATTTGCATCGTTTAATCAAAAACACGAACTTGTTGCTCGAACACTGAGATAGATTCGGATTTCTGAAAAAATGAATGAAACTTTTAACTGTTAAACGTACATTAGGGATACCTGTTGTTTTTTGTTTAAAGAAAATAATTGATTTGTCTGGCAAATAAATAAAACCGAATGTTTTATACGAATTTTCCGCATATCAGCGAGGCGATTTCACGGATTCCCGACTGGATAACACAAAACAAAACGGCCATATATTCGGTAAATTTATTTGACACATGTAAAACGTTAATTAATTTTTGAACATGCCACAATGGAACGGGAATAGAAATGAGAATGGGTTTAATTAGACCGGCCGCTAATTAGGACGGTTGTATTTAACACCGAAATCGGTTTGATGAGTGTGCGGTCGAATTTAATAGTCCAAAACGGCACTAAACCGAACTAATCGTATATTTGTCCTCCCCATTTGATTAAACATTTAAATCAACTTTTTTAATTCAATTTAAAACGTTTCAAATATATTTAATATATAATTCATTTTTTTTATTATAATAGCCAATAAAAGTTGATGTTTTTTTACAAATTATCGGATTATGGAACACGGATATAAAACGGTTTAAACATGGCACAATAATATTAGCCCTAAACTCGTTTGGGGCAATAAAAAGCCGGCTCTAACTGCGTTTAAAACGGCCCCCGGTTTTAATCAGCAATCACACATCTACAATTCAAATAACAAGGAGCGCGAGTCCCTCAGGACCCTCCAGCGGACCGTTTAAAAACCACCCACTTAGACCCCCCCGCTCGCAGTCTTTATTATCCCGTTTTTTTTACGGCGAAAACGGAAAATTAATGCTTCGGGCACTTTTTCACAGTTTAGTCGCGGTCTCGGTTAATCGTCCCTTAAAACCTTTGTGTCTCTGTTTTTTAGCTTTTTTTGCTGTTTCAGTTTGGCAAAGAAACACGCTTATTCGAACTAGAAATACATAAATTAACGGCTCGGACTGTCGTCTCCTGCAATGAATTGCAAACTGGAACGAACGTAGATGAAAAGTTTATTGCATTCGTAAGTAACTATTGCTAGAGAAGGACTCTAATTAGTGATCCTTTATTTTAATTAATTTTCTTAGTTTAATATATAATAAGCTGCCTCAAATTGTTTTGCTTTCGGTGTTACTGTACTGATTTAAGTAGCAAGAACATATTTTTTTGATATGTTGACATTTTAATTTTTAATTTCTCTAATTGTTTCATAAAATAGTCTTTGTTGTCATTTATCAAACAATTAATTCTTACGTCTGTTTTTCTCTATCTGTTCTGGAATTACCCGTAATAAAATCAACCAATTTGGGTCACCCTGTATAATTATATCGATATCTTTGTACGTTAAATGAAATCCTCTCATTAAATATTTTAATTAAACATCTCACCTCATCTCATTGGTGGTGATCAAGTGAGTTGTCGAATCAATAACTGGTTCCCCTAAGGATCCTGTTGCCGAGAGACTAGATCCCGCAGGATCATGATCACTTTGTTTGTCTACAAGTATTTCCATGCTCGCAATTAATAGACCCGTTTACACCGACAGGATTTTGAACTGGGTGACGTAGCGGCATGATTAATCGCCCTTAAAACGTTTATTTTAATTTCCGCACTTAATTTAGATTCTTAAATGTTCAACATCCAAAGTCGAGAGCATCGGACGTAAATAAATAACGCGGATATGATGTAGCATGTCATACAGCATCATTCTTGACTCGTTATAAATAATGCATGAAAAACATGAGTCCCGGAACGTAGGGAGAGTCAGTGTGAAACGTCCCTCGTTAAACCGTCGATTGCACCCTTTAAATAAAATAAAGCCATCCCCTGCGACATTCAAATTGCAGGACGGGAGACGGGATCAAAAAGCAGGAAACGGGGTACGTGTCCCGAAAAGTCGGGGCACGTAATGAAAGAGATCTGTCGTCGTATCGATGACTATCTGGAATGTCTTTTCGAAAAAAAAAATAGATGTTCTGTCGCGTTGCGAAAGTGACGGGCAATATGTGAACGATACATCGGGTCGGGCGGGCCGCCCCCAAAGTCAAACGACCCCCAAGGACACAACACAATATTTATCTCCAATTTCTTATATCCGAGACACTTTATTCGACGCGAACTGTTCCATACACCCGCGTTATTGCCATTTTTACGCACGTTTTTTTCTTCATGTGGATGCCTTCCTATCGACATAAATATAAATTAAATTTCTAAAAAGTCACCAAATTATTTTTCACGCAATGTTACCATATTACCTTTCAGCTGCCTTATTCGCCAATTTTGGCTCCTTTAAATTATTGTTACATTTATAAAGAAATAATCCAATTTATTATCCAACAATTTTCAAGTCACTTTTGTTGTCGTATATGTTCCAAATCTTGTTTATAAATTGGGAATACTGGATAGTAAGAGAATCCTAAAAAGTTACTTGAAAAATTTATTTACATGTTTCAATAATTTATTATCCAATTATGTATTACACGTAACAATAATTTGAAGATCCCTAAATTGGATAACAAACTGATGTGTGTTAAACAGCTATTAGTTGAAATCTATTCCATGTTTTTCTTTTTTATATTTTATGAAAACAAATATTATTTTATAGCCATTTTCAACATAAAAAAGATACTGAAAAGTTACTAGTTAATTGGCAAATTTGTACTATTTTTCAGCAGTTTATTAACCAATTAAGAATTGGACAATAAATTACGCAATTTGTGTATTACAAGCAGCAACAAATTTATTATTTATTAGTATTATTATCTCTAATAATACCAATTTATTAGGAAAGATTGTTTACAAACATATACAGGTTATAAACTTTATTTATAAATTGGTATTATTGGATAATAAAAGGCAAAAAAGTTACTAGAAATTCATAAACCATCAGTAATTTATTAACCAATTAAAAATTGGACAATAAATTGTTCAATTTGTATATTTTACGCAGGAATAAACTAATTATCTCTAAACTGGATAATGAATTAATATGTATAAAATAGACATTAGCTGAAATTCACGTTTTAAAATTATACTTTTTTATTTTATTTTTATTTTATGATACAATTACGACAATATCATCATCATAATTTTATCAAATATGTATCAAAATCCAAATATAAGGACATCAAACCGTTTTTGAACAGTTTACCCCGATTAACGATAATTTATAACGGAAAAAAGGTCGTTTAAGCCGGAAATAAAATCTCGTTTTTAATTTCGGTACACGAATGGAAAAATATACAGGCATAAACAAAATAAATGGGGCTTTTAGCCTCCATTCGTGGAAGGTCCGTCGTGTATAAATCTCGCAGACGTTTCGCGTTATTTTTTTATTTATTTCGGAGGTTAATAATGCGCCTCAGACCGCCCTTATTCATTATTGATACCGACCCGCACTCCCATATTTATCTTGTTAATACACGAAGTTTGTCAATGTTCCAAATCAAACAGGATTAAACTGATGATGGTACGTTTCTTAAAGTGATTTGATTCATTATAACGTTCAAACAGCGTCGGATTAATAAAATAAACATGAATTTGAGACTGCGGAGTTCCTGATTCTCGTTTCTCGCCGTACAATAAATTGTTCCGTAACGTAATTATGAAAGTTGTGTGTACATACCACCGAAACGAGATAAGAACCGAACTGAACTCCCACATGGCACTTACTTCTTCTCCAATTAAAATTTCTTGTGTGCTCCACATAATTTTCATTATATCTCAAAACTTGGCGATTTAAAACACTTAAAAACTTTTAATGACTTATTATCACCTATTACTTTCGACGTAGTTCTTGTACGGAGACAGCTCCTGTCACATGTTCCAAATCAAATCAGTGTTTCTAAATCATAAGTATCAGTTAATACTAGGCATAAGAAAAAGTGACAACATTTAACCTTTCAGGAAGCTTATGACTTATTATCACCTATTACTTTTGACGTAGAGTCCGGGACAAATACAGCTTGTTACACATTCCAAATCAAATCAGTCTGTCTAAAGCATAATCACCAATTAATATTAGGTATCAAAAAAAATAACAAGATTTAACATTTCTTGGAAGCTTATGACTTATTATCACTTATTACTTTTGACGTCTTGTCTTGAACAAAATCTGTGTTTCTAAATCATCAATTAGAATTAAGTATCAGAAAAAGTAAAAACATTTATCATTTTTTCGAAACATCACCCATTGCCATTGACACAGTGTCTGAGACAATTACAGCAACT
This sequence comes from Aethina tumida, assembly GCF_024364675.1. Lineage (NCBI taxonomy): Eukaryota > Metazoa > Arthropoda > Insecta > Coleoptera > Nitidulidae > Aethina > Aethina tumida. The sequence continues at coordinate 15,063,564 of NC_065441.1, forward strand.
GCTAATAATTCAACATTACTTTTTAATGGCTCAATAAAAATAATAAAAATACCTTTTTTAATCTGTTCTTTAGAACTGTAGTTAAAATGTGAACGCATTTCGAAGACTCGAGGCGTAAACGTAAGGATGAACAATCGTCGTTTTTACGCACCTGTTTCCACATTTCCGTATTCTTTTGTTGTTGGCAATAAACCGGAAGAGCCCACCCGTTAAATTTTAATCCGCCCGTACATTCCGAGCAGCCAAAACGTTTTATTACCAACTGTTATTAGTCCGGGGAACAGTTATCGTAAATCTTATAAACATTTGAATAAATATATTTTTTGTCTGATTAAAACACGCGGATGAGCGGATGTGCACAAAACGTTATTTCGGCATTAAAAACCGTGGAATAACCAACAGAATGAAAGTGTAAAATAGGGTGATAATGCAGCTGGAAAATAGAAAACCGCGGGGAGTCAATAAAATTCATTTGGGCACATTAATCGGATCTAATTCGGCGTCGCGTTGACGGACCAAAAGGGATTTCGTTGTCGTTTCATTACGTTAACGCACAACGCAAAAGTATTTATGGACTGTTAAATTGGAAATGTGCATTTGCGCTTTTTTGCACAATGACTTCCATGCGGGTTTTGTTTGATACAATTGTGGGAATTAAAATGATGCACTCTTTTGTTGACTCAATGGCAGTTTATCTTATCATTAGTTTATGTATTTTTGATTTAAAAACACATGAAAATCATTTATAGTTCATTGTTTCTGTGCATTCTATTGTACATTTTTATACATATTTCTCGCTGAATCATCAAACAATTAAAACGCAAGTAACTGTAATATAGTCATTTATTTACTTATGGTATTTAGACACTTAATAATTATGTGAGTGCTTGAACCTATATCGAATCACATTTCAAAAATATATAATAAATAATACGTTTGAAAGGTTTAGAACTAAAGGCACGCGCATAAGAATCAGAAATCGTCAATCCATAACTAAAAAATCATCAAAACGCTTATTTATCACAGAATTTTGTTTCGATGACTTTTTAAATCATTTCCTATTATTTAACGTTCTTGAAGGAAATAGAAAAATAGTGATTATCTATCACATCACGTACAATGAATTATTCTAACAAAGTTACATATTCTAAGTATTGAGTTATGTAAGATGGTTACTGCTACTACAAAAATTGTGAAAGTTTTAAG